>NC_139623.1:63891324-64533824 GCF_964638095.1 Poromitra crassiceps
ATTCACAGATCATGCGAATTGCTGAATGTGCATTTACAAACTGCTTCTCATTTGTGAACCTCTTTCTACATTTTTGAGAGAAATCTGTGTGGTGAATTTTGAGACTCCCCTGACATCGCAGGTCAACGAACGTCACCATTGGCTGATAAAGCTGTCAATCAAATGTTGATTCTGATTGACAGATTCATCAGCCAATCAGGTGTGATTGGCTGAAAGCAAACACACCTGATTGGCTGATGAATCTGTCAAACATTTGATTGACAGCTTTACAGTTTTATTTTCATTTGTTGAGACATGTCTCAGTTGTTAATAAAGTACTGGGTTCTCCATCTGTAGGGATCGTTTAAGTGCATGAAATCTCCGGTTGGCCCACCATCTAGAAGGAATACAGTCGAGAGCAGGGACAAAGCCGTTTGGTAGCGGGCTGATGCTCAAAACACTGTCGATCCAACCACTCGTTCAGGCGTTTCTGTGTATTGTGACAGACAGCCACGCACTGCACAATGTGTTCCAGAATAACCCATTGTTAACACATTCACTGCCAGCCGTTTTTCAATACTGTAGTTAGCTTCTGCCAGAGGTTTTTTTTGAGGATTCTGGCTCATTTTACAAGAGCCGAGGATTCTTTTCTGCTTGGACTTTGTGAACACAAAGTTCACAAAAGTACTAATAGAATGTGTGCTTTCTCTGTCTAAAAGAGTTAGTTTGTAGAGTTAGTAGTTATGTAGATATTAGCCGTTGAGTACAGCATGGTTTCAGAGATTTTCAGAGAGTTTTGAGATAAATGGATTTTTAGAACCACCTCACGTTCCTGTGATTATGGGTGCCCTTGGGCAAGTCTGTATACTGTATTGTGTGTGTGTGTGTGTCTCCAAACTCCTCCCTCCTTAGGTGTGTCTCTGGTGGCTTTGCAGTGTTTTGTCACAGGCGAGTTTCTGTTGCCTCACAGATCCCAAAAAAAGAGAGGGGAATCGCAGGAGCGGGGAAGAGGAGAGGAGAGGCGAGGGGGGGGGGTTAGACACGGGAGAGAAATTCCTTCGTGATCCCCTTCTTCCAATCTTGAGGCGTACTCCGCTCTGCTGCTGCTGCTGCTGCTTGTCTGTGCTGCTGCTGGGCGAGTCTGGATTACTGTAAAACGGGCTCGTTCGTTTCTTGGGGTGTCGGTTGAGAGCTTTGATGAAGCTTTTGCGATTCTGGTCTTATTTATGCTCAAAGGTACTCGAGTGTGTGTGTGTGCGCGCGCGTGTGCGTGCGCGTGTGTGTGTGTGTGTGTGTGTGAAATCGAAAGCGTTTTCGCCAAGCCATTTCCTTGAGAATGGCTTCCTCCCGCGGCTGTTTTTGGTTGGCTTTCTCTCTGTCGGGAGAGCACTGTCGCCACTTAGTTGGTCGGTAAAATAGATTATACACATTCAATACCTCCAATATTTTTTATAGGAGACGTGGGGGGCATTGATCCACGTAGCACCGTCAAAGTCTCAACTCGTCATTGGCAGTGAACCGTTGGATTGTGTTTGACGAGTCAACTCGCCATTGGCAGTGAACGTGTTAATAACGTCTGCTAATGTTAGTGTAGCTGATGTTAGCGATCGTTGTAAAAAGGTTTGGATATTTCGGCTGCTGCCTTCTGATGTGCTCGCTGCTGTGGACGCAATGTGGACTTAACCGGAAGCCGCGGACATATAAGGCTGCTATGGCGCCGCCCTAGGCCAGCGCGGAGAAACGTGTCTATACTTGTCACCAGAGGGGTCAGGGGGAGCCTAAAGTTTTAGTTTGCAAGGCTCTGGTGAGAATCAAACCCTCGGTTACACCCTGCTTTTTCGAAACCCCCCCACTCCGAAGATCGACCTCCATTCTTCGTAATGGAGGGGTTTCCCATTTTTTTAAAGGCACCGCTATTCAGAATGGGGACATCCCCTCCATTTCGAAACCCCCCCACTCCGAAATTGATTTTCAAGTCCATATTTCTCCGAGTTTCCTGCATCAAACACTGCAACTCATTGTTTTTTATTGAAAATATGCATAGGCGGCGCTAGACCATCGGGAATGGGGAAGCTAATTTCCTCAGATTTTCATAAAACAAAATCAGTTCAACCCGACTGGCATTCACAAAGAACGTCCTCATCTTGCTAATATATGACTCAATGAACCTTATTCAACTGTGAGCATTTGACTCAAAGTTACAATTCATTTTTTTCAAACACTTTTCACCGTATGGATGTGGGCGCGTGTAACAGCTCACCTTTAGATGGGGTCATCCCTATGTTCCCAGGGTCCTATGTTCCCCGGGTCCTATGTTCCCCGTTTTTAACACTCTCCGTAACATTTGGGGTGTCTATCCGCTATGCCGACCACCCGCAATGCCGACCTTAGGTTTAGGCGTGAGGGGTGGGAGAGGTTAGGTTTTGGGTTAGGGTCTGGGGGAGGTTAGGAAGGGTTTTATGTTCCCCGGTCCCACAAAAACGGGGAACATAGGACCCGGGGAATATAGGACCCGGGGAACATAGGTACGCTCCCCCTTTAGATGTGTAGAAAACATCATTTATGATTAGATCCTGTCGGCGTGTCAGGAGATATAAATACTCAGTTGAATATGCTGCTGTGCAACACATCCTTGCGCTCTCGGATTACGCATTTGACAAACTTAACAAACGGTGTGGCAAGACAACATAAATGAACAATGTTTAGTGATTGTAGAGATATCTCTGTGCACCTGCAGAAAACGAAAACTGCGAGCCAGGAATGCGCAATACCACACCTGGTATTTAGACCAGCAGAGTGGAAAGTCTGTGTGCCTAAAAATAAAAACACTGCTCCGGGCCCGATACGCACTTAACTAGAGTGTGCGTTGTCAAGGTGTAGCCTATTTCTTTGCGGAGTGGGGGAGAAAGCAAGCGGGACAGCTGTGCCCAGTCCCTGAGCAGCGGCTCGCGCGATTCTGAACAACACAGAGTGCAAACATGTCTGTGATGGTGATCCACAGCTGATTTTAGGATGTATCGTTCACATTCCTGTAGCCTATCTATCTGAATGCAGCAGGCTCGTGTTTACTGCTATAGCGAAATTATATGAAGACAGTGACATATAATAAAAAAAACAATGAGTTGAAACGTTTATTTCAAGCTGCAGGAATGCAGGAAACTCTGAGAAATATGGACTTGAAAATCCATTTCGGAGTGGGGGGGTTTCTGAGTGGCGGTGTGTCGGAACGGTGGTGTTTTGGAATGGAAGGCGGTCCCCCAAACCCTCAACCCTGGCCATGCTAGTCCCAGGTGCTGCTCCTCCAGGTAGACAGGACAGGACCTCCTATATCCATGTTGTAAACATGAACAAAGAGCGCTCTGCAGAATGTGATGGGTCACTCCACTCAGTTTATAGAGAATGAATGTACAGAACGACTAAACAATGTGACTACCCAGCTGATGTCCCAATGCACTGCAAAAAACCTATGATCTTAGTGTTTTTAATCTTGTATTCAAATACTCATACTTATTATGTGTGACATGGTCTGGTGAAAGGTTAAACAAGTGAACTGTGAAATCACAAAAATCAAGATAAAAGGTTTTTAGTTTTTAGTTTTTATATTACCCAAGTTTAGATGTTGAAGAACGCACTCAGTATAACAATCAACAGTTTTAGGATCACTACTTATAATTAGTGATGGGATTTACGGCTCTTTGAAGGGAGCCGGATCTTATGGCTCCGTTCCTTTCCGAGAGCCGTTCAAAATAGCGGCTCCTCGTTCCTTTTTTTAAAAATTTTTAGGGGGCGGGCACTAGCCTACTGTTTATCTGTGAAATCACTAGGATAATGATACAGTACGAATTGGATCAGATTTGATCTTAGACCCACCACTATTTCATTTTGCATCTGTGGACTGCAACAGCATTAAATTACTCATAGCCTACAGTAGTTCCAGACCTGTCAACGATCTGCATTGTAAACATTAGCCTACACAAGGTGACACCATATCCATCTGCTTAGTCAGTGAATTTACTTCTATGAAATGTGTTGTGTAAATAAAGTTGGCTTTCCTTGAATGCAATTCAATTTGATATTAAGCTGAGTCCGCCCACCATGTGCTGGTTGCAATTAAGGAGTGCACCTATCCTCCCTGCTCAGCGGACTAGCAGAGGGAGGGAGGTCTACCCTGCGTGTGTGGTGGGGAGCAGCAGGCAGTACAATTTGGGCACAACATTAAAACGAACGGCTCTCAAGTAGGACTCGCTTCCCTTCGTTCATAGCAAAGAGCCGTTCAATAGACTCGGATCGTTCGTGAACGTCACATCACTACTTATAATTTCTTAGCAAACTAAGCTTGTTCAGGGCAAATTAAGCGTGTCCACCAACATTCAGGGCAATTTTCTCTGAATGTTGCTTTTAGGAACATTCAAATAAGCATATCTTAGCATAGCTATTCTCAAAAACTGAAAAATAACCCTGTCACATAATATTTAGATAGGTTTTGACATTTTCATGATGACAACATGACAAAGTATTTGTATTTGTATTTGTCATTGTTTGTCAAATTTTGACAAACAATGACGCTGATGAAGACCTAGCAAGTCTTTACGCGTTGGTCTGTCTATTTGCCTTATGCTCGATTAAATACATATTTCTGCTTGAAGACGGAGTGCTTTAGTTTTATTCCATGGTGGTCTGCATCAAAACCTGGGGATATCAAGCAAGACCTCCTGGATTCTGTTTGTCTCATAGTATTACCTGCCCCACTAATGAGCACCTGTCGGATGAGCCATCAGATCCATGCAGCGCTTCCCTCTTCTGCTGTATAGTATTTGACAAACAAGTTTACTGCTTTGTGGTTGTTTCTTGAAATTACAGTTTTGCTCACAACAAATCAATCAGAATGACCTGGATCAGTATCATTGGAGCAGCATGGTGATTTGACATTTAAATGCCTTGAAATAAGCTTGATGAGTCTGAGTGTGAGGTAAAATCACTTACTGTGCACGTCACTTTTTACAGCACTGTCCCAACCACTTTACATCAAAGAGCAGCTCATGCAGCATTGTTAAAATCTTAAGCATAGCAAGCATAGCAGAAGCAATAGTCTGTAAAGAGCTTAGAGTAGAGACTGTAAATCTCTGAGAGAATGCAAAGGGAAATTCCACCTTAAAGCAGACTCAGAAGTTCCAGCTAATATTCATGCAGTACAGTACAGTTGGGTACAGTACAATGCAGTACAGTAGTACAGTACAGTGAAGGGAGGCGACCTCTTGAACCCATACTACATACCAATAAGGTGTCCTTAACTACCTGGGTCTACTTTCCCTGTTACCAGGAAGTTATAAGGTGGAGGGCGATGGGAGAGTGTGCACAGCAAAAATAATAATAATAATAACTGTAGGCTACAGCAAGCGGATCAATAGAAAAGAAAAAAAAATGTGGTTTGTGTTTTTCTTCTTTGTGGATAATTGACCAATCGTAGATGAGGTGATAGGTCACCTATGAGGTTTAATAAGAGAAAACGTTTTTTTTTTGTTTTGTTTTTGTTATTTTGATGTCAGTCCCTCAGAATCAATGAGCAAGGGCTTCTTCCATTTTGCATTAAGAGACGTTCAACAATGGTACAGGGAGAGATCCATGGTAGAAGAGGAGAGAGAGAGCGCTTTCTCCACCACAGGAGCAGGACAGAGACTAAAATGCCCTGCAGCAGAGAGGCAGGTTGGGGTTTGAGTGAGGGGCGACTTTAGTCCTGTTGAAACTCTCTCTCAACCATTGACTGTATAATATTAATCTCAACTCAAGTTCTCTGGGGGTTGTCAAAAAGGTAAATTACTAATCACAAAATATGAATGGAATGCACTAAATATCACAGACTGATGATATATAACAGAGGAAATGGATCTGAGGGTGAATTTAGTCAAATGCTTTTTGAGCTCGACCTTAAAGGAGAATTTCGGTTTTTTCGAACCTGGAGCCATCTCCTGCCATTAATTATGATTTGTCCACTCACCAGGCGATCCCCGCGGCGTATCTGGGCGTCCTAGCGTTGTTTTGATATCAATAGTGTCCAAGTCAGTCGTAAAGTGGAGTTGATTTGGGGCCAAGTGTGAGCCTGTATTTCCTGCATCTAAATAGCTATTTTTCTTCCCTTTTTCGCCAAATATCGCCATAATCTAATCCGTTTTCATCCAGCAGAGTGTTATTTCACCCCAGGCTGTTTCCTGGAGTGCACAGCCTAGTGCACAGGGATCAAATTACCTCAAACGTGATCTAGGTCACCAAGTCTCGTGAAGTCCCGCGATACTTTCCTGTCGACTGGCCAAATACAGGCAGGACGCTTTGCGGTCGTGGTTTTAGCGTAACCTATGTGGGGTTTGGCATAACCTTCGTTATTTCGAATCCCACATAGGTTACGCCAAACCCCACATAGGTTACGCTTAAACAGTCCCCCTCCAGTGTAATATTACCATGACCAAACCATTTTCCTAACCTTAAAGCACCCGTCCACCTTAAAGCTAACCATAAAGCTCCCCTCAGTGTATTTTGTAA
This sequence comes from Poromitra crassiceps, assembly GCF_964638095.1. NCBI lineage: Eukaryota > Metazoa > Chordata > Actinopteri > Beryciformes > Melamphaidae > Poromitra > Poromitra crassiceps. The sequence goes on from NC_139623.1 coordinate 63,897,838, forward strand.
TTTTTAAGATACAGTATTTCATGTGTTGCTGAGTCATGACCTGGCCTGTTGATTAACCACACTGTTCACCAAGTATTTTTTGGGACAAATAACCTCATTTTGTGCTTAAAGTTTAAAAAAACTGCTAAGAAGGGTGATGACGTAGGCCTACTACTCAATGGAACACTATAGTCATACGTCATGTCATGACTGATATAAATACTGAGAAATAACTAGCGTTAGCCACTTTGCGTTAGCTAGCTGTTAGCTATGTCTGTTAGCTACTATGTTCACCAGGCTTAAAGCACCACTGAATGACCAATTTGAGTTAACTAACCAGTTCGAGTCAAACTCTTTCCAATCAGCTTTGGCTGGTTGTTGATAATATAGCAAATTGTTGCTTCTAAACTAACGTTTATGGAGGTACAGGGCAGAGATACTGTTTCCTTTGGCGCAAATCTGATGATGTACAAATATACAAAATCTTAGAACATGTTCATAGAACACCAACGGTTATACAGGTAGAAAAACTGACTGAAGGTTGGGCTTTAACCAAGTTGTTTTAGTTGCTTAATAATCATAACCATAACCCAAGTTGCATTATTTACCTAAACTCTACCTTTGCTTGTTTTAGCCTGAGCATTTTGTGTGTGTGTGTGTGTGTGTGTGTGTGTGTGTGTGTGTGTGTGTGTGTGTGTGTGTGTGTGTGTGTGTGTGTGTGTGTGCGTGCTTGCGTGCGTGCGTGTGTGTGTGTGTGTGTGTGTGGGTGTGTGTGTGTGTGTGTGGAGCCAATTTCCTTGTATGTACTATTGGGCAATGAAGCAGATTCTGATTCTGTGATAGTGTTGTAGTGTTGTGATAGTGTTGTGGTAGTGTTGTGATAGTGTTGTGATAGTGTTGTGGTAGTGTTGTGATAGTGTTGTGGTAGTGTTGTGATAGTGTTGTGGTAGTGTTGTGATAGTGTTGTGATAGTGTTGTGGTAGTGTTGTGATAGTGTTGTGGTAGTGTTGTGATAGTGTTGTGGTAGTGTTGTGATAGTGTTGTGGCAGTGTTGTGATAGTGCTGTAGTGTTGTGATAGTGTTGTGGTGTTGTGATAGTGTTGTGGTAGTGTTGTGATAGTGTTGTAGTAGTGTTGTGATAGTGTTGTGGTAGTGTTGTGGCAGTGTTGTGATAGTGTTGTAGTGTTGTGATAGTGTTGTGGTGTTGTGATAGTGTTGTGATAGTGTTGTGGTAGTGTTGTGATAGTGTTGTGGTAGTGTTGTGATAGTGTTGTGATAGTGTTGTGGTAGTGTTGTGGTAGTGCTGTGATAGTGTTGTGGGCAGTGTTGGGGGTAACTCATTACAAAAGTAACATATTACATAGCAGTAACTCAGTAATATAACTTATTACCAATGGATTTTCAGTAATATTATACCAGTTACTTTGTCAAGTAACACAAGTTACAAATTGACAAAAAAAAAAAAATCCAATCAAAGCACATATTTAAATTAAGATACAATCATTTCCTAATCAAATTGTGTATTTTTATGCAAATAACCACTATAGATGACAATAACAAAGGAAAAGGATAACATTAAGAATTTTGGGCAGTTTACACTGACTTCAAGACAGTTTAAATTATTTTTCGGGATGGTTCAGGGGCGGCGATGTCATTCTGCTACTGCTGTTATTTTGGTGAAAGTAATGCAAAAGTAGTGTAATAAGTAATGAGTTACTCTACACAGAAAGTAATATTGTAAAGAAACATTACTTTCAAATGAAAGTAACTAGTAATATGTAGTATATTACATTTTGACAGTAACTTGCCCAACACTGCTTGTGGGATAGTGTTGTTGTAGTGTAAGATGTCAGAGCTCTGGAGGAGGGTGAAGATATGTGAAGCAGAAGTTGTGTTTTAGGGTGGACTTTCCTCAGACTGCCCGTGGTGAAGCCTGTCTGTCTGTCTGTCCAAGGAGTCCACCATAAAAGGCCTTCACAGCAAGAGTTCACTCACAGAGGGGCTTTACTTACGTGTGTGTGTGTGTGTGTGTGTGTGTGTGTGTGTGTGTGTGTGTGTGTGTGTGTGTGTGTGTGTGTGTGTGTGTGTGTGTGTGTGTGTGTGTGTAAACTAGAATTGAAAAACATTAAATAAACTGAAATAAAAATTTAAACGAACTGGAAACTGTCTGTACATGCCTTCATCTCATCCATACTCGATAACTGCAACTCACTGTTCACCTGCCTCAACAAATCATCTGTCAACCAACTCCAGTTCGTTCAAAACGCCGCTGCTAGACTGCTCAGTGCTCACTAAGTCAAAAAAATCATGTCACATCACCCCCATCCTTGCCACCCTGCACTGGCTCCCTGTACAATTCAGAATAGATTTCAAACTCATGGTCACGCCCCCTCCTACATCTCAGACCTCATCCTCCCATACTCCTCCAGCCGCTCACTGAGGTCATCTGACCAGGTGCTCCTGGTCCCCAGGACTAAACTCAAAACTAAAGGGGACCGAGCCTTTGGGGTGACGGCCCCAAGGCTCTGGAATGCCCTCCCCCTGGCCCTGCAAACCGTCCCATCAGAAAGACTTTTAAAAAAAACAACTCAAAACTCACTTCTACAGACAGGCCTTTGGCAATCGATAATCAATCACTGCTTTTACTTTTTACTTGTCATATCTGTTGTTTTGTCCTATGCTTTTATTGTACCTCGCTGGCTTTTTAATCTATTGTCTTATTGCACTGTATTGTTTTTCTTGCCCTGTTTTTCTTACCTATGTAAAGCACTCTGTGCATTTGTGCTGTGAAGGGTGCTATATAAATAAAGTTTTACTTACTTACTTACTTAGAAGTCCATTTGAAAAACATGCACAAGAAGCTACATGGCAAAGTTAAGGGAGAACCATAGGCTTGGGGAAATCGGCCAGCCTCCCTTCCCCAAAACAGAAGCTTACCCCCCGGCCAGGCAGCGTGATGGAACCTGGCAGAGACAACCTGATCCAGTACTCCCCCCCGCGACCCGATAGCTGGTTAGTAAATCTACAGGAACACCCGAATGAATCATGTCCTGTTTGTCTCGAAGGACTTTTGTAGCCTTGATATCCCTATAAAAATATAAAGAACTAGCAGCAATGAAGGAGTTGCGTCGCCTCACGTTGCCTCTATCTATCTATCCTTTATTTCTTTAACCATATTGGCTGAGTTTCCCAACAAAGAAGCTTCTTAAGAGTTAAGAAGCTTCTTAAGGCGTTAAGAAGCTTCTTAAGGAGTTAAGAAGGCTCCAAAGAAGTGTTTCCCAAACGCCTTCTTAACAGAAGAGAGAAAGAAAAAAAAAGGCTCTTAACTCATTGAGTGCCAGCCACTTTTGGAGAACGGACGCTCCGTGCCAGAGTTTCAGAGCGTTTTCAGTGATTTCTCGAGGCCCACAGAATATTGTGTGATATTACTATGTAAACACCGAACACGCAAAAAGAACGAGGAGACTCTCTTCTATCATCAGCAAAAACACGTTTATTGATATCATTTTCCGTTCTTTAGTTATCAGCTGGAGAAGATAGCTTGATTTAACCAAAAACAGCCGTTTTTTTCTAGAAGCTGAGATAAAGAGCCTTTTGTGAAATTAAACATTTCATGCACATCACTGACTGAAGCTAATATTTTCTGATGTAGTCACACCTCAAAAATAATTTCCTTCAATAGAACAGCGAAAACCAAGGAATTTTGTTTGGCAAAACAATATTTTTTAGCTGCAACCAGCAGCGCTGGCCCCTGCGTGCGCTGCTGGTTGCAGCTTCTTGCTGGTCTTGATTTGCTGCTGGTGGGCATCAGATATTCTGGCTTGCGTTTGCCAATCCTCTCCTGCTGTCTGGGTCTGTCTGGGTCAGTGTTGTGTGCTGCTCTGCGTGCCCCACCCCCCCCCCCCCCCCCCCCCTCAACTGCACACTCCTCCTCCGTATGGGAGTGTCTCTGGGGCTTTCTGCTGCGTTTGCTCTGCACTGAAAAGTCCGCTACATCCAGCTTTTTTACAGCGTTCCGCGTGTATTTGTCACCGGCTCCCATGCTTCCAGTTGAGAATAATAACAACTAATAACAAAATCATGCGGATGGGCTATCGCAGCGGACACGGAGGTGCTCAATTGTGGCAGCAGATTGGCTGCTGCAGGCACAGCTAACGTTATGCTTCATGCATATCGATGCATACGGATGCGATGCGATTTCCGTTTCCCCAACGACTTCTTCTCTCTTTTTTCCTCGCCTTTCTGTAATCTGGAGAGCACTGTCGCCACCTAATGGGTCCCTAAAATAGCTTTTACACATTCAACAGCCACCATATCACAGGAGATGGATCTGGCTTTGATGCACGTCCCACCGTCAAAAAACGCAATTGACGAACATACTCGTCCTTGGCACTCTACGTTACTAAACCAATTGACGAACATACTCGTCCATGGCACTCAATGAGTTAAGAAGCATCTTAACTGGAACTGTCCACCATCTCGATGTGAGAGGTCCTCTGCGGCCCACTTGATGGCACTCTGAGCCCACCAGTGGGCCACGGCCCAGTGGTTGAGAAACACTGTTGTAGAATAACCTAATCATGGTCATGTTAAACAAGAACTTCTTCTATTAAACATTATTTATTTCAGACATGGACTGCAGTTCAAATTGCTTTATATACACAGCATACAACAAAATTGCGAGAAACACTACAGAATTTAAGCGACCTTGGGTTCTGTGAAAGGTGCTATATAAATCCACAAGATTCTTATTATAAAAGGAATCCATTCTGATTAGAGGAATATAGCCTACGGTAAAACATTTAAAACACAAGTAACCATACATACAGGGGAGATTTTCAAGTGTTCCCCAATTTTAAACACTAAAGGGTGCATGAAAGAAAGAAAAAAGGGAAAAACACAAGAGGAACAGTGGACAGTATCTCCTTTTGCCTGACAGTATCTCCTTTTGCCTGACGCGGCTGGATCTGCCAGTGTTTCGTCATTAAGAAGGTGTTAAGAATGCCCCAGACCCTTCTTACAAAACCTACTTAACGAAAGATCATCTTAGCGCTAAGAAGCTTTTGGGAAACGCAGCCTTCTTAACGGAAGATAATTTTAGGCTAAGAAGCAATCGGGAAACGCGTTGGCTTCGTTGGCTTCTTACGGGAGCCTTAAGAAGGGTCAAAGAAGCTTCTTAGCGCTAAGAAGCTTTTGGGAAATGCATGCCTTCGTAAAGAAGCAATTGGGAAACGCGTTTGCTTCTTAAGGGGGCCTTAAGAAGGGTTAAATTAGCTTCTTAGCGCTAAGAAGCTTTTGGGAAACCCAGTCATTATTGTTGAAATAAGCTCATTCAGAATCAGGGTATGTTGGGAAAAAGTAGGTCTCTTCCTAATAGATATCTACTGGTTAACAAATTTCTTCACGATCATTCATCGCTGTTATCCTGTCAAGTCATTTTTGGTAAGACTAGGCATGATGTGGTTGAAAGTGCTACAGTGTACACTTCAGAACATTAGCAGGTAACACAGAAGTTAGTCAAAAATGAGGGAGTAAACAACAACAACAGTAAAAAGTAAATTAGTCACGAAAATAATCTTTCAACGAGCTGACATGAGCTCACTGGCAGAAAAGCTTCAGGTGAAATAAACAAAAAATAATAATATCTGCATCTTGTGTTATGGCCCTATAAAGAATGGGAACTTTTTTTTCAAGATCAAAAATTACATGGGAAAGTTCCTCAGTTATCAGTCAAAACAAAGAGTAAGACATTACTGTACAACTTTTACTTTCTCTGAAATCTTTCTTTGAAAATGTGCTGAAATCATGAAGGTTTAGTCATCGCATATCATAGGGGAAAAAAGTGAATCATGTTTTTAGGGATGTTGCTGACTGGGAGAGCCGTGTGATAAGAGGAATATTATGATTTCTCTTCTGGTCATCATCCACTCCAAATAAGGTTCCTCACCTACAGCAGAGCACACACTACATACACAATACTGAGCATATTTAGCATTTTTGACTCAAGCTTGCTTTATACTTTGCATAGTGAACATATTTCCCTGTGGACTCCCATAGCTGGAGGCTGGTTACTAATTTGATTTGTGTTTCTCAGAACATTCTGAGCATGACCTTTGACCCCCCCCCCCCCCCCCCCCCCGCTAAAGCATGAGCTGCTTCCTGGGATTTAAATGTGTCCCCGGCCTGCTCTGACTCCACTGACTCTCTGCGTTTGATTTTTTAGAAAAATACGACCAACAGCTCTTCCTAACCACTTGCCAACCCTAAGCTAACCATCTGAACCTTTACACTGATTCCACTCAAGCCCCCAGGAATAGCGCTGGGCTGTGAAGCCATTTGAACATGGTGGCGAAGCTCTGTATTGCAAGTCACGTGATGCCATGCAGCCCAGAAATAAAAATTCCCATCCACTTGCATCAGGACCCCGGCAGCTGTTAAACCCAGGGGAATTTTTTCCGGGTGTCACTCAAAGTATAAAACGACTCTTGGCATTGTTTCTTCAGAAGCCACTAAGAGCCGTATATGGGTGTATTTCCTTCTTTTAATACATCCATGGGTGGGAGGGGTGGGAGACGTCATGGAATACATCATGGCACACATGCGCACTTCGCCTTGGGCCGCATGGTCAGGAAGTAAAACCAGGAAGAAAACCCCCCCATGATGGCTTCATACGCCAGTGAGCAGCCTCCGTCCGAATGCATGGGTGGGCGTGGCTCGTCCCCTATCCAGTTCTTTTAATACATCCATGATTCCACCACTTTTAAACCCTGACAAGTGCCTATGGGTTTAACATATTGTTGAAAGTTGTTCAAAACATATAAGCACATTAGCAAGTTAGCTTAATAAGCAACAGTAACTTACATCTGCAACTCGTCATTTTGATCGTTTGTTTTCGTCAGTTTTCGTGAACGGCCTAATGGTGAGTCACCTTGCTGGAATTGTGGTACCCTACGACATTAAATCAGGGTTGCCAACTTTGGGTACCTAGCTGGAGTGAGATTTTGATGGCATGGGTCATGCCATCAATCGTGACTCAATTGACCATCAGGCTTAAAAAAAGTAGGGCGCTTGAGCACACACACACACACACACACACACACACACACACACACAATCACATACACACAAACAAACAAAGGTTTATATTACGCAGCATAGTCAGTGATGTTACTTGTCCTTTTGGAATGAATGCATGCATGAATTAATTAATCTATCTCCCCCTTTTCTCTTTTGGCATGGCCATATTTAAGTACAGTATTGCCAAAACATGTTACAAGCTTTAAAATCTAAGTAGCCTAAAAGCTGTTATCCTACATTGTATACTTTCAAACCAAATACCACTATGTACCAAAGCAAATTTCCCAGGGACCACTTCCACTATGGATTAAAAAATAAAAATGCAGATTTACACATGCAATAATATCAAAACGGCTAAATAACAACATAACGCTACTGGTTCAAAACGGGCGCACCACGTTTGTCATAATGCATCATTATTACGTTCAGGCATCCGGTCCAATTGCCTATTAACACCTTGAATCTGTCCGATTCAATTGTGACAAATGGGTCTCTGCTAAAAGACGGTATGTAGGCTATGTATTTAAGACTAATTCACCCCATGTCAGCTAATGACATGTATATGTTTTTTGGACAGATGATTGGCTTTGGAACTAAAGCAACAAAGATGGTATTTAGTTGCCTAGATGTCCGACAATAACTATAAGCTATTATTAGAGGGGTAAGTGAGCAGTGCAAACAGCGGGAGAAGCTCATGCTCATGTTTCAAGCATGTTTCATGGTTATGTAGTCATTTCATAAGTTACATAAGTGTGCAATTATGACTTTCACCTCTGTCAAGAGATCTTACTTTATCTAAGAGCTTGTAACGCATGTGGGTGCAAGCTCTGATCCCTGACCAGTTACAGGTGAGCAAAACCAGATAACTAATAACTAATTCACATGCCGAGATGTTCAAATGCACTATTACTATGCTTCTGAAATTCCCAGTGAGCTGTTAAAGCAACATGAGCACCAAATAAACCAACATTTGTTGTATTTATTTGCCATTTCACACTAAGTCATGTACAAGTCTGAATATTACGGAAACTTCCAGAATCCGCCATAATTTGCTTGAGTGGAATATTGTGTGAGGGCTGTTGTGTTCTTCCCTGACAGCTTCAATAACTCTGACAGAGGTCGCTCTGGCCTTTTGCCATCATCATCATCATCATCAGTACTCAGGAGTCAAGGTGTCACTGTGACTCAGAAGCTTAAGTGCCTGCTGTCTATGCTGTGTGGTGTCATGTACCATAAACACTCTCAATCCATTTTCCAGCATCTCTCTCAGCCTTACCAAGAGCAGGTTGTTTCTGCCACCGTGTCTTTAAGGCTCATTAATATGAATGACACTGATCAGTCAACAGTATGCATAGGTAATGAGGTATCCCATTATCAGCCAATAGCATACTTGTCAAATCAGCCAAAATGCCTGCAGGATCTGAAGGTCAGACTTTGGATATTTATTCCCCAAAGACAGAAATATATCAGAAGCTTTGTATACATAGCCATCAAAAACTGATACAAAATAAACACTGAGTTGAAATCACTGCGTTGGATTTGATTGGAATGCTATAGGTTGGCTAAAAGTGGAAGACAGATGAGCTCCTAGCTTTATGTTGTAAGTACACTCTCATACAAACTCTAACATTTGTACAACCACCTTAATGCACATTCTTCTTCAAGTGTTTTATTCATACATTTTCTTCAGCTTCTTTGTTCTTATGTTCAGATGTTCTTACACTGTCCTCCCCACTCCGATGTGATATGTCCTGTTTTGTGCAGCAGTCAGCAGAGCAGCAGCTGATGTGGATCCTAATATAACCATTCATTTCAACTTGTTCTGTCTAATAAGACTGAGAATATCATCTTAAAAAATGAGAGCGACACAGAGAGGCAGAGAGAGAGACACACACACACACACACACACACACACAGAGAGAAGACAGCCATGACAAATGGTAGCTGAAAACATTCTCAGATGTCTCAGCTTAAAAATAGTATGGTAAGCCATAAACACACTCGTGTGTGTGTGTGTGTGTGTGTGTGTGTGTGTGTGTACGTGCATGTGCACACATGTGTGTCTTCATGTGTGCTGTACTTGCTGCTGTTTCCAGTAGTCTAATCCCCCTGTGAGTGGGTCTTGTGTGTGTGTGTGTGTGTGTGTGTGTGTGTGTGTGTGTGTGTGTGTGAGTGTGTGCATGCATGTGTGTGTGTGTGTGTGTGTGTGTGTGTGTGTGTGTGTGTGTGTGTGTGTGTGTGCATGCGGGTGTGTGTGTGAGTGTGCATGCATGTGTGTGTGTGTGTGTCTGCACATGCCTGTGTGTGTGTTTGCACATGCCTGTATGCCTGTGTGTATATTAGGCCGTGTTGGGACCCATGAAAAAGTGCTTAGAAAATGAGTTTCGTTCCCATGTCATGGGCACTACTCATTCAATGCATTTTTTCATAGACAATACCCTTCTGGACTTTGGGTTAAAAGTTCTACTCATAATATCCTGCAGTATTTTGTCACAAGCCAGAAATGTATAAACAGTTTATAACCAAAAAACGAAAATCTTGTGCTGCTGTTTTTGCTTGTAAAATGTGTTTTTGGCAACACAAAATCTTTCTCAAATGTCATAAATGCTAAAATGCATATACTTAACATCTGAAACAAGTATTGGTGCCTTTAGTTTACTCATATGTGAATTTAGATCATGAAATGTAGCATATTTGTTAAAGAATATGCTTCAACTTACGGTAAGTGTTTGCCACACAGTACAATGAAACCTCCACAGTAAATTGTGCCAAAAGCTTATGTTTCATACATAGAAAATGTCTCAACCTACTGTGTAATGAAAGGTAGAAAAGAAAATCAGGGCACCTTGGACCAAAATGGCAGAAAATCTATCAAAATGTTACCACGCCCCCTAAATTGGAATAATGCAAAAAATGGACAAGACTAAAAATTAAAGTACTAGAGGTCAGAATTATTACAACATATGGTATGAAACATTTATTCAAGTACCACAAAGTGTCACAGCATCTGTCACTTATACACCCCCCCCCCGCCAAGGAAATTATGAAAATACAAAATAGCATACAAATGCATCACAATAAAACCTTCTGTTGGCTGTGTAAGTAGTCTGTGCTGTTTGCATTTATGCATTGCATTTAACTGGATGTAGGCAGTGTGGCAATTCTTTAACAATTTAATAATTCTTGAACAAAACAAGTAGTAGGCCTACATAGTAACATGTTGGGTTACTCATCCCTATCACTTTCATCAGAGTCATCATCCCATGTACCTCTTTCTTCTGTTTCCTTTGACACATTTTCACAGTCCTGGCAGTGACATAAATCAGTGCAAGACAGTTTTGCAGACATGCATGAACATCTTCCAGTTTCACATTTGCTTTTTTTACAATTACAGTGGACTACCTGCAACACACTATCAGGGGCAGGATTTCTAGTCATCCATGTTACTGTTAACTCCCCATCCTCCATGCCCCATCCATTGCCAATGGGTGAAGGAGCACACATCCTACTAGTCAGAGAACGTCTCATCACTGCTGCTTGGTAGTTTGCCCTTTTGCAATGTTGGTGGAGAGCATCACTTGTTGGGGGAATGGACAGTTCTGGCAAAGCTGATGATGCCGTACAAAATGATTTGTACCTTGCATCGTTCACGTTTTTGGCAGATGATGGCTAAAATGCCTAGGAAGGACATGCATGTATGAAACTCACCTAGTCTAACCACAAGACGCTTTGTCAACTCATCATCTTTCCAGCGGATTTGCTGAGCTTTGGCATATATAGCTTGGTCAAAAACTAACACTACATGGTCCAGTTCTAGCTGATCAGCAAGTTCAACACTTCGCTTCAGAATAGTGTTAACTGTTGACATCTCTGTCGGTGAAGCCTCAATGACTGGAAGATAATACAGTGCTGACTTAGGTAGAGTGGCATCACTTTGTAGCATTGTGTGGAAACCTGTCCAGCCTGGTACTGTACATGCTTCAGCATCTGTGTTCTTCACTAAAACATATGCCAGTTCTGTTTTGGCAATAATGGAAGTTAACGTTCGGAGTGGCAGCATGTCGGAAAGGCAGAGGAACCCCTTCAACCTGTACGTTTCCACCTGCAATGGAACACTTTCATCCTGAAGCAAGTTCTGTGGCCCTTGTCTTTTAGTCTGTGGATAGTGTTGTAGCGGGATGCTAGGAGGTGCTTTGAATGTGTAAACTGACTTCGGCAGTGGCTGTCTGTCTGGTCTAGACATTGTTTCAACAACAGAACTTTGTACCATAATGCCATTTGTATGGTGAGTAGTTCCACGACCTGACAGTGTCTCCTCCCCAAAATCGATGTTATCCCACACCAGTATGGTTGGTGCCTTCTTTGAGAACCCCTTAGGGATTTTGTCTCTGCCCTCTAGAAGTTGTAGTGACGCTAGGCTAGTGTCTAGACTGACAACTGTGTTCCATGAAGCACAGTGTCCTAATCTGTTCAGTAGTGACAGAACATTGGATGAACCTGTTAAATGGCGAACAGTTAGACCAAGACACAGTGACTTAGGCTTCTGCTTCCGACCTTTAGAAGCAAGATACACAATGTCTTGACAAACAGATAAAACTTTTAGGTTCACATCTTCAGGAATATCAACATAATGGTCTAGTGTTGGTTCCTCTGTTGCACCTATAATCCAGGAAATCACATTGAATAGTTCAACTGTCACAACAGATTTTGCGTCAGAAACATTCAAATCCTCTGCTGTGGGAGGCCAGGGGCATTTCATCCCGGGAGTTTCATTCACAAGTCTCTTCAATATCAGTCCTGCACTGTACAGTGTCCTTGTGTGCTCTGTAGTTTGTCCAGATGTGTGTTCATTGTCACTTTCAGCTTGGCTTACCTCGGTTGACTCAGTTGTTGTCGTGTCTGATGGATGCGGTAGCCTGTCTAACAGTGTATCTGCTGATAATGTTTCAACAAAAACCAGTTCGGAGATGTTGCGCGTTGCAGGGCTGTGAAACACCAGCTGGGGGAAATCACGGGCCAACCGCTTTTTCAGTTTATCCTGCCTGCAAAATGAAAATATAGAAAAAGACGAGCACAAATGTATAAATAAAGGGATTTTTTTCACAATGAGAAACAAATACATTTAAACATACTGTCAGCCTTTCTTGTGAGCGAATAAATCAATAAAATGGAAACTTTTCAGTATGAAAGAGGTTCTTTTTTGTTTACTGAACTGTCAAGGACACAGTTACCTGTAGTCTGAAGCATCAATATCCTCATTCTTCTTAACGATGTCTATGAACTTCTTCCTTAGTTGGTTCATTTCAGGATTTCTTGTTTATCGATAATCCTTTGACGGATGACTCGTTCGCAGAATATCTTGTAGCTGGCAGCAAAGGGTTGTTCATTTCTGAAAACACACACACGCAGACAAAAAAATACTTAACATGTGCAAAGAGGTCTGCTGTCAACATTGTATCTAAAGACAGACAAAATAGTATTTGTTGTAGGTCAAAGCCTTACTTTTGAAATGTGCAGTGTTAATGCAATGTAATAACTCACACTTCATCTGTGGTTGCAGTATGTGTTGCCGTAGACTTTGACAAGGACCTTGTGTATTCTCTGTAACAGGACCTGTGGTAACGCACTTCCAGAGACACACAGTCTTTGTCTTTGATATGCAAAAGAACGCTAGAGTCTTCCTTCTTCTCAGCAGCCTTCCGCAACTGGCCTGAAAACAAAAAAAAGTTATAATCAGCTTTACTGTCAAATCACACATTTTATAATAAAAAAAAAGTGGGTGACATTTGTTTTTGTATCTTTTATCCATTGTATTGTTATTACAAGAAAAAAGAGGTGGGGGGGGGCAAGGAGATCAAGGCAATAAAAGAAAATGCTCCCTCTCTCTGTGTGTGTGTGTGTGTGTGTGTGTGTGTGTGTGTGTGTGTGTGTGTGTGTGTGTGTGTGTGTGTGTGTGTGTGTGTGTGTGTGTGTGTTGGTTTGGGGGCTGTAAATAACACAGTGAACAATGGGCCAGCTGGCACTTGTGACCTGCCCCCTTGACCTCCATGCATTCCTGGGTTAGGGTTAGCTAATAAAGTAGTGAATCAATCAGCAGTTGGATTTTCAGTCTCTGTTCTGTAGATACACATTTTTTTTTATCAATGATAAGTAATATAATATAATATATAAATCAACTACATCACAAGACCACCGCCTTTTCTGCCTGTCTATCTGCACACTTCCTTGTTCCATGTTTTTCAGTCCTGTGTGTGTGTGTGTGTGTGTGTGTGTGTGTGTGTGTGTGTGTGTGTGTGTGTGTGTGTGTGTGTGTGTGTGAGATAGAGAGAAAGAGGGGGGGGTCGCTTACCTGCAGACACTGTCTCTGCTTGTGAAAGTTGATCCTTCTTCCGTTTTCCACCAACAGTAATATATTTGTCCACCTTTTTACAAATGATGCAGATGGCTGGAAGGACAGGGCCAGCAGAACGGACGGGCAAACCTGTCCGAGACCGAAGTTTCTTTCGGGGGGTTTCAGACGTGGCTCCGTCGGCTGCGGCTGCATCTGGTTCTTCTTCTTCTTCCCCCTGCACCATCTGTGTGCAGCGTTTCTCAGCCAAACCCAAACGTCTTTTACAAATAAAGCGACGGTAACACGTCGCGTGAAATCCAGCGTCCTCGGGAACATGGTCAAAATCCACGTCCACGCAATGTTTAAAAGTTTCAGCGATAACTTTACTATCGCCGTCCAGACAAAGCCACTGTTTGACGACAGACCTGTAAGTGTCCCACCTTGTCTGGGTAAAATCCTGCACGTCCTCATTCTGTACTGACAAAAAGTGCATATAGCATCGTTTGGAGTCCTTTGATTCCCGGCTTTTACGCACTTTTTTCCGCTGTTTTGGTTTCTTTTTCCCCTCTTCGCTGCTTGAACTGGTGGTCGCCATGGCTCTAATATTATTACGGCAAGGGAATAAAGCGGCTACGCGATTGGTCCACGTGACCAAAACCACACCACTCCCCTTGCACAGATTAGTACGCCTAGTAAGAAATAGTGCCGTCTTTGACCACTGATTATAAAAATACTGCAGGATAACACGAGTAGAACTTTTTTATTTGTACTTTCTACCTATAGATCTCTTTTATGGAGAAAAAAGTGTGTAGTGCCCCTGCCGTGGGAACGGAAGTAAACGAAAATGCTAGTCACAATATGGCCTATATGTGTTTTTATCCGTTTATGTATCAAGTCAAGTTTAATTATAGCCCTAATTCACAGCTGATCTAACTAAACACAATCAATGAATCAAACTAATGACATATAAGACAATCATAGCAAATAAAGAAGAAAACACAAGGCAGACAAGAGAAGATTAGTAAGACAAATAACCAAGCTATTCCACAGCCTAACCTACAGCTTAACCTACAGCCTAAGCTGGCTAAAAGCAGCCCAGGTCACGCCAGGCACCTGAAATAAAGGCAAGGAAAAACTCCCAAGAGAAATAAGTGCGTGCCTGTTTGTATTTCTGTGGTTGTTTGCCTGCATTGTATTCATACTACACCATATGCATGCGTGTGTGTGCCTTTCAGCTCAGTGTCACCGGGCTACCAAAGTGACATCCACCTCCAGGTTGGACGTGTTGCATTCTGAGAGTATTTTCTGCACAGCATAGCTGTAAAGAGATGATCTGAGTTACTGTCACCTCTCTGTCAAGTCAAGTCAAGTCAAATTTTATTTATATAGCACCTTTCATACACAAAGGCAATTCAAGGTGCTTTACAAAAAAATAATCGAAAAAACAAGCAGCAAAGCAATGCACATATAAAAAACACATAAAAAACACAGCCGACAGTTTTAGTTAAAATATATACTCAAATTAACAAACATGAAACATTATTTCTGTTTTAAATAAGTTACAAGGCATTCTTCAGTATTATTATTACATGCACAGTCCATTTGTTGGAAATGTACAGGAATCTTTTTTTTTAATTACAGGCCGAGAGAGGCAGTAGTTTAGTAGCAGTTAAAAGCAAGAGTAAACATAAAGGTCTTTAGCTTGGTTTTAAAAATAGGCAGAGTAGGGGCAGATCTAATGTGTTCAGGGAGTTTGTTCCAGTTATGAGAGGCATAGTGGGAGAACGCGGCTTCACCATGTTTTGATTTGGTCCTCGGGACAATTAGTAGACCAGTGCCTGAAGATCTCAGGGATCTGGATGGTTCATAGTGTAGAAGCATTTCAGAGATGTAGTGTGGGCCTGACCCGTTGAGAGATTTGTAAACTATTAGCAGAATTTTAAAGTCTATTCTAAGATTTACTGGCAGCCAATGCAGGGATTTGAGAACTGGTGTAATGTGTTCAGCTTTCTTGGTTCTTGTTAGAACTCTAGCAGCCGCATTCTGAATGAGCTGTAGTTGTTTAATAGCTTTTTTGGGAAGACCATTGAAAAGACTGTTGCAGTAGTCTAGCCTGCTAGAAATGAAAGCATGAATTAGTTTTTCAAGATCTTGTTTGGACATATAGCCTCTAATCCTTGCTATATTTTTTAGATGATAGAAGGCAGATTTTCTTATAAGCTTGATGTGGGAGTTAAAATTTAGATCAGAGTCAATAATAATGCCAAGATTTTTTACCTGGTCCTTTGGCTTCAAAGATAGGGATTCGAGGTGAGCAGTAACTTTGAGCCTATCTTCTTTTTTGCCGAAGACAATTATCTCTGTTTTGTCTTTATTAAGTTGGAGAAAATTCTGGCACATCCAATCATTAATTTGCGCAAGGCACTGACACAGTGTCTCTATGGGGGCATAGTCATCCGATGAGAGGGCTATGTAGAGTTGGGTGTCATCTGGTAAAGGTAAAGGTAAAGTCCCACTGATTGTCACACAATGTGTGAAATTTGTTCTCCGCATTTGACCCATCCCCTGGGGGAGCGGTGAGCGCAGCGTGCGCCGCGCTCGGGAATCACATGGTGATTTAACCCCCCAATTCCAACCCTTTGATGCTGAGTGCCAAGCAGGGAGGCAAATGGGTCCCATTTTTATAGTCTTTGGTATGACTCGGCCGGGGATCGAACTCACGACCTCCCAGTCTCAGGGCGGACACTCAGACCACAAGGCCACTGAGCTGGTTTCTGCATAGCTATGATAAGCTATTTTGTTTTTTTGCATAATTAGGCCCAGAGAGAGCATATAAAGGTTAAACAGGACAGGACCTAAAATTGATCCTTGGGGTACCCCACATGTCATTTTGGTTTGTTCAGATGTGTAGTTGCCAATGGAGACAAAGTAGTTCCTGTCTTGCAGATAAGATCTGAACCACTCTAGGACCGTGCCGGAAAGCCCGACCCAGTTTTCCAGTCTGTCCAATAGAATTTCGTGGTCAACCGTATCAAAGGCAGCGCTGAGGTCTAGTAACATTAAGATTGAGATTTTACCTGAATCAGTGTTCATTCGGATGTCATTTATAACTCTGATAAGCGCAGTTTCGGTGCTATGATGGGGTCGGAAGCCTGATTGGAAGGGATCTAGGAGATCATTGGAGGATAGAAAGGTATTGACTTGTTAGATAGACAGTTTTTTCGAGTATTTTGCTAATAAAGGGAAGATTTGATATTGGTCTGTAATTGCTGATTATAGAGGGGTCGAGGCTACGCTTCTTTAGCAAGGGCTTAACAACTGCAGTTTTTAGAGATTTTGGAAAAATGCCTGTAAGAAGAGAGGTATTAATTATCTTCAGTATGTCGGTCGCCAGGCAACTGTAGACATTTTTTAGAAAGCTTGTTGGCAGGGTGTCTAGGCAACACGATGAGGATTTAAGGCCTCGTATCGTTTCTTCTAGTTTCTTGTGGTCAATGACATTGTACTGAGTCATGTTAATTAAGCACCTATTCTGTGGGTGCGGCGGAGCCACATTTGTTCTTGATGTGGAAATAGTTAGTCTGATATTTATAATTTTATCCCTAAAGAAGGTCGCAAATTCATTGCATTTGACATTGGATAGAAGATCAGGGGCAATTTGTGGGGGGGGGGTTGTCAGCCTGTCAACAGTGGCAAAAAGAGTGCGAGCGTCATTGGTGTTTTTGCTGATAATGTCGGAGAAGAAGAATTTTCTGGAATTTTTTAGTTCCTGGTTGTAGGAGTGAAGACTATTTTTATAGATGTGAAGTTTAGTTTTCCGCCATTTGCGCTCGGCTTTCCTACAATCTCTTTTTTTGTTATTTACAGAGGGAGCGTTTCTCCATGGTGCTTTTTTCTTACCGGAGATTAGTTTAGATCTAATGGGAGCTACAGCATCAATAGCCTTTAGGGTTTTAGAATTGAAGTTATCTAGGAGATCATTGACAGAGGCTGAGGAGAGGGAAGGGGCCAGCGAGAAAGCCTCCATGAACCGTGTGCTAGTGCTCTCGTTGATGTGACGCTTTTTGATGGTTTTTGACCGAGTAAGAGCGATAGGGGTGACCTTGAGTTCAAGAAAGATACAGAGATGGTCGGACAGAGCAACATCACTGGCTGAAAGAAACGATGACTCAAAGCCCTTGGTGATAAATAAGTCTAGGGTATGGCCTCGATTGTGAGTGGGCCCAGAGACATGTTGTAACAGGTCAAAAGTGTCAAGGAGGTTATTCAATTCTTTGGCATTATTATCATTGGGGTTGTCAATATGCATATTAAAATCTCCTGCAATAGTTAAACAGTCGTGTTCTATGGAGATTATAGAAAGGAGTTCTGAAAATTCATCAAAAAAACTACTAGAGTACTTAGGTGGTCTGTATATAATCAGCTCCAACCAGCCTGGCCATTATGACCCCTCTCATCAACAAGGCCTTTCCCTCCACATAACTGCTGCTCACTGGATGTTTTTGGTTTTTCACACCATTATGTGTGAACTCTAGAGACTGCTGTGTGAAAATCCCAGTAGATCATCAGTTTCAGAAACACTCCAACCAGCCTGTCTGGCACCGACAGCCATGCCACGCTCAAAGTCACTGAGATCACCCCCCTCTTTCTGCCAAAGTGTACTTCACCAATTCCCCTTGGCAAACTGTCCCAGTCATTGCTCCACCCCCTCTGCCAATCTGTAGAGTAGCACATGCTTCCTCCGATACATGTGCAGTCACCAGCTGCTTCTTTTCACATGACAGCAAGGAGTTTCACTGGCACTACGTAGCACCAGTGGCTCCTGCATTACATTACTGGCTTTCCTTGGGAAGCTAAGCAGGTCTGACCTAGGATACTCCTTGGATGGGAGACTGGTGCTGGAAGTGGTGTTGGAGGACCAGTAGGAGGTGCTCTTCCCCTCTGGTCCGAATGGTCTGATGAATAATCTGCTCTGATGAATAATTTCCCCAATGCCCCAGGGCAGAGACAGGGGGCCCTATCTTCCCCCTGGCCTTTGGCGCTAAACTGGTGTTAAACCCAAAAAAACACGCTTTTCACCTGACTCAGGAAGATAGCATCATGTTTTTAGGCCCCGAAATGCGCTTTACGTCGAAGAGGCGTGGCGCAGTGCCAGAATAGGTCAGAATGGGCGTTTCGGCCTTAAATACTGGCCTAATGCTATCTTTCCCTCTGACGTTGATTTAACGCTTAGCGCTTTTCAAAACCAGGCCTTATTCAGTGCGCCGGGGATATAGCCAGTAACCTAGGCCTATACTGCAAAAGTTAACTGTTGAAAATTCGATGTCTGGTTTTTGTCACGAGTAGCATACAGCTGAAGTCTCTCTCACCATCAAGCAGACAGTGATGGAAACATGTTTCTTTATGTGTGCCAAGGGGAAAATGACGGACTAAATTGATGGGTACTGCGCATAGGTGTAGTCCCGGTGTAACGCGTGGGAACGGCGTTCCCATACTTCTCCAAGGGGTGTTTTGTGTGTGTCAGTGTGTGTGTGCATGTCGAGCCAATAAAACGAGTGAAACTTGACAACGTTGTCATTCGTCCTATATTTAAGGTGGGCTGAATTATTCAAACAGCATCAACTCGCGGCTTGAAGAAAGAAGGAAACATTCCACCTTAACTATATTTAAGGTGGGCTGAATGATTCACACAGCATCAACTCGTGGCTTGAAGGAAAAGGAAACATTCCACCTCTACAGCGCGGGGGAAACCTCAGTTTAATAAAAGCTATACTGAAACATACTGGCTTTTTCAGCATCAAAATATATTTTTTTCCACCAGTACCTCACTATAACAAGTAAAGATGAAAAAGGCAGCCAAACATCCTTTCATTTTTCGGACCAGCTGCTAAAAAGGTACGTTTACAAGCATGAAGAAACAATGTTAAAAGCGTGTTTCTTTTCAACGCGGTTGAATCAAAAGTTAGCGTTGCAATTGCAATTTGCATCGCCAGATGCCAGTTGCCTTGTGCAACTTGTGTGATCGCTGGTTGAGA
Source organism: Poromitra crassiceps (assembly GCF_964638095.1). NCBI lineage: Eukaryota > Metazoa > Chordata > Actinopteri > Beryciformes > Melamphaidae > Poromitra > Poromitra crassiceps. The sequence continues at coordinate 63,917,260 of NC_139623.1, forward strand.
GATTGTTTAGCTGTTCGTGTTGATAACTGACTCTGCTCTGCTGTGCCCATATACGTATTTTAGTTTCAGGGGGTTCCTCTGCCTTTCCGAAGCCCTGCCACTCCGAACGTTAACTTCCATTATTCGGACTGGCGGTCGTTCACCTTAGAAGCCGCAATGCTGACCTTAGGTTTAGGCGTGGGGGCGGGAGAGGTTAGGTTTTGGGTTAGGGTCTGGGGGAGGTTAGGTTTAGGCATGGGGGGAGGTTAGGTTTGGCGTGGGGGCTGGGAGAGGTTAGTGAAAAACGGGGAATATAGACCCCCTTTCTGAGTGCCGATATTTCGGAGTGGCAGAACGTCGGAGTGGCAGCACGTCGGAGTGGCAGCATGTAACCTAGTTTCAGAGCTGCAAATGTCACGGGCTTCTGCAGTGTTTATAGAGGACACAAGTTAGTCGTGTGTCAGTGACAGTGGTTTGCAGCACTTGAGGAATCCGTGAGTTTGCTCGTTTAATTCGTTGATATAAGCGATTGCCCGCCCCGAACGATTAATTAATGAATAGGCTGCGTGAACGTTAGCATGTGTGCGTGCGCGGGGGGGGGGGCTTTGTTGGGACCTGTGCGTGTGCAGGTGTTCCCCATATAGGTGCGTTCCCCCACTTCTCTAGATAGCACTACACCTCTGGTACTGCGTGCGTAATTACGCAGCGGAGATGCAGGAGAGATGCAGATTCAGCGAGCCGGCCCCGGGGATGCACCCACGGCATTATTCAATCACTCTCTCTGCCGCTATCTCACTCTCTCTCCCCCCTCTCTCTCTCTCACTCCCTCTCTCCCCCTCTCGCGTGTCAATTTCTGCCCCTATAGCGCACTGCAAGCATCAGATCTGAAATGTAGGCTCAGAATGACAGACAGAACATCACTATTTTGCGTGAAAGGCCAAAATGTATATGTAGGCACTAGGCAGGCACTATGACTGATAAAAAAAGTTGTTATATCGTAGTTTTGAGCCCCTGTCATTCAGAGGCTGTTGCATCATCCTACCTGTGCAGTGGGGGAGAAGAAAGGGTATCGAGAGAAAACAATATCATTCTGCCCAAACTTTCACCAATCTAATCTCATCATGACATCCAGGGGTAGGCTATCTTTTTCTAGCCGATGCGTTTAGAACATTCTTTTCACTTTGATCTTGCTATAGTGTAGTGTATTTGCATAGTTGCTGTATTTAAACTGCAGTGAGATTTGTTTGAGGAGCATAATATGGAATAATATATATGGAGACAGACGGGGATGAAAGAGGGAGGAGGGGATCTCAGAGCGCTTTGGTCAGCTTTTCTGACCAGACTGGATCGCTCCGTGGAATTGGAGCTTGAAAGGGAAGATTGTGATTTGTTTACTGCAGTTCTCCAATGAGCACAGTTGTAAATAATTCTATGCTTAAAAGGCATGGTTAAGTGGTTAACAGATGGGTTTAGTGCAGAGGGGAAAATATGGACTGCGCCTGACCATCCTCTGCATTTGACCCATCCCCTGGGGGAGCGGTGAGCAGCAGCAGTGCTGCGCTCGGGAATCATTTGGTGATCTAACCCCCCAATTCCAACCCTTTGATTCTGAGTGCCAAGCAGGGAGGCAATGGGTCCCAAGTTCAAGTTCAAGTTCAAGTTTGTTTTATTGTCTGCTTTCACAGAAATTTGTTGTAATGTGCAACAGTGCCAACATGGATGCAAAAATACAAATACAAAGATAAAAAAAACATGAAAGACACATGTACACAACAGACTTAAACTTACAGTAGAAAAAGGATGTGGGCCAGACATGAAACTAGAAATGTAGGGGGCAATATGTAAAATCATTTCATCCTGGAATCCACCTACGAATTAATTTTTTTTTTTTAAATCACAGTGGGGAACAGAGGTACACCCACCTGAGAATTAAAACGCATAGGGACATTTGAATAAACTACCCCCCTCCCCCCCAACCCATTTATAATGCGGGCTATCTCCAGAGTTCATTTATCTGCCCCCCCCCCTGCTTATTGAGGAGGGTGATGGCATGGGGCACGAAGGAGTTCTTTGTCCTATTAAGCCGACACCGCGGGACTCGGAACCGCCTGCCCGAGGGGAGTAGCTCGAACTCCTGGTGGAGGGGGTGAGAGGGAGATCTGGTTATTTTTCGGGCCAGACGCAGAGTTGCTGCGTTTTGGCTGTCGACAAAGTCTTGGTTGGTGGGTCGACCGATGATCTTAGAGGCCATTTTGACCAGCCTTGCCACCCTATTCTTTGTTTGCACCGTCAAGCTGTTGTACCATACAGTGCCACAGTACTGTATGATACTTTGTATGGTGGAGCAGTAAAACCGCTTGAGGATCTCAGCTTGAGGATCTAAGCCCTCAGTCTCCTCAGGAAGTACATGCGCTGCTGTACTTTTGCGCATACATGATCTACCTGGGTGGACCAGCTCAGGTTGTGGTCCACTCGCACACCCAGGTATTTATAGGACTCCACCTGTTTTATGGGTGTGTTGTGGATCCTAATTTGTCCTCGGTCGGCGACTGACCTGGGGTCAAAGATGACCTCCTCGGTCTTTGACGTGTTCAAAACCAGTGCATTCTTATCGCACCACTCTACCAGTTTGTTTACACTGTCTACATAGGATGGAATGTCGTCGTCACTGTTCATCAGAGCAAGCAGGACTGTGTCATCTGAAAACTTGATGATGAAGTGGTTTTCTGTTGAGGTGGTACAGTCATTTGTGTACAGGATGAAGAAGATGGAGGAACTCACACAACCCTGTGGAGCTCCTATGTTGATGATCACGGGGGGGGGAGAGAATGTTGTTTACCCTCACCTGCTGGACTCTTCCTGTCAGAAAAGAGTGGTAGAAGTGAATGATGTGTGGATTAATGTCCAGGTTTTTCATTTTCTCCAGTAGTAGGTGTGGTTTGATGGTGTTGAAGGCCGAGGAGAAGTCGATAAACAGCGCCCTGGCAGAGGTCTGTGGGGCCTCCAGATGTTTAGTGACCAGATGGGATAGTGTAGCAACCGCATCCTCTGTGCTCCTCTCTCTCCTGTACGCAAACTGATAAGGGTCGAGTTTGCTCTCCACGGCGGGCAGAAATTGCTTAACTACCAGTTTTTCCAGGGCCTTTATCAACACTGAGGTCAGTGCAATGGGCCTGTAGTCGTTGTTTTCTTTGGGGCATGGCTTTTTGGGGATGGGAATGATGTGAGATGTCTTCCACACTGTGGGTACCTCAGAGTTCAGGATTTGCTGGTAGATGGGCTGCCAGACCGGCCCCAGCTCCTCCGCACAGATCTTCAGGAGGTGAGGGGTGACCTTATCAGGGCCACAGGCCTTTCGTGGGTTTAGATGTTTGAACACCTCCGTCAACTGCTCAGCAGTGATGTTATTTTTATAGTCTTTGGTATGACTCGGCCGGGGATCGAACTCACAACCTCCCAGTCTCAGGGCGGACACTCAAACCACAAGGCCACTGAGCTGGTAATAGCGCTGCGCCTGGCGTTAAACACTCTTTTAAGGACAGGGGGAAGATAGGGCCCAGGGACTCTGTCCTGTGAGTGAGCACCGTCCTTCGGATGTGACGTTAAACCGAGGTCCTGACTCTCTGTGGTCATTAAAGATCCCATCGGCACTCTTCGCAAAGAGTAGGGGTGTAATCCAGTTGCCCTAAATTCCCAAAACATTGAATTTGTGTTTATCCTTCAATCATGGCCACCTAATCATCCCTCATTACTTAATTGTCACATTCAGTCCTCAAATCTCCACCGTGAGAGCTGATGTGTGCTGAGCGTTCTGGCGCAACCTGGCTGCCGTGCATCACCCAGGTGGGTGCTACACACACGGTGGTGGATGAGTTGAGTTCCCTCCCCTCTCTCCCTTGATATGTGAAGCGCTTTTGAGTATCTAGAAAGGCACTATATAAATCCAATCAATTATTATTACATAGCGTGAAGGAGGATCACGCTACGTAATAGGTTCCCTGCCCTCTCAACAGGCCAGAGGAGACAGTAGTGCAGCGACCAGGACACATACCCTTAATCCGGCTTCACCACAGACACAGCCAATGGTGCCTGTATGGATGCCTGACCAAGCCGGAGGTAACACGGGGGCTCGAACCTGTGTCCCTCATGTTGGTAGGCAGGGAATCACGGGCGCCCCTTTCCCCCATTCTGATGTTTGTTTTGCTGACCTGTATCTGCATGGCCCTATGCATTGCAGTGTTGCCACGTGATTGGCTGACTGGAAAATTGCATGAATAAGCAGGTGTTCCTAAAGTGCTCGCTGAGTGTATATTATTAATTGGGCCTTCTTCCTCCTTACATTCCAGATATCCAGTGTTAACGCTTTATTCAATGGAGAGTTCCAGCAGGACGTGTCTGTCGCCAGCCATTATTGGTGTAGAATAGCAGGCGATGAACTGAGAATGAGCAGAACTATTTTAGCAGTGAATAGACCCACTGTCCATTCACTGTTAAGACCTCATGTGGCCTCAGTAGCCGGCTGGCTTAGCCTTCAGACTACTGTGATGACAAACCTGGATCCTTTGGGATCTGAAGTCTACAAATAGATTGGCTTGTCTACTTCCCTTTGTGTTTTCATTATACTGACACAATAGAGAGTCCGGCAGTGTGTTTCAGTCCTGACCCAGCTCTAACATGTGTCTCCAGAGGCATGGTCTAAAGATTAGACCACTAAACCACTGGGCAGAGTCATCAGGATTTTAACTATTTGGGGCACATGGATGGAGAAATACCTGAGCGATATGCTGTAGTGGTATAAAAATCTAATTTTGTGTGTTAAGATTTGCCCTACTTTAGTCCACATTAGAGTTGCTGACCCTCATTTGATTACATTTTGTCTCTCAGATGCAAAGCTGAGAATATGTTTTTATTGTTGGATAAGATGCACAGAATTCCATGACTATCTGTATTGTAGGTGGAGTGATAAGAGTGAAACTATGATGAAAACAGTCATTCTTCTACATTCTCTAAGTGTGAAGTTTAACAATTCATCTATTTGCTGGGGCCCCCCTGGAACCCCCTCAAGGACCCCTGGTGGTCCCTGGACCCCATGTTGAGACCCACTGTCCTACACTACGCGACACTGGTCAGAATGTTTTGATACTGTCTGAAAATGGATTTCATGGAGATCTGTTTAGATAGTGAGGAGCAGATCAGGACCATGTCATGTCAATGACAGCTTCAAGATAAGCAATAGCAATAAGCAAACACACACACACACACACACACACACACACTCTCTCTCTCTCTCTCTCTCTCTCTCTCTTTCTCTCTCTCTTCTACTGCACTGTGTCAACAAATAAACTGCCTCCAACTAAACTATAATGCCAGCAGCAGATAAGTTACTTGATTGATTGCTGCTCTTGGAAAAGAGGCTTCTCTCTGCCAGTGTGACGCTGTGAGCAGTTCTCTCCCACTCCTCCCCTCGGCTGGTGTCTGGCCATGTGGAGAGGCTTTCGGGCTGCGTGGTCGGAACAGTCTGTTCAGACTGAAGGAGTCCTTCCTGGGCATCCGGGTAGTGCAACAGTAGTAGTTCCCTGCCTACCAACATGAGGGTCGCAGGTTTGAGCCCCTTCGTTACTTCTGGCTTGGACGGGCATCCATACGTGCACAATTGGCAGTGTCTGTGGGTGGGAAGCCGGATTGAGGCACTTATGTGTCCTGGTCGCTGCACTAGTGCCTCCTCTGGTCTGGCCTTAGTCATTGGGTATGGCCGTATGGTACTGGTGGTGTAGTTATTAAGAATGTCATATGGAACCGACCTGCGATGGCTAGGCTAATTTTAGGACTAGGAATCTAGACTTGACTATATTACAAAGACTACGACTTTGTAGTATAGTATCAGTTGTCCCAGCAGTATAGACAGGACATTATTAGCTGGCAAACTTAGTTCCACCTCTGCACCGATTCCTCCGTACTGGCTCTCCCCTCTTCTCTCTTTCCTCCTCAGGTGTCCTTCATTGACCTGACGTACACCCCCGCCACCGCAGCCCTCGATCCGGTCGTCATCGTCCTAGCCACCTGTCGTCACTCTGAGCCATCTACCCACTACTCCTTCGCCTGCCTGACACCCTCCCCCCCTTCCCCGGCCTTATCATCACCACCGACCCCTATCCTCGTCATCCTGGCCACCTGTCGTCTCTCTGGCCCACCTACCCACTACTCCTTCGCATGCCTGATGCCTTCCCCCCCTTCCCCGACCTCATCATCACCACCGACCCCTATCCTCCCCTCCTCTCTTCTCGGTCGATGCCACCAATGCAGACACATGATCCCTCAGATCACCCTCGTGGAACTCCTGATCACTTTCCCCCTTTTCACCTAGCTATTTAGCTAGTATCCCTTTGAACTTACGAACACTTAAAGACTCAATTTCAATTTCCTTTTGGTCTCTACTACCTTTTTACATTTTCAACTTTCTTCCTTGATCTTAGGATAATTTAAAGACAACATTCTCGTACTCCTTTTGTTGGATTCCTACTTACATTTCCATTTTCTGTTCCTTTGTACATTTTATTTCTATAATCTGAAACTCTGTAAATGGTTTAGCCCAGCATCTTCTCCTATCCCATGAGGGGGATCCCCAGATGGGGTCCATAGTTGGGCCCCTACACAGTACATTGGCCCTCACAAGGTTCCTCCTCAGCCAACAAGTCACTGAGGCAATCCATGTGGTGGAAAGGTTTCCTTGCGCACACTGGGGGTGGAGGGGGCGCCACTGTGTCCTAACTATAGGCTGTAGACCTGTTATAGTGTTCAGGCTAAGATCAGACTAGAGCAGAATAGGACAGGGCAGACTAGGCTGTAGCTTAGCTAGATTCCCTGTGTTGTAGTTAGTGCCGGTTAATGGCTAGAGTAGTCAGATTGTCTGATTTGCTCCCCCCCCTTTTCCTGCTTTCTCCTCTCTCACACTCTAAAGCATGGCACTCATTCTACTCTAAAGCATGGCATCCCCTCCTGAACCCCTTCCTGAACTCTTCTTCCCCACCACTCTAAAGCGTGGCACCCATTATATTCTAAAGCATGGCACTCATTCTACTCTAAAGCATGGCATCCCCTCCTTTCCCTGTTCTCTCCTCTTACTCTCTCTCATACTCCCCCTGCTCTCCCACCCCACCTCCTCCCCTTCCTGCACTCTCCTTCCCCACTATTCTAAAGCATGGCACCCATTCTATTCTAAAACATGGCACCCATTCTCTTTCTCTTTCCCCCTTCCCCTGCTCCTTCCCCACCTCTCCTTCCCTGCTCTCTCCTCCCCCACATTTCCCATTCCCTCCCCACCTCCTCCCTTTCTCTGCTCTCTCCTCCCCCACATCCCCCTGCTCTCCCTCCCTGCTCCCTTCCCCTGCTCCTTCCCCACCTCCTCCCCTTCCTGAACTCTCCTTCCCCACTATTCTAAAGCATGACACCCATTCTATTCTAAAGCATGGCACCAATTCTCTTTCCCCCTTCCCCTGCTCCTTCCCCACCTATCCTTCCATGCTCTCTCCTCCCCCACACTTCCCATTCCCTCCCCACCTCCTCCCTTTCCCTGCTCTCCTCTCCCCCACACACCCCCGCTCTCCCTCCCTCCTCCCCTCCCCTGCTCCTTCCCCACCTCCTCCCCTTCCCTGCTCTCCCTCCCCACCTCCTCCCCTTCCTGAAGCATGACACCCATTCTATTCTAAAGCATGGCACCCATTCTCTTTCCCCCTTCCCCTGCTCCTTTCCCACCTCTCCTTCTCTGCTCTCTCCTCCCCTACATTTCCCATTTCCTCCCCACCTCCTCCCTTTCCCTGCTCTCTCCTCCCCCACATCCCCCCGCTCTCCCTCCCTCCCTCCTCCCTCCTCCTGCTCCCTCTTTCCCCTTCCCCTGCTCCTTCCCCACTTCCTCCCCTTCCCTGCTCTCTCCTCCCCCACATCACTTTCCTGCTCTCTCCTCTCTCACATTCCCCCTGCTCTCCCCCCTGCTCCCTCCCCACCTCCTCCATTTCCTGTTCTCCTCCCCCACTATTCTAAAGCATGGCGCCCATTCTATTCTATATATATTTTCTATATTTCTCTATCATATGATTGTTCAATGTATTATTATTACTGCTGTAATTTCCCTGCTCTCTCCTCCCCCACATCCCCCCGCTCTCCCTCCCTCCTCACTCCTCCTGCTCCCTCTTTCCCTCTTCCCCTGCTCCTTCCCCACCTCCTCCCCTTCCCTGCTCTCTCCTCCCCCACATTCCCCATTCCCTCCCCACCTCATCACTTTCCTGCTCTCTCCTCTCTCACATTCCCCCTGCTCTCGCCCCCTGCTCCCTCCCCACCTCCTCCCTCTCCTGTTGTCCTCCCCCACTATTCTAAAGCATGACACCCATTCTACCCTAAAGTATGGCGCCTATTCTATTTTATATGTCTATATTTTCTATATTTCTCTATCATATGATTGTTCAATGTATTATTATTACTATAGTAGAGCGGATAAGCACAATAATCGTGCACTTTTTGACAGAAACGTGAAATTTCACACATAGTTAATACCATAATATTTATTTTAAGATTGGGAGGGAAGTCATATTTGACCAAAATTCCAAGATGGCCACCATTTTCCCACGTCTAATGTACAAATGTGCTTTAAAAATTGTGCACTTCTTTAAAAAAGCACATTTCTCACATAGTGAGTGAATACCATAAGGTTTATTGTCAGATTGGGAGGGAAGTCAGATTTGACCTCAAATCCAAGATGGCCACCATATTCCGGAGTCCAATGTACAAATGTGCTTATAAAAATTGTGCACTTCTTCCAAAAACCACGATATTTCTCACATAGTGAGTGAATACCATAATGTTTATTGTCAGATTGGGAGGGAAGTCAGATTTGACCTCAAATCCCAGATGGCTGCCATTCCTCCCTAGTCTAATGTTAAAGTGTGCTCATACCATGATAAACGTTTCACATATCTGAAAGTGTTTCTTGGTGACAGTCTACAGCAGAGGTTCTCAAAAAAAATTCAGCCAAGGACCCCTTACAAGATATATACCGGGGACCCCCTCATTCTGATTTGTGATTTTGGGCTAAGCTTAATTGTTTCCACGGTAACATGCTTGACTTTCAATTTGATAGGTTTGTTATTAGAATGTAATCCATGAACCATTTTAGATTTAAAGCATAAACTATTTTCGTTGAACTATGAAGATTTTTCAAAATATATATATATATATTTTTTTTTATTACATTACATTTGCATTACGTCATTTAGCAGACGCTTTTGTTTTGTCCAAAGCGACTTACAATATCACAATTTGTCAACAGTACAGAAAACCACTATGCAACACAATCAATGACAGCCAAGATATTTTGATAGACTAGCACCATGTAGGAAGTAGTTTGAGAAGGAATAAGTAATATGTAGCATTTTTTTATTTTTTTTACCTGAAAACTTTTCACGGACCTTCTGGCAATGTGCCACGGACCCCTGGGGGTCCGCGGACCCCCATTTGAGAACCATTGGTCTAGGGTCCCCTTGGTATTCTAGCCCAGATTTAAAATGTGTAAGTGTAATGGTCTTTGAACTGGACCTGGTTTTATGCGGTCTACATGCGAAAAAACAATTAAATCTTCAATATTTTCGATTTTCACAGATAGGATAACATTTTCACAAATCTCAAAGTGTTTCTTGGTGAGAGTCTAGGGTCCCCTTGGTAATCTAGCCCAGATTTGAAATGTCTAAATGTAATGGTCTTTGAACTGGACCTGGTTTTATGCGGTCTAGATGCGAAAAAACATGAAATCTCAGTGAAATCACCCATTATTTTAATTTTCACAAATGGGATAAAAGTTTCACAAATCAGATAGTGAGTGAATACTGTGATGGAAAAATCCCTGCAATGCCCTGCTGATTCATCAATAATGAGATATCCGTTTTAAATGTTCTTAGGAGGTTTTATTCCACAATTATCTCTGTGCACAGAGGTCTCCTCTTGACTACATTTGTCAATGCAAGAGCCCCGCATTATCGTTTTACATCACATCATATACTGAACCATGATACCCGCCCTCCACCTTGGAGGCCAGTGATTTTCCACTCATTCAACCTCTCTCCAGCTCAGTACTTTTCCATGACGTCCATAGTTAATCTGATGTTCTCAAGACATAACAATTGTCTATTCCCATAACAAGATACATGTTCTCACAGGAATATTCTGTTCAGCAATATTGAAGAACACAGTTCACAAAATACATCATAGAAGGGCCATAATTAATAATCAATCAATCAATAAGCATTCGATCAATAGTTTTCCATTACAATTCCACACTTTTGATAAAAATAAATCATTATTATCATTATTAAAAATAAATTATTGATAAGAAACTATAATTTCAAACACAGTCAAAGAAAACTAAAATAACTATTATCCTTAACTTGTTAGAAAAAAAATGATCATCTCACACATCAAATGATAGGCTGTTTGCCTTTCTGTATAGATCAAAATTTCCCTAAGTGTTCACAATTATAATTAATAAGTCCTCACTTAACTGCATTTCGGCACATGGCTAAATAAAACCACTGGAACTCAGATTTCACTATTACTTGTATTACAATGTATCGCTTGCTCAAATGAAACTCTTGGCGATGCTAAATATCAAATCAAGCATGATTATTTACCCAGAATTTCATAGCATAAGCAAAATGTGTCAGAGGCAAGATGGCCTTTTTATTGTTCCACACTTTTATCACATTTAGTATGAAAACATTCTCACAGGCTGCAAATGTTTTGGGAACGGTTTGTCTGTCCTCCGCCAATCATCCTCCGGTGCTTCACAGGGTGTGCACCGTCCATCCTCAAGCTCACGTATGTGTGTGTGTGTGTGTGTGTACTAAGCTAATTGTGCTGGTGGAGGATGCAGGCAGGTTGGGGGGGATGTGAGGGAGGGGACTGTGGGGGGGGGGGGGGGGGTGCGGGGAGCAGGTAGGTTGGATCTCAGCATCCGATGTACCAATCTGATTGTCCCAATCTGATGTCCAATCTGCTGTCCAATCTGATTGTCTCAGTCACACAGACACCCAAACACATTCATTCACAACAACACAAAATTTAAAAACAAACAAAAACAAAAACAAAAACAAAAAGCTGCCAGTCATTTGAAGACCAGCTGCATTCCCCCTTTGACAGATGTGTTAATTAATTTAGCAGTGTGATGAAGAGCCATTCTACAGAGACCAATGCTATCTGAGGCCTTCTCACAGTCCTCTTGGGAAAATGTGTGTGCGCTGGGCATTGTGGTTATCTTGGTTATCTGCAACGTGTCAAGGCTTCAGGCCGAGGGGGGGGGGGGGGGGGGGGGATCTCAGTGTCTGTTCACAAAACATTACATTTTCGCTTGGCAAATAAGGGTTTTCCAGGCTAAGTAATCACTTTTCCTAAAAAAAACATAACTTCTATTAAACAGTACTGTAATAATGCAAAAAAGTACTTTTGCTCTGTGTGCATTGCATATACATAATGTATGCAGTGTGTGATTCTCTTACTAAAACAATGGTTTCTCAAACAGCTGTAACATGCAAATGTTCATGTGTGTCATCACTTATCTGCTCATTATTGGTGTCTTTGGAGAAAGTTCTGCTGTGAACCCCCTCCACCCTCAACTGGCTCGCGTCTCCGGCCGTGTCAGTCTCTCCCCGTCATTGACCAGCGCCTCACACCTTTTCCACTCCGTCTGGATTCACTTCGTTGAGTCCTCTCCGCTGTTAAACTGTCCAGGTCGGTCAACCCACAGCGCATTGTTCATATCCAAGGGCAGATGTTGTCCTGCTGGTGTCAATCTCCGAGCCAAGCCTATGAATCGGAAACTCAACGGCAGTTATATATTCTTTTACAGCAAGCAAACCACTCATGATGCATTTCTGTGGCCCGTCACACCGGTGTGTTCAAACACTTACACGGAAGGGAGAGATTTTATTCTCTCCCATTGCTGGCCGCTAGCTGCGGTATTCAGGGCTGTAGTGGCTGCTGGTACGGATGTTGCTGCCGTTGGATCCCTGGCTGAAGCCTGCCCGGAGTGCTGGTAGTCTGCGCTTGAGCCTGGACTGCTGGTGGTCTGCTGCTTGAGCCTGGCGCTGACTCTCAGTCTGCTGCATGGTGGTGGTGAGGCGCGGCCAATTCCAGGTCGAGACCTTTTAAGACACATTAAGAGACACTAGCGAAAGATTAAACTCCTCACATGATAAATAAAAGTGTATGTATGTATGTATTGCTTCTGGCTTTGACAGCAATATAGGAAAATACTGTCCTTTCTGTTCCCCGTCATAATAAATGTGTTGTAGTTGTTTTCTGTGGGTTTTTTCAAAACCGCTTAGACCATAACTTTTATACAGTCTATATTCCCTCTAAATGTGGCATTAATGTGTTTTTTTTTCTCTTCTCTGTGGTTTTGTTCAGAACCACTTAGACCATAACTTTTATACAGTCTATCTTCCCTCTAAATGTGGCGTGTAGGTCTGCTTGAGATAAATGTGCTATCCTGGTGTGTATTTAGACTCCTGCAAATACAAACCCATAGCTCCTTGTGAGCTTTCTCTAAACAACTGTGGTTTTGTTTGTGTGTACGAAATCAAAACCAATACCTTGTGGTATTACCAATAAAAACAAAACAACAACCAATCCCTCTTTTGTAGGCAGGTATGGGTTAAAATAAAACCCACTGTGGATCCACATAACAAAATAAACAACCCCGTTTGTCCCCTGCCGGCCGGCTTATCTACACACATATGAACGTTTAAGCCCCAAAATAAAAAGTTTAATTTGAACGTTTAGCCCCTGTTTAAGCCCCAAAACAAAAAGTTTAATTTGTGATTTTTCTCCCTCTCATTTTTCTCATTCAGAAATTTCTCATTCATATCTCATTCATTTCTCATTCATTTCCCATTCATTTTTCATTCATTTTTCTCATTTTTCCTTCCTCAAAGAGCCTCACTGCTCAGTTTCACCCACACTCTCCCCCTTTTTTTTTTTTTTTCTTGTTCAAAGGAAAGAGACCTTTTGAATACAACTTTTCTTTTTTCTTTTTTTGTAAATGAATGGTAAGAATTTTCCCAATGCTTTGAATTTGTAATTGTATCCCTTCTATTATAACTACATATAATTTATACCTCCTTTCGCAATGCTCAGGTCTGGGTATGTGTTGCTTTACCCCTTTATACTACAGTTTTAGACGCTTAAGTAATACCTTTCAACCCGCGTCGACGCTAAGTAATACCTTTCAACCCGCGTCTTACTGTTGCCCGTCGACAACAGGCCAGTTTTTTTTTCTCGAAAACCATGCCCAAAACGAGTCGGCTCTAGTAAGCTCCCCTTACGCGTGCACTCCATAGTGAGTTTTATCTAATATTATCTCACGTAGGCGTCCCCTCTGGACCCCACACCACTCTCTTCTAGACAATCCTAATTTGACTAAGGCAGTGGTTACATCCGTTTTTACACGCACACACATCCCCCAGACCTGTAGCTTTTAGCAGTAGTTACAATTGTCTATTTTTAAAACCAATTGTATAACATTATCCTAAATTTCACAGCTACTCAATTTGACATAAAATTGATCAATCAACATTGCACTCAGTGTTTATTTGCCTCACCAGGTTCCGCAGATCACAGCGCTGGGCTACGTCCCTCCGCATGTCGACCCCTGCTCTCTTAGAATTAAGCGAGGTTTCAGGTCCAACTCTGGCAGGAGGTTTTCACCAGTCGACATGCCAGAGGTCCGCATCCCACACGTGAGATCCCATGGACGAGCCCCCAAGTGTGATGGAAAAATCCCTGCAATGCCCTGCTGATTCATCAATAATGAGATATCCGTTTTAAATGTTCTTAGGTTTTATTCCACAATTATCTCTGTGCACAGAGGTCTCCTCTTGACTACATTTGTCAATGCAAGAGCCCTGCATTATCGTTTTACATCACATCATATACTGAACCATGATACCCGCCCTCCACCTTGGAGGCCAGTGATTTTCCACTCATTCAACCTCTCTCCAGCTCAGTACTTTTCCATGACGTCCATAGTTAATCTGATGTTCTCAAGACATAACAATTGTCTATTCCCATAACAAGATACATGTTCTCACAGGAATATTCTGTTCAGCAATATTGAAGAACACAGTTCACAAAATACATCATAGAAGGGCCATAATTAATAATCAAACAATCAATAAGCATTCGATCAATAATTTTCCATTACAATACCATAAGGTTTATTTTCAGATGTGGCGGGAAGTCAGATTTGACCTCAAATCCAAGATGGCTGCCATTTTCCCGGGTCTAATGTACAAATGTGCTTATAGAAATTGTGCACTTTTTCAAATAAGCATGAAAATGCTCACATAGTGAGTGAATACCATAAGGTCTATTGTGAGATGTGGAGGGAAGTCAGATTTGGCCTCAATTCCAAGATGGCCACCATTTCCCCAAGTCCAAATGGTGGCCATCTTGGAATTTTGGTCAAATCTGACTTCCCTCCCAATCTTAAAAAAAAAACTTATGGTATTCAATGGCCCCTATCGTTGCATCGGCGCTGTTTCTAGGCCGAGCGCCTGGCGCAGCGCAAATCAGTGGGCGTGGACCAGCGCACTTGATATCGTCGTGCTGGCGCTACACGCAGCCCAAAGCATTACAACCACGCCTTTTAAGCGTAAAATTATGCACCGTCATGCTCATTGGATAACTGCAATAAACGAATCGCACGCTTGCCTTTTTAGCTCCAATTCCAGTGGTCCCGCAAAACCAGACGAAAGCCAAACGCTCTGCCCCCCCCCCCTCCCTTCATCCAGTCTGTCTGTCTCCATTATAGGCTATTATTCCATATTATTATGCTTCTCAAACCAATCTAACTGCAGTTTAAATACTGCAAGCATGTAAATACGCTACACTATAGCAAGATCAAAGTGAAAAGAATGTTCTAAAGGCATCAGCTAGAAAAATATAGCCTATCCCTATATGATGAGATTAATTTTATATTGGTGAAAGTTTGTCCAGAACGATATCGTTTTCTCTCCCCTGCTGCAGGTAGAATGATGCACATAAATATACCCTACATTATGTAAAGTAATTGCATAAATGTGTTTTTATTGTAAAACTAAATGTGAAGTAGGGCCAAGTTATTGGAGCAGACATCACAGTATAGCAGATGCCCGTAGAAGCGCGTTCCGCTGTCACTTATCTAAATCACGTTAAATCGACAAGAGATATATATAGGCCCAGGAGGACATATATGTTTCACATAGGGTGGTGTATTCATTTCGATGTTTCATTTGGTCCAATATTGAAATGTGTACAATTGCAGGTTGTGTTACCATTACACATTAATTTAGATCGACCTTTTTTATCTATTTCGCCTCATTTGGTTGCTATTTAGTAGCGAAATGGAGAAGCACAATGCATGCTGGGACAGGCCAGACAACTTACAACTTATTTTTCCTATATGGGAAGTGTGTTGTGCTTGTCTAAGCGAGGGAGTCAGAGAGAGAGAGAGAAGGGTGACAGAGAAGAGGCAGAAGAGCACTGGCGCACTGAATAGGCCTGGTTTCAGAGAGAGACAGAGAAGGGTGACAGCGGAGAGGCAGAAGAGCACTGGCGCACTGAATAGGCCTGGTTTTCAAAGGCGCAAAGCGCTAAATTTACGCCAGGTGCGAAGATATCAGTACGCCGAGATTTAAGGCCGACACGCCCACTTTGGCCCATTCTGGGACTGCGCCACGCCCATTCGGCCTAAAGCGCATTTGGCAGCGTAAAGCCATATTGATATCGTCCCAAAACAGGCGCAAGGCATGTTTTTTTGCGGTTAAGGCCCGTTTTAGCGCCGAAGGCCTGTGGGAGAATAGGGCCCTTTATCTTTATCTTATATTTATTGTTTATTTGAGCAGTGTATTTATCTTATCTTTATTGTTTATTTGAGCAGGGACAGTACACAATAAATATATTGCACCAGATTATTCCCTAGCTATGTGTGAAATTTCACGATTCTGTCAAAAAGTGCACGATTCGTCTATTTTTGGGAGCTAATCCGCTCTACTACTGTAATTGCTACTGTTGTGTCAGCTAGAATTGGCTAGACATACTTTCTGTGAAGTCCTCTGAGACATGCTTGTGAATTAGGGCTATACAAATAAACTTGACATGACTTGGTCAGTTGGGGCACCTGGAGGGAAACTGGGGGGATTTGCGTGATCCTCCCACACGCAACGTTCTGGCAGTGAAACTCCTCACAGTAAGGTGAAAAGAAGCGGCTGGCGACTGCACATGTAACAGAGCGGAGGAAGCATGTGCTGGTCTAACTCTCTCCAGATCGGCAAGAGGGGGTGGAGCAATGACCAGGACAGCTTTGGCATCCGTGGTGGATGAGTTGAGCACCCCCCCTCCCGATATGTGAAGAACTTTAGTATGTAGAAAGGCGCTACAGTATATAAATGCAAATGCAATCAATCATTTAAGGTTAAGGGTTTATTAAGTTTATTTCATATGGACATCACAGACCATTGGAGATGTAACATACATGTATGCACAACAACCAGATACACAGTGATAAGTGTTTATAGTGGAACGTTAATTTTCAACACCTGTCCACAGGCGGCTTTTATATTAAAATACACACCAAAGGACATACCCAAAAAGAAACATAATCAAATATAAAACCACATGAGTAAAGCTATACATACAAATGTGTTGACAAGGAGGTCACTAGGAAGTCACTAAAATACACCCCAAAGGACAGAAAAGAAACATAATCAAATATAAAACCACATGAGAAAAGCTATACATACAAATGTATTCACAAGGAAGTCACTAAATGCTGGAGACTTTTTAAGGGCAAAGTCACGCCTTTTCATTAATTGCCAGATATCTTGACCAAACCATGGAAGAGAGCTTATTTTACGGCTGCTCCTCCATGTTTTATTGTATCTGTCAATTAATGCATACATAAATATACTATATAATAAATAAATAATAATAGTAGGGATGTCACAATATATTGTCCCACGATATATATCGCGATATCAAAACGTGACAATATGTATCGTTGAGATGAAATCTCATATCGCGAGAAAAAGAAGCTGAACATGGTGGCACTGATCTGCATCTGACTGCATGCTCGCTCTCCTTTTCATTGCTTTGTTTGTACAGACGAGGGACGTTACAGACACGGAGGATGAAAATGGTGAAATTACTCAAATTAGCGTGGAGGATGCCCCCTCAACTTACAAATCGAACGCAAAAAAATATTGTTAAAATATCGTATCGTATCGTTATGATGAACCCAATATCGTGTATCATATCGGGATCATGTCTATGTTCCCCCGGGTTCTATGTTCCCCGGGTTCTATATTCCCCGTTTTTCACTAACCTCTCCCAGCCCCCACGCCAAACCTAACCTCCCCCAGACCCTAACCCAAAACCTAACCTCTCCCACCCCCACGCCTAAACCTAAGGTCGGCATTGCGGGTGGTCGGCATAGCGGGTGGACACCATTTGGGAAAAACGGGGAACATAGGACCCGGGGAACATAGGACCCGGGGAACATAGGGATGACCCCATCATATCGTATCGTGAACTGAGTGTATCGTGACACCCCTAATAAATAGTTCTCACAAAATTCTCACAGTAGGTATTCGAGGATGTACACACAATACAGACATAATACACACAGTACCACTAGAGGTCTACAAGGGTATTAAGTGTGAGAACACAGTTGTTTCTCTTTTAACCATGACTTAATACCCCTGTTAAAAACATTACAATTGTGTTGTGTTTTCAGTAGGTAGACTGTTACATAGTTTTGCTCCTTTAACAGAGAAAACAGATTGTCCAAACGAGGTTTTACACATCGGGACACGACAGTCTCCGTTTGTAGAAGCCTGTGTGTTAATTCTACTGGTCTGCTGGTGTCTTACAACGTAATCATTAAAAGAGGAAGGAGCGTGTCCATGCAGACATTTAAAAATAAGCTTTAGGTTTGAATAGCTTATGAAACTTCCAAAGCTGAGCATTTTGTGTTTCCCCAAGATGTGACAAACCTCATTGGTTTTTTTGTCCATGATTTTTATTGTCTGATTATATTATAGAGGTATGATGGGTTTTAAGTTGTTTGTGAGGCTTGTGACCAGGTGGTGATGCATTATGATAGGTGTGAAAATAGCATGCATGTAAAGCTGGGCTGATTCTCCTGTCCTGATTCTGACTCGAGCATGCCGGGGAAGGGGCGGACAGTGAGAGAGAGAAGTCAGTCACAATGCACACTGCTTTTCTCTCTCAAACATTAAAAAAAGCCTTTTCTCTAAATGAATGTTCTGGCAGTGGCAGGAGCTTTTAATTCCTATATAATGCTGCTACAGTAGGTTACATTAACATTGCTTCCCGCGAAGGAGGGAAAAAATCACCACATTTACAACACGTATGCAAATTGAATATGAAAATTAACAGTTTGACTGACATGCTTAACCGACCAATGACGTTCTCGGTGGTTAAACGGTTAACGGTTAACCGTCATCATCCCTATAAGATGGCGTGAGGTTTTGGTCTTGATGGACCAGAACCTCTTCCTGGATGGAAGTCTTTGAAACAGGTGGTGGCCGGGGTGGGATGGGTCCTTGATGATCTTTTCTGCTCTCTTCCTGGTTCTGGAGTGGTACAGATCCAGCAGAGACGGCAGGTTGCAGCCGATGGTTTTCTCGGCTGCTCGGATGATCCGCTTCAGTCTGGTTCTGTCCTTGGTCGTGGAGGCGCCGAACCAGACAGTGATGGATGAGGTGAGGATGGACTCCATATTGGCCGTGTACAACTGGACCAGCATTTTCTGTGGCAGTTTGTGTTTCCTTAGCTGCCGCAGGAAGAACAACCTCGATGGGCCTTTTTTGTGATGGCGGTGATGTTGTCCTCCCACTTGAGGTCCTGGGAGGTTATGGTTCCTAGGAACCTGAATGACTCCTCAGTGTTGACTGGGCAGTCGCACATGAAGAGGGGAGCGGCTGGGGCTGGGCTCCTCCTGAAATCCACAACGATCTCTACAGTTTTTAGAGCGTTCAGCTCCAGATGGTTTTGGCTGCACCAGGAAGTCAGGCGGTCCACTTACTTCCTGTAGGCGGATTCGCCTCCGTTGGTGATTAACCCAATGAGGGTTGTGTCGCGTACTTCAGGAGTTTGACCGACGGGTGACTGGAGATGCAGCCGTTTGTGTAGTAGAGGAAGAGTGGGTGAGAGAGCACGCAGCCTTGCGGAGCTCCAGTGCTGATGGTCCAGTACTGCTTCCTGCGCAGCAGTGATGGGGAGCAAAGAGAAGAGTCCCCACAGAACAGGGTTAAAGGGTCGAGTACCAAGGGCCGATTTAAATAACCTCAATCATAAGCAAATGTTATAATCATTTAAAATGTCTAATCTAGCCATGGTGTAAGACACGCTACTTCTTCAGTTATACTGTTATACTGTCACGATACTATCAATTAACATGTTACAACGCCCCTTCTTTGACGTTTTAAATGCTATGTTTCAATTCATGTCTGAGGAAGAGCGATAGGTCGAAACGTCACTTGTGGATGGCTAAATAAAAGGTAAAATTGGAGCTTCAGTGTGCGGACCTTCCTTTTTTCATACTGTACTGTTTTTTGGTTCCTGCACCTGCTTTACGTTTGTTTGGATGTGCGCGACTGCCTCAAATACTTTATGTCTCAATCCAAGTCATCACCATTAGACAGTTTTGACTAGTACAGAGTCTGTTGTAAACAGATGTTAGATGTTCTTCTCCCATCGTCTTCTGAAGGGTTTTGAAGCTGCACATTGCGTTTATGATTACGCCATGTTGATATTTTTTGGGGAGCTGCTGGAGCAGCAAGAGAGGCAGGGGAGTTTGGGTCATCAGCAGAACCACAGCTCCACCTTCTATTGATCCTAGGAAACTAACCCCATGTTTTATCTCTTATATTCTGTTAACAATAAAATAAAATATTTTAAAATCTCCATATGGACACACATTATAAGAGGCAAAATTAGCTATGATGCCAAAATCTCTCGTGGAAAAATAAATGAATCTATTGACTTTGTGTTTGTAGCAGAAGTTGTGTTGTGGTCCATTGACTTCATGACTGTTTGGAGTCTTTTTGGTGCGTTCTCTTTTCTAAAAAGTAACTCAGGAATTTTTACTCTGAGGACATTTTAAATGAGACACCTTGAGACACATTTGCCGTACCCCAGAAAATATCCCTCTTTTTCACAGCCTAATGTTCGCAGGTATGCTTAAGTCAATTTTTACTTCTACGATGAAACATTAAACTCATACAATTTCAGCAAGAGCTTCTCCTGGAGTTGGGTATTTTCCAGTCTTTCCACTCCTGCCAACTCCTGCCTGGCAAATGTGTAAATAGCCAGAAAAGAAAACGCCAAAGGAAAAACAAAAGCAGGAGCTGGCAGCAGGGTTGGCATGGCTGTGTTTTCCTCAGGAGGTTGTTTTTCTCATTAAGGTCACATGTGATAGGCTGACGGATGATGATGGTCTTTAGGTTCGCTGATCTGTGAAGCGCTGGACTGTCAGGATCCTCCGGCGCTGGTCTGCCGTTGCACACTGTCTTTCACATTCGCATCCACACACATGCACAAAAACAACACAAAAATCACTTTCATTGTAATTTTTTTCAATGGAGTTTGTTGTACATAAAAACGTTACTGACTTCTCTGCAAAAATGTTTTGAGTTAGTTACTGCACTTACTTACCAGGTAGTTTTACTGTACTTTTAATTATTCAAAACAACTGGGATGGATAACCCGCTGAATGGGGTCCGGTAAACAAGGACGGTAGCAAAAGCAGCAAGCAGACGCCGCCTCTCGTTCGCCACCTCTGGGGCTTCAGTTGCGGGTGGCTGGGTCCTGGGAAAACCACGGCACGGGCAGAGGGAGAACATCTACTCTGTGATCTACTCTGTCACACACAGGCAGCACTTTGCACAACGTGCACGACAGGCTTTTGTGGTGCCGCAAATGCTCTGTTATCGAGTTTCTTGCCAGTATTATTATTTGACTTTGTGGCCAAAATCGGGGACATTTTCGGGGACAGCTCCAGCCGGGGACAGAGCACCGTAATCGGGGACTGTCCCCGAAAAGCAGGGACGTCTGGTCACCCTACGCTAGCTGCTCCGGTATGCTTAGCTTTTAGGTGATAGCTCAAACTCAATGTACTTCGGTGATATTTTAATTCCATTTTACACAAGGTGTAAACTACTGTTGACTTTACTGGTCTTTAAGTAAAATGAGTAATTTACAAGCGTGTTGCTGTCCATGCCTGCAACAGCAGGAGACAGGAAACCGCTACGACCGGCTTGACTACAAGTACGGGTACGTCGAAGGGACAAAATAGCGGCATGTGATTAACGCAATAGAAAAAAACGCATTATGGTCGGCCCTTAATCGCATCACGATTAACGCATTAACGCTGACAGCCCTAGTAAGGACCTTAACTCATTGAGTGCCAGCCACTTTTGGAAAACGGATGCTCCCAGTGCCAGCCCTTTCAGAGCGTTTTCATTGATTTCTCGAGGCCCACAGAATATTGTGTGATATTACTATGTAAACACCGAACACGCACAAAGAACGATGAGACTCTATTATATCATCAGCAAAAAAAAAGTTTATTGATATCATTTTCCGTTCTTTAGTTATCAGCTGGAGAAGATAGGTTGATTTCACCAAAAACAGACGTTTCAGACTAGAAGCTGAGATAATGAGCCTTTTGTGAAATGAAGCATTTCAAGCAAATCACTGACTCTGAAGCTAATATTTTCTGACCTGAAAAATCTGAACAGTAGCGTTAATTTCCTTCAATAAAACAGCACCCCCACCCCCCTCAACTGCAAACTCCTCCTCCTGGGAGTGTCTCTGGTGGCTCTGCTCGCTCTGCTGCGTGTGTCAGGCGACGAATCTCTGCATGGAGATGGGATAAACTCATCCCCACACCAACACACAGCTTGCATGCCAGAGCTGGGAGAAACTCACCCCCACACCAACACACAGCCTGCATGCCGGCGGAGCTGGGAGAAACTCATCCCCACACTAACACACAGCCTAACACGCACCCAGCGTCTATTTTCGGAGCGCTCCGTTTTTGTGCGCCGGCTTCCAGCGCGACACCGAAAAGCCAAACTGGACTGCTGAGAATGGTTTGGCCCTTCGGCGTCGGGTGCTGCTTTTCTGGCGGCTAATCGTGTGGAGAAACTATGCAGCAGAGACAGAGGGGCTCAGTTGTGGGAGCGGATTGACTGCTGTTCGCAGCTAACGTTAGCTCCAGCCAGAGCAATCTATACGGCTCTGGCTCCAGCATCGGTTTCCGTTTCATCACGGGGCTTCTTCTGCTGTTTTTCCTCACCTTTCTCTAATCTGGAGAGCACTGTCGCCACCTAATGGGTCCGTAAAATAGCTTCTACACATTCGACATCCCCCATACTTTCACAGGAGATGCATCAGGCTTTGATCCACGTCCCACCGTCAAAAAACGCAATTGACGACTTTAGTCGTCATTGGCACTCTACGTTACTATTTGAATTGACGACGATAGTCGTCATTGGCACTCAATGAGTTAATAGTTGTGGAACTCTGGCACTTCTTTAAACTTGTTAAAATGCACATTTTGGTGTTATTTCGTCTTTTCAAAAGATATCTCACACAATGAATGCATTAATCTCTCAATTGGATATTTATCAGAGAGAGAGAGATTATAGGGTTTGGAATCTAGTGCTTAAAATGACCACTTCTAGTAGTTATGGAATTCTGGTCCTAGTTCCTATAGTCATAACAACTTGAATATCACAACATGAACTGTTTCCCATCGTGAGATCAACCATGCCTGTCGACCAAGTCATGTCACTCAGGGCTTTGTGTGTCTGTCAGCACAACAACACAACAGGTTATTGTTGTAGCCGCTGGCCGTATTGCACACACGGTCTGATAATAGACTGGGTGTGACCCCCCCCCCCCCACACACACACACCATTTCATTCTCTCTCTCACACCTCTCACAGAAATGCCACAGCAGCTAATACATTGACCAAGCATTGATATACACTAGACTGCTGGCACGCAGAGAGAGAGAGAGAGAGGGGGGGGGGGGGGCAGAGAGAGAGAGAAAGTTATTTATTTATTTTTCAGTGTCATGCACCAAAAGGTGCCCATCCCGCTTTCAAGACACTCCAAACATCTGATCTGCACTCTCTTGGTTTTCCTCCTATCTCTCTGGTCGCTCATACGAGGTTCTATGGTGAGGATCCCTATCCAAATCCTGCTCTCTTAGCACTGGTGTCCCCAGGGCTCAGTCCTGGGCCCCTTCCTATTCCTTCTATACATCTGATCTCTTGACCATGTTATTTCATCTCATGGCTTCTCCTACCACTGTTATGCTGATGACACTCAAATATACCTCTCCTTCCCCCCTTCAGACACCCTAATCGAGGCACGTATTGCTGCATGCCTCAAATACATGGATGTCTGTCCACCACCTCAAGCTGAATCTTGCCAAAACAGAACTACTCTTCCTCCCAGGGAATTGTGAAATAAGTGATATAATCCACCTCCATACATGTCAAACCAAATATGAACACAGCCTACTACCCACAGGGTAGGAGGCGCTTCATGTTTGATGTACTGTTACTTAACGGCACCCTCCTACGCTGTGTAGGCTTTTATCACAAACTGAAACACTTTGAATGTGTATGAAAGGCAAGGAAGCTATATCACTTAGCTACCAATAGGTACCTGCTTAATGAATATACCTGATTTGAATGTAGGTGGTTGGTTTACCAGGAGGTAACTTCCCATGTCGCGATTGCCTACAATGTAATGCCATGATCAAAAATGACTTTTTTGGGCACCCACATACCGGCAAGAAATACACCATTAAACATAGGATTTCTTGCAAAACCAAATATGTGGTATATTTACTTAAATGTCCATGTGGCCTTGTGTATATTGGCAAAACGAAAAGGGAGCTGAGAATAAGGATAGCAGAACACAAGAGCACAATTAGAAACCATGATGAGAAATCCTCAGTTGCGAGACACTTCACAGCAGCTCATCACAATGTGTGTTCTTTACAATTTCAGGGTATTGAGGTGGTCCAGCCCCTCAAAAGAGGTGGTGATCGAGACAGAGTCCTATTACAGAGAGAGGCAGCCTGGATTCATTATCTACAAACAGAGAGCCCTAGGGGTCTAAATGAGGAACTGCAGCTAGGCTGCTTTCTATAGATTTGCTATTGCATAATGAGCCTACTGTTTTTTGTTTTTTGATTTCTTTATATCATTCTTTATATAATTCCTTCTTTATATTAATTCCTTTAGATTAAAATGATTATCTTCTTTATTATCTTGTTCATTATTGATTTTTCACCTTTTTTCACAGATGGTTTGAGGTTATATGGTTTATTCCCTGTTATTTGTTACATGTTTTTTGTACTGATCAGTTTTCAGCCACACACCCCCCTTCCAGTCTATTATTATATTCATTATATTTGTCCAAGAGTTATTTCCATACTGTTTTCTTTTATAAATGACTATTATAGCCCACTTGTATTGTACAAAGACAAACTATATTTATTTTCATATTGATGAATTTCTTTAGACTGAAGCCTGATAATCTATGCATGTCTATAAAGATGATTGGCCTGCCACCTAACACGGCTGATCTCCATTCTCCATTAGTCCCCTCCTGTGAGTGATTGGCTGTGATCAGTATATAATGTTTGTCCATTGTCATAGTGTCATGCTGACGAAGCCTTCTAGGCGAAACGTTCATCACCTTGTTTGCCCACAATAAATAAGATATTTTTTTCTTAAACTGTGTGTGCCGGGACATCTGTCACCTACTGGTTTCAGACATCCTCGTCTGAAACCAACCAACCGGGGCAGCCAGGCAGAGTTTTCCCCTGCCATCCTGCATTTAGAAAATTCCCAGAAATGGAGGGTGGCAGGGGAAACTCCATGTGTGTGTGTGTGTGTGTGTGTGTGTGTGTGTGTGTGTGTGTGTGTGTGTGTGTGTGTGTGTGTGTGTGTGTGTGTGTGTGTGTGTGTGTGTCTGTGTCTGTGGCTGTGTCTGTGTCTGTGTCTGTCTGTCTGTCTGTCTCTGAGCTGATGTTCAAGTATGACTGTCTAGCTGTCAACTTGAGGCTCAGGTTGTATAATTCAAGCTTTAGCTCAACTTGCCCAGCTCATAGTCTGACATTGCCAGACCGATTCACAAATGCATCTGCAAAAGCAAAACACAAGCTCACGCAGATTCGTCAGATTCCCCAAGGCTAGGCTACAAGCTAGCAGTGTCCTGATTCCAGTCAGTTAGGTGCTTCCTTCCTACTATCGGTCAAAAGTGACTTTCCTGACACTGTACAAACCACTATCCGCACTAAAATGAAGTCATGTTTGACATAATTGACGATTTTAAAATAAACAGGGAAAGAAAGTGATAGATGTTTGTTATTTTAACAAACGTTATGTCACTTTGTTCTCTAGCAAGAGACTCTTAGCAGGGTCGCAAGGTATTATGGGATACCCTACCAAGGAATCATTGCATGCTTCCTTGAAGGTTTGCCAAAAATATGTGCTTAGAAAGGTTGCAAATAATGTACCGGTATCCTGTTTCAGACAGCCTAAAACTTAAAAATGACAAATTCCTACCAAATGCATTTACTGTATGTTGATTCCTTGTGTTTCATCATCTGTAAACAGATGAATCTATTCTCCCCCTGGCCTTTGGCGCTAAACTGCGTTAAACGCAAAAAAACACGCTTTGCGCCTGCCTACCCGTGACTCGGGAAGATAGCTTCAGCTTTACGCTGAAGAGGCGTGGCGCAGTGCCAGAATAGGCCAGAATGGGTGTTTCGGCCTTAAATACCAGCCAAAGCGATCTTCCCAACTGGCATTCATTTTGCGGTTAGCGCTTTTCAAAACCAGGCCTTATACAGTGCGCCGGCTCCCGGCGATGCAACCACGGCATTAAGGCCTAAACATGGTCGTCCGTCAGATCCTCGCCCCGCCCTCCCCATAGGACGGCGGGTGGAGCGCCGTCCTACGGGGAGGGGGCGCCGTCGGCTGACGGGGGCTGCTCGAAAATGTGACTTCACGGCGACGATACGTGCGTGACGTCAACTGCAGGAAAGTTGTGATTGGCCGTTGCCCTGGCTCTTCGTCGTAAAGTCGCCTTTCAAAGCATGATGTTAGATTATAACGAACTAGTTGTGTGGCTTAGCCTTCCCAAATGTTGAGGGTCGTTTTTTAGAATTTAATACATAGAATTGGGAATGTTAAATTCAATTTCATTCAGACTGCCTGGCACACAATCTCCGCCATTTTCACACTGAGCTTCCACGGGAGGAGGGAGGGTGGGAGGGGGGAGGGCGAAGTGGCGTCCGAGCATGTAGGGCTCGCTGGCGCCGCCAGACGGCGAGACGGCTCCAATTCGAGGCGGACGGATGACCATGTTTAGGCCTTTAGCTATCTCACTCTCTCCCCCCTCTCTCTCTCACTCCCTCTCTCCCCTCTCTCTCTCACTCCCTCTCCCCCCTCTCTCTCTCACTCCCTCTCCCCCCTCTCTCTCTCACTCCTTCTCTCCCTCTCTCTCACGCGTCAATTTCTGCCCCTATAGACCTTATTCGCTTGACGTCACTCACGTACTGGCACGCCCACCGCCGCCATGTTCTCGACATAATGCAGCAGCTCGTGACAGCCTATGTAAGAGCAGCGTTTATAGCAAGCTAGCCGCCGTTAGCATTACCTGTATCGTTCCAATTGTGTTCGGATGGGGACCTGCGTTGCACGGCTGTAGTAATGACAGCAACACAGGCAGAGACACTGCACTTATTATTATTATTATTATTATTATTACCTTTATTATTATTATTATTATTATTATCACTTTGAAACACAGTGCAAAACTTGTCATCTCAACACAAAAATAAAATAAAACTAACAGTATACTATACCATTATACTGTAGCAGCAGCCAATGACAACACATTCAAGCCATCCTAAAGTGCATTAGTGAGTGCAGTACTGAGTCCGGGCAGAGAGTTCCCCAAACTTTTGAGTAGCCAGTCAGATTAAAAAAGTAGCCGGATCATGTTCGCGGCGTTTGTTCCAGTGGTCCTTTTCTTATAAAGGCCCAATGCTCAATTTAATTATAAATAAAACAATATCCATATTGTAAAACACAAACAGGCAATGTATATTTTTAAGAACAAAGAAAATACTAATAAGTGTATGTTTCCCACAGGATTTGGAGAGATTGTGGTGGGTAGACCTTGCTTGGACCCTCTTGGGGGGTTCGGGGGGCCATGCCCCCTGTAAGAAAAATGTGTACATTTTAAACTAAAATGCATGAATCTGGTTCACTTTGAGAACCAATTGAAGAGGTTAGATCAGGGGTGGGCAATTATTTTTCATGGGGAGCCACATGAAAAACCCAGATTGTTGCCGGGGGCCGAACAAATAATGTCATGCCGTAACCCAGGAACTTTGATGATAGAGAGGACTACAAAAAAATGTCCTCGCCACCAGAGGGCCAGATTATGCTGAGGGTTGGGGGCCGAATGGCGCTGGCGCCAAAAAATTTGGGGCATTTCAAATCAGGTTTAGAGGAATAACTAATTTTAAATGTTAAAGTTGTGATGTCATTATTCAGTCTTAAACACCAATATTTGATCCTTTTCTCATTCACTCCTATGTCACCACTTGCTCTCCCTGCAGGGCTTGAAATTTGCTTTTTTGACCACCTCCCAATATGGCTGCTAGAAGTTACCAGCCAATTAGAATTTCCACTATCCAAAATGTTTTTGTTGAAATAAACCATAATATGAGTGGGTTAATTTAAGCATAAGTATCAGTATCAGATTCTCAAAGCCTGTGTTGAGGGTCACACGAACAACAATGCACTCTTGAAGCTAAATAAATCCAAAACCAACAAGTTAATTATTTACATTTTTTACTTCAACGTAGAACAGTCATTTCTTACACATGAGATTACTTTTAGCCTTTTAGTCGTAAAGATTATTGAAAGATATTCCATAGCAGCAGAATGTGTTGACTGGTGTCACACATGCAGGCAAAAAGATATCAAAAGGACGCATGGAGGTCTATTCCTCTAAAAGTAAAGCTTCATTCTTTTTTAATGGTGAAGTTTTTAACTTGCTGATTTACTTTCTGCTCACAAATACCAGTTGCATAACCACAGAAATATAGTGGGCTGTCAGTGGGCAGTGGAGGACACACACACGCACGCACACACACACACACACGCACGCACGCACGCACGCACGCACGCACGCACGCACGCATGCGTGCACACATACACTGATATAAGGGGGAAGGTGCCGATAAAGCAGAGTGAGTGGGTGAGAGAGAAAGAAGGAGAGAGACAGAGAGAAAACAAGGCCAGGTCAAAACCTGGCATAAGGTCGGTGCATGGGATCGTCACCCATGTATACCCATACACATTTTAACAATCAACAGAACACATATAAGCCGTCATCTGATTTTCCACCTTTTTTCCCTGTTTGTGTTTAGGGATTCAAGATTCAAGATTCAAGATTTTTATTGTCACTCCATGGTACAAGTATCACGTGTGAAATTCTTGTGCTGTGGACTCCGTTTACAACATAGTACAAATGTAGGCATATGAGTGCAAAAACAACAAGAGACACAACAAGCAATAAGGCAGTATAGTGATAAGACAAGTCAGAGACAGTGGCATATTCACTGCACATAGGTGCACATGTCCTGTGCATACTTTAGCCGTGCTTAAACATTTTAAATTCGGCGTATTTGACATATAGGTGCAAATAGCATATTCCTTATTAATCATACAATTAAACTCTGCGTTTTAAATTTGGCGTATTTGACATACGGGTGCAAATAGCATATTCCTTATTAAACATACAATTAAACGTTAGACATACGTAATGGTAGCAGCTACAGTACGGTACAGTACGGCTACTACACTATTTGTGTATGTTAAGGAGTCTCGTGGCCTGCGGGAAGAAACTGTTCCTCAAGCGATTTGTGCGTGCTTTTGGAACCCTGTATCTTCTCCCTGAGGGTAGCAGGGAGAACAGGCTGTTGTGGGGATGGTTTGTGTCTTTGATGATCTTCAGGGACCTCCTGAGGCACCGCTGTTTATACAGTTCATGCAGATCTGGCAACTCACATCCTGTTACGTGCTGGGCCGCGATGGCCTGCGGTCCATGGTGGTACAGTTCCCGTACCAGGTGGTGAAGCAGCCAGTCAGCAGGCTTTCAATGGTGCCTCTGTAGAAGTCCGTGAGGATTTCTGTATGCAGGATATTATGGATTTTTTTAAACGATACGATACTCGATACAGATACGATACTCGATACCTAATGGATAAGAAACAGAATGTCCACAAGGTTGATCACATTCACAAATTCAAGGTTTAGTAACACCCTTAACAGTCACTGTGGGATTGAAGGACACCTTTTGAAATCTCTGGTGTTAGAAGACCACCATATGAACTGAAGGTTTCTGTGCTAGAAGAATAATGCCATATTAACTGAATGTCTCTCTGTGATAAAACAAGGCCATAATGTAGGCCAGTGGTTCCAAAATGGTGTGCCAAGGCACACAGGTGTGCCTTGGGATTTTGCATTATTGCAATTGCAAATATAGCCTAAAACTATACAAAAAGTGGGTGTGTTGCTGCTTTGATGTAGTAATTTTGCAAAGTTTCAAATTAATTCCTAGAGTAATATATTTTGTCAAATTGTATTTGACATTAGTAAATAAAAAAGCATTTAGAGTGATAAGAGTAATAGAGGCTATTTTGCACCGATATACTTGTCGTGCCATTTGGTGTGCCATGGGCACAAAAAGTTTGGAAACCACTGATGTAGGCTATCTCTATGTATCTCTTAATACAATATTTTTCTTTACACTCTTTACAAATTATATAGCCATGTACATTGCACTCTTCACAACAACCTGTGATATCAGTCAATGTTTGAGACAGGCCTGTCTCATTGAAAACAGAATAGAAAAATATAAACTGCAGCACTGGCACAGCACACTATAGACTATGTAAAATGGCTCAGACTGAAAAGTTATTAGTGTGTCTGTCCAGTAACACACGATAACCTAGTAAGGCTACATTCAGTCCAAACGCGTTTTTGGAGCTTCCAGCGTCTTTCTGCAATTCATTCTCTATGTAAGGACGCGCTAGACGTCCTCCTCTTTTAATGAACGCACCTGGCGTTTAGTGCTGGTGGCGTCTGTTGTTTTTGGAGGAGCGCAGTGGGTGTTTTAAAGTTGAAAAAAGTTGAACATTGAGTAATGTAAATCCGGAGGGATTTTCAACCTCTGCTACTGCCATAGCAATAATCTGGCTTTTATGTTGACAGTGAACAACATCAAACATACAAAACTAGCTGGCTACCATCCGTGTGGTTGTTCTGTACTGCACGCGACTACAGGGGAAAACAAACGGAGCAAAAAAAACGCTCCGTGCGCTGTGTTTTGTGCACAATGGAAGCGCTCTCAACATGATTTTCATAGCGTTCTGACTGAAAAAAGCGCTTTGGGTGTGAATGGCGCCTCAGGGTAACCCAGGTTATTTCTTTTGTTGTGACACATTACAGATGTCACGCTTTCCCGACGGCTCCTGAACGCATCATGTGCAGGAGGCTGGAGAGAGGATGCAAATGCGAGTTTGTCTGTCTCTGTCTGCTCTCAACTCCGTGAATATCGCTTTAATCTTCATAATAGCGGCTCATTACCCGCTGTACACAACATGTACTAGTTCTGCACAAGCACTCGCGGGTCTCTCCTCTCGGCTAACACGCTAGTTATAGCCTACTTAGCTCAGCTGTTAGCTACTTAGCTTAGCTCTCTGCCTCTCGGTAAGATGTTCATGTTCCTTATGCATAACAATCCATTCATGTATATTTGCTGGAAGGGGAGACGTCTCCCGCTACTGTTGATGTCCAGTGTGATGGCAGAGACACTGGGAAATGTGTGTTTGTTTATTTGTTGCGTCGCATGTAACGTTAATTAGAGAGGAATCCCGCAACTTTGTTTAAAAAGCACAACAACGACCAGTTAGTACTGAACTTTGGGAACTTCCAATACCAAACTGTTTATACAGTACACAGTAAACAAATTTAGATATTTTTACAGAATCGATATTTTGAGGCCAATTGGCCGGAAAACCAGGATAGCCTCGATTTCTATTTTTCTGCGCGGACCATGGGCGCGGACCCTCTGCGGCCGTGAGCGACTCTGTCAAGCTGAACAAGATCAGATCATGGCAGACAGGAAGTCCGAAACCAGACATTCGTCAAATAAAACCAATTTCAAAGTAAAAGCCCATCTTGATGAAAGTGTGCCAGGAGTCGTGTATGCAGCGATTGGGACACACATGGTCATATAGGCCAGTGCAGGCACCGGCCTAAAAAGATATAGTAACAGACACATGAAAGAGCAGTTGTTACTTCTATAATGTAGGCTACTTTATCAATGTCACCTGTAGCCTACTGTAATTTGAGCTTTGGTAGCCTAATAATGTTGTTAATAAAGCAGACTGGATTTAACAGAGAGAGCGAGAGAAAGAGCGCACGAGAGGGAGAGAGAGAGAGAGAGAGAGAGAGAGAGAAAGAAAGACATT
Source organism: Poromitra crassiceps (assembly GCF_964638095.1). Lineage (NCBI taxonomy): Eukaryota > Metazoa > Chordata > Actinopteri > Beryciformes > Melamphaidae > Poromitra > Poromitra crassiceps. Next base: position 63,948,926 of record NC_139623.1, read on the forward strand.
ACACTGATTTTTATTTTTTATTTAATTTTATAGTCATTATAGGCTACCACAATTTTGACAATATTATTGCTTTGGCAAGAGATGTATGTCCTGGCTGTCAGCCAATAAAGCAATAATGTGTGTGTGTGTGTGTGTGTGTGTGTGTGTGTGTGTGTGTGTGTGTGTGTGTGTGTGTGTGTGTGTGTGTGTGTGTGTGTGTGTGTGTGTGTGTGTGTGTGTGAGTGAGAGAGAGAGAGAGAGAGCCTCAGTCTCAGTTGTGAGTTGGACACCGTGAGAGAAAGATGCGGTCTCTCTCTCTCTCTCTCTCTCTCCCAGCTGAACACATGGACCGAGCCATAAAAGGGCACATCGTTTTTCCTCACAGTTGTTGCACGATATGGAAGCGTACTGGAAGGCTAATTTTAAGCCCGTGGACCTACTATACCGTGTGAGTGCGCGCGCGCGCGCGTGTTTTTTTTATTTAACTCGCTGCTACTGATGATCGCACCCAGCCAGCAGGAGCGTAGTAAGTGTGTGATCTGTGGAGGAAGAGGAAACACAGCGTAGCCTAGGATACAGCTCAGAGACTCCCAGCAAAACTTCTTCACCTGCTGCTGTAGCCTACACATTCAGCCCGAGGCCTAGCCTACTGAGGATTTAAATATGTGATTGGTCTAATTGGTCAGCGTGCACCAGACTGTCATCTGAGAGGGATCTGGTCCTGATGCTGCTGATGTGGTGGATTTCATATAGGCTGTGGCTTCCAAATCCATTTCTGGCTTGATTTATCCCTGACTCAACAAGGATTTTTTTTCATTTATAATCTGGGATGCTTCTTCGAGTGCCACTCACACGGACTTCCATTTAAAGTAAGCTGGACAGTCACTGCTTATTATTATTATTATTATTATTATTATTATTATTATTATTATTATTATTATTATTATTATTATTATTACCTTTATTATTATTATTACATTTCTGGGAGGTTTTGGGCTTAATTTTGCTGTGCGTAATGCTAAAAAACACAAAACTACAATATGTGGACGCACTCTGGCTAAAAGCCATGACAGGTGTGACCCACTGACAGACTGGAGACAGACTGTACAACATGAGTTTGGACGCTGCGAATGCTGTTTGGAGTAACGGGACATCGCCGGGGCTTTACACGGGGACGCAGGCGTCTCCTCCCGGCTCCAACTCCTCCAACCTCACCGCCTATGACCACAGCAGCCACCGGGCGGCGTTGGACCTGGGCCGTGCCGTGCCGGTGGGCATGGTGCTGGCCTTCTTCATCCTGTTTGCCATCGTTGGGAACATCCTGGTCATCCTGTCTGTGGTGTGTAACCGCCACCTGCGCATCCCCACCAACTACTTCATCATCAACCTGGCTATAGCCGACCTGCTGCTAAGCACCACGGTGCGTAACACTCGCAAATGTGCCAAGGCCAGTGGTTCTCAAAGTGGTGTCCGGGGGCCCACAAGGGTCCTTGAGGGGGTTCCAGGGGGTCTCCAGCAAAATGGGGAATATTTCACTATAAGTCAATCCACGTGTAACACAATGACAGACTTTAGGCTGCTGTGTGACTATTTTGTGTCAGTTTAGGGGTCCTTGAGGTGAAAAAGTTTGAGAACCACTGGACTAGGCTACTAGGCTATGCTTTTAGAACATTGCTTGCAGTAAACAAATTAATCCACTGGGTGCTTCTTGTTAAATACCGAGTTACAGCAACAGGCAGGGACGCTATAACTCTATTTAAGTAGGGGGTGCTGCAAGGAAGGAAGTCTCGGTGGCGCCCATAAGGGTGCCGTCGACAATTTTCTTTTTTTTTAATGCGTTTTAGACATATTTAGAGGAATATCTTATTTTAAATGAACCTTAGGTTATATGGTTGTGATGTCATTATTCATTCAGTAGTTTCTCCTTTTCTTACTCACTTTCATGTCACCACCTGCCTTTAGGTCATTTTACACTACAACAGACAGCAACACAGGAAGAAACACTGACGTTATTATTATTATTATTATATTTTATTATCTTATTATCATAAACCAAGTATCAAAAATAACATCTCCACCCTCTTTACTTTACTCATAGTCTTCAACCAAACCCTAAATATCGCAGTATAAAGCAAATAAAACACATTTTAATAAAAATTATTTTTATTGATGTAGCAATTCCAATACAAAACAGCAGAGGGTGTTGCAGCACTCTAACCCCCACTTCCCGCATCCCTGGCAACAGGTTGATTCAGTGCCTTTGATTCTCTACTCTGAGTCTCAGACAAGCACCCGCAAATCCCACTGTGGGCTCCATTTAAAATGCCCCTATACTTGTTCATCCATATAGCCTTCCTTCTCCTTAGATCTGTTTTCTTCTGGGGTGAAGAGTCAGGCTTTTGATGAGATTACGCAATCGATACCTCGACCACCATACATACTGTAGCTATCGCAATAAAACAGTACTTTCCTTAAAGCCGTTGTTGTCCGCTGAAACAGGCTATTCTTGAATGTTGTGTTGTTTTCAATTCTCTGCCTGTCTTTTCAATTGAAAATGGCTGTTGTTCTTCTGCTTCCCAGCAGGGAAACAGCACCCTCTCTGCTGTGGCTACAGGTGGAAACCCATAATTACACATCCGGAAGAACAGAAATTACAGGCTATGGCATGAAAAAAAACTGTTCGTTATTGAAAACTATGCAAGACTGGCCTGTTCAAAGACTGCTTGGGCTTTATACTTATTAGGTCCTATAATCCCAAATAGCAAAGAGAAAACAAAAATGCAAACCAAACAAAGCTCGGGTCTCAGGAGGCTATGCCTGTGTTTTTGTGATCACATGTAAAAAAGCAGGGCCGTTTTGAATGGAGCCCACAGTGGAATTCACGGGTGCTTGTCTGAGGCTCAGACTAGATAATGGAAGGCTGACTCTCATGATCTGAGGATAGTATGTGAGAGATATTAGTGCTGTAGATGTTGCCCATTTAGTTTTGTGGTACTGCTGCAGTACTGCGACAAGTGCCACAAGTGTGGGCGTTTGTTATTTAAATGTTTCATTTGTTCTTAACAAAAGCCATCTGCTTAAGGATGTCTTTACCGATTATCAACCCACTTTGTATCATTATAATGTCGTTAATATAAGCAGATGGGCAGTGTTTACCTTCACTATATGTTTTCCACTGAGAAATATCCTCCATTTGTCTGGATTGCAGAAACCCCGCTCCCGCCAGGTCTCGATGCGATTCTCTGTGGATGTGCGGCACATACTTAAAATATAAAAACTAACAAAAACAGCCACCCTGGAAGTCAAATTGACAGCCCTCGGAGCAGAGTCCGCATCTCGAACATTTCCATTGTGCCGCGTTGTGACATACAACGCGTCACAGCAGAGCATTTTGCCATGGAGGAAATGGGTAGCCTGGGTCCAGACCGTCGAAGCCCCCCATTCCAGAGATGTGGATTTGGCTGTTCTTGCTCTGGCATCGTCATGTGCAAAAGCTTTTTCTCTGGTTGAAAATCCAATCACGGGTGCTGATTGGCTAATGCTGTTGTCAGTCATGCACAACGGAAACACACAGCTGTGGCCAAAGCATTAAAGGTCCCATATGATGCTATTTTTAGCTGTTTAAAACATGCTGTTTTTTTAAACAATGTTACAAAAACAAACCCAACAAAAACCATTATAAGTGTTGGTGACAAACAGCTAACGTAGCTAGCTAATGCTAGCTACGTTAGCTTGTGCTTGTGACTAGGTGGGCCAGAGGAATTGTATGAAACACATCTCCTAGCAAAGGCTACATGGACCAAACAAAAATGAGGACTTGGAGAAGTCAGCAAGTAAATTGGATTAACATTACAGGTTCTGAAAATGTGTGCCTTCATTACTTATTCCAGCTAAACTGCATCGGTTGTTCATATTGTCTATGAAAGGCAGCTGTGCTAGGGTAACGTTAGCATTTGCGAGCGCTAACATTAGCGCTTTACATCCAGGGCTCGACGCTTACCATTTTCCCAAGGAGCACATGTGCTACTGAGTTGAAAAAGTTATTAGCACATTAGCTTCTATCTTCCGACAGGCGATATCCCTAAATAGCGATTTGCGCACTGTTTGCGCATGCTTTAAGGCACGGAAGATAGCGTTCCGCCTTGCGCCATCCGCCAGGTGTTCTGCCGAGTTTTGCTCCCCCGCCGAGCAGCAAAAAAAAACATCCCCACCTCACGGGAGCTACTTGTAATGGGGAGCTACTTGTAATGATTTATACAGAAATGTAACTGTTTCAAAGTGATATAATTGTCTGGTAGACGTGACCTCCCTGATTTCTAAGTTAAAACAGCCCCGAAATATGTTGGGGATGCAATTCTCGGCGGGCATGCGGAAACGTTCACGGCACCTGTCGCAGGCGCAAATTAGAGCCGTGCCAATTCTGCCAAAAATCATCTGCACCCCAAAATGCCTGCGCAAATGGGATTTGGGTGGTCTTAACTACCAGAATTATTCACAGGCGTGGCCAGGCAAGGCTGGGCATTACGTCAATCAAAACCAATCAGGTTCCCGTCTCGCAATGGTTGTTTGCACGAGGTTGCCTCGCCGAGGCATGCAATATGCTGTAATTCTCTCCATGCGTAATAGAGTGTACTCACTCGTGCGAGGACAGAGGGAGCTTATTGACAGATCGTCTGTGGTGCCAATGACCCTTCGGGTTATGAAGGTAAATAGCCTATGTCCATTGTCCCACAAGTGTTCTCAATTAATTTCCCTCTTTGCGATGTGATAAAAGTTTCTCAGTGAGTTATAGTTGATTGCCTCACTGAATTATCTGCTAATACCCAATTTTAGCAGCATAATTTGATGTCTTGGCGTGGCAAGGCTGTGCTTAATGACATATCCAAAAGGAATTCCACTTTCCACTCCGCAAATACCTCTCTGCGCTGGGAGCGCACCTGTAATCTCCGTGCAGAGCGCCCAGCGCAGAGAGGTATTTGCGCATAAGAGGTCCTTTTCAAAGCTCTTAGCGCAAAGTAATTGCGCGCTGCTGACGATTGGGTAACGCCATCTATCCCACATTTTAGCACTGAAACGCCTGCTTTGGCATGGGGCAGCCAATGCCCAGTACAATTATCACAGGCATGCGCTTGTGTCCGCCCCCAATTTGCATTGCGCACGGCGTTAAACGCTTTTGGGAAGATAGAGGCCAAAGAATTTTAGTAGCACAATTCAAATTTGATACAGAACAATATAGCATGTATTTGATATGATTCTATTCATCTCTGATACGTTACAATTAAGTTTAATTCAATTCAAAGTATTATCATGATAAACATGCATTTATTTCCTACCAGAAGGACTCAATAGCTCATTGGCTATTGTTCTGTTGAAAACCATAGCTGTGTAACGTTATCAGATAGCTGATATCAGATAGCGTTAGATGGTCTATCTAATAACAGACAGCATAACGTTAGCCAGATTGTCAACAGGTCTTTTTGAAGACATTTGCTAAGCTTGCATTGCTAATGCAAACATTAGCTGCTAAATAACTAGCGATGTCATTCATATAAGCCAGCTAACGCTAGGCGCTAGCCATCCCTGCTGAAAAAACCAGCATGCACCAGCATAGCTTTTTATGCTGGTGTACCAGCATCCCAGCATCACATGCTGGGATGCTGGTAAATTTGTTGTGTTTTGAAAACACAACAAGTTATGCTGGTGTACCAGCATCCCAGCATGGGATGCTGGTGGTGTGACCAGCATGGGATGCTGGTGGTGTGACCAGCATGGGATGCTGGTGGTGTGACCAGCATGCAATGATGCTGGTATGCTGGTGGTGTGACCAGCATCCCATGCTGGTCACACCACCAGCATGGGATGCTGGTGGTGTGACCAGCATGCGATGATGCTGGTATGCTGGTGGTGTGACCAGCATCAAGGTCTTGTGACCAGCATGGGAAGCATACACCAGTACACCTATGCTGGTGTGCTGGTGTGACCAGCATACACCAGCTATTCTGGTGTCAAAACACAACATGCTGGCCTATGGTTGAATGCTTGTTAACCAGCACCCCATGCTGAGAGTAGTCAGACCAGATAAACATCACAAAAGTAATCTTTCTTGAACTAGTTAAATGAAGACTATTTCAGGTTTACATAACAATATAATTATTTATTAAATAAAAGCAACACAGAGAGGGAGTGGGAGAGAGAACCGCACATACAGCAGTGCACCTGAACAGTCAGCCTGTACCTGTCTTTATGTCAAAAGTATTAAAAGTAAAAGTGCGACTCAACTCAATTAATGTGCTGAAGGCAATTAAAGACTCATTACAATTAAACTCAATTAAATAATAAAACTACTGACTAATTAACAATAACACAACAAACAGGCAACATCACCCGACAAGAAAAGAGGTCACCCCAGGAACAGCTGGAGAAGAGGTGTGCAGGCAGAAATGTCTGGGAGCAGGCTCAATTGGGGAGAACAGGGAAGAACCGCCAACCACCGACATTTTGTCAATAGCCTATGCTCCCTTGAGGAGCAAAGGCCTTAAGTCAAATCAGAAGTAGAGAATTCCACTGAAAAACAATGCAGATTTATTTTGCACAAAATCTCACAATCCTAAAAACTTTATGGAAAAAAACAATGTTTTGCAGGCATTCATTTACCGTAATTAATTAATTTCAGTTATTGAGAGTTGATTTGAGTTCAGTCGTGGACCAGTGATGTCATTCACAAATCACAACTTAAATCAACTCTCAATAACTGTCAAACTAAATGAATGCCTGCAAAACGGTTTACAGTTTTTGGATATGTGTGAGATTATGTGCAAAATAAATCAGCATTGTTTTTCGGTGGAGTGTCCCTTCAAGTGCTATTCTTTGCTTGTTTGTTTATGTCCATTATTTTCTCTGTGATGTAGCATCCAGGCTTCCCCCCTCGAGCTTCCACATCTGCTTCACCCAGGTTTTGGTTCTGGAGCCATTCTTTGTATCAAACTGAAAAGCAAACAGAGATAAATTAGTGGCAGAGTAACACTGTTCTTTGGTCAATATTTCAACTGCCATTTGAAAAAGTGCTACACAAAAGTGACGCATGAGCTACTTTAAAAATTATTTCACTGTACTGTCTGCCCAGGGTCTAGCTGTACAAAGACCTTTCTGGCTCACAGCCCGATTGGTCCCAAGTTCCCAACACATTTTAAAATTCATCTTGAAGTTGATAAGTCAGATACTGTAAGTGGGGGCGTTAAATCGCACCTTTCTGATCCACCTTGGAACCTGGTAAAACAGCTCATCCATTCCAGACACATTACAATTTGGTAAATAAGAGTCCAAATGCAGTGACACATGCATTAGGTTCCATGGGATCATGGCATCAGCTATGTGCACAAATCATTTATTTAACAAGCCAGTCACCTTTAATTAAAACTACAGCCACCCACAGGATATGTCCATCTAGATCGTTTTGGTGTGAGTTGCTGAGTTTTGGAGACACCGGCCATGTTGTGGTGCTCAAAGCACACACAAAAAATAAAAATAAAATAAAATAAAATAAAATCCTTTCCAGAAAGGATAAAAAGCAAGTAGGCCTAGAGGACCACAGGAATAGGTTTTTGGAGAAAAGAAAAGTTCTCAACTTACTTAACAGATTAATGTGTGTCCTCCACTGGCTGTTTCTCCCTCAATGTATGATATCTCATCGAAAACCTGCACACACACAGTATATAGACAAAGAGACAGTGTCCATTAGAAAAGCATGTGTGAAAAGCAGCACTTGCCCCTCCCTCATTACCACCACTGAGGTGCCCTTGAGCAAGGCCCTTAACCCCTTAATGTGTGTGTGAGTGCGAGCAGGGCCCACTTGAAAAAGAGATGGAAATGTCAATATGGTTACATCCAAGATCTACAGAGCATTACAGGGAAACAGTTTAGTGACTGTAATATTTGCACAATTGAAAAGTGAAACCCAACGAAAAAGGTCTGGGTCAGTTTCTCTAGCTTTACTTTACACATCACAAATACCAGGTAAGGTAGAGCTTTCCCCCTGTTTTCATATTTATACAGTAATTAAATCAGCTCCACCATTAAAGTCGAAGTGAACCGGAACGGAATGCACCAGCGCGAGCGTCAGACACTGAAAACGAATTGAGAGGCGGACCATATACGTGTCGATGATTTGATTTGACAATTCTGAGGACTGGCTTTGGGATTGGCCAATCCTGGCGTGTTCCACCCGCAAATCCAGTGGGATTCAGCCTGTTGTCATGCTACACGAGTGGGATCCGCAGAGTACCAGGGAGCCAGCTGCTTCGTGCGGGGCGAGCGGACAATCCGATTCATAGGTGCTGTCCGCCCGCCTGGAATCTCCGAGAGACGACCCCTGACAGCCAGGGAGGCTGTCAGGCTCGGAGGCGCGCGCCATTATCGTTATAAATGTAAATAATATTCCTGGAATGCGTGTTTTAACGAGCCAGTTACATTTCTTTGCATTCTTAGACATTACCGTTTGATTTAGTTTGCATAATTGCTCAAGTTAGTAGTTAGTTTATGGGCTAGAAACTCTGCCAGATGACAGGCAAGGCGCCATTTTCGCCTTCATTTGGAAGAGAAAATGATCCTGTAATGAAGATTTGATTGACAGCTGAACCAAAATACTAAACTAAATACTAAACCAAAATACTAGCCTGTTACAATATAGAATTATCACCCAGCCTGAGCCATAACGCCACCACAAGCGCGCGCACGCACGCACGCACACACACACACACACACACACACACACACACACACACACACACACACACACACACACACACACACACACATCACGGTAAAAAAGTGTTCCCCCCTCAGCGGCCACTCTCCTTCTTACAAGTAATTGACTAACGTGAATAACCTCTTTCTGTCGTAGTAAATAACACACAAGTTAAGCCTACTTCACTCACCTCCACAAATAATCTGCTTCAAGCCGCCGGTTCGTTGTTTCTGGAGTTTATTTGAAGACCGGAGCAGTGAGTGCTGTACTGACAATTGACAAATGGTGCAGACAGGTCCAGCCGCGCGAAAGTTTGGAGATGGTCTCGCGCAGCATATCAGAGGCGTAGTGATACTCAGTTCCATAAAATAGTTCCAATTGAATGGAGGGTATGCAGCACGGACGTCACTTTCCCACTGGAACATGCCCCCTCAATCGGGACTGGCAAAACCTAAAACCTATGGGCAAAACATTCAGCAGGTTCTCTGTTGTTTGGAGCAGTAGGTGTCATTAATCTAGGCTGATTACTGCATTCAAAATCAGTCTTGCTGTCACTCAGTGGGCGTGACCATGCAGTGACTTCTGCCTGTGACATCACGTGCATACCCTCTATGGGAACACTGGCCTCAGAAATGAGTCTGACCCACGGCCACCTAGAGTTTAATTAAAGCCTCTGTTACAGTAGAAAACATAACATAGCTTGAAAGTAATAATAATAATAATAATGACGACAACAACAACAACAACAACAACAACAACAACAACAACAACAACAACAACAACAATAATAATAATAATAATAAAATAATAACAATAACAATAACAATAAAGGTAATAATAATAATAATAATAATAATAATAATAATACATTCATGTGTAATGTTATTTTAAAGGACTATGCTTGATATAGAATTGCATTAGCCTCTTGTATTGTGTTATATTAGCCTGTTACCCTGTAAGGTGTTTTGTTGGGCATGGTTAAAACTTTTTTCTTGTGTGTTGCGTTATTTGTTGCTTATGTTATAACTTGGCCCTGTACCATTTATTTTATCTGGCAAGCTGTCAATGGAGACCAGAAGACGATACAAAATATAAAAAGAAGGCATATAACCCTACCCTGGGTAAACCCAGCCTCCACGTGACCAGTAGCCTGTACTACGAAGCTAGTTTAATGCCTTATCCGAGTAAGTTTGAGTTTAAACCTGGTTTAGCCGTACTACAAAGCAAGTTAACTTTCAATCACCATGGCAACTGACGCTGCAAAGCTAACCTGGTTGCGACCAGGTTAGCTTCAGAGGATAAGATCAAAATCCATGACAGACCCATATAATCGGCTCTCTGGAGTCACTCACCGTTCATATAAGATCGCCATAGGAAAAATAGATTGCAGTCAACTGAGAATATAACAAGAAAAACATTCGTGGCTCTGTAGGCTACATAATTAAATTAAGCCTACTTACCACTTTATGTCTTAACAGCTCAACGATGCGTGGAGAAATATGATCACTATTAATCACCGCGGCGCATATCATGAATGGACCCTCAAATGGAGTGAGGGTGATATTCTCCTACATGCCAGAAAAGCCTATACATATAATATAGATATGGGATAAATATGGATAGCCCCAATACTAAATATGCAGGCTATTCTTGCATCTTTCAGCTGGAACTGTGTCCTGTAGGCTGTATGCCAATATATGAGCAAAAATAGGCTAGTTTTTATCAATGATAATATGCCCGCATCGTCTCAATTCAGTTCAGCAGTTTTCTCTTTTATAGTAGGCTATTAGGCTTTATACTAGGCTATTTTATATATGAATTATTCGATCAGTGCAACCACACACATGAGTGATAGAGATCATTATTCATTGAGCATGCGTTTCTAAATCTATGGTCTAAATAGGCTTACAGATTGTGGAAATGTATAGACTGAGACTGCTGTATCAATGTATGCAGCTGTATCAGACAGAAATCGCTGATCAAAGTAGCCTAAATCAAATGACTGATGTGAATACAAGCTGCTGCTTTAGACAGCCCTTCAGCAGACTATCCAACGCGGATTTTCATTCTGACATTAAATCGCGGATACATTAAATATCCGCTAAAACTCTGATCATGCACTGCGCTTTCATGGAACGAGGAAATGGGTGTGGGCGTGGATCAACTCAGCTGTTCATAATGTGATTGGCCAGCGCACCTCTTTCGCGTGGACGCGCGCCTGTGCACGAGCGAAAAACGTGCGCGTGCACAGGCAGATCCCAGGTCCACTTACCTAGTAAAAAACCAGCGTCGTAGTATCAGTTAACTAGATAGCTTTGATCCTGTTCAGTCAAACCAGATCAAAGGGACTTATCGCGGATCTGTCAAACTAGTTTCGTAGTACAGGGCTCTGCTCTCAGACCTGCTCTGCTCTCGTAGTGACTGAGAGCAGGTCTGAGAGCAGGTCACGTGGAGGCTGGGTTTACCCAGGCTAATATAACCCACCCTATAACCCATAGGGGATGGGTGATGGGCCAGATTGTTTCCCAAACTTTTTCACATCAAGGTCCCCTAAACTAGACCACAGACCCCCAATTTTGTGCCAGGGTCCCCCATCCAATAAAACTTTTGCTTTTAGATGTTTTCCTCATGGTTGCCATGGCAGCCATTTTACTTTCCACTATAACCTAATTATTTTTGCATCAAATCTCCTGAACCAAACATGATGACAGAAAAGGTGATGTCTACCCCTTACTGTATGTTTTCATGGTATGATCCAGTGTAGGAAATTAGCCAGGGGCAAGGCCAAATATGCTCTAATAAATCTCAGAATGCACCAAAAAAACATGATCAAGGGGCAAAAATTGTCCCCAAGATTTTGATAGGCCTAATTATATTCTCATTACATTAATTACATTTTCATTTGCTTCTCTAACACACACTAACACAATTAACTTTTGTAAAACACCCCAAAAAGGGACCTGGGCTTGGCCTGGACACGAAAGTTAAAATTAAATCCATGCCATGGACCAGCAGGGTACAGAGGAGGTCATTTCCATTGTGGAGCACTTCACAATCTCCTCCACCAGCATGACCATGCTGGTCAAGCAATCCCCAGCACAACCATGTTGGTCCACCAGCTTCACCATGCTGGTCCAGCAACTTCACCAGCTTTACCATGCTGGTCCACCAGCTTCATCAGCATGACCATGCTGGTCCACCAGCTTCACCAGCTTCACCATGCTGGTCCACCCGCTTCACCATGCTGGTCCACCAGCTTCATCAGCATGACCATGCTGGTCCACAAGCTTCACCATGCAGGTCCACCAGCTTCACCAGCTTCACCATGCTGGTCCACCCGCTTCACCATGCAGCTCCACCAGCTTCACCAGCTTCACCATGCTGGTCCACCTGCTTCACCATGCTGGTCCACCAGCTTCATCAGCATGACCATGCTAGTCCACCAGCTTCACCAGCTTCACCATGCTGGTCCACCAGCTTCACCATGCTGGTCCAGCAACTTCACCAGCAAGGCCATGGTAGTTTACCAGCTTCACCAGCAAGCGTTAGCTGGTGGACCAGCAAGGTAATGCTGGTCCACCAGCATCAGACCAGCACTAACCAGCATAGACCAGCATCAGACCAGCACTAACCAGCATAAACCAGCATAGACCAGCAAGAAATTCATGCTGGTCTATGCTGGTTTTTTCAGCAGGGATAACTATCGTCTGCTGCAGTGGTAGCTTTGTCTTGTGTACAAATCCATCGTCTGACGCATTTTAATCCCATCTGTTTATGTGACTCTTGTCTTGCCAGCCAGTAACTGGCTAACGCGTATCATTACAGAGTAGACACTTTTCTGGCTGTCCGCTGTCTAAACAGCCAACTGACTGACTGACTGAGCTGAGCGACGAGTCGATCACATGCTTTTTTCAATGGACACCATTGGTTCTGTGCAGTGCTGCCTAAACTACACACTGCAACAACATTGAAACTGAGCATGGCACTAAAAATGAATTGAATGGTTGAATTCTGTATTCGCACACGTGCCCCTTATTGCGTTTTACAATTCACACTGTTCTATTTTTAGTAGCAAATGCGATCAAAATGATCGCACCGTCGAGCCCTGTTTACAACTGCAGTACAACAGATGCTGGAATGAGACACATATTTTCAGAACTTACCACTTCAGTCTTACATCCTTGCTCACTTCCAAGTCGTCTCATCTTTTACTGCAGTTCCGAATCCGTTATTCCATCAGACTGGTGTGTTAGCCAGGGAGCCCAGAGAGATTCAGCTCCAGCAGGCAGTGATCTTGCAAGACTGCTGCCAGCCGGCTGGTTGCCGTGGACACCATGGTCTCTAGTGATTGGTTAGCGTGGACACCATGGTCTCTAGTGATTGGTTAGCGTGGACACCATGGTCTCTAGTGATTGGTTAGGGAAGACCAAAGCCTGCCCCCTCATAGAAATCCTCTGAAATGACTGCAATCTCAGACTAGAAGAGGAAATGAGTGTATGAGTTGACGATTCAGGCTAAGAAAAGGGAGGTCCGTGTGGAAAACATAGAGAAGGTAAACACTACCCATCTGCTTATATTAACGACATTATAATGATACAAAGTGGGTTGATAATCGATAAAGCCATCCTTTAACAAAACTGCTGGGGTGTGGCAGAAGACTAAATGAGTGACATCTGTACGTGTGTGAAAATCCCAATATTGGCATCGTCTGGCTCTGTATTGCTATGCTATGCAGGAGCAAGCTAAAGCTAATGTAAGCTAATGTAAAGATAAATGGTAAGCTGTCATCAGCCCTCAGTTATTATTTTGGTGTACCTCAGGGTTCAATATTGGGTCCTGTGTTGTTTGGTCTCTTCATAAATGATCTTCCGTCTGTATGTAATGATGTTGATATGCAAATGTATGCAGATGATACTGTCATTTATGTACACGCAGCAACCAAACAACAAGCTGCATGTAAACTCACGGCAGCGATGGCCCCTGTCACAGAGTGGCTTAATAGCTCCTGTCTTCACTTAAACACCAAGAAGACAGTCTGTATGTTCTTTACAAAGAGACAAACAGATGATCGAACACCTGATGTCTATGCTGCGGGGGAAAAGCTGACAGTAGTGACTGATATAAAATATCTTGGTTTGACAATTGACTCAAATCTGACCTTTAAAAAGCAAATTAAGAATGTGACAAACATAGTGAAGTTCAACCTGTCCAATTTCCGCCATATTAGGAACTGTCTAAATAGCAGGGCAGCAACACTATTTTTTCATGCCATGATCATGTCACATCTGTCTTATTGCTTGACTAGCTGGGCTCAGGCCTCCTGTACAGCACTCAAACCTTTACAGTCGGTATACCACCAGGCTCTTAAAGTGCTTGACAGGAAGCCAAACACCCATCATCACTGTCATTGCCTAAGAAATCAAAATCTACTAAGCTGGGATAATTTCATTAAAATCACAAACGCCAGTCTTGTTTATAAGATTCTGCATGGCTTGGCCCCTCCCCCCCTTAGTGCTTTTGTTAAGCAAAAAACAATGGATGACAGACGCACCAGGTCTGTGGCAAGAGGCGATTGTTTAATTCCTATGAGGAGGTCTGCCTTCAGACAGGCAGTCTTTTCAGTGAGAGCAGCTCACACATGGAACAGTCTCCCACTACAGGTTAGAGACTGTGACACTTACCGCTCCTTTAAAGTCAACTTAAAATCTTGGTTGAGAGACAATCAAGTGTGTGACCATACCGTGTAACATGACGTGTTTTGATTTACGTTTTTATGTATTATTCCTTATTGTATAATGTATTTTATGTTATTGTATGTGATGTGGCACTATAGGTACAGTATTGCTGTTCCGGTTTGAATGTACTTTTTGTTTTAGCAGTTTTTACCATCTTACTGCCCAGGGACTACGGTTGAAAATTAGCCAAGCTGGCTAAACTGGCGCATTTACAGAAATGTTTATTAATGTGCACTGTCCCTGTAATTTTAAACTCAATAAATGAAAATGAAATGAAAGCTAAGACACGACCAAACTGGTTCCAGGTGCTGCCGGTGTCAGCCACGCTGGAAGTCTTGGACCGCTGGGTGTTTGGGCGGATCTTCTGTGACATCTGGGCGGCGGTGGACGTGCTGTGCTGTACCGCCTCCATCATGTCGCTGTGCGCCATCTCCATAGACCGCTACATCGGCGTGCGCTACCCACTGCAGTACCCCATGATTGTGACGGAGAGGCGCGCCCTGCTGGCCATGCTGGGCGTCTGGATCCTGGCTACAGTCATCTCCATCGGCCCGCTGCTGGGCTGGAAGGAGCCGCCCTCACAGGTAGCACAGTGTTGTGCAAGCCCACACTTCACAAGAGCTAGCTCAAAGTTCAGCTCACGCAGATTCAAATGAACTAGTTCACGTTCATAGCTGAGCCTCATATTTTGAACTTTGAACTATAGCTCACAGTCCCAAAAAATGAGCAGCTCAGTTAATTTCAAGCTCACTTCTTGTTTACCCAGAGAAAAGGCACAGCACTGAAAACGTAACACACAATATAGCTTTTTAAACATCTTTATTTTAAAAGATGAATGTAAAATTCAGGGGCTTTAGCCCAAGCTTCAACAAGAGCAGCCATTTATCTTGCTCTAAAACCAAAAATATACAATTAAAAATATACAGTACATAACTTTTTGGTAACGCTTTAGAATACAGCCCGCAAATAAGTATTTAGTTATAGTATAACAACGGGGTTTAGGGCTGTAGTTATAGTATAACTACGGGGTATAAGGAGTGAAAAAATACTTTAACTAGAGGGTAACAAGATCTGTACTTATAGTATGACTACGGGTCCCAGGAGTGTAGTTATAGTATAACTACGGGGTATAAGGAGTGAATTAATTAAACCCCGTAGTTAGACTATAACTAGACTCCTTAAACCCCGTAGTTAGACTATAACTACACTCCTTAAACCCCGTAGTTATACTATAACTAGACTCCTTAAACCCCATAGTTATACTATACCTAGACTCCTTAAACCCCGTAGTTATACTATAACTACACTCCTTAAACCCCGTAGTTAGACTATAACTAGACTCCTTAAACCCCGTAGTTAGACTATAACTACACTCCTTAAACCCCGTAGTTATACTATAACTAGACTCCTTAAACCCCGTAGTTAGACTATAACTAGACTCCTTAAACCCCGTAGTTATACTATAACTAGACTCCTGAAACCCCATAGTTATACTATAACTACACTCCTTAAACCCCGTAGTTAGACCATAACTACACTCCTTAAACCCCGTAGTTAGACTATAACTACACTCCTTAAACCCCATAGTTATACTATAACTACACTCCTTAAACCCCGTAGTTAGACTATAACTACACTCCTTAAACCCCGTAGTTAGACTATAACTACACTCCTTAAACCCTGTAGTTATACTATAACTACACTCCTTAAACCCCGTAGTTATACTATAACTACACTCCTTAAACCCCGTAATTAGACTATAACTACACTCCTTAAACCCCGTAGTTATACTATAACTACACTCCTTAAACCCCGTAGTTATACTATAACTACACTCCTTAAGCCCCGTAGTTATACTATAACTACACTCCTTAAACCCTGTAGTTATACTATAACTACACTCCTTGTACCCCGTAGTTACCCTGTAAGTACAGTGTGGTACCCCGTAATTAGCCTATAAGTACAAAATTGGTCCCCTGCTTCATAATACAGCCCACGACCCCGTAGTTAGACTATAAGTACAGATCTTGTTACCCTCTAGTTCAAGTATTTTTTCACTCCTTAAACCCCGTAGTATACTATAACTAGACTCCTTAAACCCCGTAGTTACACTATAACTACAGTCCTTAAACCCTGTAGTTATACTATAACTAGACTCCTTAAACCCTGTAGTTAGACTATAACTACACTCCTTAAACCCCGTAGTTATACTATAACTAGACTCCTTAAACCCCGTAGTTATACCATAAGTACAGATCTTGTTACCCTCTAGTATTAATTCACTCCTTATACCCCGTAGTTATACTATAACTACACTCCTGGGACCCGTAGTTATACTATAAGTACAGATCTTGTTACCCTCTAGTTAAAGTATTTTTTCACTCCTTATACCCCGTAGTTATACTATAACTACAGCCCTAAACCCCGTTGTTATACTATAACTACATGCTTATTTGCGGGCTGTATTCTAAAGCGTTACCGCTTTCTCAACATAACATTTTTCCCCAGTCCAGTTCACAGGCAGCTGTTCTATAGACTCATTTAGAGTGGACGTCGTTAGTTGCGCACGCATCGTGGTATCCAAAACTCTGAGGAACTGAAGCCGAACGAGAGAGATCCCCGAATACAGGAAAAAGACGTCTTGTGCCGTATGCGTATAGATGCTGGACATTCCCACTAGGAATATGACGATGTCCGGCACTGCAACTTTGGCGATCTAGTGAGGATTCCATACCAAATTTCAAGCTGAGAGAGAGGCCGTCATATCTGTATTACCTGATCAGCCCGTGACGTCAGTCAAGCCCAAGCATGACGTCAAGCATGACATCAGTTGTCCTCAGTTCATGACGTCAGGCATGACGTCAGTCCTCCCTAGTATATATAGCAAGGGTTCTACGTCACCCCCCACTCTGGAGGATCACAGCAGCAGCCGGCATCGCGCAGGATGGGGGGGGGGGGGGATTCTCTCTAGCCCAAATAGATGCCACCCTCTCGCCTAAAGAGGAGCGCCATCTTACAATGGACTCATACGCCAAAGTAGACCCATCCTGACAGTGAGTACGGGTCAAGAAACCTCACTCCATTGAAAGAGTTAGTTTATTTGTGTAAGGTAACCTGTCTGTTGCTGGCGAAGATTTAAAATACGTGGAGGAGGTGTCAGGATCTTCCATATTTCTATGACAGCTGAACCGCTAGTTGTAACTTTCTGCAACCAGTTCGGCTCCGCCCACAAAATCCCAACACCTTTAGAGGATTTAAACGGCTAGCTAGGCTGCTGTGCTTACAACGTTTAACCCGGACAGCTATCAGCAACTACTAGACTCATAAACCAGAAGACTCACCGAGAGAGAGAGAGAGAGAGAGAGAGAGAGAGAGAGAGAGAGAGAGAGAGAGGACACCGCTTTTCTCTCCGTTTAGCCAACGTTACTTCTATCTTCAGCAGGCGACCGCTATGTTGTGAGAGAAAATACCAGATGTCTGTGTGAACAGGAAGAAAGCATAAACATGATGCACTTTATTTAGTCACTTTCCCATTCGGTCTTCTATTTTTTTTATATTGCTCAAATGCAAAAAATAAATTCAACTTAAAGCAAAATCTGACACTCACCAGCACAAGAGTCAACTCAGCCAACCTCGCCTCACTCGCTCTATAGTCCAGAATGAAACACCCTCCTCCTTATAAGACGCAGAGAATCAGCTGATTGATTGAGTCGATTTGCCACAGCTGTGGTGCTTGGTGTGTGTGTGTGTGTGTGTGTGTGTGTGTGTGTGTGTGAGAGAGAGATCAGAGAGTGAGTGGGTAGGTGTGACTCACGGTGAGAAGGCAAGCGCAGCCTGGCGAAATGACTGCAAAACCGGTTTTATTCTTATATAAATTACCACACACACACAATGGCCAATGGCCAATTATCGAGGTAAGAAGAGAACGAGAAAAAGAACGATGAGAGCGCCGTTCACCCCCGCTCAGCTCACCGTTCATGAAAATAATGAGCTTGCTCAGTGAGTGGCGCTCTATTAGCGTGTTCAACACTTGGTAAGCAAGCTACAAAAAGGACTCCCTCCAGGATTTCGCAGTTTTTTTTTACATTGTGGTCAAAAATGCTTGGGTTTGCTGCGACTTTTCTCAAAAAGTGCAATGTAATTTGCAAAGTTTTATGTGATGTTTTGCAGGAAAATTGCGGGAACTGGCAATTGCAAAAATTGCAAGTTGGGGTGGGGGGATTCAAAATGTTTTCTCAAGAATCGCAATGCTTTTTTCCCCCATAAAATTGTGGGAACTGGAAAAAATGGCAAGTTGAGAAATGTGTTTTTGCTGTTTTTGCAGAGAAACCGCTGGAATTTAGAAAAATGGCACACCCCCGACAAATATTGCAGAGATTGATTGAATTCGCATTAATCATTGTGATTGTAATTGCAATTTCTTGCAGGAATTGAATAAGGTTGATCATTATTGATCTAATTTTAAATGTAATTGATTGTGACAAATGTGCCATGCTCAGCACATCTTACGGTAACACTTTATAATAACGTTCAGTCGTAAGTCATTTATAAGCCTTTAGTTAATGATGAACCAATCACTTACAAAACATGAATATACATTTGTAGATGATTAATAAATGCTATGTTAACACATTGAGTGCCAAGGACGTCTGTGGACGTCCTAAAAAAAAGTAACGAGGAGTGCCAAGGACGTCTGTGGACGTCCTAAAATCATAATTCATATTATTCCATAATTCTGCTGTTTAAGGTCGTACCTAGCCAGTGAGCATGAATCCCTTCAAGGGATCACACGGCGCCACCTTAAACATCGTCACAGGAGCTGCTCCACCCACCTCAGATCCTTTACTTTGTACAGGAGACAGCGGAGAAAGCCGTGATGAAAGTGGAAACCGATGCATGCTTTCTGCCAGAGCCGTATATATTGCTCTGTCTACAGCGGAGAGTGGGCTCGGCTGCATCCGCGCTCACAACTGAGCGAAGAGTATGCCACAAGCTTATGCTTCTATCTATCTCCACACGATTTCCTAGAAAGCCAGCATCCGAAGCCGAACGGCCAAGCCTTTTCGTTCAGTCGCGTTTGCCAGCGCGCATCATTTCCTTGATGGGCGCTGGGATCTGTCCGGGGCAAAAACGGAGTCGAGAAACAAACTCTGTGCGTGTGGGGAGGAGCCCGCAGCTCAGAGGTGGAGAGGGGGGGGGGGGGGGGGGGAGAGGGGTGTGTGGCACACAGGCTGCACAGAAACCACACCACACGCCACCACATCAGAAAACACCAGCCAGAGTCAGTGAATGTGCTCGAAATTAGAGTGCAAAAGGTATTCATAAAAGGGACTATATCTTGGAAAGTTAAAAAAAACGACAGAAAACCCTTGAAAGTGCACTTTTTTGAGAGGCTGTCATTTCATAATGGAACTATCTAGAAACAAAATTTCTTCTTTGGAAGAAGCAGGAGTGTTCAATGTTTCATTAAAGTCCAGCCCCGTTAATATAGCCATAATAGAAAAAATTCTATAGCTGTTTTCAACTGAATGGAAGTGAATCTGGCACAGGCTCCAGACAATTTTACTGAAGCGCTGTGGCACTCAATGTGTTAACATATCACAAATGTGTTGTAAGTCATCTATAAACTTTTAGTAAATGAAGTGTTCCTCACCTGTTATAAATGATGTGTAAATCATTTACAATTCATTTAGAAGGCTTTCTGCATCCCCTAATCTAAAGTGTAAACCATTCATCACACATAAATGTGTTACATACAAGGGGCTAGCTCTGTCAAAATTGAAATTGGTAGCGAGTGGATTGGTTAAACTCACTCCCCAGTATAAAGGCATGTTAATCAGCTCCGCCAAGGGAGCTAGCTCTCTTGGCGTTGCGGTTAACATGTCGTTCTCCCAAGCCGAGGGTCGGCAGTTCGAATCCACCCCTGGACAAGCCCTTAACATTGGTTGCTGCAAGTACCACCTACACAACGCCGTTACATGGGTGTGTGTGTGTGTGTGTGTGTGTGTGTGTGTGTGTGTGTGTGCGCGTGGGGGGGGGGAGTTTTTAGTGCTGACCACTGTGGAAATGAAGCCAAGCTGGGCAAAAGAGAGAATTAAATAGATTAAAGCCTTTTCACATTGCATGAATAATGAATAAGTGACAAGACAATAAAAATAAATAAATAAAAGCTAGTAAGGATTTAGTGTCTTGCTCAAAGACACTTCAGCAGGTTGGGGGTTTGGATCTGTGTCATCTAACACCCAGATGGTGTCCAGGTCTGCATTTGTTTGCATTCGTATCTGGTCTTAAAAATGTGTCATATTGCTTTATACAATCCAAATGCCCCGCTGTGTTTATAGGGATCAAGTATTAAGAGAGAGGGAATGACACAAAACTCCACACCTTAATGGATAACATCATTTTCTTTTTAAGTTGTGCTGATCGTCTTCCCTTCTTGCTGCTGGTGTCTGCACTACAGATCTCAGTGCTAGTTTTATTCAGAAGTCTGTTTGCTACCGTTCACTCTTCTCCAGTATGAAAAATAAACGTCCACAGAGAGGGAATCCATCACAGCATGATCCAAACTTTCTGCTTTCGTTTCACTGAGCTGAGATATAGCTGAGTGTTTTGTTTCACTGAGCTGAGATAGAGCTGAGTGTTTTGTTTCATTGAGCTGAGATAGAGCTGAGTGTTTTGTTTCACTGAGCTGAGATAGAGCTGAGTGTTTTGTTTCACTGAGCTGAGATAGAGCTGAGTGTTTTGTTTCACTGAGCTGAGATAGAGCTGAGTGTCTTGTTTCATTGAGCTGAGATAGAACTGAGTGTCTTGTTTCACTGAGCTGAGATAGAGCTGAGTGTTTTGTTTCATTGAGCTGAGATATAGCTGAGTGTTTTGTTTCACTGAGCTGAGATAGAGCTGAGTGTTTTGTTTCACTGAGCTGAGATAGAGCTGAGTGTTTTGTTTCATTGAGCTGAGATAGAGCTGAGTGTTTTGTTTCACTGAGCTGAGATAGAGCTGAGTGTTTTGTTTCATTGAGCTGAGATAGAGCTGAGTGTTTTGTTTCATTGAGCTGAGATAGAGCTGAGTGTTTTGTTTCACTGAGCTGAGATAGAGCTGAGTGTTTTGTTTCACTGAGCTGAGATAGAGCTGAGTGTTTTGTTTCACTGAGCTGAGATAGAGCTGAGTGTCTTGTTTCATTGAGCTGAGATAGAGCTGAGTGTTTTGTTTCATTGAGCTGAGATAGAGCTGAGTGTTTTGTTTCATTGAGCTGAGATAGAGCTGAGTGTTTTGTTTCATTGAGCTGAGATAGAGCTGAGTGTTTTGTTTCACTGAGCTGAGATATAGCTGAGTGTTTTGTTTCATTGAGCTGAGATATAGCTGAGTGTCTTGTTTCATTGAGCTGAGATAGAGCTGAGTGTCTTGTTTCACTGAGCTGAGTGTTTTGTTTCACTGAGCTGAGATAGAGCTGAGTGTCTTGTTTCACTGAGCTGAGATAGAGCTGAGTGTTTTGTTTCATTGAGCTGAGATAGAGCTGAGTGTCTTGTTTCACTGAGCTGAGATAGAGCTGAGTGTCTTGTTTCACTGAGCTGAGATAGAGCTGAGTGTTTTGTTTCACTGAGCTGAGATAGAGCTGAGTGTTTTGTTTCACTGAGCTGAGATATAGCTGAGTGTTTTGTTTCATTGAGCTGAGATAGAGCTGAGTGTCTTGTTTCATTGAGCTGAGATAGAGCTGAGTGTCTTGTTTCACTGAGCTGAGATAGAGCTGAGTGTCTTGTTTCACTGAGCTGAGATAGAGCTGAGTGTCTTGTTTCACTGAGCTGAGATAGAGCTGAGTGTTTTGTTTCACTGAGCTGAGATAGAGCTGAGTGTTTTGTTTCACTGAGCTGAGATAGAGCTGAGTGTTTTGTTTCACTGAGCTGAGATATAGCTGAGTGTTTTGTTTCATTGAGCTGAGATATAGCTGAGTGTCTTGTTTCATTGAGCTGAGATAGAGCTGAGTGTCTTGTTTCACTGAGCTGAGATAGAGCTGAGTGTTTTGTTTCACTGAGCTGAGATAGAGCTGAGTGTTTTGTTTCACTGAGCTGAGATATAGCTGAGTGTTTTGTTTCATTGAGCTGAGATATAGCTGAGTGTCTTGTTTCACTGAGCTGAGATAGAGCTGAGTGTCTTGTTTCATTGAGCTGAGATAGAGCTGAGTGTCTTGTTTCATTGAGCTGAGATAGAGCTGAGTGTTTTGTTTCATTGAGCTGAGATAGAGCCGAGTGTTTTGTTTCACTGAGCTGAGATAGAGCTGAGTGTCTTGTTTCATTGAGGTGAGATAGAGCTGAGTGTTTTGTTTCATTGAGGTGAGATAGAGCTGAGTGTTTTGTTTCATTGAGCTGAGATATAGCTGAGTGTTTTGTTTCATTGAGCTGAGATATAGCTCAGTGTCTTGTTTCACTGAGCTGAGATAGAGCTGAGTGTTTTGTTTCATTGAGCTGAGATATAGCTGAGTGTCTTGTTTCATTGAGCTGAGATATAGCTCAGTGTTTTGTTTCACTGAGCTGAGATAGAGCTGAGTGTCTTGTTTCATTGAGCTGAGATAGAGCTGAGTGTTTTGTTTCACTGAGCTGAGATAGAGCTGAGTGTCTTGTTTCACTGAGCTGAGATAGAGCTGAGTGTTTTGTTTCACTGAGCTGAGATAGAGCTGAGTGTCTTGTTTCACTGAGCTGAGATAGAGCTGAGTGTTTTGTTTCATTGAGCTGAGATAGAGCTGAGTGTTTTGTTTCACTGAGCTGAGATAGAGCTGAGTGTCTTGTTTCATTGAGGTGAGATAGAGCTGAGTGTTTTGTTTCATTGAGGTGAGATAGAGCTGAGTGTTTTGTTTCATTGAGCTGAGATATAGCTGAGTGTTTTGTTTCATTGAGCTGAGATATAGCTCAGTGTCTTGTTTCACTGAGCTGAGATAGAGCTGAGTGTTTTGTTTCATTGAGCTGAGATATAGCTGAGTGTCTTGTTTCATTGAGCTGAGATATAGCTGAGTGTTTTGTTTCACTGAGCTGAGATAGAGCTGAGTGTCTTGTTTCATTGAGCTGAGATAGAGCTGAGTGTTTTGTTTCACTGAGCTGAGATAGAGCTGAGTGTCTTGTTTCACTGAGCTGAGATAGAGCTGAGTGTTTTGTTTCACTGAGCTGAGATAGAGCTGAGTGTCTTGTTTCACTGAGCTGAGATAGAGCTGAGTGTTTTGTTTCATTGAGCTGAGATATAGCTGAGTGTTTTGTTTCACTGAGCTGAGATAGAGCTGAGTGTCTTGTTTCATTGAGCTGAGATAGAGCTGAGTGTCTTGTTTCACTGAGCTGAGATAGAGCTGAGTGTTTTGTTTCACTGAGCTGAGATATAGCTGAGTGTCTTGTTTCATTGAGGTGAGATAGAGCTGAGTGTTTTGTTTCATTGAGCTGAGATAGAGCTGAGTGTCTTGTTTCATTGAGCTGAGATAGAGCTGAGTGTCTTGTTTCACTGAGCTGAGATAGAGCTGAGTGTTTTGTTTCACTGAGCTGAGATATAGCTGAGTGTTTTGTTTCACTGAGCTGAGATAGAGCTGAGTGTCTTGTTTCATTGAGGTGAGATAGAGCTGAGTGTTTTGTTTCATTGAGCTGAGATAGAGCTGAGTGTTTTGTTTCATTGAGCTGAGATAGAGCTGAGTGTCTTGTTTCACTGAGCTGAGATATAGCTGAGTGTCTTGTTTCACTGAGCTGAGATAGAGCTGAGTGTCTTGTTTCATTGAGGTGAGATAGAGCTGAGTGTTTTGTTTCATTGAGCTGAGATAGAGCTGAGTGTTTTGTTTCATTGAGCTGAGATAGAGCTGAGTGTCTTGTTTCACTGAGCTGAGATATAGCTGAGTGTCTTGTTTCACTGAGCTGAGATAGAGCTGAGTGTCTTGTTTCACTGAGCTGAGATAGAGCTGAGTGTTTTGTTTCATTGAGCTGAGATAGAGCTGAGTGTCTTGTTTCACTGAGCTGAGATAGAGCTGAGTGTCTTGTTTCACTGAGCTGAGATAGAGCTGAGTGTTTTGTTTCACTGAGCTGAGATAGAGCTGAGTGTTTTGTTTCACTGAGCTGAGATATAGCTGAGTGTTTTGTTTCATTGAGCTGAGATAGAGCTGAGTGTCTTGTTTCATTGAGCTGAGATAGAGCTGAGTGTCTTGTTTCACTGAGCTGAGATAGAGCTGAGTGTCTTGTTTCACTGAGCTGAGATAGAGCTGAGTGTCTTGTTTCACTGAGCTGAGATAGAGCTGAGTGTTTTGTTTCACTGAGCTGAGATAGAGCTGAGTGTTTTGTTTCACTGAGCTGAGATAGAGCTGAGTGTTTTGTTTCACTGAGCTGAGATATAGCTGAGTGTTTTGTTTCATTGAGCTGAGATATAGCTGAGTGTCTTGTTTCATTGAGCTGAGATAGAGCTGAGTGTCTTGTTTCACTGAGCTGAGATAGAGCTGAGTGTTTTGTTTCACTGAGCTGAGATAGAGCTGAGTGTTTTGTTTCACTGAGCTGAGATATAGCTGAGTGTTTTGTTTCATTGAGCTGAGATATAGCTGAGTGTCTTGTTTCACTGAGCTGAGATAGAGCTGAGTGTCTTGTTTCATTGAGCTGAGATAGAGCTGAGTGTCTTGTTTCATTGAGCTGAGATAGAGCTGAGTGTTTTGTTTCATTGAGCTGAGATAGAGCTGAGTGTTTTGTTTCACTGAGCTGAGATAGAGCTGAGTGTCTTGTTTCATTGAGGTGAGATAGAGCTGAGTGTTTTGTTTCATTGAGGTGAGATAGAGCTGAGTGTTTTGTTTCATTGAGCTGAGATATAGCTGAGTGTTTTGTTTCATTGAGCTGAGATATAGCTCAGTGTCTTGTTTCACTGAGCTGAGATAGAGCTGAGTGTTTTGTTTCATTGAGCTGAGATATAGCTGAGTGTCTTGTTTCATTGAGCTGAGATATAGCTCAGTGTCTTGTTTCACTGAGCTGAGATAGAGCTGAGTGTTTTGTTTCATTGAGCTGAGATATAGCTGAGTGTTTTGTTTCACTGAGCTGAGATAGAGCTGAGTGTCTTGTTTCATTGAGCTGAGATAGAGCTGAGTGTTTTGTTTCACTGAGCTGAGATAGAGCTGAGTGTCTTGTTTCACTGAGCTGAGATAGAGCTGAGTGTTTTGTTTCACTGAGCTGAGATAGAGCTGAGTGTCTTGTTTCACTGAGCTGAGATAGAGCTGAGTGTTTTGTTTCATTGAGCTGAGATATAGCTGAGTGTTTTGTTTCACTGAGCTGAGATAGAGCTGAGTGTCTTGTTTCATTGAGCTGAGATAGAGCTGAGTGTCTTGTTTCACTGAGCTGAGATAGAGCTGAGTGTTTTGTTTCACTGAGCTGAGATATAGCTGAGTGTCTTGTTTCATTGAGGTGAGATAGAGCTGAGTGTTTTGTTTCATTGAGCTGAGATAGAGCTGAGTGTCTTGTTTCATTGAGCTGAGATAGAGCTGAGTGTCTTGTTTCACTGAGCTGAGATAGAGCTGAGTGTTTTGTTTCACTGAGCTGAGATATAGCTGAGTGTTTTGTTTCACTGAGCTGAGATAGAGCTGAGTGTCTTGTTTCATTGAGGTGAGATAGAGCTGAGTGTTTTGTTTCATTGAGCTGAGATAGAGCTGAGTGTTTTGTTTCATTGAGCTGAGATAGAGCTGAGTGTCTTGTTTCACTGAGCTGAGATATAGCTGAGTGTCTTGTTTCACTGAGCTGAGATAGAGCTGAGTGTCTTGTTTCATTGAGGTGAGATATAGCTGAGTGTTTTGTTTCATTGAGCTGAGATAGAGCTGAGTGTCTTGTTTCATTGAGCTGAGATAGAGCTGAGTGTCTTGTTTCATTGAGGTGAGATATAGCTGAGTGTCTTGTTTCATTGAGCTGAGATAGAGCTGAGTGTTTTGTTTCACTGAACTGACATAGAGCTCAGTGTTTTGTTTCACTGAGCTGAGATATAGCTGAGTGTTTTGTTTCACTGAGCTGAGATAGAGCTGAGTGTTTTGTTTCACTGAGCTGAGATAGAGCTGAGTGTTTTGTTTCACTGAGCTGAGATAGAGCTGAGTGTCTTGTTTCATTGAGCTGAGATAGAGCTGAGTGTTTTGTTTCACTGAGCTGAGATAGAGCTGAGTGTCTTGTTTCACTGAGCTGAGATAGAGCTGAGTGTCTTGTTTCATTGAGCTGAGATAGAGCTGAGTGTTTTGTTTCATTGAGCTGAGATAGAGCTGAGTGTTTTGTTTCATTGAGCTGAGATAGAGCTGAGTGTCTTGTTTCATTGAGCTGAGATAGAGCTGAGTGTCTTGTTTCACTGAGCTGAGATAGAGCTGAGTGTCTTGTTTCATTGAGCTGAGATAGAGCTGAGTGTTTTGTTTCATTGAGCTGAGATAGAGCTGAGTGTTTTGTTTCATTGAGCTGAGATAGAGCTGAGTGTTTTGTTTCATTGAGCTGAGATAGAGCTGAGTGTTTTGTTTCATTGAGCTGAGATAGAGCTGAGTGTTTTGTTTCATTGAGCTGAGATATAGCTGAGTGTTTTGTTTCATTGAGCTGAGATAGAGCTGAGTGTTTTGTTTCATTGAGCTGAGATAGAGCTGAGTGTCTTGTTTCACTGAGCTGAGATAGAGCTGAGTGTTTTGTTTCATTGAGCTGAGATAGAGCTGAGTGTTTTGTTTCATTGAGCTGAGATAGAGCTGAGTGTTTTGTTTCACTGAGCTGAGATAGAGCTGAGTGTTTTGTTTCATTGAGCTGAGATAGAGCTGAGTGTCTTGTTTCATTGAGCTGAGATAGAGCTGAGTGTTTTGTTTCACTGAGCTGAGATAGAGCTGAGTGTTTTGTTTCACTGAGCTGAGATATAGCTGAGTGTTTTGTTTTGATCTCAGCGCTCCGCTCTGCTGACTGTTAGTCAGCTCACTGACATCCGCAAGGAAGAAATGGAGTCTCCTCCAGGAAATAATCCTGAGAAAGAGTTTACTGTTGCATCCATCTCTTTTTATCTAGGCTGTCTTTGTCAGCAGCTCATTTCAAGCTCAGTTTAACACAGTAAAAACATTTAAAAAAAATCCAAAATATATCTTTTTGAGTATTGTTATATACCCGTATATCTCTCCTCCCTTGTGTTGTCAGGCTCCATCTGGGCCCTTCTTGAACTAGCTTCTTTCTCTCTTTAAAAAAAATAATAATAATACTAACCTGAACTAAACTTGTACCACTGTTCCTTCAGAAGTTGTAGTTGTCATAGACTGTGTTGCATAGTTGATTGCTCTATTGCTGACAAAAATATGTTATTGTAAGTCGCTTTGGATAAAAGCATCTGCCAAATGACGTAATGTAATGTAATGTTAAAGCCTATAGCTACAGCAATTAATTAATCACAATAATCAAAAGACAAGACAAATCTGAGAGGTAGATGTGTGTGTGTGCGTGCGTGTGTCTGTGTGTGTGTGTGTGTGTGTGTGTGTGTGTGTGCGTGTGTGCGTGTGCGTGTGTGTGTGAGTGTGTGTGTGTGTGGGGAGTTTTCAGTGCTGACCACTGTGGAAACGAAGCCAAGCTGGGCAAAAGGGAGGATGAAATAGATTAAAGCCTTTCACCTTGCATTCAGTCTGGCATCTGATGAGGCCAGGTGTTTTGTTTCACAGAAACATCTGGGAACTCAATCTTAGAAACAGTTAAAAAAGGGCCGGCACTTTTTCAAACAATACTTGGCATGTGATTGGATGAACTATCTCTCTATCACTGTCTATCACGAGCTAACTTCAACCACTTAGGACCACCTCCTCCTTCCTCGATTGGTAATTCGGATTCAAACGAAATAGATCATGCTTTGCAAATGGATTTGTCATGTGATCGTGATCTCGTTCTAGTGTGAATCCAGCTGTGTCGCAATGAAGAGGTCTAAACGATAGCGTTGCACGTATCTGCAAATGTGATATACAACACCGAAACATTAATCAATGCACCTGTAGTTTGCAGAAACATAACATGCCATAACATATATTTGCCGAGTGGGCTGGCTAAACTAGTCTACTAAACTAAACCGAACTAAACTAACCCCCGTCCCCCCTGCAGGACGAGACGGTGTGTCCCATCACGGAGGAGCCCTTCTACGCTCTCTTCTCCTCGCTCGGCTCTTTCTACATCCCACTGGCGGTGATCCTGGCCATGTACTGCCGGGTCTATATCGTGGCCAAACGCACCACCAAAAACCTGGAGGCCGGCATGATGAAGGAGCGGCAGGAGGACTCGAACGAGCTCACCTTGAGGATCCACTGCAAGAACCAGCAGATCCAGGAGCTGTGCGGGGGCAAGGGGGGCGGGGGCTCGGCCGGACGCAGCACCCTCACCGTCAAGCTGCTCAAGTTCTCCAGAGAGAAGAAAGCAGCAAAGACGCTGGGCGTGGTGGTGGGCATGTTCATTCTCTGCTGGCTGCCCTTCTTCCTGGCACTGCCGCTCGGTGAGTGGAGTGGGGCTAATGTGTGTGTGTGTGTGTGTGTGTGTGTGTGTGTGTGTGTGTGTGTGTGTGTGTGTGTGTATGTGTGTGTCTGTGTGTGTGTGTGTGTGTGTGTGTGTGTGTGTGTGTGTGTGTGTGTGTGTGTGTGTGTGTGTGTGTGTGTGTGTGTGTGTGTGTGTGTGTGTGCTTTTGTTTTCCTGTATTTCTGTACTTTCAAGGCCCAACGGTCTTCACAAAGGTAGAAAGAAGACAGAACTCCTCCAAAGTGAAGACATTTTAGCACACTCCTCATTGTAAGGGGCTAGTTTAGGGTTCACACTAGAGTTTAAGGTTAAGATTTTGTTTAGATTTAGGGTCTGGAGTCAAATCCCAAAAATGAAAGTTCAGTCATTATCTACTCGGCACCATGCCGATGAAAAGCCGGGTGAAGTTCCTTAGTCCACAAAACAGTCCTGGATCTTCACAGCAAAACAGTGTTGCAGCATTCTCCTAAACAACCAAAGTTCATGGGGACATAAAATAAGAACCGAGAGGGAAAAGGCTCCATCTTGCCCCTGTGTAATCCAAGTGTTCAGAATCCCCGAGATGCCAAGTTCACTTCAAACGATGTCAATTACACACTGTCACTGCTGAGCTCAAAGTTCACGTTAGCCCCCATCTGAAGTGTGTGCAGGAGCTCGAAGGCTCTCCTTCCCTGGATTTTTGGACGGTGAAAAGTGTTTGCCACACACCCACGCTGCACTGACAAGTTGAGATCCAGATGAAGAGCGCATGAGCTGTGCACCCACTTCACATGGAGTGCACGCTAACATGAACGTGAAGATTTCAGCTACCGTAAATACAGGGTGTAAATGACGTCTTCTCAAGTGAACTTGGCATCTCGGTGCTGTGAAGCTCCAGGACTGTTTTGTGGACGAAACTTCACCCGACTTTCCATCAGAATGTGATTGAGTAGATAATGGATGAATTGTAATGTTTGGCTGAACTGTTCTTTTAAGGTGAATGGTTTGGGGTTTGGACATGAATGAAGTCCTCACAAGTGTGTTGGAGTGTTTATGTGCAGCGCTGCAGTGTTTCCTGCACACTTGGCCTCTGGAACAACATTCACATCACGTTCCTTTGAAAGCAAAAATAATGAGATTTATCAAGCTGAGCTGCTGCTCTTGAAGACATAACACATTACCACTCAATCATATTAGAAAAATAGCTGTGTGCCATGTGTGCCTCCCAGTGTTTTGGTTTTGTTCTGGGCCCGGAGCCTCAGCAGTGTGTGAGCCACACAGAACATTTAGTGTATTTTTAAGCCTTTATTTGGCCAGGGAGGGTTATCTGAGCACGCATGGTATGTTTCAGCATGGCCCTCCTCCACACCATACACTAACATACTCCATGGTATGTTTCAGCATGGCCCTCCTCCACACTAACATACTCCATGGTATGTTTCAGCATGGCCCTCCTCCACACTAACATACTCCATGGTATGTTTCAGCATGGCCCTCCTCCACATCATACACTAACATACTCCATGGTATGTTTCAGCATGGCCCTCCTCCACACTAACATACTCCATGGTATGTTTCAGCATGGCCCTCCTCCACACTAACATACTCCATGGTATGTTTCAGCATGGCCCTCCTCCACATCATACACTAACATACTCCATGGTATGTTTCAGCATGGCCCTCCTCCACACTAACATACTCCATGGTATGTTTCAGCATGGCCCTCCTCCACATCATACACTAACATACTCCATGGTATGCTTCAGCATGGCCCTCCTCCACATCATACACTAACATACTCCATGGTATGTTTCAGCATGGCCCTCCTCCACATCATACACTAACATACTCCATGGTATGTTTGAGCATGGCCCTCCTCCACATCATACACTAACATACTCCATGGTATGTTTCAGCATGGCCCTCCTCCACATCATACACTAACATACTCCATGGTATGTTTCAGCATGGCCCTCCTCCACATCATACACTAACATACTCCATGATATGTTTCAGCATGGCCCTCCTCCACATCATACACTAACATACTCCATGGTATGTTTCAGCATGGCCCTCCTCCACATCATACACTAACATACTCCATGGTATGTTTCAGCATGGCCCTCCTCCACATCATACACTAACATACTCCATGGTATGCTTCAGCATGGCCCTCCTCCACATCATACACTAACATACTCCATGGTATGCTTCAGCATGGCCCTCCTCCATATCATACACTAACATACTCCATGGTATGTTTCAGCATGGCCCTCCTCCACATCATACACTAACATACTCCATGGTATGTTTCAGCATGGCCCTCCTCCACATCATACACTAACATACTCCATGGTATGTTTCAGCATGGCCCTCCTCCACATCATACACTAACATACTCCATGGTATGCTTCAGCATGGCCCTCCTCCACATCATACACTAACATACTCCATGGTATGTTTTAGCATGGCCCTCCTCCACATCATACACTAACATACTCCATGGTATGTTTCAACATGGCCCTCCTCCACATCATACACTAACATAATCCATGGTATCCTTCAGCATGGCCCTCCTCCACATCATACACTAACATACTCCATGGTATGTTTTAGCATGGCCCTCCTCCACATCATACACTAACATACTCCATGGTATGTTTCAGCATGGCCCTCCTCCACATCATACACTAACATACTCCATGGTGTGTTTCAACATGGCCCTCCTCCACATCATACACTAACATACTCCATGGTATCTTTCAGCATGGCCCTCCTCCACATCATACACTAACATACTCCATGGTATCTTTCAGCATGGCCCTCCTCCACATCATACACTCACATACTCCATGGTATGTTTCAGCATGGCCCTCCTCCACATCATACACTAACATACTCCATGGTATGTTTCAGCATGGCCCTCCTCCACATCATACACTAACATACTCCATGGTATGTTTTAGCATAGCCCTCCTCCCCATCCATTTACTAACATACTCCATGGTATGTTTCAGCATGACCCTCCTCCACATCATACACTAACATACTCCATGGTATGTTTTAGCATAGCCCTCCTCCACATCCATTTACTAACATACTCCATGGTATGTTTTAGCATAGCCCTCCTCCACATCCATTTACT
The DNA here is from genome assembly GCF_964638095.1 of Poromitra crassiceps. NCBI lineage: Eukaryota > Metazoa > Chordata > Actinopteri > Beryciformes > Melamphaidae > Poromitra > Poromitra crassiceps. The sequence continues at coordinate 63,980,981 of NC_139623.1, forward strand.
AACATACTCCATGGTATGTTTTAGCATGGCCCTCCTCCACATCCATTTATTAACATACTCCATGGTATGTTTTAGCATAGCCCTCCTCCACATCCATTTACTAACATACTCCATGGTATGTTTTAGCATAGCCCTCCTCCACATCCATTTACTAACATACTCCATGGTATGTTTCACCATGGCCCTCCTCCACATCATACACTAACATACTCCATGGTATGTTTCAGCATGGCCCTCCTCCACATCATACACTAACATACTCCATGGTATGTTTCAGCATGGCCCTCCTCCACATCCATTGTGGAAGCTAAAAACCTAATCTAAGAAAAACCCTCAGATACCCTCAGAAACGCTCTAAGAAAGAGACAGTCACACAGTCCTGGAATAGATAATTGGTCTATTTTATTGTAAGTACACAACCCTTATATAGCCGTCCTGGCACGCAAGTCTCAGTCAGGAAGTCACAGGGACCACTCTGTTGCTCTGAAGCGGCCCTCTGCTTCCCGAGATAAGACCTATTCACAACTTCCTACAGAGAAACGATTTCACTGTCCTAGTCTGTGCGTCTGGCAAAATTCCACCACACCATACATTAACATACTCCATGGTATGTTTCAGCATGGCCCTCCTCCACATCCATACACTAACATACTCCATGGTATGTTTCAGCATGGCCCTCCTCCACATCCATACACTAACATACTCCATGGTATGTTACAGCATGGCGCTCCTCCACACCATACACTAATTCAGCTGCCAGGGTTCTGACCCGCACCAAACCCTGGCAGCACATCACTCCCACCCTCATCCACCTCCACTGGCTCCCGGTCAAGTCCCGTATCTTGTACAAAATCCTACTCCTCACATACAAATCCCTCCACACCCTCGCCCCCCAGTACCTGTCTGACCTCCTGCAACCCTACACCCCATCCCGGAACCTGAGGTCCTCCAACTCGGGTCTCCTCTCCATCCCCCACTCCCGCCTGCCAACCTTTGGGGCCGGAGCCATCAGCGTGGCGGCCCCCACCCTTTGGAACTCTCTCCCAGCCTAAATCTGCAACGCCCCATCACTGGCCAGTTTCAAAACTCTACTCAAAACTCACCTGTTCAACACAGCCTTTGGCAACTAGTCTCTTCTGTTCCTTGTTGCTCTTTGTTATCCTCTATGTGTGTCCGTCATCTTTTTATACTTTTGTAAAGCGGCCTTGGGTTCCTTGAAAGGCGCTATATAAATCCAAGCTATTATTATTATTATTATTATTATACTCTATGGTATGGTTCAGCATGGCCCTCCTCCACATCATACACTAATGGCCCATTTCAGCTGGTATTAGCGCGGCTCTGCCCAGCTCGTCTCGCTTTTTTGTCTCATTCTACTGATCAAAAACCTGGACAGCCGGGTTGAGTCGGGGTTGAGTCGTGCTAGTTTTGGTCCCTGCTTTGTTGAGGTTCCAGCCGGTACCATGCGGTGACGTGAAAACCCTGCAGACGACTGATTGGTCAGGCAGAATCGGGTTTACTGTATCTACTGTCAATAGGGATGGGACTCAATACCCGGGTCCTTACGGAAAATCAATAAGGTCCGACCTTATCGATACTGTTATCGAGGGTGGGGTGTGCTTTTAGGTGACAGCCACCACTCCCGGATTGAAAGGCGAGCGGAGGCATTTCCACCCAGCTCCTCCTAGCCCAAATTAATATTTTCATAGGTTAGTGTAGCCTAGGCTACTGTATGATGAACGAATTCATTCAACAACGTGGGCGCCCCCTGTGTGGCCCGCGCTGGAATTGCATTTTTTTTTTACAGTGCACCTGAACGCAACATGCAAGATACCCGCTGAATAAGTGTCCAAATGTTCATGTAATTCTGGCCAATACTCACACTTCTGTTATAGCATTTCAGTCTGGAATATGGAATATCTTTCAATAATCTATGATTTAGCTGCTAAATTGTCAAATACTACCGTCTGCTCGCTACCCAGGCACTTATGTATGTACTTAACCTATCCGGTGTGCACAACATTGTCAGACTAAACTCCGTCTGACACCTACAATCCGCTACAGAAAAATGTATATTGTTTGTTTATTAACTGGCCCCTGGCCTTCTATCATTTCACGAAAGTGGCCCCCGGGCAAAGCAAGTTGAGTATCCCTGATGTAGCCTATTAGGTACAAGGCTAATTCTTATCTTCTGGTTCCAGTTTTTTGTAAAGCAAATTATTCCCATGAAGTAGCCTAATTAGCGCCCGTACTCCGTTCAGTGTCATATCTTCAGTGCCTACTGCCCAGGTGGGGTATCTCGTCGTAAGGGCCTTTCTGTCTGTGTGGAGTTTGCATGTTCTCCCCGTGCTCCCCCAGGGGGGTTCCTCCGTATATAAACCCCCCCCCCCCCATTAAAAACATGCAGAAGATCAGATCGTCATCGTCATCCGACCAGTGACGACAACATCCGAAGTCGGTCCCCGGTCGCTGTACGAGAAAGCGACCACTGCTCCTGGCCTGCCCCCCGGAGGAAAGGACAAAGCCAGGATGGGTTAAATGCAGAGGACAAATTTCACCGGCCACCGTCAGCATGTGTGTGTTGTGACCCTCCGTGCATGTGTTGATTGTAATCGTGTGACAATAAAGACGGGCTTGTCCGTCTGAAATCGTGTTAAATCGTGAAAGACGACACCCGCATATCAAACAGCTGCAGTCTGCATAACGTTCGTCGGGCGAATAGTATAGGCTTAAATGCACATGACTACTATAAGGTTAGTAGTTTTTGTAAGGGAATGCACAAGTGGCTAGCTAGACAGATTGCAGTTCTGGAGCTGGTTTCCAGAGGGAATCCTCAGACCAACTCGCCACAGACAGCTATAGTCCTCTGAAGCGTATTATTATATCCGTTAATTTTACCTACTGTTAACATCGTTTGAGCATAAAGCCTAACCTACTTAAAGGGGGACTAACCCCCTAGATATGTATTAGAACAGTGATTTGAAAATACCTATGGAAAAAACCAAGAAATGACATATACTCTTGTCTATACTAGACTCTTTGGCTGTGTTCAAGTCTAGATTTTTTTTCGGAAATCGACGCCATTACAGTTTGCCTACTGCCTCAAAAATAATTTATTTGAGAGGGGCAATATATTTATAAATATCAACAACTAGCCAACGCTGGTGGCCTGTATGGAAACATAAAATCTGAAAATGGTTGAAAGTTATATCAATTTGGTAATTCAGTGGCGAACTAGAAATTTTATTATTTTTCTGCATGTATCTCTATGGCAGCTCTCAAACTACGTTACGAGAGCAAAGTGACATGGGCTCGTTAACAGCAGCACACCCACAATAGGACAAACCTCTCGCTCTGGGGTAACACAATGCGAGATTTCTCCACGTAATTCCCTCGTCTAACTAGAGATAAACCGCGTAATGAAATCCGTTTTTAATTAGCGTTTTGGGGCTTTTCGTGATTCTTGTTAAAAGTTACTGCAGCGCAGGGTTCTATTATACAATCCATGAGCGCAGGGCAGTGTCAGACCTCCATGTGTGAAGAGCTCCGCCCGCGCGTCCCCGCTGCCTGAGCACACAGCAGCTCGTGCTCGTGCTCTAAAAGGCAGGGTGCCTACGAGCTGCTGCGTGGCTGGCAGAAAGGGCTCCAGACTCAGTGTGATAATCCTCTAACAGCATTTGAGCTTATTCAGGTAAGATATTTATAATGTAATGACACATTCAGCGATAAACTGTCTACAATGAAGACATATGTCAAATATGACAACGTGGTGTTCAGTATTTTAAGAGCACAGGAGCTACTTGCTTGATCAAACGGTCAAACCCAATCCGCCCAGCAAAACACACACACACAGACACACCGAGAGAGCCCAGCTGCTGCTGCGCGCGCGCCTGGAGCTTGGCGCTAGTGCATGAGGTTTACAGTACGACTCTCTCCCGCCCGCTCCCGCCTGCCTGGGCTGGAGACAGTGCTTCCCACTCGGACTGATAATATAAACATCATCATTCGAGCTTATCCAGGTAAGATATTAATAAAGTAGTGACACATTCAGCGGGAAACTAACTATAATTAAGACATGTGCCAACTTTGACGACGTTTGGTTCAGTATTTTAAGAGCAAACTTCAATAGGAATAGGCTTGGAGTTCTGAGGAGCCGAAAGGGTACAGGGGGGGTAGGGGAGTAATTATCTTGAAATCCCATAGTCTTTGGGAACACTGTGACGTCAGTGTGTTCCTAATATCCCATTCATTTGAGAAAAAAAAAAAAGCAGTCTTCGACCCTTAGAGGGCGCTTATGCCAGATATGCTGCTGAAAAATGATACAAATGGTCAAATGGCAACAGTTTGGTGTCAAATGTGGAAATTCTGACCAGAATTCTTCACACATCACCCCCAAAGTCATATATATTGGTTAAAAGCTGAAAAAAAGTGTTTTGGGGGTTAGTTACACTTTAAGCTGCGTTCACACCGACCTATTAAAGTTTTTCGCTGGCATCGAGTTTACATACAAAGTCAATGCAAACGAGCGATTGAGCGTATTTTCGCCCGGGAGAAAAATCACTGGGCGTCTGAGCGACAGAGGCAGAGCGATAGGGAGAAAATTCGCTCCTCGCCCGAGATGAAATATCCCAACTCGAGCGAAATGACGCTGGCATCAGTCGCTCGCTGTTCAACGCTGATTGGTTGCCGTGTGAGAGTGAGTCAAGGATCACACTGGCTTGGAACAAACCGCTGGTTTATTGTGTGGCAACAAACTGCATTGACAGCTGATTGACAGGCTGACAAATGACATGAAGTGAAGTCTGTACTACCGGTATAGAACTCACGTTAGGAGCACGCTGATAGGCTTAGCTTGTAAACAACTACGGTGGCTCGTAGTGGACAAACATCATAGGGCTGTCCCAAACGATTATTTTCTTATCGATTCGACTAACGATTATTTTTCCGATTAGTCGATTAATCTAACGATTATTATTATTTAATTTTTTTTATTATATAACAATAAATTTACCCAAAACAAATAAATAACCAAAAACTTCTCAATTTCTGTATTTTATTTAACCATCTCATTCTCTTTAACAGTCCAACATAAAATCTCTCAAATAAAATTAAAGCAAGAGCTTGTCCTCAAATAAAATGAATATAGTGCAATTCAAAATAAAATAGTAGAATAAATTAAATTCAAGTCACTTTCAGGAGGAATACCAAAAACCTTGTGCAATGTCAACTGAGTTTAGCAGCAGTCCAACATAAAATCATCATCTTACAGTACAATGGTGTGCAATTTTCAGTAACAGTGCTCTTAATTTTGGAGAAAGACAAATGCTCCAGGTAAGCGCTAATGTTAGAGGCTAACTGTTACTTGTTGTTACTTTAAATGGCAGTAAAACGCCACTGAATGACCAAATTGATTTAACTTTTAACCATTTCGATTTCCACTTTCCATACGGACCCCAGTATTGGTTAGTTGTTTATAACGTGACTATATTTATAACGTTTATAACGTACAACGGTTTCCAGTTTATAACTGTCTACAGCCAGAGTGCGGTTGTAGCTATAGCGCAACACACAGATTCAGCCCGCAAACCGGAGTACGTTATTAACGTTATAAATATAGTCACGACGTTAACAACTAACCAATGCTGGGGGTCCGTATTGAAAGTGAAAATCGAAATGGTTAACACATTCACTGCCAGCCGTTTTTTTTTTACTGTAGGTAGCTTCTGCCAGAGGGTTTTTTTGAGGATTCTGGCTCATCTTTCAAGACCCGAGGATTCTTTTCTGCTAAGATTTTGTGAACACAAAATATCTCAAAAGAACTAATAGAATGTGTGCTTTCTCTGTCTAAAAGAGTTAGTTTGTAGAGTTAGTAGTTATGTAGGCATTAGCACTTGAATACAGCATGGTTTCAGCGTCTGAAAATTTAAGCTGAGATAAATAGCTTTTTGTGAAATTAGATAGAACAGTCACTTTAACCATTCATTTTTGGCATCAGTAAGACGTCAGACATCTAAACAATAGTTTTGAACAGTAATTTCCTCCATAACAGCAGGAAACCCCCCTCTACTTCAAACTCCTCCCTCCGTGTGTGTTCTTCTTGGCTGCAGCGGGCGTGTCACAAGCTCGTTTCTGCTGCTGCTGCTGCTGCTCCTGTCTGCTGGCGGCCGCTGGGCGAGGATGGGCTCACTCGTTTCTTGGGGTTTCGGTTGAGAAACCCCAAGAAACGGGGTTTCTTTTGCGATTCTGGTCTTATTAATGCTGCGTGTTTCAAAGTGTGTTGCACCCATAAACTATTATGCAAATTTGCAATCCCCCACCGCCAGCAATCAGCGCGAAAGCGAAAGCGTTTTCGCCAATCCATTTTACAGTATAAGAATGGTTTCATCACGCGTTCCCCTGCAGTTTTGGCTCGGCTTTTTCTAGTGTGGAGAGCACTGTCGCCACTTAGTGGGTCGGTGGAATGGGTTGTACACGTTCGGCGGCTCCAATATTTATATAAGAGATGTAAAAGGGTTAGATCAACGTCCCACCGTCAAATTTTTTTTTTTTTTTTACGTATTAACACGTTCACTGCCAATGGCGAGTTGACTCGTCAAAAAAAATCCAACGGTTGACTGCCAATGACGAGTTGAGACGTCAAAAAAAAAAAAAAAAATTTGACGGTGCTACGTGGATCAATGCCCCCCACGTCTCCTATAAAAATATTGGAGCCACCGAACGTGTACAACCCATTCCACCGACCCACTAAGTGGCGACAGTGCTCTCCATTCTAGAGGAAGGCAAGCAAAAAGCAGTGTGAGGAAGCCATTCTCATGAAAATGGATTGGCGAAAACGCTTTCGCGCTTGGGAGCTGGCGGTGGGGTTTTGCAAATTTGCATAATAGATTACGGGTGGAACACACTTTGAAACACGCAGCATAAATAAGACCAGAATTGCAAAAGCTTCATCAAAGCTCTCAGAACCCCAAGAAACGAGCGAGCCCATCCAGACTTGCCCAGCGGCCGCCAGCAGACAGGCACAGCAGCAGCAAAGCAGTGAGCCTGGTGACGCGAGGTTACAGCAGCAACAGAAACAAGCTTGTGACACGCCCGCTGCAGCCAAGAAGAACACACACGGAGGGAGGAGTTTGAAGGAGAGGGGTGTTTCCTGCTGTTATGGAGGAAATTACTGTTCAAAACTATTGTTTAGATGTCTGACGTCTTACTGATGCCAAAAATGAATGGTTAAAGTGACTGTTCTATCGAATTTCACAAAAAGCCGTTTATCTCAGAATAAATTTTCAGACGCTGAAACCATGCTGTATTCAACTACTAATGCTTACATAACTACTAACTCTACAAACTAACTCTTTTAGACAGAGAAAGCACACATTCTATTAGTTCTTTTGAGATATTGTGTGTTCACAAAATCCTAACAGAAACGAATCCTCGGCTCTTGAAAGATGAGCCAGAATCCTCAAAAAAACCCTCTGGCAGAAGCTAACTACAGTATTGAAAAACGGCTGGCAGTGAATGTGTTAACACGTCATTGGCAGTCAACCGTTGGATTTTTTTTGACGTATCAACACGTCATTGGCAGTGAACGTGTTAAAAGTTAAATCAATTTGGTCATTCAGTGGCATTTTACTGCCATGTAAATTAACGAAAAGTAACAGTTTATAGCCGCTAAAATTAGCCACACGTGACGCGTCGAAGCACGTAGCGTGCGTCGATGTAATTACGTAGTCGACGTCATCGATTACGTCGACTCGCTGGGACAGCCCTAATCATGACATTGCGTAACGTTATAGCCCCCAGATGTCCGTCAATTCGTGTGCCTGTTGACGAGCGATTTAATCACAGCGACAGAGCGATTCCAAAGGGTTGAATCAAGCAACAGAGCGAAAAATAAATATCTCGGTGTGAATACAGCTTTACAGGCATGGAGGATTCCTCCTGGCGCCCCTGCAGTCATGATTGTATAGGCTACTTTTTTTACTTTCACTGTTGGTGATTTCCCCTGTAATTCTTTTATTAATGAGCTGACCATTCGCACTGTTCCGGCTTGCCGCTCCTACGCTTTCAAGTGGAGGCGGGTTGCCTGGTAACCCGGCGCTGTGACTAGGTCCACTGGTGGAACAAAAGGCGTACAACAATTACCCACCAACCCGTGTTCACAACTTTCACATCGCAGGCGCGGATCCTATTTTCCGTGCATTTTGCGGCTTTCAAGGCCGGTGTGAAAGCGGCTTAAGATTCACACATTCAAACAAGAAGTTCTCTCTGTGTTTCAGAGTTGTTTTGTATTTAAACTAGTTTGATATACAATACCATACAACATAACTTACTGTCAGGTTTCTCTGTGATTTGTTATGCATCATAGCAGCTGTGTTTAAAAACAAGACAGAGTCTAATAACTGCTATTGGATGCAATGTGAATGCGGTGCAATATGCAGTTGTTGTTATACAATCTCTTCACTTCCATGGTGATAGCCAGTTTAAGGTCCAGCTGAAATGGCATTGCCAGAGTATCTAACATCCGTATCATCATGTACGTACCGTCATGTATTGTACGTACGTACAACACGTAGCAAAACATTTATTTAAACGGAAACAGTGGTGGGTTGAATTGTGAGGAAACATGACATTCAACCTGCAAACGTAGCACACCGTTTTCAGATTGAACACACCCCAGATTACAGCGCCTGGCTGGTTCACTGTGCCCAGCCCCAGAGCAGTCTTCCCCCATGCACAGCCTCTTCCCAGATGGGGAGAGAGAGCTGGCCAGCTGCCAGGAAAGAGCCATGGTGAATTGCAATATTCCTGGAGTGTGAGTTATGACGAACCTTTGCATGTACAGATATTGACACTTTTTGTTATCTTTGCATGTTTATTTTAAAAAAAAACACGATTTCAGACGGAAGCCCGTCTTTATTGTCACACGAACACACTACAACACATGCATGCGGCCACAACACACACTCATGCTGACGGTGGCCGGTGAAATATGTCCTCTGCATTTGACCCATCCAGGCTTGCCCTTTCCTCCGGGGGGCAGGCCAGGAGCAGTGGTTGCTTTTTCTTTCCAGCGCCCGGGGACCATCATTGGACCAACTTCAGATGTTGTCGTCACTGGTCGGATGACGATCTTCTGCATGTTTTTAGTGGGGGGTTATGTACGGAGGAACCCCCTGGGGGGTACGGGGAGAACATGCCTATATTGCCATATTTGCGCAGATATTAACATTTTTGGTGGGCTGACATCATGCATGTAGCTGATTGGGCTACTTTTCATGGAACAGAAAGACAGAGAGACAGACACTGTATACACACATACTGTACAGTATACAGACAAACCCTCTTATAGATGGCTTGCCACAGTCTGTGGCCACACCATAACCACCTCCCCTCCCCCCCAAACAAACAAACAAACAACAACAACAACAACAACAACAACACACATGGGGTGAACACACAATCACATTGCAGGTAGTAAAACACTTCTCGCACTACATTCAATTACACCTAATTTTATGAAGCCTCCAGAGACTGTACCCGCATGTGCCTTTTTTTTTTTTTTTTTTTTTTACTTGCCTTCACATTTGAGGCATTTCGCTGAGATTTAGCTGCCATCCTTATCTGGGACTGCAGCAGCAGAACAAGCTTCAAGTCCTAAATCAACAAGCAGTTATAAGGCAGTAAGGAGGGGGAATGCACCCAGAAAATATCCCTGGTTCCCTAGATCAGTGGTTCTCAACTTGATCCTTGGGGGGGTTCCAGGGGTCCCCATGCAAAGAGGAGGATAATTTACTTTCACTATAATTCCATCCATAAGTAACACAATGACAGAATGTATGGCTATTTTGGTCATGGGTTTCATACACTTTCTGTAATAAAACATCTAAAAGCAAAAATCTTAGATCAGAGACCCTGTGAATCTTATCAAATGGGGGTCCGGAGTCTAATTTGTGTCAGTTTAGGGGTCCTTGATGTAAAAAAGTTTGAGAACCACTGCCTAGGCTGTTGGAGAGGTGCAGCAGAGACAAGAGAGTAAAGAAAGAAGTGTATTTCTTATTTTTTCCTATGTATTTGCCACAACATTGCCCTCAGTTGCCCTTCGTCAGTTGTGGCAGCGCCACACATTCTCACTTGATGACATCACAGATTACAGCCAAGCGTGTTTGGATTGTGGTGTTGGAAGGGGAACTGGTTATTTTCATAAAGACTGACTGCACAGCACTGTGCCTGAGCTGATGAGTAACACAGACTGACAGCACTGTGGCTGAGCTGATGAGTAACACAGACTGACTGCATTGTGTCTGAGCTGATGAGTAACACAGACTGACTGCACTGTGTCTGAGCTGATGAGTAACACAGACTGACTGCACTGTGTCTGAGCTGATGAGTAACACAGACTGACAGCACTGTGTCTGAGCTGATGAGTAACACAGACTGACAGCACTGTGTCTGAGCTGATGAGTAACACAGACTGACAGCACTGTGTCTGAGCTGATGAGTAACACAGACTGACAGCACTGTGTCTGAGCTGATGAGTAACACAGACTGACTGCATTGTGTCTGAGCTGATGAGTAACACAGACTGACAGCACTGTGTCTGAGCTGATGAGTTACACAGACTGACTGCACTGTGTCTGAGCTGATGAGTTACACAGACTGACTGCACTGTGTCTGAGCTGATGAGTTACACAGACTGACTGCACTGTGTCTGAGCTGATGAGTAACACAGACTGACAGCACTGTGTCTGAGCTGATGAGTAACACAGACTGACTGCATTGTGTCTGAGCTGATGAGTAACACAGACTGACAGCACTGTGTCTGAGCTGATGAGTAACACAGACTGACTGCACTGTGTCTGAGCTGATGAGTTACACAGACTGACTGCACTGTGTCTGAGCTGATGAGTTACACAGACTGACTGCACTGTGTCTGAGCTGATGAGTTACACAGACTGACTGCAGTGTCTGAGCTGATGAGTTACACAGACTGACTGCACTGTCTGAGCTGATGAGTTACACAGACTGACTGCACTGTGTCTGAGCTGATGAGTAACACAGACTGACTGCAGTGTCTGAGCTGATGAGTAACACAGACTGACTGCAGTGTCTGAGCTGATGAGTTACACAGACTGACTGCACTGTGTCTGAGCTGATGAGTTACACAGACTGACTGCACTGTGTCTGAGCTGATGAGTAACACAGACTGACTGCACTGTGTCTGAGCTGATGAGTACCACAGACTGACTGCATTGTGTCTGAGCTGATGAGTAACACAGACTGACTGCACTGTGTCTGAGCTGATGAGTTACACAGACTGACTGCACTGTGTCTGAGCTGATGAGTTACACAGACTGACTGCACTGTGTCTGAGCTGATGAGTAACACACTACTTTGAGGTGGATGCCCCTTTAAAGGCCAAAACCTTAAAGCAGTGATACTCAACTTGCGGCCCGTGGGCCACGTGCGGTGCGGCCCGCGGGCGCCCCCTGTGTGGCCCGCGATGGAATTGCAACAAAAACGTTTTTTTTTGTTTTTGTTTTTTTACAGTGCACCTGAACGCAACATGCAAGATACCCGCAGAATAAGTGTCCAAATGTTCATGTAATTCTGGCCAATACTCCACTTCTGTTATAGCATTTCAGTCTGGAATATGGAATATCTTTCAATAATCTATGATTTAGCTGCTAAATTGTCAAATACCGCCGTCTGCTTGCTACCCAGGCACTTATGTATGTACGTAACCTAACTTAACCTAACTAACTATCCGGTGTGCACAACATTGTCAGACTAAACTAAAGAGCAGATATGCTAATTCTGATGTGACAGCATCCACTCCATTGTGATGTCATCCATTCCATTGTGATGTCATCCACTCCATTGTGATGTCATCCAGTCCATTGTGAAATGCCCCCCCCACACTGCCCCCCTTTTAGCCAATTGGCATGAACACAAACACACACCTTCACACACACACACACACACACACACACACACACACACACACACACACACACACACCTTCACACACACACACACACACACACACACACACACACACACGTCACACGCACGCACGCACGCACACACACACACACACACACACACACGCACGCACACACACACACACACACACACACACACACACACACGCAAACAAACACTTGACCTCCATGCTAATTTCAGCCTCCTAGGACGAAATCTGTGCCTGCTAAAGTGTGGTGAACTTTTTATGGACCAACTGACCAACCAACGGCCCACAGCTAAAAAGTAGAATGGTACCTATTTTTGTTATACCTCTGCTGGCGATAGCCAGGTCAGAGGCATTATGGATTCGGGTTGTCTGTCCGTCCGTCCGTCCGTCCGTTTGCCTCAAACGTCGACTTGGACTCAAGGATGAACTGATTAGATTTTGGTGGTCAAAGGTCAAAGTATGCAGCTGTACCGTTAACTCCCATACATTTGCGAATCTAACTAACTGCAGGGCTACCTCACAGTGTACTGCATGGAGAGTGATGATAAATGCATTGTTTATCTTGTTTATGTATGGGCAATATGGCAAATAGGTGAATATCTCAAAAAGTTGGCCTATCCCTTTAATATACAATTGCTTATGTTTGTATTTTTTGTAAAGTTTGGAGGCCCATATTCTCAGATCCACTAGGATGTGACAAAATCATGTTCTTCCAGTCAGTGCATATAATAGTTCAGTTTAGTTTAATAATTATAATGATACAGAAGGTCATAAATGGGAAATAAGTAATACAAAAAACGATCAAAGTTGGGGTGGCTTGGTGCAAGGGCGAATACCTGGTTTCGCAAGTGGGGAGGGACACAATAAAATGTGGAGCGCCGACCCTCTAGGGGGGTCCGGGGGCATGCCCCCACTGAGGATTTTTTTTTTTTACATTTTAAAGTAAAATGCATCAATTTGGTGCACTCTGAGGGCAAAATTAAGAGGCTAGATCTATAAAGAACTACACACATCACTCAATACATGCCTTTTAGACACCACCTCTTCCAACTCATCAGAGCTCTGATATGAAAGCAGTTGACAAGGCATAGAACAATACTGATGTGAAAGCCAGAGCCATATTGAAATCACGTAGGTTGTATTATTATTATTATTATTATTATTATTATTATTATTATTATTATTATTATTATTATTATTATTATTATTAGTGTACTTTATTTTAAATTCAACCATGTTCACTGCTTACCATGCACTCCTCCCTCTCATTATCAAGAAAGCAAAATCACCTAACCCTTTATACAGCAGCACCATTTATTATTATTATAATTATAATAATTATTATCATTATTATTATTATTCCACGGTGCACAGCAGCACTTACAACCTATCTGCAAAGAGCCGCTTGGCCCTGTATCAACCTCCCTGTCTTCAGGCACCTTCTCCACCTCATCTGATCTCTGACAAAAACACATTTGAGTTCAGCACCAGTATAAAAAGTTGGGGGGATAGAATCTAGGTTTTGAAAAGTGTGTGTGTGTGTGTGTGTGGGGGGGGGGGGGGGGGGGGGGGGGGGGGCATGTCCCCCCTGTCCCCAGTGTAAAATATGCCCCTGGCTTGGTGGGATAAAACCGTTATATGTCATCTTGGTCCATGTTAAGATTTTTTCCTAATGAAGTCAAACTTGTTTTGGGCATATTTTGGATGTGCCCCAATGTGCTTAGATGCACCCATAAAGACCCCCTACTGTTTACCAGAGTTGATTAGAAAAGGGTATCATTTCAATGCTGTGAATCAATTAGTGAAATACGCTCCAAGATGACTACAGTCTCAAAAGTATGATCATATTAGAAGCAGATGTTTTGACAGGCTTAAAAAATGCTGATATTCATTTGGTGAGACAAGGTCTAAATGTGTTTTCAAAGGAGGCTGTAGCAGTTCTGCAGGTTTGTACACTTCAACTGCTGTTTATAACGGAAACACACTTCTAGCCTTTCATGTATTTAGTCTCAAGAGCATAAACAATGAAGATGGCTTCTTCGGGAGCACTTGTCTTTCTGCTGCAGAGTGGACTCTTTCATTTTCCAGGTTTCTCTTTACTGACTCTTTTTTTATGGCTGTCGCCGCCCATGCTAACTACCTAACGTTAGTTTTTTCTTCCTCTGTTGATTCCAATCAAACCGCGCATTAAGACATCGCTTGTAGGATATCTGGACCTATCGCCAGAATAAAGAGTTAAAACAAAATTTCATGTAGTGGAGAATTGCTTTCCTTCCCTTCTACCTGCAACAGCGTTATGTGTGCTTGTGACCTAGCAAGTTCATTCTTCCAAGAACGACTAGCAAGAACGTTCTCCCCAAGAACACAAGAACAAGAATGCATTCTTGGTATTGAGAAATGGCCCAAGTGTCAGGTCAGCCAAAACAAAATGGAAACTTCCAGGTACAACTTTCAAAATAATGTATTTTAGACAGGAGAGAAAGGTGTTTCAACAAACAAAGCAGCAAACATTGTATCAAAATAGTCTTCGTGGTGTTAAAATTACATATGGAGTGAAACTGTGGCTGTAAAGCATTACTCAAAATGTTAATGTTACAACGAGGGTTTTATTTTGAAAGAGCTAAAGCGGATGACCTACTTACATTTTGGCTGGCTTGACGCAGTCTTTCCGCCTGGGCTGTGTGGGCTGCACTCGTGCATGAGAGACAGCATATTCCGTCAATGTAAAGTAATTAACTGTTAAGAAAGACACATTTCAAGGTACAAGTACAAGTACAAGTACAAGGTACAAGGTACAAGGTACAAGGTCAACTTTATTATCCCACAAGGGGAAACTCGGGTGGTCATCATACACGTCTGTTGCAGTACATACCGTGTACACACTGTACACACCATATACACATACACATACCCACACACATACACACGCACGCAATATCAAAAATATAAAACATCTACAATAGCCTACATAGGTTTAAAAGTTACAATGCAAGTGCATAGTGCAAAGTGCATTCTGGGAGTGCGGTGAGCACATTAAAGGTGCAAAGACTGTTTTAGAGAATATACAGCAGCATACAATATCCAATAAAGTATATACAGTCCAAACAATATACACAGTTTGATCAATTATTTCTTGTTTAGCGCTCTGATTGCCGTTGGCATGAAAGATTTACTGTACCTGGTTGTTCTGATTTTTCTCTGCAGAATTCTGCCGTTTGACCTGCTGCTCCTGAGGAATTTCAGGTGGAGGGGGTGGGTAGGATCATCTAGGATCTGATCAGCCTTTTTTTTAATAAGGTCGTCGTACAGCTGTGCTGCAGACACCTGATCAACCCCAATGATCCTGCTTGCTGTCTTGATCAAGCGCTGTAATTTGACATGATCTTGGACACGCATGTTACCAAAGGTGCAGATTAGACCAAAAGACAGAACACTCTGTAACACTGCTTTATAGAACATCTGAAGAATGCGACGGTCTACTCTAAAATGATTCAGTTTCCTAAGAAAAAACAACCTCTGTTGTAGTTTCTTGGATTTGTTCCGTGCGCATTCATTAAACTTCAGGCAGTCATCAATTTCAACACCCAGATATTTGTAGGTGGAGACCCGTTCAAGTGACTGGCTGTTGATCACGAAGGGGGGGACTTCTTTCTTATTTTTACTGAAGTCTATGACCATCTCTTTGGTCTTCTTGACATTGACCTCGAGGAAGTGGTCAGAGCACCACTTCATAAAACCTTCTATTTCTCTCTTAAAACTCTCCATGGATGGATTATCTGGTTTTAAAAACCCTAACAGCACCGTGTCATCTGCATATTTAAAAAAGGTGTGGAAAAGAGCAGATGCCCGACAGCTGTTGGTATACAAAATAAATAAAATTGAAGTCAGAACACATCCTTGAGGGGCCCCTGTGTTAATAATTTTAGAGGATGAGATGGCGGAGTTGAATCTGACCTGCTGGCTGCGGTCTGTCAGGAAGTCATTGATCCATAAGATAAGTTTGGGATTGACCCCGAGATGCACCAATATGCTCATCAACAGGTGGGGTTGGATCGTATTAAATGCACTGCTGAAATCGACAAACACAATTTTAACTAGGCTCTGGGCCTGTTCCAAGTGCTCATAGATGTTATTTGTCAGAGTCAGCAGTGCATCTTCAACGCCTCTGTTCTCCCGGTAGGCAAATTGGTTTGGATCTAGGTGAGGTGAAACCTCGAACAGAAGCTGTTTAGATATTATTTTTTCAAAACATTTCATCACTACAGATGTTAAAGCAACTGGACGCAAATCATTGAGTTCTTTTGGTCTGTTATTTTTGGGCACTGGCACAATCATGGACTTTTTCCATATGTTGGGGACTACCCCAGTGTCTATTGACAGCTGAAACAGCCTCTGAAAGGGCTGTGCCAACTGGTCCGCACATGCTCGTAGTGCTCTACAGCTGATGCCATCAGGTCCCGGGGCTTTACGGGGTTCACACGTTTAAACTGAGACCGAACATCATCTAGAGAAATGACAACATTCATATCAGACATATCCTTTACTCTCGCAATAGCTTCGGCTTGTTCATGTTTAAAATCATGACAGTCAAATCTGCAATAGAAGTTATTTAACACGTTAATTGCCAAGAACGAGTTGAGTCGTCAAACACAATCCAGCTGTTCACTGCCAACGACGAGTTGAGTCGTCAAAAAAATTATTTATTTATTTTTTGACCGTGGGATGTGCATCTAACCCTTTTACATCTCTTATATAATTATTGGAGCCACCGAACGTTTACAACCCATTCCACCGACCCACTAAGTGGCAACAGTGCTCTCCTGACTAGAGGAAGGCAAGCATTTTTTTAACTTGTCACGCCATTCTCACCCCAGCCATTCTCATGAAAATGGCTGGGGGAAAACGCTTTCGTTTTCGCGCTGATTGCTGGCGATGCGGGATTGCAAATTTACATAATAGATTACAGGTGGAACACACTTTGAAACACGCAGCATAAATATGACCAGAATCGCAAAAGCTTCTCTCAACCAAAACTCCAAGAAGCGAGCGAGTCCATGCCGACTTCCTCAAACAGCGGCCGCGCAGCCACAGGCACAGGACAGCAGCAAAGCACTGAGACTGGTGACAAGCTTGTGACGGCCGCTGCAGCCAAGAAGAACGCCCACGGAGGGAGGAGTTGAAGCAACTCTCCCTCTCGCTCTCTCCCTCTCTCTCTCTCTCTCTCTCGCTCTCTCTCTCTCTCCCTCCCTCCCTCTCTCTCTCTCTCTCTCTCTCTCCCTCTCCCCCTCTCACTAGGATTAAACCTAGTGCGTCTCCCTCCCGAGAGGGAGGGAGAGAGAGAGAGAGGGAGGGAGAGCGAGAGGGAGGGAGAGAGAGAGAGAGAGAGAGGGAGGGAGAGCGAGAGGAAGGGAGAGAGAGAGAGAGAGAGAGAGAGCGAGAGGGGGAGGGAGAGAGAGAGAGAGAGAGCCAAAAATGAATGGTTAAAGTGACTGTTCTATCGAATTTCACAAAAAGCCGTTTATCTCTGAATATTTTTTCTGACGCTAAAACCATGCTGTATTCAACTGCTAATGCTTACATAACTACTAACTCTACAAACTAACTCTTTTAGACAGAGAAAGTACACATTCTATTAGTACTTTTGAGATATTGTATGTTCACAAACTCCAAGCAGAAAAGAATCCTCGGCTCTTGTAAAATGAGCCACAATCCTCAAAAAACGGCTTGGCAGAAGCTACCTACAGCAAGAAAAAAACGTCTGGCAGTCAATGTGTTAAATTATTCGCCATGTCCAGCTCATTGTCAACTGGCATGGAGCGGCTCACGGGCTTGTATCCGGTGATTGTCTGTAAGCCCTTCCATGCTCTCCTAGAGTCATTTTTAAAATAACGTTCTAATTTCTTTTTATATGCCGCCTTGCACTCGGAAATCTTATTTTTAATCTTTTTCTGTACTGCCTTTTTCTCTTCTTTGCTACTGCCTGATTTAAACAGGCTTTTTCTCTGGTTGAGGAGTTGCTTTAACTCCGGAGACACCCAGAGCTTATTATTAGAGAATATTTTGATAGATTTTTGGGGAATTATCATATCCTCACAAAACTGAGTGTAACCCGAGATGGCAAACGCTGCATCGTCAATGTTATCAGTCCCATCAGTCACTACTTCCCAGTCGGTACACTCCATGCATGCTTGGAGGGCTTCAATAGCAGCGGTTGTCCAGTGTTTAACCTCCACCCTTTTTGGCCTTCTCGCGCCGTAGTCGGGGCTCATAAGTAGGCACCAGCCTAACCATGTTGTGATCTGAGCTCCCCAGACCAGACAGTGCCTTGGAATAGAAGGCATCCTTGATGTTACAGTAGCAGTGGTCAAGAGAGGCCATATTGCGGGCCTGTGGGAATCACTGAATCACTGACTCACACTGGAAAAGGAGCGGCAAATCAAGAGGAGGAGAAGCAGGGTCGGAAAATAACGCGTTGGACCGCTGCCAAGTTTTATATCGCCATGGCGTGCAGAGCCGTCTCATTAAAACCCGCCTCACTTGCAGGGTCGCGCTATCGGCTAAACAGCCCGGTTTGGCAAGTTTTAACGCACAGGGAGTGAAACTTAACGCGCGTAAATGTCTGCCCCTATAACGCACTGCAAGCATCAGATACCAAATACCAACAGTACAGAACCAGCAGTATTTTACTTGGTTTCTGGCTCCTATTCATATTTGTGGAGGCAAATTTCATTGTTATCCATCTGTCATTCAGAGGCTGTTGGATCATCCTACCTGTCTGCCGTGCACTCACTGCGTGAGAAAATGACACAATCCATTCTGTCCAAACTTTCACCAATCTAATCTCATCATGACATCCAGGAATAGGGTATATTTTGCTAGCGGATGCGTTTAGAACATTATTCTCACTTTGTTCAGACAGTCTTGCATAGCGTATTTACATGCTTACTGTATTTAAACTGCCGTGAGATTTGTTTGAGGAGCATGGCGAGACAGATGGGGATGAAAGTGGGCAGAGGGAGGGGGGAGGGGGGGAGCTCAGAGCGCTTTGGTCGCTGCTGGAACCTCATTTAACGCTCCAAAATTGAAACAGGTTCGGAGTATGTGCGTCAAGGCAGTTTTATGCGTGTCAGAACTAGAGCTGGGTATTGGTTCAAATTTCAAGAATCGATTTGATTCCGATTCGATCAATTTCAATATTGATTTGGTTAGTAATACCAAAATGTGTTTTTTGAGCTGTACCCTGAATTACATGACTGTCCAGTTATGTAACATAGGGGTTCCCAACCAGCCAAGTAGATACATGGGAAAAAAAGTTGCAGACCTGTTGTCAATTTTAATGGTTTTAGTTACACATATATTTACCCACCAGGTTGTGACAAAGGGTAAATATCAGCCTTTTCATCTGTCAATAAAGACATTTTCACAATTATGCACAGTGATTTGATTTCAGCCTATATAATTTCTAAAAGTAGATATTAATGATCAAACATTTCCATTCATGTAGCCTACAGTATTTATGTTTTTGTTTCAACTACAAACATAAATAAACGTCAACTTGAAACTATGTTTCAACTACCACACACAGTATAATATTTTAGCCTGTTTATTAATCTTTTTTTTTTTTTTTAATTAAAAAAAATCGATCTCTGGACATAATGAATCGATAATCGAGGATTAAAATGAAAATCGATAAAAAATCGGCGAATCGATTTTTATGAACCCAGCCCTAGTCAGAACGCTCTTGGTGCGCGTTCGGCCGTTTCAATCATGAGAGACCAGTGGGTAGAATTTGACAAGCAAGCTTTATTCACAAATAGCATGGCTAATTAATTTTGGCGTAATGACTCCGTGGTAAGATTACCCTCTTCTTGTGGTGAGAGAGGAGGGCATCTGCTCAGTCTCTAGAATAAAGAATCTCCCCCGTAGGGAATTCTTCAGGAGTCAAGACGTTGGTGGTGGACTGGGGAGGTGGGTGGGGTTGAAACACAGCTCCAGAGAAGACGATCAGCCCAGCTACAGCCACCACTGAGGTGAACGGCCAGGGAGGATGATGACACGCTGACCATGGCTAAATATACTGCCACGTCATAGGCTCAGCAGCGACGTCATAACGTCATCATATTGACAGGGGCTGATTGGCTATTGAGGATGGGGTGATGAGTCACGAGTCACACGTCATAACAGACGTCACGCTTGACTTATGTTGAGAGCTGATTGCTATTGTGATATGAGATAATGTGGTCTCCATCTTGAAATTCGGTCGAGACCAACATTTAAAACAATGGGTGGACTTCAAAACGCGATCGTCTGACACTCCTAGTGCGTTTGGGGCTTTAGACTGAGTAAGTTCACTAACTCCACTAAAACCAGACGGATTAAATGATCTTATCTTGTCTTTAAGGTAGAGTTTCCCACCACAGCTATAACATTACTAAACCTTATTTATATACGATTTTTAAAACACAAAGTGCTTTCCAACACAGTTCAGATAAATAAGCGCTTATATATTGAACCAAAACTAGATTAGGCTACAGTATAAATGAAACCAGACATGAATCAAATTAAATAAAACAAAAGAAAATAAAACAACATTTAATTAAATCAAAATACAAAAATAGAATAAGAGTTCAAGGAGACAGACAGGGTTACAAACCAGGATGAAAAAATAAGACATTCAAGACAAATGAAATCAGATATGATGATAAAGATCAAATAATATTATGCAATTGCTTTTTGAACATTTAGCTTTTTTTTTTAACTTTTGCTAGTGACGTGCATCACAGGCTACTGAAACACCGGAGCAGAACACAGCAGCAGCTGAATGCCTTCAGTCAGGCTGCTCCCTGCTGAGTCACGTTCTGCACAGAAACACTTCCTCCATCTAAACCAAGACAGGCAGGCTGCTTGAGGCGAGCGTCCTCAAACGTCCTCTGCCCTTTACACACACATTTTCATTTGATGGTCAGTGCGATGAGAGGGAGTGTGCCTGACCGCGCTGCAGTGTAGAGCCACTGCACATCTAAGAGACGTGGCCGCTCCAATCAGCATGCTTCACTGGTTATTTGGCAAAGCTTCACTTGATATAAGATTGTTGCAGAGGTCAGTGAGCCTCACTCTGTGTAACTCTACTCATGTCTTGATATAAGATTGTTGTAGAGGGCAGTGAGCCTCACTCTGTGTAACTCTACTCATGTCTTGATATAAGATTGTTGCAGAGGTCAGTGAGCCTCACTCTGTGTAACTCTACTCATGTCTTGATATAAGATTGTTGCAGAGGGCAGTGAGCCTCACTCTGTGTAACTCTACTCATGTCTTGATCAGTGTTGGGCAGTAACGCGTTACTAAGTAATCAGTAACTAATTACTTTTCCAGAGTAACGCGTTACTTAGTAACGCGTTACTGTAATTAGTTACTTTTTTAGTAACTAAGTAATATAAGGCGTTACAATTTCCAAAACAGTAATTAATTACAGTTACTAATCCAAGTAACGCATGCGTTACTGTGTTACATCATTGCCTGCCAGAATGCAGTGTTTTCTATGTAAAAGAAAACATTTTATCCTCACGGACTCAGGCGCACACATATAGTCATAGTGTGTGTGCGCAATACAGCGTCAGAGCGTGCACGCTGGCTTTCAAAACAAACCGAGTCAGAAGAAGGAGACGAGCAAGAGAAACCTGGCTACCTCGAGAGAGAATATGCGGGGATGGAGGCTAAATTGAAGGCGACGCTGGGTGAGGTAGACTTGGGTGTGTTCACTGGATTAACAGATACACTTTGGGTAAGTCAGTGTTGTAGGCTACACTTTGTTACTTCCTAACCTTCTCGTCAAAGCCTTTCTCACCGTAGTCAGACGGGCCGGCCCAGGGAATGTTGACAGATCATCACTTTTCTTTCAGCAACGAAGCTTGAAACGTTTGCATTGAGGCTGTTGTATTACCACTCCGAGTTTCCGACAGTAACAGCATCTTTCACTCACGTTATCTGTGTGACTGTCTGACTTTCATTTCGTGTGAAGCTAGCCAGTCTTAATACACCACTTCCTGTTCTTTCTAACCGAATTTCAAAGTAAAATGCCTTTGGCTTTTCGTTTAACATAGCCTATATAATACCAAAGCGAAAATAATTAATAGAGTGACATGCTAGACGGTATTTGGGGTAAAAATAAAAATAAAAGTAACTAGTAAAGTAACTAGTAACGTACCTAGTTACTTTTTGAAAAAGTAATCAGTAAAGTAACTTTTATTACTTTTTTAAGGAGTAATCAGTAATCAGTAACTAATTACTTTTCCAGAGTAACTTGCCCAACACTGGTCTTGATATAAGATTGTTGCAGAGGGCAGTGAGCCTCACTCTGTGTAACTCTACGCATGTCTTCATATAAGATTGTTGCAGAGGTCAGTGAGCCTCACTCTGTGTAACTCTACTCATGTCTTGATATAAGATTGTTCCAGAGGTCAGTGAGCCTCACTCTGTGTAACTCTACTCATGTCTTGATATAAGATTGTTGCAGAGGTCAGTGAGCCTCACTCTGTGTAACTCTACTCATGTCTTGATATAAGATTGTTGCAGAGGGCAGTGAGCCTCACTCTGTGTAACTCTACTCATGTCTTCATATAAGATTGTTGCAGAGGTCAGTGAGCCTCACTCTGTGTAACTCTACTCATGTCTTGATATAAGATTGTTGCAGAGGTCAGTGAGCCTCACTCTGTGTAACTCTACTCATGTCTTCATATAAGATTGTTGCAGAGGGCAGTGAGCCTCACTCTGTGTAACTCTACTCATGTCTTGATATAAGATTGTTGCAGAGGTCAGTGAGCCTCACTCTGTGTAACTCTACTCATGTCTTGATATAAGATTGTTGCAGAGGTCAGTGAGCCTCACTCTGTGTAACTGTACTCATGTCTTGATATAAGATTGTTGCAGAGGTCAGTGAGCCTCACTCTGTGTAACTCTACTCATGTCTTCATATAATATTGTTGCAGAGGGCAGTGAGCCTCACTCTGTGTAACTCTACTCATGTCTTGATATAAGATTGTTGCAGAGGTCAGTGAGCCTCACTCTGTGTAACTCTACTTGTGTCTTGATATAAGATTGTTGCAGAGGGCAGTGAGCCTCACTGTGTAACTCTACTCATGTCTTGGGGTGTCTCTTCCTTTGTGAAAACCCTGTGCTATGTTGAGACTGGACTCTCTCTCTGTTTTGAAAATCACGTCTAAAGCCCCAGACACACCAAGCCGACAGTCGGCCGACGACCACGTCTGTAAGTCTGTCGCTCTAGTGCAGTGATACTCAACTGGCGGCCCGCGGTCCACATGCGGCCCGTGGGCGCCCCCAGTGTTTGTGGCCCGCGATGGATTGCATTTTTTTTTTTTTTTTACAGTGCACCTGAACGCAACATGCAAGATACCCGCTGAATAAGTGTCCAAATGTTCATGTCATTCTGGTGAATACTCACACTTCTGTTATAGCAATTCAGTCTGGAATATGGAATATCTTTGAATAATCTATGATTTAGCTGCTAAATTGTCAAATACCGCCGTCTACTCGCTACCCAGGCACTTATGTATGTACTTAACCTAACTAACTATCCGGTGTGCACAACATTGTCAGACTAAACTCCGGCTGACACCCCAAAAACCTACAATCCACTGCAGAAAAATGTATATTGATTGTTTATTAACTGGCCCCTGGCCTTCATTTCATGAAAGTGCCCCCGGGCAAAGCAAGTTGAGTATCCCTGCTCTAGTATTTGCGGCTCTAGTCTGCTTTGATGGCAGCTTGTCAAGCATCAAACATATTCTCAATTAGAAGTAGTGATATTACAAAACCGTTTAAGTGAGCGAAATGGTAAGGCAAACGCTGCCTTGTTTCATGAATCAAGTCTCAGGCAGGCGCAGAATGTTCATGAGTTGCCCCTCAGCTGTCGTGTTTGTGGTGTTCAAATGTGAGGTGACGCATCGGTCGGCCTCTAGTTCCTATAGTTCTCCCGGTGTGTCTGGGGCTTAACACATAAAGGAACGCCGACAAAGCAGATACTCTCACTTTTTCATTTGATTTTTTTCCATTGGAAAAACTTTCCTTTGACCGGATTTTGATGTTCCCTTTAATTCAGCAGCACGATTATTTTTTAAAGCGGTGCAGCCGCTTCTATTAGTCACGTGTGTCCGTCCGTTATGGTCGAGATGTGAGCACGCGATTTGAGCAGTGTACACGAGATGTAGAGGTTCCTTACCTGTTCCTTCCTACCGTTTCTTATCCTTCTTAGAAGTGATTTTCAGACTGTTCCTTCAGACAATGGCAGTGAATGGAGAGAGAGAGGGGGGGGGGGGGTCTCCTGTAGGAGCAACAGATCACAGAATCACTGATTTGTCATGGAGGGTGAGACACAACCCAAGACTCTACCAGAGGCACACAGAGCTGGACTGGACGTCATACAGTTACATGATTACTGCTTTGATTTGATTTAAGATATTAAAAGAAGAAAATGTTACAAAAAAGACTTGTTCCTCGATGGAAGACAAAATAACAGTAACAGTAGCCTAAAATATGATAGTATTTACACTGCACTGGCCAAATTGTCCAAATACTATAGCAACAATTTAAGTAAACCTTTTAGTTCTCTCTTCTTCACTTTGATTTGCAGGACGAGGCAGATCTACACACTGATAACAAGGAAGAAAAACGAGTTTCCAGCTGAAAGTTATTCAGGATTTAAAAGAACATTCCACCTTTGGACCTGCTATATATCATCACTCTGTGATGTTCAGAACATTCCAGGACTTATTTAGTAATCAAGTGTTGTAATTTACTTTATGCTGAACTCATCTTCCCTCAGCTCGCCTCGTCTAGGTTAACCTCGGGTAGTGATTTAATACATTTAGAATATCTTCAACCCCAGAGAAGGAGTGTGAACTTGTTGCACTCCGTTAGCTCTGGGTTAGCTACATTAGGTGAAGAGAGCGAGAGTAGGCACACCACCCAGAAAGACAAAAGCTGCTGCTGCAGTGCATTCTGGTCTCTCTCCTGCTCCTGTGGTGGAGAAACTGGTCTCTCCTCTTCTACCATGGATCTCTGCCTGTGTGATTGTGTGTCTCTTGGTGCAAAATGGCAGCTCTAGAACGAAGCCATCACTCTTTAGCCGTATTCGGCATGGTAGACCCTTAGAATTAAGGGAGGGAGAATAATGTAAGTCTGTCTATAGGATAGAAATGGCTGCCATAAGTCATAGAACCTGTCAGTTGAGCCTCTAAGAGTATATTAAATGTTTTCTACGTGGAGAAATTGTATACTTTACTTTACCTACTTTATTTTATTTGTTTATTTGGTCAGGACAGTACACATTAATGAACAGTTACCTATACAGAGTCATCTATATGATAACAGTAAATGTCAGATTTAGCTAAAAGCTCATTTGCATCCGTAGTCCTCAAGACATAAAAACATACAAGATAAAAGACAACATCAAAACAGAATACAGTAGGAAAAATGCCAATAGAAACAACAATGTGGCCAAATGAACATAATAATGGTGCGTTAAAAACTAAAGTATGCAGGATAAAAGTGCGAAATTACAAAAGAATAAAGTGCAAGGGTAGAGACATATGAGGGCTTAATAGTTATGGTTGGTTATGGTTGCAGTGTTGATTTATTTTGAGCCATTCCTTGAGGTTTATTTTGAAGGTTGGATATGTGGGGCATTCCCTTATTGCAACTGGGATGCTGTTCCAGATTTTCCCACCAGTGATAGATAGAACATTGTGACTGAAGGGCCGGCGGTGCACCTGCGGAGAATCTCGCAGTCTCCTCTCTGGCAAGCCCTGGTGGTCATGCCTTCTATGGTTCTCTGTTTGAGAAACTCACCCAGAGGAGGTGGTGTGAGACCATGAAGACATTTAAACACAAAACAGGCGTATCTAAAAGTAATGAAATTAACGGAATAAAATACATTTTGTTTTTTCAGGACATTACAAATGTGAAAGGACAGTGGCTTTTTATCATAGATTTTTAGAGCTTCTTTGAAGAGAGATTCAATGGGCTTAAGTGCTGTTTTACAGGCCAGTGACCACCTCGTTAAGCAGTAGTCGAAATGGAAAAAAAACTTGGAATGCAAAACATTAAGGCAGCATTGTCAGTCAGTAAGTTTCTGATCTGCCTAAAGCTTGGAAGGTTATATGACTGAATTAATCATCGTTTTGATGTTCAAGATTCAAGATTCAAGATCTTGAAACATTTGTATCCTGAAGGAGAGTTGTGAGTCCAGGATGACTCCCAGGTATTTGACCTCGTTCACCAGGGCGAGCTCCTCTCCTTCCAGAAACACACCAGAGTGTGTAACATTCATTGGTATAAGATCCCTGATCCATTAAATATGTATTTTTGTTATTTAAGCCTAACCCAAACCATGATCCTAACTTTAACCAAGTTGTTTTACTTACCTAAACATAACCAAAGTTGTTAAAGTCTTTTATTTGCATTTAGCATTGGAAAGATTTGAGTTGAGATTGCAGGTTTGCAGAGATGTCCCTTACAGAAAAAACACATGAGGTTTACCAGGGGCGTTTGTAGGTCCTGAAGACATTGGGGGCTTAGCCAGGGAAGCCGACGGGGAGGGGGGGTAAAAACAATTTGGTTTTTCCAATCCGTAAATACCCATGTTGTGAGTCATTTGAGATGAATACAGAAGAACAAGATTAGTGGGTCTCAAAGTGAGGTTCAGGGACCACCAGAGGTCCTTGATAGGGTTATGGCGGGAGTCCACTTAGCAAATTCATGAATTGATAAATGTCAGCATTAGCCTCTTTCACTTACAAGAAGTTCTCACCACCTCCCCTCCTCATCCTCTGGTCTGGTCTCCTCAACTCTGCTCTCCTCTCCTCTGCTGTGGTCTGGTATCCTCTGTTTTGCTCTGCTCCACTCCCCTGGGAAGCGTTCTGGAACAATTTCACATGTGATAACATGTTATCACATGTGATAACATGTGATAACATGTTTTGCCACATGTTGTATAGCAACATGTTTTCCACATGTGGAAAACAACATTTCATGGGTTTCACATGTAATCACATAGGTGTCACATGTAATTACATGGGAATTTACATGGGTTTCACACATTTCACATGTGAAAACGTTCCAAACTACATGCTTCAGATGGGCAAAGCACATGTTTCAAATGTGTTCCACATGTTTTCAGCTGTGAAATTTAACATGTTTTCACATGTGATTACATGTGAAATTGCACATGTGCAAAATCACGTGATCACATGCAATCACATGTGTTTTTGCACATGTGATCACATGTGATCACATGTGATTTTGCACATGTGAAGTTCATGTGGTTTTTCTGTAAGGGGTAAAATGCCATGTTTTAGAAACATTGTTTCAAACTTATGTTGATATTCTGCATATTTCTGGTTTGCAGTCACATACTATATATATATACATATACTGTATGTATTTATATATACATATATATATATACATACGGTATATATATATATATATATAATTGTATTCCCCTTTGTAGTGTATATATATATATATATATATATATATATATATATATTATATATACATACATACATACATACATACATACATACCGCATTTTCCAATGGTGGATATCTCATTTTGCAATAAAACTCTTCATCTACAGAGAGACAGCAGCACCTGGCACTGAGGCAGAAGATCACCTTACAAGTGCATGTTGAGGTGGAGGAGGCCAGGTTGATCTCTCTCTTAATCCTGACAGCTTCAGGAGGTATAGGGTTCCCTCTCTTATCTCAGAAGGAGCGCTTGATTTGTTCCTCCTGCTCGGCGGGTCAGTTCCCTCATCCCAGGTGCTGTGATGTCATCCTCAGTCTGCCCTGAAGCCGGGCCTTCACAGTGCACACCCTACCTCCAGGTCTTTTCAATCCCACAGGACGATCTTCCAGGCTTGTGTCCAAAATCAGAAGTAGAAATGTGTTAGAGACACAATGAAGTTCAAGTTCATTGATTCCTGTGTCAAAGAACTTTGAGAATGTGCCTAACTACAGTAGATTAGTAGTAGACTACACCGGGGGCACGGTGGCTCAGTGGTAGAGCTGTCGCCTCGCAGTCAGAAGGTCCTGAGTTCGATTCTCGCCTGGGACACTGTGGGCGCTGTGGTTGTGTTCCCCCCCATATCTTCAGTGCCTACTGCCCAGGTGGGGTATCTCGTCGTAAGGGCCTTTCTGTCTGTGTGGAGTTTGCATGTTCTCCCCGTGCTCCCCCAGGGGGGTTCCTCCGTATATAACCCCCCCCCCCACTAAAAACATGCAGAAGATCAGATCGTCATCGTCATCCGACCAGTGACGACAACATCCGAAGTCGGTCCCCGGGCGCTGTACGAGAAAGCGACCACTGCTCCTGGCCTGCCCCAGGAGGAAAGGACAAAGCCAGGATGGGTTAAATGCAGAGGACTAATTTCACCGGCCACCGTCAGCATGTGTGTGTTGTGGCCCTCCATGCATGTGTTGTGTGACAATAAAAGACGGGCTGCCGTCTGAAAATCGTTTTTTTTTTTTTTAGATCTAGCTGGGGGGGGGGGGGGGGGGGGGGGGCGGGGGTTGTGGCTTGCTCGGCCTTAATTTTGAGGTCAATTACAAACCTGTAAAGTTTCGTGACTGCATCTTGCATGGCTTGGATGCTATCGCATTTACAAAGTCTGTCCACAGACAGAGAGACAGCTAACCTGACTTCGCCAGATGAGGCGGTATTGAGTTGACACCACCACCACCATCTGAATCCGGCCCAAGGATTGGAGTAGAAGCCGGCCCGGGCCCAGACAACCCAATCAGCGGCATCTACGGGCGGGCTTTAGGCGAGACCGAGTGTGAGGCCACCAAGAAGCTGTAGTTCTTTCACTATTCAACATGGCGGCAGCTACCGAGGCTAGCTTAAATGGTGCAATAACAACAGTTATGTTGTATGTTGGGGTCAAACATTCTATTCAAAACAATAAGCTAACATAAACGTTAAACACTTGATCTTACAGTGAGTATGAAACTGTTACCGTATTGCTATAACGTTATCAACTATGAACATTAGTAAACTTTATTACTAAGACTAATTGTTGTAGGATTTGGGGAGCCAGCGTTCATAGAGAGCTTTGCCAGGCTGGGAGACCTTTGATTATGCCAATTCCACCTCACCTGGAAAACATACAGCACTGCCTTTGGCTCTAGCATATAATGTGACGTTACAGATCACCACATTTCAATAAATGTTTTTGGAGATTTGAAGGTGCTTGGATGTTTAGACTCTTCTGTCTTATTGAACAGACGGGTGAATTCTTTTCCAGATTTCTTTTATCCCATTTTTATCCCCCATTAGTGCTCATTTTAATTTATTTATCCTGGTTGCTGCTCCACCCTCTGCCGATCTGGGGAGAGCCGAAACTGGCTCCATGCTCCTCCGAGACATGCAGTAGCCAGCCGCTTCTTTTCAACAGGGGAAGCTTCAGAGTTGGGGTCCGTTACTCAAAAAAGTAATGTATTACACATTACACATTACTTTAAAAAAAGTAATGTCTTACTTTACTTGATTACTCCCTGGAGAAAGTAATTTGTTACACTACTCGTTACATTACTTTTGCGTTACTCCGTAACATCGCCTGAGATGCATTGTCACGTAATTTGCCAGTTAACAATACAACATTAAACCTTACCTTACATATGCCCATACAGTATATTAGCACAAATCTCTATCGTAATAAGGTAGGTTACTACTGTGTAGCTCTACTACGTGGGTAGCTACTGGGGCATACACAGTAAGTCGGGGCTTGATCAACCCCGGCTGGGTCACCTGGGCGAGGGTGTATGATGTTGCGAGACCCGAAACATCCTATGACCCCAGGGTACATCACTGATGATATGTCCCAGTTGCATCCATGTGCTGTTTCTTTTCTTCATAGTTAGCCTGGTCTAGCCAGTGACTCCTAGGAGACTACATGACAACCAGGAATAGATTGGTGACCACTGGAGAGACAGTTGACAGCCGGAATGTAGACGGCACCCGGGAGCAGTATGGGTTAGCGCCCCAGCCTGTGTCTTCCGTGAGGAAGAAGCCCAACAAATCCATGAGAGGCCTTTTAGGAGGGCCATTCAAGCCACAAGTGGAGCCTGCAGTACCACCATGGCCCAAGAAACATCTTACCAGAATTAAATGTTTGGAGCGGGGGAGTCTGGTGCAACGCACAGGTCCTGGACCTGGTGAGACATAGGAGGAGCCCGGACAGGGGGCAACCCACAGAGCCCAGTCCCTCCACGTGCCAGAGCCTCCCGGTCCCAGCAGAGTAGTTCCGGGCCCCCTAAGAGGGCTGACCGTGGGTAGCTACTGAGACATAAGTCGGGGCTTGATCAACCCCGGCTGGGTCACCTGGGCGAGGGTGTATGATGTTGCGAGGCCCGAAACATCCTATGACCCCAGGGTACATCACTGATGATACGTCCCAGTTGCATCCATGTGATGTTTTTTTTCTTTATGGTTGCAAAACTTTTCCTGTCTGATGGTGGCTGTCCGTTCCCTGCCATCTGTATTTTGCTCAATATTTTTCTGAAAAATGGCGAGTTCATTCTACTGTTGAAATTGGCAACATTTCCTCTACCATGTACGAGGAGGCAACAAGCCTGTCCATCTCTGATTTTGGT
This sequence comes from Poromitra crassiceps, assembly GCF_964638095.1. Classification (NCBI taxonomy): domain Eukaryota; kingdom Metazoa; phylum Chordata; class Actinopteri; order Beryciformes; family Melamphaidae; genus Poromitra; species Poromitra crassiceps. The sequence continues at coordinate 64,011,620 of NC_139623.1, forward strand.
GTTACCTGGTGAAAAGCAAGCTTTTGCTGCTTACTTGGGGTCAGGGACGTGCAGAGAACATTAGAGGGGCAGGGGCTCAAATTCATAAAAGGGCACTATTACTACGGAAATTTGAGGCAATTTGAAGGCCAATTTAGGGTTATAACTCATTTTAAATATTCCGATTTTAACCAGATTTAGAGGAATATCTCATTTTAGGATGAGACTTGTCACGGAAAAATAACTCCATAACTGAATAATATTAGTATATAAAAGTTGCATGCTGTTGCAATACTGTTGTGAAATCATTTAAGCATCAATATTTATTTGCTCCTTTTCTCCCTTTAGGTTGTTGTACTACAACAGCACAGGCAGAAACATTGAACGATACTGAGTGAGGCTTGTAATATACCATGCATTTTAACCATAATTCTAAAAAGCAAGACAGAAGATTTAGATAAGGGGCCCTATTCTCCCACAGGCCTTCGGCGCTAAAACGGGCCTTAAACGCAAAAAAACGTGCCTTGCGCCTGTTTTGGGACGATATCAATATGGCTTTACGCTGCCAAATGCGCTTTAGGCCGAATGGGCGTGGCGCAGTCCCAGAATGGGCCAAAGTGGGCGTGTCGGCGCTAAATACCGGCGTACTGCTATCTTCCGACCTGCCGTTAATTTAGCGCCTTGCGCCTTTGAAAAGCAGGCCTATTCAGTGGGCCAGTCCCTCCCCTCTCTCCTCTGTCACCCTTCTCTGTGTCACTCTCTCCCTCTCTCCTACTGACAGGAGCAGGCATTGGTGTGCGTTTACCAGTTTATTGTGAAATAAATCCTTCCGCGTTGAGTTACTGTCACAAGCCTGTGTGACAACGCGTCCAGCCTGGGTAAAACAACTCCGTCCGTACCGCTTTGAGGCTGCAGGCAGTCTGACAGGCACAATACTGACTGTCTCTCTCTGACTGCCTGTGAATGCCCCAGCATGCAATTGGGTACTCAATTTCGCTACTAAATAGCAACCAAATGAGGCGAAATAGATATAAAAGGTTGATCTAAAATAATGTGTAATGGTAACACAGCCTGCAATTGTAGAACATTTCAATATTGGACCAAATAAATCATCGAAATTAAAACACCACCCTAAGTGAAACATATATGTCCTCCTGGGCCTATATATATCCTTTGTCGATTTAACGTCATTTAGCTTCTACTGTCATGTGCTATACTGTGATGTCCGCTCCAATAACTTGGCCCAACTTCACATTTAGTTTTACAATAAAAACACATTTATGCAATGACTTTACATAATGTAGGGTATATTTATGTGCATCATTCTACCTGCAGCAGGGGAGAGAAAACGATATCGTTCTGAACAAACTTTCACCAATATAAAATTAATCTCATCATATAGGGATAGGCTATATTTTTGTAGCTGATGCCTTTAGAACATTATTTTCACTTTGATCTTGCTATACTGTAGCGTATTTACATGCTTGCAGTATTGAAACTGCAGTTAGATTGGTTTGAGAAGCATAATAATATGGAATAATATCCTATAATGCAGACAGACAGACTGGATGAAGGGAGGGGGGGGGCAGAGCGTTTGGCTTTCGTCTGGTTTTGCGGGATCACTGGAATTGGAGCTAAAAAGGCAAGCGTGCAATTCGTTTATTGCAGTTATCCAATGAGCATGACGGTGCATAATTTTACGCTTAAAAGGCGTGGTTGTAATGGTTGAGGCTGCGTCTAGCGCCAGCACGACGATATCAAGTGCGCTTGTCCACGCCCACTGATTTGAGCTGCGCCAGGCGTTCGGCCTAGAAACAGCGCCGATGCAACGATAGGGACCAAGGTGTATTACCGTAAATTCCGGACTATAAGCCGCGGCTTTTTTCCCGTTTTTTGGCCCCTGCGGCTTATATAACGGTGCGTCTTATCTATGGATTTTTTCAGAAAAAAAAAAAAAATCTCTCTTTTTTAGCACTCTTTCTAACTATAAATCCACTTCTGTTTTAATTTCCTCTCTTGCCCTCTTTTCACCACACCGCGGACACTGTGTGCACTGTAAAAATAAACAACGGTGGTGTTGTGTTATGTTGTTTTGTTGAAATGTTGTAATACGGTAAATGGGAGCTTCCTCAAACAGCCATCTCTTCCCGACAATCCCCTCTGTGCGTGACCACTTACATATGGTAATTACGGTAAGCAAACGGCCACTCGGGCAACAACTCCCTCCCCCGACTACCAGGAGAAAATCACAAACTTCGGCGAATTCACACAAAGGAAGATCAAGGAATATTCACAACAAGACGAGCAGTAGAAGCAACACTCTCACTTACCATGGGGAAGGTACGCAGAAATTCACACGAGGCAGCTTTCAAGTTGAAAGCAGTCAATCTCGCATTAAAAGAGAGCAGCCGCCGATCAAACAGAGCAGCCGCGCGTAACCTGGGCAAAAGGGACTGTCCGTCCGGGGGAGAACTACTGAACAACTCCCTCCCGACTATCAGGAGAAAATCACAAACTTCGGCGAATTCACACAAAGGAAGATCACGGAATATTATAGGAGTGTGAAAACATCCACAATTACCAACGGGTTCCAAAACGCTGGACTGCTGCGGGATGAAGAGGATGACGCCACGGGGACTGCCCCCTAGTCCGATACCTCACGAGTCCGATACCTCACGAGTCCGACACCTCATGGTTTTGGGTTAGGGTCTGGGGGAGGTTAGGTTTAGGCGTGGGGGTGGGAGAGGTTAGGTTTTGGGTTAGGGTCTGGGGGATGTTAGGTTTAGGCGTGGGGGTGGGAGAGGTTAGGTTTTGGGTTAGGGTCTGGGGGAAGTTAGCCTCTTTTTTCGGACTCGTGAGGTGTCGGACTCGTGAGGTATCGGACTCGTGCCATGGCACCTGAAGGAGAGAGGAGAGTGGTTGACGAAGCCACCCTGAACCTGTTCGTTTCCGACACTGAAGATGAGGACTTTGGTGGTTTCAGTACGCAGGAAGAAGAGGAAGACGAGGATTAGTGACTTGACTTCTCTGGTTACAGGTTTGCTGCACATATACGGTAGCCTATTGTTGTGTGATTTTGTCTGGGGATTAGTGACCTGACTTTTGTTTTGTTTTGTTGAAATGTTAATAAATGGGAGCTTCCCCAAACAGCGATCTCTTTCCCGACATTCCTCTCTGTGCACGAACCCTTTCATATGGTAATTAAACATCAAAACACCCGCGGCTTATAGTCCGGTGCGGCTTATAGAAGAAAAAAATAGTCAATTTTGGTCCCGCGGCTTATACACCGGTGCGTCTTATAGTCCGGAATTTACGGTAGATTTATTTTTATTTTTTGCTGATTCAACAACACAACATCCCTTTCCAATAGTGTAAAGTAAAAAATATTTTCAAGAGCAACAATTCTGCATTTGTTCCCTATATTTTGGTTATTTATTTATTGGGTGGTTTATTTATTTATGTATTTATTTATTCATTCATTCATTCATTCATTCATTCATTTAAGTCGAACAAGAGCCACAACAACTACCCAGGCCAGTAGCCATAAATGAGGCTCACTCAGTCATCACTGGCTAGTGGCTACGGAATACATATCGATATCAGACAAAGCCGAATTACAGTTGCAGTTATTTAACTCCGTTTTTGCTACATAGACCACCATAAGATGTGATTTGCATCCCCTCCAGACCAGAGGCCTGCCCTCAGTGCCCTGGTACATAGACACAGACTTTAAAAGCATAAAAAAGCATTGAGGTGACTTTCATGTTTTGGGGGCTCTCTCCTAGCACATGAAGGCTGAGTTTGGTAATCAACATCCAGGTAGAGGTGATCTCGACATCTCGGTGCTGGCGGGGTGTAAAACGGCATTACAGGCTGCTGCATGCCTGTCTCAGATAGGCATGCAGCAGCCTCTGCACCGGCGAAATTTCAACATGAAACTGAAATGGGGGGGGGGGGGGGGTGGCTCTCTGTATAATTCTTTGTTTTGACAAACATACATACCTGATTCACGTTGACTGACTGATATATCTGTCAGACTGTGTGCGCCTGTGCTGCTGCTGTCCGTCTGCATGTGTTTGCTCTGGCTGAGTGGAGTGCGCACTGCTGGAGTGGGTGGGGACGGGCCACGTGCGTTTTTGGGTTGGTGCCTTCAGGGGCGGTTTAGAAAAACACTGCTCCATGCAGAGGCCTATTACAAATGGTGCATTCAAGGCCAAGAGAGCTCGGAAAAGGCATTTCTCTTTGAATGCTGCCTTCAGTGACGGCATGGAAAGGGCAATTTCCATACAAAGCACCATTAGAAATGCATTCATGGTCAGGAAAGGGCACTTTTTATTTTATTTTTTCATGTGTCTGAGCTGTTTGTTTTGTTCATGTGTTGTTGGAATGAAAATGAAAAATGTATTATAAAAAAGAAAGAAAAAAGGCACCTTTTATAGACTGAAAAAAAGGCAGGGGCTCAAGCCCCCTTTCATGTCTATGTGTGCACGTGCCTGCTTGGGGTCAAGGCAGGCGACTCAGCTTGGCTCTGCAACCAGCTTTGTGTTAGCATGTTTCCACTGCAGATGCTTTGAGAGGTTTGATGTCGTACAGTAGCTAGCTGCTTCTGTCCAGGGCAACGTTTGCAGTGTCACATTCTTGTCCTTCCACGCAACAAATTCGAAGTAATGTGCGTATCTCCACCCCTCAAAGGTTGTTGTAGAAGGCATGCTTTTTGGCAGATTGCAATCCAATTATTACGGAGCATACCGCACTGTGCCCACTTCACTATACATGTAAGACGTTGTATTTGCGAGGGGTATTTACAGACCCCATCGCTGTATGTGGGTTTCTCTTATGGTTTACATTTCATTTCATTTTATTTTGTCCAATATTCAGATATTCCAGAATTGCATGTTGTGTTAAAATACATATTATTATTTCTATCTAACACTTTTTAGCCTCATTTAATTGTAAAACAGAGTGTAAAAAGTTATGCAAAGCCTTCTGGGAAATTTCAGAATTAATACTATTAATAGAAAAGTAATTTTCTATTTGTTTAAATACAATTGTTTCCACAAGTTTTCCTAATACAGGTAAAATACTGATTGGCCTACTGTTTGATCCAGTGAATGCTTCTTTTCTATTTTTCGGTAGAGCAGTCAGCTACCTTCCATACTTGAGGATAAATTTTTTCATTAAAACTTAAGTTAGAAATATAACATATAGGACTTGCTACAATTCCAGCCGACAGCTTTAAGAGTCTACTGTCTAGATTGTCATGACCACAGGGCTTTTCACATTTTAATTCAGACAATAGCTTTTCAATTGACCACATTAACCTAATTACATTTACACCTGGTTTTAATGTGTCTCCACTGTCCACATTGAGATCTGATTGCAATCGGATCAGGCAAGCTCCATAGCGTAGAGCTGAGCAGCAGGGAAAAAATAAAATAAAAAATAGCGGTGACTGTTGTTGTATGTGGAGAATGCATTTGCATTTCCACTTCTGTTCAATGTGGTCATAATGTGTCCCTGACCACCTCCAGAGGTGATTCGGCCAATCAGATCACAATCTGTCCTCAATGTGTCTGCTGCTGCTACATTTGCACCTGTACCTGTGGTACAGTGGTCAGGCACTATCCCACTGCAATCTGATCACCCAAAATACATTTTAACGCCAGGTGTAAATGGGGTCTAAGTGCCAATAAACTCTCAATTGGAATTCCTCAGACAAAGACACTCAAATTCCCAATGGAAGAAATATTAATGAAACTCACACATTCAAACCAACACAAATGAGAGTGTTTGAAGGCATCTAAAAGAGTTTTGGGAGCTTCTGTAAAGCAAGGTGGCTCACACTGCCGATCCAACGGGAGCTTTTTCTCCTGCCGGTTCCCAGCAGGAGACTCGACCAGAATCCTCCAGTGAGCTGTAACGACTGTGATGGGATGGATGTGGGAGACGGGTGGAGGAGGTTGGGAATGTTGCCATCTCTCTTCTTTTTTTGGGGAGCCAGAAGTGTCCATATTTGGACAAGAAGAGCTGCAGCGCTGCCTGCTATTGGTCCATGATTGGAAAGCTACGTGCTCACTGGACAGGCGATCTGTCAAATACACCCCAAAGCATTTATCGTCTATTTTACTCTAAATTGGACCATAATTGACCAAATTCAAGATTCAAGATAATTTGAATAGTTATAGTGAGTAAGCATGCTACAAGTGAGGAATTTGTCTTTGTGCAGTAAGCAAACAAAACAATCTCAAATTATAAAAAAAATGTGAAAATGCAAAGTAAAAGTCCTTTAAAGTGATGTGTGTGTGTGTAGCCGTTTTCCCACATGCGTACCGGAAAATTACCTGTAAGTCAATATCGGACATTTCCCTTCACACTTCGGCTCGCGCATGTGGGAATCTATCAGCGAATTTGCCTGTATGTTGGGGGGCGGGGGGAGCTTGTATGTATGTAGAGAAAGCAAATGCACGAAGCGAAATGTGGAAGTAGTTTGCTTTGATGTGCGCGAATGATTAGATGATGCACTTTGAAGAAGTTGGGATCCGTGTCTGAGAGAAATAGTTGCTGGTTCGATGTTTATCCGTTCACCTGCGTCGCGTTGAAGCACTTTTTACAGACTGGCTTCGTTTGATGTGTCCGGGCTTGCCTTGCCTTCGGAAATCAGCACGCCCACACATGAAGCTGACATAGGCTACCGCTCTTATTATCACAAGATCATTTCGCCAGTTTGCTTTAATGTGCGCGAATGATTAGATTATGCCCGCTGGAACATTAAGCAACGTGTGTAGGCTACACCTCGCCCATGAGAGAAGGACCGACCGCTGTCGCGGAAAATGACTGGACCCGTTTCCCACTTGGTCTCCCTTAAGAGCATACCGCTCTTCTGACTGGCTCGAAACTGGTGAAATCTCCGCGACGACGGGGTCGCGCTTATACCGGCACGACGACTTTCACACATGCAGGCATTAGACCACGTTCCGGTCATTTAGCGGTACAAAGCGCATGTGGGAAAACGGCTTGTGTGTGTGTGTGTGTGTGTGTGTGTGTGTATGTGTATATATATATATATATATATATATATATATATATATATATGGCAAATGGTTCTCGAGATACATGAAGGACAGACATACAGAAGTCGATCGGACGGACAGTCTTGGAGATACATGAAAGCTGTGATCTTATTGCTTGAATTGCACATAGTCGGACGAATAATTCTGGAGATAAACTGCTTTTTGTGTTGCCAGTAGGTGGCACTATGACTATGCATAAGTGCAAATTACATGAAATGTGGCACCGCACTCCATCGGGGTCTGAGCAGCGCACTCCCCAAGTTTGAAGTCAATCTTTTTGTATTGCCAGTAGGTGGTGCTATGTCAAATTGCACCAAATTCGGTACCGCACTACGCCGAGTTCGCCAGCAGCACACTCCCCAAGTTTGAAGTCAATCAGATTAATGGGTCTCAAGATAAACTGCTTTTTGTGTTGCCAGTAGATGGCGCTGTGCCGAATTGCACAAAATTCGGCAGTGCTCTATGTTTGGTTCCCAGCAGTACACTCCCCCAAGTTTGAAGTTGATCGGACTAATGGCTATCGAGATAGCATTAGAGCTTTTTCAATTTCATCCCAACTTAACATCTTTCTCGGAGAAAATGACATCCTAGACAAATTCCAATCAGGCTTCAGAAAGAACCACTCCACAGAATCTGCTCTCCTCAGGGTCTCCAATGACATTGTAATGGCATCAGATGCAGGTAAATGTGCAATTATGGTGCTATTAGATCTTAGCGCAGCTTTCGACATGGTAGATCACCGCATCATGTTAGACAGGCTTAGGGAGTGGGCGGGCATTTCAGGGACTGCCCTCCAGTGGTTTGCCTCGTATCTCAATGGGAGAAGCTTCTCAGTGGCCATGGGCCCTTTTAGGTCCAATAGGGCTCCCCTACCCTGCGGCCTGCCCCAGGGGTCCGTTCTGGCCCCTTTACTTTTTGCCCTGTACATGCTCCCTTTGGGCCTCTTAATCAGCAAGTTCAAGGGTGTTTCTTATCACTGCTATGCTGATGATATTCAGTTATACTTCTCCTTTAAGCCCGACAAGATAGAGGAAATTAGTACCCTACTTGGGTGTCTGTCAGCCATCGAGGAGTGGATGTTGTTGAGCAATTTCCTCCAACTCAATGCGGCAAAGACAGAAGTCCTTATTATAGCTTCTGATGACATCGCCTCTAGGGCAGCCAAGCGCTTGGGACCCCTAAGTGAAAATGTTCATCCAAACATCAGGAACTTGGGTGTAATCGTTGATCAGTCAATGCACCTTGAGAAGCATGTAAAAGCTCTGACACATACCTGTTTTTTCCACCTCAGGAACATCGCTAGACTCAGGCCTATTGTATCCGATGCAGAGATGGAATTGTCTGTTCATGCTTTTATATCATCGCGGCTAGACTACTGCAATTCCCTATTCACCTGCCTGAGCAAAGCATCAGTGAACCGGCTACAACTGGTCCAAAACGCCGCAGCTAGGCTGCTTACTAGGTCCAAAAAATCATCTCATATAACTCTCTGCCCACCAAACACAAAGTCATCTAGCCTCTGCCCACCAAACACAAAGTCATCCAGCCTCTGTCCACCAAACACAAAGTCATCCAGCCTCTGCCCACCAAACACAAAGTCATCCAGCCTCTGCCTACCAAACACAAAGTCATCCAGCCTCTGTCCACCAAACACAAAGTCATCCAGCCTCTGCCTACCAAACACAAAGTCATCCAGCCTCTGCCCACCAAACACAAAGTCATCCAGCCTCTGCCCACCAAACACAAAGTCATCCAGCCTCTGTCCACCAAACACAAAGTCATCCAGCCTCTGCCCACCAAACACAAAGTCATCCAGCCTCTGCCTACCAAACACAAAGTCATGCAGCCTCTGCCCACCAAACACAAAGTCATGCAGCCTCTGCCTACCAAACACAAAGTCATGCAGCCTCTGCCCACCAAACACAAAGTCATGCAGCCTCTGCCCACCAAACACAAAGTCATGCAGCCTCTGCCTACCAAACACAAAGTCATGCAGCCTCTGCCTACCAAACACAAAGTCATCCAGCCTCTGTCCACCAAACACAAAGTCATGCAGCCTCTGCCTACCAAACACAAAGTCATCCAGCCTCTGTCCACCAAACACAAAGTCATCCAGCCTCTGCCCACCAAACACAGTCATCCAGCCTCTGCCCACCAAACACAAAGTCATCCAGCCTCTGCCTACCAAACACAAAGTCATCCAGCCTCTGCCTACCAAACACAAACTCATCCAGCCTCTGCCTACCAAACACAAACTCATCCAGCCTCTGCCTACCAAACACAAAGTCATGCAGCCTCTGCCTACCAAACACAAAGTCATGCAGCCTCTGCCTACCAAACACAAAGTCATGCAGCCTCTGCCTACCAAACACAAAGTCATGCAGCCTCTGCCTACCAAACACAAAGTCATCCAGCCTCTGCCCACCAAACACAAAGTCATGCAGCCTCTGCCCACCAAACACAAAGTCATCCAGCCTCTGCCCACTAAACACAAAGTCATGCAGCCTCTGTCTACCAAACACAAAGTCATGCAGCCTCTGTCAACCAAACACAAAGTCATGCAGCCTCTGTCCACCAGAGGGGGGTGGGCTAGGATTGGGGTGCTGCCATGTGGCACGAAACCCTCAAATATAATCTGAATATGTATTAATAAATAATAACTAGGGACAGGCAGAATAACCAGAATAACCGTCACTGGGGAGTCGTAGCCGTGGCCGGAGACTCAGCAGTCTCTTTACGATCCTCCGCTCAAACAGATGGCCCGAAAACAAAATTGGCCAGCTACCAGCATTTTTAACATTCACTCATTAGACTTATTTTAAGAATGTCTAGGAAGAAGCTGTTATGCACCAGTGGGTCAGAATTTGTTTAATGACACTGCATTGTTGCATTAACTGGGCATCTTGTGCGGGCTCGCTCCTGCCCTGCAACTCGCCGAGCTGGCCCTGCAGCTGCAGTCTCTCTCGTGACTCTGCGTGTGTGAGTGAATTTATGACATCACTGATGATGTCATCAGTGGGATTTATGACATCACTGATGATGTCATCAGTTGATTTATGACATCACTGAATGCCTATTTATGACATCACTGATGACATCATCACTGATGGCATCATCACTGATGACATCACTGATACATCATCAGTGACATCACTGAACTATAGCCTTGTGTGTGAGTGAATTTATGACATCACTGATGTCACAATGCCTATGTATGACATCACTGATGACATCAGTCACTGATGATGTCATCATCTGAACTATAGTCTTGCGTGTGAGTAATTCACTGATGATGTCATTTATGACATCACTCATGAGTGGGACAGACAGAAACAGACAGAGCCCAGACAGACAGACAGACAGACAGACAGACAGACAGACAGACAGGCAGACAGAGCCCCAGCTCCCATTTATATACTGATGATACTAGGCATCTCACGCACTATGCATGCTCGATTTCTAGGCTCGCCCACCCTGCAGCTCGGCTGTTGCGTGGCTTCGCCTGCCCTATTGGCGCATGCGCGATGTCTCGATCCCTCTCTCTCCCTCAGTCTCCCTCTCTCTCCCTCAGTCTCCCTTACCTCTCTCTCACTCTCCCTCAGTCACTCTCGTCTCCCTCTTTCTCTCCCTCAGTCTCTCCCCCCTCTCTCTAACTCACCTCTCTCTATCTCCCTCTCCCTCAGTATCTCCCCCCCTCCCTCTCTCCCTCAGTCGCTCTCGTGTGTGTGGGTGTCACTGATTACATCATCAGTGATGTCACAATGCATATGTATGACAACACTGATGACATCATCACTGATGGCATCGGCCCCGGGGATCATGAATAGGATTTAACAGTGGTTCTCAACAGAGCACCAGCGCTCCTTGAGGGGATTCCAGGGGTTCCCCAACAAATTGATGAATTGTTAAAGTTCAGCATTATTTCATAAGAAGTTAACACAATTGGGGAATAAAGCAGAATGACTGTTATCTTTCTCCATACAGTACAGACAGTCATGGGATTCAGGCAAGCAGCTATATCTAGTAGCTCCATTCGTGAAGCCAATGTGGAAATTTCTTGAACCTACATTCTTTCGAATGGCCTGCAGGAGGCCACTGGCTGCAAAAAGAAGTCAAATTATATTATATCCGCTTTTTTATTATATGGAGGTCAATGGGAAAATGGAGGTCAAACCCAAATTCTCACTTGATGACCTCAGTAAACAGGTAACACTTTATAATAACGTTCAGTCGTAAGTAATTTATAAGCCTTTAGTTAATGATGAACCAACAATTTACAAAACATGTAAAGCGAATAGGACCAATCAGCGTGACATCACTTGACACCCAGAAATGCGGAACCCTGCGGTTCTACTGTATACATGACATCGCTTATATTTTGACATTCTGAGTGAGAGCAGAAGTAGCTCAACAGTTTGATGTATAATATATGCATGTCGTGTTAAAGTTGTGTGAACTGTCGCAGTTTTTAAAATGTAAACAGAGTTAGCCGGCTAGAGTCAGACAATCAAGCCTCGCGCCACTTGGGCTCCATTGCCGTTCCATTGCCGTTGCCACCCAGTTTACCAAAATGCTGCTTGGCTGATCCCTCATATAAGAATAAGGATAAGCAGGGATGCAAGCTGTGTCTGCCCCCTGGTATCTCTCACTTTTTTAACTATCCATAACTTTGCATCCCTGAATAAGAGTCTAATAATCATTGTCATTGTGTTTTATCTGGAGACTAAGCAGCCATAGGCTTTTGGTTGTATTGAAGCCTTTATTTTTATGCCTCCGCCGCCGGCGATAGCCAGGCCGGAGGCATTATGGATCCGGGTTGTCCGTCCGTCCGTACGTCCGTACGATGTTCGTTAACGCGATATCTGAGGAACGCCTTGACAGAATTTCATCAAATTTGCCTCAAACATTGACTTAGACTCAATGATGATCTGATTAGATTTTGGTGGTCAAAGGTCAAAGGTCAAGGTCACTGTGAGCTCTCGAACGCCATTTTCAAGCTTGTTAACGCGATATCTCAGGAATGCCTTGACGGAATTTCATCAAATTTGCCTCAAACATTAACTTGGCCTCAAAGATGAACTGATTACATTTTGGTGGTCAAAGGTCAAAGGTCAAGGTCACTGTGACCTCTCGAATGCCATTTTCAGGCTTGTTAACGCGATATCTCTTGATGGAATTTCTTCCAATTTGCCTCAAACGTCCACTTGGACTCAAGGATGACCTGATTACATTTCGGTGGTCAAAGTTCAAGGCCACTGTGACCTCACACACCCAATTTCCAAGCTCTGTAATGCAACATCTCAGGAGTGCCTTGACGGAATTTCTTCCAATTTGCCTCAAATGGTGATTTGGACTCAAGAATGAACTAATGGTGGAGGCATAAGTCCACGTTGCGGTCGCTCTAGTTTGTATTGAGTGATACACTTTACTAAAACTCATATATCATATTATAATACCCCAGGTGTGTATAAACAAAAATGTGAAATTATTATTCGGTATCGTATCTGTTATCGGACAGGATATTTACCGGTTATCGTATCGGCTGAAAGAATCCCCCCCAAAGTCTATAAATCCCCCCTATCGGAAGAACATAAGAGGGGAATTCCCCCCCAGTTTGCAAAGTGAATTTTATGCCCTGCGTCTAGTCTATGGATTCTGGACATAATCGAAGAGACAAAATCTCATCAAATGGGGGTCTGTGGCTGTAATGTGGTATAAATGAATGATGTGCAAAGGGTTGAGAGTCACTGCAATATACTTACTGTCAATTCTTCTCATTGTATATTATTATACTTGTGTCTCAGGCACAATGCTGCATACAAGCCTGTTAGTTATGTGGTTTAGTTCAGTCAGCTCACCTTGAAACAAACAAAACAACAAACACATCACAGCCCTGCTCACATCAGCTCCTTCTGAGATACTAAAACTCAACAGGGGGGTTGTCCTGAAGGTTTTGCATCCTGCACCACAGACTGCACCACGCACGCGCGCGTGCTGACACCTTATAGGCTTTCACAGCACGTATGTATACAGAACAGACCTCTACTGGTTCTCAAGCATTTTCACATCAAGGACCCCTAAACTGACACAAATTAGACCACGGACCCCCATTTTATAAGATTTTCTCCTAGGGTCCCCCAGATTTTTTGTTTTTAGATGTTTTATTACAGAAAGTGTATGAAACCCATGACCAAAATAGTCATACATTCTGTCATTGTGTTACTAAGAGTTGGAATGGAAATAAATTATCCCCTTTTTTCCCGGGGCCCCCCTGGACCTGAGAACCACTGCTCGAACAGAATAACTGGTTCACACCCATCATGTTCAGATCACTATTTGGACTGTTACAGTGTGTTTTCTGCTTCACTGTGTTGGTTTTTCCAGGTGATAACAATGACCTTTGAACTCTAGTGCCACCAAATAACACAGATACCCCTTGCCAAAACACAAGGGGTTATATGTAGCAGCAGACAGAAAGTGTAGGCTACTGTAGCAGAACTGGTTCATATTCAGCTATTTCCCCTGGCATGAACACCAAAACATTTGTTTTGATTCCACACTCTCCACAGTGTGAAACACTATTCCTCCTGTCTGATCTAAAGTCTGTGTCTCCCTCAGGATCATTCAATGCCAACCTGCGTCCACCTGAAACCTTCTTCAAGGTGATTTTCTGGCTGGGATACTTCAACAGCTGCCTGAACCCCATCATCTACCCCTGCTACAGCCGGGAATTCAAACAGGTACTACTAATCTACATAATCAAGTTGAAGTTGTCTGTGTGTCTGTATGCATGGCTGTCTTCTATGCACGCCAACACCGCAGGTCGGATTGGCCTGAAAATTTGCATGGAGGTGGGTTATGATCCGGGGAACGTCATGAAACTACCTGGAAATCTGGCATCTGGAGGACTGCTCCAAACGTATTTTCATTGTACTTGTACAGTGACAATAAAGTTATTTACTTTTTGGGAGGGTCATGGGCACGTCATCAAGTCCTGGAACAACCTGGAAAGTCCTGGAAAGTCCTGGAAAACACCTCACGCTCACCCCAGGACGAAATGGTCTGAAATTTTGCCTGTCGGGGGTTATAATCCGGGGAAGGTCATGGGCCCAGCATCAAGTCCTGGAACCACCTGGAAAGTCCTGGAAAACACCTCACACCCACACCCATGTCGGATTGAGCTGACATTTTGCATGGCGGGGGGTTATGATCTGGGGAAGTCATGGGCAGGTCATCAAGTCCTGGAACCACCTGGAAGGTCCTGGAAAATCTTGGAAACCACCTTACTCGCACCCCAGGTCAGATTGGACTGAAAATTTGCATGGCAGTTATGACCCGGGGACAGTCAGGCAGGTTGTGTACTCCTGGAAACTATCTAGCCTGGTAAACCAGCCGGTCACGTGAACTCACATTTCATTTCGTTCTGCGGGACCGTCTGGCCTCAAGCCCTGGAGGGCTTTAAGCAAAAACTGCCAAGTGGAAGAACCGATCAGCGACTGCGCTCAGTGCGCTATGATTGACAGCGCAAGTTGGCCAATCAGGAACGCCACTAGCACTGCCCTAACAAAACAATAATGGCCGCCTCCTTGCCAGTCCGTCTCGAGGAGTAATGTCAATAAAGTGCAGTTATTGCAGAAATAGACTCAATAACAATTAAACAAGTAGCCTACAGCAATATGCAACAGCGGAGTTTCTCGGCGGAAAATGAGTTTTGCCATTCTCCCGAGTGGATTTGGGTTTGACTGAATCCAACGCTGATTGGCTTAAGGAGTTGTCTGTCAAGGCAAGTACACCCGCTCAACCTCCGCCCACTGCTAAACACTGGGAGAAAGCTTAAGGCCAGAAATGAAATGTGAGTTCACGTGACCGGCTGGTTTACCAGGCTAGAAACCATCTGGACACCACCACAGTTTTCCGCCCTAGCAAAAGGCGCAGTTGTATTGCTTTGTGCCTACTTAACCCGGGCAACGCCGGGTACATTGCTAGTATATTATACAGTACTACTGCTGCTGCCACCACTCCTAGTGCTACTACTGCTACGATGGCACGGTGGCTCAGTGGTTAGCGCTGTTGCCTCACAGCAAGAAGGTCCCGGGTTCGAACCCCGGTCCGTCCCAGGCCCTTTCTGTGTGGAGTTTGCATGTTCTCTCCGGGTGCTCTGGTTTCCTCCCACCATCAAAGACATGTATGGTAGGGGAGTTGGTCCCTGGGCGCTGCACTGCGGCTGCAAACTGTGCTCCTAGTTCTAGGAAGGTTCCTAGTAGAGGATGGGTCAAATGCAGAGGATGAATTTCCCCATGGGGTTAAATAAAGGATAACTTTAACTTTAACTACTACATTACTCCTTGGCGTCACTTTTTAACACACCGGGTACCCTTCTTTTTTGCGTCACTTTTTAACACACCGGGTACCCTTCTTTTTTGTTACTCCCACGTCTGAAATCAATGCCAAGGACACTGTGGTTCGTGTGGCAGACATAATTTTACCTTGAACAGGGTTAATCTCCCAGCATTTTTAAAGTACATTTCAACCACATTACATTTTTCTTATTTAATCATCACCAAACCGTTTCTCTAACCTTAACCAAGTTGTTTTAGTTGCCTAACCATAACTGTAACATAAGATGCTGGATATGGGGGGGTACGGTGGTGCAGTGGTAAGCGCTGTCGCCTCACAGCTCGAAGGTCCTGGGTTTGATTCCCACCTGGGACGCTGTGAACGCTGAAGGAATGCATGCCCGTCCACATGTCCTCGAGGACCCGGGTGGGGTCGTCAAAAGGGCCCTTCTGTGTGGAGTTTGCATTTCTGTGTGGAGTTTGCATGTTCTCCCCGTGCCTCCCGGGGGTTTCCTTCATATAGGAACCCCCTTCACCAAAACATGCAATATCCTGGTTGCTGATGTGGTTCCTCCTCTGGTCGTTAAGGGTGCCTGTTCAGAGGGAGGGGAACTCGTTGGAATAGCGTGATCCTCCCACGTGCTATGTCCTACCGGTGAAGCTTCCTCTGTCAGGTGAAAAGAAGCGGCTGGCTAACTGCCCATGTCTCGGAGGAAGCATGGAGCCAGTTTTCGGCTCTCCCCAGATCGGCAGAGGGTGGACCACAACCAGGATAAATAAATTAAAATTAGCACTAATGGGGGATAAAAATGGGATAAAAAATTTGGGAAAAAATATATAAAAAAAGAAAGAAAAATAAATTGCTGGATATGGTCTCATAGCGTCGAAAAATGATGAAAAAGTGTGTTGTGATCCCAAAGAGGGTCCGGACCAAATTTGACAAGTTGAGAGTGAGAATGTGTTTATTGTGTTTTACTTTCACTCCACCAGCTCCTTCCCTCATAACGATGCCATGCTGCTGTTTGGTCGATCTCTTTTGGATTGGATCTCTTTGTGTCTCTTCAGGCCTTCATCCGCATCCTGCGCTGCCAGTGGAAGAAGAAGAAGAAGGGCTGGCAGGCTTACTACAACTACCGCTCCCACCAGGGCTCCAACAACTCCTCCTGTCTGAACGGTAGCCAGCAGACCCTGTCCTCCGTCAACCCCAGCCCCCGCTGTGTGGCCTCCCGCCTGGGCCCCTCGCCCTGGACCAGAGGGGGGTCCTCGTCCTCCGCCTCCTCGCAGCACAGCAGCCCCTTCCCCGGGCCCGTGGCCCACCGAGGGGCTCTCCCCGGGATCGCTGGAGGAAGAGGGAGGGGGCAGCCAGTGTCCCCTCTGGCTATCGGCGGGCCGGGGTTAAAGGTCGGGACGGGGTTAAAGGTCGGGACGGGGTCGGGCGTGTTGGTGAACGGAAAGAGTGGAAAGCTGGAGGGGAAACCAGAGTCCCAACTGTGACTGGCGGAGCTCGTTGTGTGGGTGAAACATGAACTGGGATCAGAGTAACTCACACGTTGTACCTCTGGAGAGGGACTTGCTCCCTCGGGACTCAAGAAGGATTTCCACCATGCAACGTCTCCACTCCGTCTCCCTGCCCTCCCCGCCGTGCCCAGCTTTGACCAGGCAATTGCTGCTGCTGCAGAGTGTCAGCAGGCTTTCTCCTTCCATGTGGCGCTGAAAGAATGTGGAAAGAACGGAGCAAGACTTGGCAGAACGCGACACCAACTCTGCCAAGGATTGGGGGTTCAATCCCACTGGGGCTACTGAAAGCTGACCGAGTGACTCCCAGTACTGTTGACTGAAATAATGTACCAGATGGATTATGATGCCAGCCTGAATAGGAGTTATAAGTTGTAATACAAATAAGTGGCAGAGGTCAAATCAGCCACCTCTCCAACCCTGGGACCAGCTGCAGAAACCTGGTTTGAGACTGATCTAAGCCTTTGACTGGTCTTTCTACCACTGATAACAACAGTGTAGCCATGATGAACACTGGAGTTCAATGATGAATCCAACTCATGGCAGCATATGGGGATCTGCTTCTGGGGAAAAGCTAGTGAGACATTTAGACGTTTAAACTGGTTGAACATCAGCACTTTTAAGTCAAAGCCATAGACCGTATAATAATATGGATGTAGTTACCATTATGTCACTCATTGGTTTTGGACTCGCGTTTTGAAGCCTCGAGGTTGGCATTTTTACTGTTGCCATCTTGGAGCCAGAAGTGATGTGAATTTGGACAAGAAGAGCTGCAGCGTGGCCTGCTATTGGTCCCTGATTAGCGAGCTGCATGATAACTGGACAGGTGACCTGTCAATCACACCCCAAAACATAGTCTTTTTTATCATCTATTTTACTCTAAATGGGACTATAATTTACTAAATGAACATCATGCTGTATTGAAGAAGACTTGAAACTGGCGATTGAGACCATACACTCATTAGGAAAGTGTTTACTGAGGTCATAAATCAAGTGAGAAGTAGCCATTTTCCCATTCACTTCCATGTAACCAGACTTATTTTTGCAGCCAGTGGAGTTGCCCCCTCTAGGCCATTCAAAACAATGCAGGTTTAAGCTACTTGTGCATTGGCCTCACAAACGGAGCTCCCAGCTAGCCCACAGGGGCGGAGCGACCCTATCAGCCCAGAGGGGGCGAAGCTCTTAGGGGGGCCCCATCAAAAAAAAAAAAAAAAAAAATTTTTTTTTTTTGAAGGCCAGGCCAGGCCGCGAAGAAAAATGTACCTTTTTTGCATGTTTGAATCGGTTTTAGCCATATTTAGTGGAATATCTCATTTTAAACACACCAATGTTATTGTCTATTGATTGAATTCCTCTCAGACTCACACCACTGACTTTATTAAATAAAGTAATTTTAAGTTACAACTGTAAAATAGCTGATAGCCCCTATATCCGAAAACACAATTTGTCACTCATTGAGCCAAGTAATATTATGTCCAAGAAAGACTACAGTGAAGCCACTTTACAGACAAGCTTGTTCTGAAGAAGAAAAATAAAAACAATGGTTGCCAGCCGGGCCTGGTGGCCTGGCCTGCAAAAAAAAAAAAAAAAAAAAAAATTGTTTTTTTGATGGGCCCCCCTGACGAGTAGGCCCGTGGCGGCCGCACCCTCTGCCCCGGCGTACGCTCCGCTACTGCTAGCCCACTATCCATTTAGTGTGTGAAACAGATCTTGTGTAGTGTTATATAGCATGTATTGACACAAGCAGTTGAGTTATATAGCATGTATTGACACAAGCAGTTGAGAAATATTCCTTTGATCTGTGAAGAAAATGAGCTATTTGAATTATGCGCCAACCAGACATTTGAATAGGGGCTGATAAAGATAATATTGAAAATTAGTGGCAAAAATAATTCAACAGTACCAGGATATTTACTTAAAAAGTTATAAAGTGATTTGGCTGAAATCTGGTGGACAGATCGCCTGCACGGATCAGTTGATGAGATTTTATGATGATCTTGGATTTCCACCATTAGACTATATTTGTTTTTGAGCCCTTTGTTCATGTGCTGGTGGAAAAGTCAGACCTCTGGGACTTCCAAATTGCCGCTGTCACAGGTTCGGTTATAAGCTGGAGTCCAGGGGCAAACAAATGGCACTCCACCTCAAACCTTGTATCTCCAAATTTGGCCATTTTCTTTTTATTTCATAAATGGATTTAGGGGGTACCCAAAAATAACCTGTGAAAGTTTCAGGTACATTGGACCAGCGAAAGATGTTATATTACTGGTTAGTAATGTTGTTATTACTATTACACTGTATATTAAAATGTGAACGTTTTTTCTTCCTTGTGAAAAATAGCTTTTTTGGAGATACAAGGTTTCTGCACGACAGCAGCGAAACACACAGTCCAATTGTTTTCGTATGCGTTTTTAATCCGTCATCTGAGAACACAGACGGGTACCAGCTCGCAAAAATCTAAAATGTAACCTCTTCCGAAAACTTTAATGATGGACGAAGGTTTCGGAGTCAGTGTGTAAACGTCAGTGACACAACATGAGGTCGTATTTATTTTTAAACAGACGGAAAATACGGACTTGGTGTGCAAAAACCTTTACTGTTGACAGACACCAAACATGAGTTTGCCCCATGTTGAGAAGGTTAAAGGTTATTTTTCATAACTTTTTCAGGGCCCTTAAGCCGTCTAAAGCTACAGGTATTGATAACATCCCAAGCAGGTTCATCCGAGATGCAGCTGATTTGATTTCACCTTTTATTACTCATATAATCAATCTGTCTATCAGATAAGGTCATGTCCCCCATGATTTCAAACAAGCCAGGGTAATCCCCCTTCACAAAAAAGGAAGTAAACTAGAACCAGGAAATTATCGCCCAGTCTCAATTCTCTCTTCCATATCTAAGTTAATGGAAAGAGTCATTTTTGAACAAATTGACAGTTATCTTGCATCTCGGGAGCTCCTGTTTAAATTTCAGTCTGGATTCAGAAAATCACATTCAACTGACACCTGTCTGCTTTTTCTAACCGATCACATCAGGAGGGAAGTAGACTCTGGTAAATACTGTGGTATGGTCATGCTGGACCTTCAAAAAGCATTTGACACCGTTAACCATGACGTTCTACTGTGTAAGCTCGGGCCCTGGGCTTCAACAGCACTTCCCTCAACTGGGTTAGGTCCTACCTGGAGGGTAGGGAGCAGGTGGTGGACATAAACGGTACGCTGTCTCGTCCCCTTCACCCTGACGTGTGGGGTCCCCCAGGGAAGTATTTTAGGGCCTCTTTTCTTTTTAATTTATATAAACGATATGCAAGCGGCCTGTGACTGCAACCTGTTCCTCTTCGCGGACGACTCCGCCCTCCTGTTCTCTCACAAGGACAGGGGGGAGATCTAAAGGAAATTGAGCAGTGAGCTTCACAGTGTTAGTGTGTGGCTCTCGGACAACAAATTATCACTTCATCTGGGGAAAACGGAGTCCATTTTATTTGGGTCAAATTTTAATTTAAAAAAGTCCCCCGGGTTTAAAATTATGGTTGGTGACGTAGCTGTTTCCACTAAGGAGGAGATTACTTACCTTGGCTGCATTTTAGATAACAAATTCTCTGGAGAGAGCATGGCCTTAAAAGTAATTTCCAAAGTAAATCAAAAATCCAAATTCTTAGCCAGAATTTGATCCATCATAGACAAGAGCGCCCTTGTAACCTTGGCAAATGCTCTGATTCAATGTCATTTTGACTATGCTTGCTCCTCCTGGTTCACGGCAATCACCATGAAACTCAAAAACAGGCTACAGACGTCTCAAAATAAACTAATATGGGTTATCCTGAAACTGCATCCCAGAATCCATCTCCTCCCCTCTCACTTCCTTAGCCTTAGGTGGCTCAGAGTGGAAGAGAGGGTTTCTCAGATCAAACTGTGCATGGTTTTCAGGATTTTTAAACGGGAGGCTCCTCGCTACCTCTCTGACTACTTCTGTAAAGTCAGTGATGTACATGGCTACTCCACAAGAGGAAGCACTTCCAACATTGTTCCGACCAAATTTAAATCTTTAAAGGGTAAATGTACTTTGTCTTATTCAGCAGCTATTTTATGGAACAAATATGGAACAAATATAAAGACCCTTAATTCCAGGTTTTCTTTTAAGCTTGCCTTGAAAAAATGGCTGGTTGGTTCCCAAATGGGTTCCTAACCTTTTATTTTCTTCTGTCTCCTGTATGCTTGCAGCATTTGAACCCATGGTAGGGCTTTGATTTATTATATGAGCTGGTCTCTCTTTTTACTTATTGATTGGTGCATTTTTGTTGTTGTTTAATAACCATTCGATCAGTCATTGAGTGTATGGCTGTGTTGTTTAATGTTTTTGTTGTTTATGTTGCCCGCGCACACACGCGCTCACACATGCACACATACACTCACTCCACTTGTCCCATACAAAGGACCACAATGGAAACAAGCCCTTGGGCTTTATTGTGTTTTACTCCTTTTGATCAATATTGTTTTGTTGTATTGTCTTGCACAATTCTGCATTTATTGAATCAATAAAGATATCAATCAATCAAAAAAAAATTGGAAACTCGGGCACAATTTTCGCCAACTTGCCTGCTTTGTCGTCCAAATGAAATTACTGCAAAGTAGGATTTATTTATTTTTCCTTTTAACAACATGTACAAAATCAACAAGAGGGTAGCACCTGCATGGAAATGAATAAATCAGTCACTCAATCAATCAAATTGTATTTATTTTTGTACACTAAGTGCAATGAAAATTGCTTTACAGAAATAAGATACAAGACCAATAATAACGGGGGGGGGGGGGGGGGGTGGGGTGGGGGGGGGGCTTGGGGTTTTCTTTTTTGTATACAAAATAACAAAACCATAAAAGCCACAACTCAAGTAAAAGTAATGCTAATTTATATTTTAAATTCTCTCTTAAAACAAACATCTTCAGTCTTCACTGAATGATTATTCTCTCAATCCAGTCTCTTCCACAATCTTCGAATGCTCTATAGTAAGTCTGTACTTCCCATTTGGCCACCACCCCATAGGTGGTGAAAGGTGAGGCTCATTGGACTCAGGTGCTGAGAAATGAGTAAATAGCACCACCTGCTGGTCTTAGAGACACAGTAGAGTCCATCTGGAGTAGGTTACTTGCTGACAGAGACTGAGAGAGTAGGCTAAAGTTCTTTCCTCTTTGCACTGTGAGATGTGCTGTAAATGAACAGTGAGTTATTATATTATTATTATTATTATTATTATTGTTATTATTATTATTATTATTATTATTATTATTATTATTATTATTATTATTATTATTATTATTATTATTGAGATGTGCTGTAAATGAACAGTGAGGTACACTGACTTATTATCATCATTGTTCGTTGCAAACTCCACACAGAAAGGCCGTTTTCGATTAGCCCACCTGTAGCACTGAGGACATGGGAATGGGGACACACCCTCAGCGCATCAAACTCTTGAGCGAATTCTGCTCTCACTCAGAAAGTCAAATATAAGCGATGTGATGTATAGTTTTTGAGATATTAACGTTTGTTTGGCACAACTCATACTAGTATTTACTGCCGCGCGGTTCCGCATTTCTGGGTGTCAAGTGACGTCATGCTGATTCGTCCTATAATGCTACACTGTGAGAAATATGAGACCGAAAAAAGGCATCTGATTCAAAACCTGAGAGAGGGAAATGAGTGTTATTGAATCCTATTTCAGGAGCCTATCTTAGGCCCCAAGATAATGGAATAGGATTCAAAAGTAAAATAAAGAAAATCAAATTAGTTACTCTGACTTACACTAACCTCGCGTCACCAGGCTCTTCTCGGCGAGAAAGAGCCTGGCTCCCGCCCACAATTGATTTTGTCACCCTACTGGTTCCAGCCTAGAGCCCGCCCTAGACCGGATGGCAGCGTTTCTAGCTCGTCAACTTTCACGTTAACTTGACAATTTGACCCAAGTATCAGAATCCTCTTTCACCGTTTTGACCGGTGTGTCAGGCGGTGGTGGCGGAGATGCCATATTGCATAAACGTTTTGTTTTATGTAACGCTAGCTTTGTTTTGATCAGACTCTAGTTTAGGTAACATCACCGCGTCAAGCTAACGGCAACAAAGACGTTGTTAGGCGCATTGCCATCCGGTGTTAATTCTGGGTCCGGGGTTTACGCCCCCATGACAAAAAGCGGGGTGGAAGGTGCCCAGACTAGACTTACACTACACTCCAGACCAGTTGGGGGCGGTAATGCACCAATTCGTAAACCAAAGCGTGGCTTTGTGACGTCGGGCAAGATGGCGGCCGCTGTATGAAAACAATACGCTTGAGAGACACTTCCCTATATTTTCCTTTTAAAAGTCAAGTTTGCAACCTTATACAACAGAATAATGTATGGATGATACTGTATATAAACTGGAGCTAAGGTTGAGTTTCGCTGTGAGAGCAAGAATAAGAAGTTCCTCCCTCTTATGGACTCAGATGAATGGTTTAGCTGATGCTAACGTTATAATGGTTTAGCTGGCACTAACGTTATAATGGTTTAACAGCTAGCTGATGCTAACGTTATAACGCCAATGTTTTAGCTGATGCTAACGTTATAATGGTTTAGCTGATGCTAACGTTACATTCATTAGCTTTGAAATATAAAGTTGAAATAGTAAATAGTCGAGGAGGAAAAGTTGCTGTCGCTGTGTGAAAATGTCTAGAGTGCAGAAGCTGAGAGCGGTGGTGAAGCAGCGACTAACTGCGGCCGTTGAAGAGATATTTGGGCTGTTTGAAAGAATGATAGCGGAGTACGAGGAAGAAACTTCTCTTTCGAAACAGGAGATCGACCGACAACGAAAGCTGTTAGACGCTGTGTTAAACCCTGAAGGGCGCTTACACGGAGCAGGTTGGTGACTGATATTTAAATGTTATTTTTACGTTAGTTTCCCCCCTTTAAAACAGTTTGCTCTAGGGCTGCTGTGAATCAGCGTGACATCACAACAGAAAAGTACTTCTGGGTGCCACACTTTAGCAGAAACTAGAATAGCCCCATTTGTTCCCTCACCCATCGCCTCTGTTTCTATCCATGATACATCAGATCGGCAATACGTCATTTTGTAGGCGGCACATTAGTCCATGGGCCAATGGTGAAATCGGTACCACCTAAGGGGACCGCACAATTTTTGTCTTCCTACATGTCTCTAGTTTATATTTTGGTATGATAACCCTGCCAATCTAGTATCTTATTGATAGTTATCACTCTGTAAACAATCCTACTCCCATATAAATGACAAAACCCTGATTTCTGTGTATTAGTCCAGATGATATGTGAAAATGATCTTCCCTTTTTCGTAAAAGCATGAAACTTGGTGCGCCGCTTATAGTTTTGGGCCATGAACATTTTCAGAAATTGGGCCATCGCAAAAATGCCTTTTATTGTGTGTGTGTGTGTGTGTGTGTGTGTGTGTGTGTGTGTGTGTGTGTGTGTATATATACGCACACACACACACACACCATATTTATAATGTGTGTATGTGTGTGTGTGTGCGTGTGTATGTGTATGTGTGTATGTATATATACCCCCACTCCCTTTAAAAATGATCTAAATCTATGCATGCATTGTTATGTGGATCTGGCAGCATGAACTGCACGGGCGTCAAGTCAGCCAGAATGTACAAGTATGTCATCCGCTTTGTTGCTTTCAAAAATAAAACGCTTATTGTAACGTAACCTTATTTATTTTGAGTAATGCGTTACAGCCACAGTTTCACGCCATATAACATCACA
This sequence comes from Poromitra crassiceps, assembly GCF_964638095.1. Lineage (NCBI taxonomy): Eukaryota > Metazoa > Chordata > Actinopteri > Beryciformes > Melamphaidae > Poromitra > Poromitra crassiceps. Next base: position 64,036,287 of record NC_139623.1, read on the forward strand.
AAGATTATTTGAATACAAGTTTTGCTGCTTCGTTTGTTGAAATACCATTTTATCCTCCAACGTGCATCAATAAGCTATATGTTTGTTTAAAGTCGAACTGAACCTGTTCGTCACGTGCATAATGAGTCCGTTTCAGACTGAAAACATAGTTTGTCTAAGATGATTTTATTTGACAATTCTGGGGACTGGATTGGGCTTTGGCCAATCCTGGCGTGTTCCGCCTCCAAATCGAGTGGGATTCAGTGTGTTGTGGCGCTCCCCTCGGAAAGAGCCTTTTGACGGGAGGAGTGGAGCTCAGCGAGCCGCAGGCAGCCAGCTGCCTTCGTGTTGCCGAGTGGAGAGTGCAGCACGTCGGCCTGGAATCTCCGAAGTGCGACCCCTGACAACCAAGCTCTCGGATGCGCGCGCCATTATCGCTGGTGTAAATACGATATCCCTGGAATGAGCGTTTTAACGAGCCAGTTACATTTCTTTGCATTCTTAGAGATTATAGTTTTTGTTTTTTGTTCATGTTTCTAACAATTGGCCAAGTTAGTAGTTAGTTTATGGGATAGGAATTCTGCCAGATGACAGGCACTAGGCGCCGTTTTCTACTTCATTTGGAAGAGAAAATTATTCAGAAATGAAGATTTGATTGACAGCTGCATGTCGTGATATGATTGGTTGAAATGGGGTAGAAATTTGATAGTACTAGGTGACGTCAGCAAACTGTACATTACTGTTATCAATGAAATCTTGAAAAGTGAACTTTTGATGTGAAAAAGTGTGAAAAACGAAAGAAATTAGATTGTTGTGATTTTGTTTGCATACATTATTAAATAGGTGCACTGCATACCCAGGTATTTGAACTAAAAGAAAAGAAAAGTCATTTTTGGGTTCAGCTCGACTTTAAGTAACATTATATTGAAAGTTTTAACTGGAACTTTTCCAGCTCATCCCGAAAATGGTGGCTGGAGATATGCTCCTGAAGGAGACAGATGCACGCTTCTTCATAGCACACGCCCGATAAAACTCATTCAAAACTTTTCACTAGTTTACTGACTACACTGTCGTTTCCCATAATGTTAGTCACAAGAAATGTGGAGAAAGAATAGCTTTTTGGGAGACAATCGCTTCATGGTGATTTAACGCTAGCTGCAGCTGTAACGTTAATCACACTGGTCAGTTTTCACTTTTTGGCAGAACACCGGACCTTGTAATCCGTGGATTTACGTTAGTGTAACAGTGATCATAAAGTAAAATGGATCATACTGGACATTGGATAATGGACATGTATTGGAAATGAGCCTTCGCTTGTTTCACAACACTATTGTCTGCTCCGAAGTGCTAATGCCATCCATCCAACCATCGGAGATACTGTCTGAGGTAGGCTTTAGATGTTAGCTTAGCGTCACCTCACCTAATATCAGTCAGTTCCTCTCCTCACAATAAATGCTCCAGGTAGCGCTTTTTCCATGCAAAAATGCCAACGTTATGTGTGAACAGCCCCATACACAGCAGATTACCCCTGCTCCGTCATTACCATAGTAATCACACAGACACCCCCCCCCCCCCCCCCGCGCGAGTACTCGTTCATAATAGAAGGAGAGTACTCGAGTATTTAAATTGCTTAAAATGCCCATCCCTAGTATGAAATGCTTTGAATGCGCGGATATTTGGACACAACAAATATGCTGCTTGCCGAGCGGGGAGGCTACACCGCTGCCTGAGGTAACGTTCAGCTAACAGTCCGCCCTTTAACTCATTGAGTGCCAGCCACTTTTGGAGAACGGACGCTCCCAGTGCCAGAGTTTCAGAGCGTTTTCAGTGATTTCTCGAGGCCCACAGAATATTGTGTGATATTACTATGTAAACAACGAACACGCCCAAAGAACGATGAGACTCTCTTCTATCATCAGCAAAAAAAAGTTTATTGATATCATTTTCCGTTCTTTAGTTATCAGCCGGAGAAGATAGGTTGATTTCAGCAAAAACAGACGTTTCCATCTAGAAGCTGAGATAAACAGCCTTTTGTGAAATGAAGCATTTCAAGCAAATCACTGACTCTGAAGCTAATATTTTCTGACCTGAAACATCTGAACAGTAATTTCCTTCAATAAAACAGCACGCCCACCCCCCTCAACTCCAAACTCCTCCTCCGTGGGAGTGTCTCTGGTGGCTCTGCTGGCTGCTGCGTGTGTCAGGCGAGTCTCTGCTGCCTGCTATGGCAGGCTCTGCTGCCTGCGGATCCACGTTCGGATGGCGGCCGCTCGTCGGGGGAGTCTGGATGGGGCTCGCTGAGTTCGTCTGCGTTTCTGGGGTTTCGGTTGTGAGCTGGGATGAAGCTGCGTCCGATTATAGGCTTTCTGCTGCGCGTTTCAAAGTGCGCTGCACCCAGTCTATTTTCGGAGCGCTCAGCCTTGTGCATGAGAATGGTTTGGCTTTGGTTTTATTTTCTGGCGGCTAATCGTGTGGAGAAACTATGCAGCAGAGACAGAGGGGCTCATTTGTGGGAGCGGATTGGCTGCTGTTCGCAGCTAACGTTAACTCCAGCCAGAGCAATCTGTGCCGCTCTGGCTCATGCATCGGTTTCTCTTTCATCACGGGGCTTTTTCTGCTGTTTTTCCTCAACTTTCTCTAATCTGGAGAGCACTGTCGCCACCTAATGGGTCCGTAAAATAGGTTATACATACACCTTCAATAGCTACAATATTTTTACAGGAGATGCAGGAGGCTTTGATCCACGTCCCACCGTCAAAAAACGCAATTGACGACTTTAGTCGTCATTGGCACTCTACGTTAGTATTTGAATTGACGACTATAGTCGTCATTGGCACTCAATGAGTTAATGTGTCTGACCAGTCGTCCGTATTCAGCAAACGATCGTTCCGCTCTGTCGGCTTAACGTTATAGACATTGGTGCGCAAACAATTGCAGGACTTCTCCCGCATTATTAAATTACAAATCTGCGGGAATTGGCAAAAATTTGCGCGATTCTCGCAATCCCGTGCCAAATTTTAAGCCCTGGGCTGTCGAAAGACTGGATTTAAAGGTACTAAATGCGATATTCAGCACGACTAGATGCCCGCAAAAGACAATTTTATATCTCGCGAGACAGGCAGTTTATAATGTTCAGAGCAGTGAAAGAAGCCACGCCCTCTCTCTGTGTCGTGAAAACAGGCTTTGGCTGCGTTTCCCAACAAAGAAGCTTCTTAAGGAGTTAAGAAGCTTCTTAAGGAGTTAAGAAGGCTCCAAAGAAGTGTTTCCCAAACGCCTTCTTAACAGCCTTCTTAACACATCGCTAAAGAAGGCTCTTAAGAAGCATCTTAACTGGAGCTGTCCACCATCTCGATGTGAGATGTCCTCTGCGGTAGGCTTGCCGCGATATTAGGTGTTACCAGTGTTACACGGTGGGGAGCCTTACACCGATTACATAACATGCCCACCGGTAACACCTTCAACTCCACCCGCTCGTGACAGTTTCAGCATGCACTCAGCTGCGCTGGTGTATATTACAAGCGCTCCCTCCTATCCTGGCTGTCTGAGTGTGGCTGTACTGTTCCTTGTATCTCTCTGGTTAGACATACCAGCAAGTAACGTTAGTTGTACATGTTGTGAACACAATCCCCCCTCATAGACATGTAGGTAAGACCCTTATCTAAGCCTGTGTGTATTCTCTTGCCACTGCCATTTCTGGAAATGTGGTTTTAACAGAGAAAAATCTCCGCTAGGATTGATGCTAATATGTTAGCTAAACCTCCGCTAACATTAATGGTAATAATTAGCATTGATGACTTAGCTGTGATAAAAGCACATGCTACTCAGCTATCGTCATTGCCTGGCTTACTGCTGCTTGCTGGTCACGTTAATCCCATGGCCAGAAGAAATCACCAGATTTGTGGCTAATGAAGTTAGTTTCTTTTCTCCAGGAGGAGATCTGTCCCCAGTGTTTAACGTTATGTGAGGCTGACAGACACCGCTCACAACAGCGCGCAGCAGCAGGGATGGGAGAAACATGGGGTAGAAAGGACTGTGTGCAAAGTAGCCTAATTTATAGACTGACAAACGTAACTGCTCCAAACTATTCTGTGTGGTTAACCTGACATCCCTACCACGCTTGCATTGGTGACTATCTTGACGGGTGTGACTGAGAGCAGTTCAATTAAAACTCCGGACCGTGAGGACTGCTGAGCAGCTCTGGAGTCTGTTTTTTGTTTTTTTACACGGTGTAACCGGTAACACCGGTGCTGACACGTGTTTATTACCCGGTGGGAAAATGTCAACACCGTGGCATCCCTACTCTGCGGCCCACTAGATGGCACTCTGAGCCCACCAGTGGGCCACGACCCATTGGTTGAGAAACACTGTTGTAGAATAACCTAATCGTGGTCATGTTAAACAAGAACTTCTATTAAACATTATTTATTTCAGACATGGACTGCAGTTCAAATTGCTTTATATACACAACATACAACAAAATTGCGAGAAACACTACAGAATTTAAGCGACCTTGGGTTCTGTGAAAGGTGCTATATAAATCCACAACATTCTTATTATAAAAGGAATCCATTCTGATTAGAGGAATATAGCCTACGGTAAAACATTTAAAACACAAGTAACCATACATACAGGGGAGATTTTCAAGTGTTCCCCAATTTTAAACACTAAAGGGTGCATGAAAGAAAGGAAAAAGGGAAAAACACAAGAGGAACAGTGAACACAAGTATCTCCTTTTGCCTGACGCGGCTGGATCTGCCAGTGTTTCGTCATTAAGAATGCCCCAGACCCTTCTTACAAAACCTTCTTAACGAAAGATCATCTTAGCGCTAAGAAGCTTTTGGGAAACGCAGTCTTCTTAACGAAAGATAATTTTAGGCTAAGAAGCAATCGGGCTCCTGCTTCATTTCTGTGGATTTAGCTCTTCACCGCGTTTATAAATGACAGAGAGTGACCCAGCGAGGCCTGACAGCTATAATAAAGCGGTCATGGCTGTGAAAATAGGTTTGTCTCTGTTTGTATCACGGTTTGGGACTGTGTATTTCCTGGTCTGTGTTTACAACGCGCAATGTCGGCTGGAGTGGCTCGCTATGCATGTCTCGATAGACAAGTGTCTGGTAGGGGTGGGAATCTCTAGGCACCTCACGATTCGATTCAGAGGGCTACGATTCAATGATAAAACGATTATCGATGCATCTTGATGCATCACATCACAAAAACAAAAAATATCAATCCTAACCCCTGAATAAAAATAAAAATGGAAAAAAATAAATTGGGGGGGGCAAATTAATTTGGGAAAAAACTGATTTCATATGGCTCTACACTGGATCCCATTATAAACGTTGAAAAAAGTATCAAACTTAAACTGCGATTTCTCAAACAGTACAAAAGATAAATTAAAGCAGCTTTAATTTATCTTTCCTTTCCTTCGGTAGTAAACAGAAAATACATTTGTGGAATCCTCTCTCCTGATGATATAAAAGTAGGATGGGATCCCAGAACATGTATTTTCTGGATACTCCAGAGCATAGGAGGACGTTACTGACCAAACACTCTATATATATGAGTGAAGACTGTTGGAAAGTAGAGCTATTCATGGGTGGCAGAGCTCCGTCCGTACAGACTGATTTCACTCAAATGTTAATGATCATCTGTTCCATTTTCCGTCCGCCTCCCCGCTAATAGATCCTCTCCTATGTCAAGGACCCTAGGCCTGTGTGTTCTCAGTGTTTGAAATGAACAGTTGGCAATCGCCGAGCGTTTGGCCTCCGGCAGCTGTCCCCCACATGGCGAATAAACCAAAATAGTAGCCTAATAAACAAAACTGTGCTGACAGTCTCTAGTCTACCACCGCATATCATTGTTTGAGCTACTCTTCAGTGGATGTCCTCTGGAAAACAGAGAGGAAAAAAGGTGCAAAAGTGACGGTGAAACTAGTGAACGCCTGTTATCCCCAGGGAATGAGGAATTGTCCATTGCATCCATAGTAACCAAAGTGACAGTGAAAGCTATCCAGACAGGGACAGCTACTGTAATGTCAGCAGCACCGACTAAAAACCTGCATGTGTGCGCATGTCAGGTAACCGACATCTAATGTACTGTAGTCTATGTATTGTAATGCAGTGGTTCCCCAATGTGGGGCTCGGGACACCAGGGGGGTCGTGGGATAGCACTGGGTGGGTCGCAAGATGATTTCTAGAATGTGTAAAATTGGCCTAAAGAATGTGTAAAACTACAAAATGTGTGAAATACAATTTAAAAACTATTAAAAAGAGCACATTTTAACCATAATTGTTTGTTTTGTTTACAAAATGCGCACAAATGTTTGCATGCTTCAACCACCTCCGGGGATATTGGGGGTCGCGAGCCACTGGCACTGTTATTTTGGGGGTCAGTAGGGGTGTCACGATACACTTAGTTCACGATACGATACGTATCACGATACTGGGTTCACGATAACGATACGATACGATACGATTTTAACAATATTTTTTTAAACTTGAATAATGACAATATATGACTGGAAAAGTAGTATTTTATTTGAAATGCACAAATACAAAACATGCTGTTGTGGGAAATTGTTATTACAATAACAACTAGAAAAAACATGAGATTGGAGATAAGGCTTATCTTGAAATAGAATGAGTTACACCGTCACTTAGATTTACTTTGAACTAAAAGGTTTCTCAGCAGTATAAATTCTCATTATGCATCTTCAGCTTTTCTTCAAACTCAAACAACAAGACTTTTCTTAGTCTATTTTTTATGCATCTTCAGTTTTTCCTGTCAAGTAAACAGTTTTGCCAGAAACTCAATTGAATGGTTTCTCTCCTGTATAACTTCTCATGTGTCTCTTCAGAGACTTGTTCAACTGAACTACTTTCCACACATTGAACTTCAACAAACAAAGACGTTTCTTTGTCTATTTTTGAAAAAAAAAAAAAAAAAAAAAAAAATTTTTTTTTTTTTTTTTTTTTTTTTCACGATATGAGATTTCATCTCAACGATACATATCGTGACGTTTTACTATCGCGAAATTTCGTGGGACGATATATTGTGACACCCCTAGGGGTCAGGGGCTGAAAAGTTTGGGAACCCTTGATGTAATGTAATGAAAACCAACCAACTCAGAACAAGACTTCCTGACAATGTTTTTTTTCAAAATAATATGAATGTAAAATGAACATACTCAACGGTGCGGAAGTACAGCAACAAACGTTAAGCTACGGCTAGTAGCCAGGCCCATGACAAGACTTCCTGTCATTTCCCCCCCAAAGTAAGATGAATGCAAAATATATGGTCTGACAATGGTGAGTTGTGGCACCCTTGACAGTAATCTAGTTAAAAAGACAGGTATATTTGAAGTAGAAATCCTAACCTAACCATTTCCGTCTCCTTGGCCCAGCAGTAGCATGTAACTCCAGACCATAGATGGTAGGGGTGGGGGAAAAAATCGATTCACTTAAGTATCGCGATTTTTAATGTCACGATTTTTTGAATCGATCTTTTATTCTAGAATCGATAATCGCAACAACAAAAAAAGTCAGGCCACTCACTGAACAGCAGGCCAGGCGCTGCCTACTGGTTAACTAGTGGTTTTATTACTTTATTAGTTAGTCTGAAGTAATAATTACACTTCAGGGTTAAAGTGGGTGCATCTCATTGTAAAATTGGACTTGGCCCAAATTGGGCTTCAAACAGACAAATTTCACGCGCGTCGGCCCATATCAGCCTGGCCTGCTTGGTATCTAATGCCCGGCCTGAATTATGATCCCAGTCCGCCCCTGTTTTTAACTATATCGCCCAGCCCTACTCATGATATAATATACAGTCTTTAGTGTATGATTCAACTTTTCCAATGTTCTAATCTAGTGTAAAAAAGCAAACAAACTGAAAAAAGAAACAAAAATCGCAATAAATCGTAATATCGAATCACAATAATCGTAGAATCGCAATACTTAAGAATCGCAATATATATCGAATCGGCACCCAAGTATCGTGATAGTATCGAATCGGGAGATAAGTGAATCGCCACAGCCCTAATAGATGGTGACCACTAGTTTGGGTGAAATAACGCCCTTTGCTGGTATACAAGTTAAATGATGCACAGAACACATTGTTGGTTAATCAGTTAATAAATTGTTAATCAGCGAAGGTCGCCATTGTAAATAAGAATTTGTTCTTAATGACTTACCTGGTTAAATAAAGGTTAAATAAAATATCAATTAATGACAATTAATCAAGGGTTAATCACTAACATCCCTATTTTGGACGTTTATATAAATTAGTTATTGTGGGACCACAGGCATTCTATTTACCAATAACAATGTAAATCTTTATCCTTATAATATAATTATTGTTCTAGATATGAATGGGCCAGCTATCTTTATTAAGAATTTAAACATTTATGTAATTGGGATTCAGGGGTGAGAGGTCATGGCATGGCGATTTAGGGGCAGCAGTCCACAGAAGCACTCCTTAAATCATAATTTTCCTATTAAGGAGGCTTTCACACCAGCCTTGTTTGGTCCGGATTTTAGGATTTTTCCATTTGATCCGAACCAAAGTGACAGGAGTGAAAACTCCCACAGACCAGAACGGTCCGGACCAACGGTCCGAGGAAAAGAGGTTGTCTCGGTCTGGATCAAACTGCACTATGTGCGGTTCGCTTGCCGTGTGAAAGCATTTTTGGGATAGTTTGGACCTTAGGACCAATTACAGGACGTTTTGCCAGGCTATTGCCAGAGGAAAAAGGCTAAATGAGCCACGGGAGGCCGGGAGCACATGCAGACGGGAGGACGGCACGTTTTTAATATAAATATGGTCAGACATCGTTATAAAAAGTCAAGCAGAAAAATGCCAACACTTTAGGGATTTTCGGAGAGTATCAGAGAGAGAGGGGAGAGCAATGACACGCGAAGATAAATAAATTATTGCCTTTTTTTAAGGGAGTGAGCATGATGCACAACAAACCTCTATTATTGCCTCACTGTAAGCAACAAACAGCGCCACACAGACCCAAACTACTCCTTAATCCAACACAACAAACAGCGCCACACAGACCCAAACTACTCCTTAATCCAACACAACAAACAGCGTCACACAGACCCAAACTACTCCTTAATCCAACACAACAAACAGCACCACACAGACCCAAACTACTCCTTAATCCAACACAACAAACAGCACCACACAGACCCAAACTACTCCTTAATCCAACACAACAAACAGCACCACACAGACCCAAACTACTCCTTAATCCAACACAACAAACAGCACCACACAGACCCAAACTACTCCTTAATCCAACACAACAAACAGCACCACACAGACCCAAACTACTCCTTAATCCAACACAACAAACAGCGCCACACAGACCCAAACTACTCCTTAATCCAACACAACAAACAGCGTCACACAGACCCAAACTACTCCTTAATCCAACACAACAAACAGCGCAACACAGACCCAAACTACTCCTTAATCCAACACAACAAACAGCACCACACAGACCCAAACTACTCCTTAATCCAACACAACAAACAGCACAACACAGACCCAAACTACTCCTTAATCCAACACAACAAACAGCGCAACACAGACCCAAACTACTCCTTAATCCAACACAACAAACAGCACCACACAGACCCAAACTACTCCTTAATCCAACACAACAAACAGCACAACACAGACCCAAACTACTCCTTAATCCAACACAACAAACAGCGCCACACAGACCCAAACTACTCCTTAATCCAACACAACAAACAGCCCCACACAGACCCAAACTACTCCTTAATCCAACACAACAAACAGCGTCACACAGACCCAAACTGAAAGCAAACCTAACTGGACCAAATGTATACAATGTAACAAAAACATGAATTTGGTTCGGACGTTGGTTCAGACTTTTAGGTGTGAAAACGCCCTAACGTTATGAAGGAATGGTAATAAGTTTAGGTAGATTTACTTAGTGTGAAGTGAACATGTCTGTATTTAATTTGTACCTCCAGACCTCCAGCAGCTGCTGTTCAGTAAAGAAGAGGTTCCCCCTGAGCAGCAGGAGTGGAGCTCCAGTCTGGACCAGGAGGACCCAGAGCCCCCACACATTAAAGAGGAACAGGAGGAACTCTGGATCAGTCAGGAGGGAGAGCAGCTTCAAGGCCTGGAGGAGGCCCATATCACCCAGTTCCCATTCACTCCTGTCCCTGTACTCTTTGGTACCGCTCAATAATTTCCCCATTAACATTATGAAGTAATGGTAACAAGTTTATGTAGTTTTCCTTAATGTGAATATTTCATTTGTACCTCCAGAGCAGCTTCAAGAGCCGGAGGAGGCCCATATCACTGAGTCCCCATTCACACTCTACACTGTCCCCGTGAACAGTGGAGATGAAGAGAAACCTCGGTCCTCACAGCTTCATCAAAGCCAAACTGAGGAGAACAGAGAGGCAGAGCCTCTAGCCAGCAGCTCAACTCAACAGAGGAAAACGGAAGCTGATGGAGAGGACTGTGGAGTACCAGAAACAGCCAGGAACTTAGATCCAGCTAGTCAATTACAACCAACTAGTGCTGGCAAGACTTCACACTCTTCTGAACCTGAGACTGAAGACAGTGAAGGTGATTGGATGGAAACCAGTGAAACTCGGTCAGGTTTAGCCTCACTTGGGGAGAAACACTTTAGTTGCTCATTCTGTGGTAAAATATTTAATCACAAATCACACGTGAAAACACACATGAGAGTCCACACAGGTGAGGAACCATTTCATTGCTTAGTCTGTGGTAAAAGTATTGGTCATCAAAGAAACTTGAAGAGACACATGATGGTCCACACAGGAGAGAAACTATTTAATTGCTCAGTCTGTGGTAATAGTTTTGCTCGTAAAGGAGTCTTGCACAGACACATGAGAGTCCACACAGGTGAAAAACCATTTAATTGCTCAGTCTGTGGTAAAAGTTGCAGTCAATCTACAAACCTGAAAAAACACATGGCGCTCCACACAGGAGAGCACCCATTTAGTTGCTCAGTTTGTGGTAAAAGATTTTGTTATCAAGGAGACTTGAACAGACACATGAGAGTCCACACAGGACAGTGACCATTTACATTGCTTAGTTTGTTTTGTGTGTAGGGATGCCTTTTTTTTGGACAGACAGCCAACACTCGTAAACCGATCATTAACTGTTAACCGACAAGATTAAAATGTACTATTTAGAATGCATTCCCCCAGCTGGCAAAGTTATTTAGAAGGGAAGCACAAAAATGTGGACCAAAGCAGCTCAGCAGGCAAAATAGAATACAAGGCGAAAAAAGGAGCTACTTGGAGTTTGAAAAGAATATATTATTGAATGAGAAGTAATTGTATCTGCGTACTGCAAAGAGTTACAAACCAGAATACATCTTCAATTTGATACGGGCCAACACAAAAACACAATGCGTTTCAACCGTTGGTCTTTGTCAGGCTGTATAGATCCCCTCTGCACGGCAGACAGGATGATGTAACAGCCTCTGAATGACGGGCTCAAAACTATAACAACTTTTTTTTCATCGGTCATTGTGCCTGCCTCGTGCCTACATATGAATTAGTAGACTTTCCCCCAAAATAGTGATGGTTCTGTCATTCTGTGGTGTAGCCTACATTTCAGATCTGATGCTTGCAGTGCGCTATAGGGGAAGAAATGTATGTGCGAGGGAGTGAGAGAGAGGGGGTAGAGAGAGTGAGATAGCGGCAGAAAGAGTGATTGAATAACGCCGTGGGTGCATCTGAATAAGGCCTGGTTTTGAAAAGCGTTAACTGCTAAATTAACGTCAGTTGGGAAGATCGCTTTAGGCTGGTATCTAAGACCGAAACGCCCATTCTGGCATAGTGTTGTGACGTTCGCGAACGACCCGAATCTATTGAACGGCTCTTTGGTAGGAACGACGGGAACCGAGTCGTCGTCGTTGAGAACCGTTCTTTTCCCCCCTTCGTTCTTTTTTCCTCTCAGGTTTCTGTCAGTCACACTCACCGGACTATAGCGCTGAAGCGCGCACACAGCACACGCACGCACATACACACACACACACACACACACACACACACACACACCCCTCCCCCCCCCCTGCTAACAAGCGAGCTCGCTGGGGAGCAGGAGGCTTGCTTGTCATGTTAAAAAGCGCACCCCGTTTACTGGCTCAAATGGGCGGTGTCAGCACTTAAAATAACAGACTACACCGCGGTGAGCATAACAAGTGCATCCTCATTTGATATGCAAAAATGGTGACGTCAACTTTGACGTGAACTTTCCTTCCCCGGGGGAAAAAAGGGGGAGGGGGGCGCGCACTACTGTTTCTGAACAAGTAGTGCGCGCCCCATAAAAAAAAAAAAAAAGGAACGAGGAGCCGCTATTTTGAACGGCTCTCAGAAAGGAACGGAGCCATAAGATCCGGCTCCCTTCAAAGAGCCGTAATTCCCATCACTATTCTGGCACTGTGCCATGCCTCTTCAGTGTAAAGCCCATTTCGGGCCTAAAAACATGACGCTATCTTCCCGGGTCACGGGTAGGCAGGCGCAAAGCGCGTTTTTTCCGCATTTAACGCCAGTTTAGCGCCTAAGGCCAGGGGGAGAATAGAGCCCATCATCTACGGCTGGCACTGTGAGACTAGCCTATCCCCACGGCCCAACCCCCCTGATAAGACCGGACCAAGTCTGGAAATGTATCAAATTTTGAAATGGAAAATGTGTAGGAACCATGAACTAAGTTAACCCCTGGCTTTAGAATAATAATAATAATCGATCGCTTTTAGTAATTTTTTAAAAACAAAAGTCTAAATTCTCTGAGTATTTTCTGGTTTCTTTACTCCTCTATGACAGTATACTGAATATCCTTGGGTTGTGGACAAAACAAGACATTTGAGAATGTCATCTTGGGCTTTGGGAAACACTGATCTAAATATTTCACCATTCCCTGACATTTTATAGACCCGATAACTAATGATAACTGATAAGATATGATAACTAAACCGATTTACCAAGAAAATAATCAACAGATTAATCGAAAATGAAAATAATTGTTAGTTGCAGCCCTACTATTGTTTTGGTGTTTGAATGCAGTTTCTGAGGAGTTGCAGTGTGTCAAACGTCCTCTAGAGCAGCGGTTCTCAAATGTTTTCATATCAAGTACCCCTAAACTGACCATGGACCCCCATTTGATAAGATTTTGTCCCAGGGTCCCCCCACCTGATAAGATTTTTGCTTTTAGATGTTTTTTTGCAGAAAGTGTATGAGACTCATGACCAAAACTGTCATACATTCTGTCATTGTGTTACTGTATGGATGGTATTATAGTGAACATAAATTAGGCTATCCCCCTTGTTGCTGGGGAGTGGGGACCCCCTCAAAGACACCAACATTCCCGGACCCCACTTTGAGAACCACTGCTCTAGAGGGAGCCTTCTCCTTTCTCTTCTGCTGCTTCAAAAGGAAAGCAGTGAATTCAGAGAAGTCAAAGCTGTACTCGTCTCAGCAGACTTCAGGGGCCAAATGTATAAATCTCTGTATATTTAGGTGTAGAAATCTGTGTAGCTCGAAATAAAATGTCACCCAAATTCACACATACATTATCCTTTTTTTTGCCACATCACACTACTCAGAAGACTGCGTACAGGCAGGGGTGTCAAACTCATTTTAGTCCACGGGCCACATGGGTTCTCCTGGCAACCAGCTTGCAGGTGCTGAGTGTGTGTTCGAGATGGAAATGGAAATTAAATGAATTGAATGAAAATAAAATTATCAAAATCTTGGGGGCATTTTTTTTTGCATGGTTTTTCTGGGGATTCTCACATTATTGGGGACATTTTTGCCCTATTGCCCCCGGCTAATTTCCTACACTGGTCCAGACTGACCTGAGGACCTCGGGCTCCATGTGGCAACCCAATCACCAGATTAAAAAAAAAAAAGAAGCATTTTGCATGCCTCAAAACCAGGCATATGTACAATATCAACATAAATGTCAAACAAAAAGTCTGCAAAATACATTTCTAAAACATGGCACTTTATGTCTACAGTCTAAATGTAAAATTGAAACAAAATGCTGGTTAATCTGAAAACCTTGCTGCCTTTCCAACGTTAAATGCAAATAAAACCACTTGGTTATGTGTAGGCAAGTAAAACCACTTGGTTGGGGTTATGGTTTGGGTTAAAGAAAAAGATGGTGCAGGTAAAAAAAAACATGAATTTACATTTTTGGCCTCATGTCAGAAAACATCACTCAACAGGCCAACACTGTCAATGGAAGGAATCAGAACAGACTCTGACTCGGTTTAGATTTGTCTAAATGAAGGAATATTTTCAAAAAGCTCTCCTCTGATTTATACAAGAATCCTCTCTCATAATATGGACCTGTGGTTTCTCATCAGATTCCCTGCAGGTTTCAGATTCACCACCAGAGGGAGCAGCAAGTCTGTCCATCCCTGCTCATTCCATATGTTTCAGGTTTCTACCATCAACATGGTTTCTACTAACCTGACGCTGCCAGATGGACGGTATAGCTCCACATAGGTTTCACTAAACCAGTCGGAGAACCAAATGAAATGTGAGTTCACGTGACGGGCGGTTTACCAGGCTAGGTTTCTACCAGGAGAGGAAGAGAGTTGAAATGTTAAGTTGTTCCTGCTAAATTAATACCAGATATGAGACATAATTAACAGAAGTTGCTGTTCAATGTCATACCTAGTATTAAAGTGAAATAAGTGTTTTGCCGCCAATAGTTTTGTTTCTTTAATTATCAAGTCAATTTTTTCATAAAAAATAAAATAAAAATACACAACACAATGATTTGCACAAATAATAGACAAGGCATTAATTTAGCAGGAAGAACTTAACATTTCAACTCCCAGATACCTTCAGTTATTAAGGTGAGACATGGCAGGTGAAAAGGGTAAAAAGGCTGTTTTGCCTTTATTCTCATACTCTGAGCCAGAAATCTCCACTTCAGAAGCTACCTACACCACACTTTCCAGTTTTATTCCTAGCTATATTAAGAATGTTTTTGTTTACATAGGTGTTTATTTAGATCATTCCTAGCCTGATTTATTTATCATTTTATTCCTAAAAACTTGGTGAAAATAGTTTTTTTTATGACTTGACAGTATTTTCTGATTTATGGAGTGATAAAAAGAGATATCTAAAATTGCCTCTGTAAAAACTTTTGGCTCTAAATGTCAAAGTGAAATTCTAATTTTTAACCTGGCTTTATCCAATGTTCAAATTTCTGTTCAGGAAATCTATGCAAATTAGCACATATTTAAGTAGATAATGCCTCATGTGCACATTTCAATAATGAGAGGCTAGAAGGAAAGTAAAATAAACTTTAATGATGTAACAAACAACACTTAGATTTGGCGTATGACTCCATGGTATGATGACGCTCCTGAGACGTGAGGACGACGTCTGATTTACAGGATAGATAATCCCCTGTAGGGAATTCTACATTCATGACATTGGTGGTGTTCTTTACTAAAAAGGTGGATGACATCAGCTCCTCCTTCCATCCTCCAGACACCCTCACTAACACTCCCGACTCCAATCCTGCTTCTCGGCCCCCTGTCCCTGGATTTCCTTCCTTCTCTCCCCTCTCTCCCGATGAGGTGCTTAAACTCATCAGCTCTAACAAAGCCACTTACTGCCCCCTCGATCCTATCCCTCCCTCTCTCCTCCAAACCATCTCACCTGACATATCTCCCTTCCTCACTACCTTCATAAACTCCTCTCTGTCCTCTGGTCTTGTTCCGCCTGCTCTAAAGACTGCAAGAGTCAAGCCTCTGCTTAAGAAACCCTCCCTTGACCCTACTGCTATTCAGAACTACAGACCTGTCTCTCTTCTCTCATTCCTTTCCAAAACCCTCGAACGAGCAGCGTCCGAACAACTTTGTCTCTATCTCTCCCAGAATGACCTCCTGGACCCTCTGCAGTCCGGTTTCAAGGCTTCTCACTCCACTGAGACAGCTCTTCTTGCTGTCACAGAGGCCCTTCACACTGCTAAGGCCTCATCCCTCTCCTCTGTCCTTGTCCTCCTTGACCTGTCTGCTGCCTTCGATACAGTCAACCACCAAATCCTTCTTTCCACTCTGTCTGACCTCGGCATTTCAGGTTCTGCACTCTCCTGGTTTGCTTTCTATCTCTTGAACCGCTCATACCAGGTCTTATGGAGAGGGTCCCTCTCCAGATCCTGCCCTCTTACCACCGGTGTCCCCCAGGGCTCAGTCCTGGGCCCCTTACTTTTCCTTCTCTATATCAGATCTCTTGCCTATGTGATCTCTTCTCATGGCTTTTCTTATCACTGCTATGCTGATGACACCCAGCTTTTCCTTTCCTTCCCCCCCTCCGACACTCAAATCGAGGCTCGCATCTCTGCATGCCTCAAAGACATTGGCGACTGGAAGTCTGCCCACCACCTCAAGCTCAACCTTGGTAAGACAGACCTACTCTTCCTCCCAGGGAAAGACTGCCCTCTCACAGATCTCTCCATCTCCATTGAGAACACCACTGTACGTCCCTCCCAAACAGCTAAGAACCTTGGGGTGATCCTTGACAACCAGCTGTCTTGCTCAGCCAACATAGCTGCAACAGCACGCTCCTGTAGGTTCTCCCTCTACAACATCCGCAAAATCCGTCCCTTTCTCACAAGAGAAGCGACTCAACTCCTGGTCCAGTCACTTGTCATCTCTCGCCTGGACTACTGCAACGTGCTCCTGGCCAGCCTACCTGCCACCGACATCTGACCGCTTCAGCTCATTCAGAACGCTGCAGCCCGTCTGGTATTCAACCAACCCAAATTCTCTCATGTCACTCCCCTCTTCCAGGACCTCCACTGGCTTCCCATCTCGGCTCGCATCAAATTCAAGACACTGGTACTGGCCTACAGGGCAGTACACCAGTCAGCTCCCCTGTATCTGCAATCTATGGTCAGGTTCCAAACCTCTCAGCGCTCCCTTCGCTCCTCCACCAGTGCAGGTCGCCTCACCCCTCCTTCGCTACGGGGGCTCAAAAGTCGCTCATCCCGATCTCGACTCTTCTCATCCCTGGCACCTCAATGGTGGAACGAGCTTCCACCTTCAGTCAGGACGGCCTAGTCACTGCCGATCTTTCGGAAAAGACTAAAGACACAGCTTTTCAGGCTCCATCTGGGCCCTTCTTGATCTAACTTCTTTATCTCTCTTTCTAAAAAAAAAAAAAAAACTACTAACCTAAACTAAACTTGTACCACTGTTCCTTCAGAAGTTGTAGTTGTCATAGACTGTGTTGCATAGTTGATTGCTCTATTGCTGACAAAAATGTGTTATTGTAAGTCGCTTTGGATAAAAGCGTCTGCCAAATGACGTAATGTAATGTAATGTTCAGGGGAGGAGGTGGGGTGAAGCAACTGCTACAGTGAGGAATCAGTCGCTGAAGTGAGACACACAAGGAGATTTACAACACTGAAATATGGGGGAACTGATATAGAACTTCAGTTAGGTGATTGGCCAGCAGGCCAGAGAAAGGGAAGCGTGGGAGACATAGATTGGACAGGAATGAATGGGCGAGTATATTTATGAATGGATGACGTAACCTGAACAGGCGTTGCTTGCAGGGGGAGAGAGAAATGAATGAAATGGATTAATTAATGGGATGGGTAATCAGACATTGACTAGGGGAAGTAGACATTATTTAAACATACAATTTTAGAAAACTTGTAATAAAAAAACGTAATGTAAGTAATCAACTGGGGAAGTTTCATGGTGATATCTATTAGTTAAAAAATTTACCTATTCACCTGAAAGCAAATTGGCAGTGATTTACAATTTCTGCTTCCTGTAGCTTTCCAGTAGCTAGTTGACCAGGTTGTGATCAAGGTCATAGATAGAATTTCTGCATCACAACCTTTTATAATGTTCCATGTCTGATTTCAGCCAAAAAATTAGGGTTTTGCCGCCTGGGTATGAACAATGAAGAAAAAGACAAGGGCACGTTTGAAAAGATCAGACTTGACTTATTTTAATCACAATCTATTATAGCTTGAACATTTGTCATTGGACAGGACAGAGGCTGCGGCCTCACGAGGAAGTAGCCAAACTCCTTCTGGATTGTAAAATAAGGAAAGTGTTTGCATAAGAAAATATATTTAGAATACTCTGTTTGCACATTAGCTACAACCAGGTTGGTTCAACATACAATGTATCCTCTTTTTAAAAAGAAACGTCTTTGTTAAAGATGGCCCAGGTAGCAAGCGAATGATGGGCTGCCACTGTTGGGCCGATGCTGGCAGTCTGGTGGCCAGACTGGTCAAATCTCCTGCCCTGCCCCCTCCCGCTGTGCTGTTTGCTCATTTTCCCAGTAAATCTCCTGTATTTGCCATTTTACTTTTTTACACTTATACAAACAAGTTGTTTAGATTAGATTCATAGACTCATTTGGGAGACTATTTTCCCATTCCTGACCAGAAGCATGTTAGGAAACATCCATTTGTTGATCTAGTTAAGCCAATTATTTTTGCTGTGAGATCACAGCAGGGCAGGCATTAAAGGCTCCTGCTCATTAGATCTCTGGAACCAAGAGATGAAACCCCTTTCATGCAGGGGTGTAGTGTGTGTGTGTGTGTGTGTGAGAGAGAGAGAGAGAGAGAGAGAGAGTTTACACACCTATTTTCACATCAACTGTATCAATCAATGAGGGGAAACAAGGTAGGTAAACTGCTCACCTTGGATAGTTTACCCACGTCTGTATTTACCACTACACCCCTGCTTTCATGATGTAAAAATGATGGTTGGGTGGGGGTCCTGGAAAATCTCCCTTATTTTTAAAGCCCAACGTTGACAAGGTATGGTCTGGCCGGATTTAGACTGTTCAGCCAACTGTGGTAAGGATGATTTATGTAAATATATAATTATAAGTCAGTCAATATTGGCTCAACGCAGGGCAATATTTTTCAGATTTCCAACCAAACAGGCCAAACAGTGATGCTAGCCCAACATTAGCTTGCTAACATGGTGGCACCTGAGGATTCTATTGAGCAACAGATTTCTACAGGCTTTCCTACTGAAGTGAGGCTCTGTGTCCACTGGGCTCCTCCTCACAGATGTCCTGCCTGCTGCAGTTCAACTGAAACCTTGTGTGCAGCACGATGCTCCTTAACTAAAATCTTCTGACAACTAACAATGACCTGTGCTCTCAGAGCTGTAAGGAGCGCTTAATTAACTGCCTTTCCAATGAAAATTATTCCAAAAATCGCCAGCAGTCTGTTGCCTCAGTCAATTCATTTTAACAGTTGCACCGACTGACAACGTTCTAATGTAGTTAAATTACAACTTAAAATGTACACTTGTCCTCTAAGCTGTAAAGTCTTTGAAAAATAACCGTTGGCATGGTTTGATAGAGGAAAACCTAATAATAATAAATAACTGCTGTAGGAGAAGCAAATAATCAGCAATCGGCTTAAAATAAATAAAATATTTCCACCCCATTAGTGATTGAGGGGGAATTGCATTAGGCCTGACAACAGTATACAATACAGCTTTTAGCCTGTTGAAATTACAGGTTACACCACGAGATGTCAGTGTTTTTCTCTGTATTAATGAGATGTGACGATCTACAGTGGGTATGGGAGACAAACTACAAATACCCATGCTTCGTACTTGATAGATAACCTGTTTGTTGATGTGTAGTGATGATAAGCTTGGTTCCTCCTCTTTTTCTCTCACTATCTCGACTCTGAAGTTAGCTGACATAAGTGCTGCTGTTACAACAGGCTGCAGTACCCAGTGGACACATACATGCTTTCTGCTATTAAAGAGTCAAACATGCAAAGACAACCAGGAAAACACAGGAAGTAAATACTCAATATACAGTTTCTATATTGTGCTTTTAACATTTCTTCCACCATCTTACAACCCCGTAAAATCATGCCCAGTTTCCCTTCCCGTGAATATCTCTCATACATCCTGCTGCTCACCCAGCTAACACACACCCATCCTTACCCATACCACCCACCCCCCACCCGCTCTGATGCTGCATGCTGCAATCCATTGCAAGTCAGAAGTCGATAGTTTCTGAGTCGGTATTCCCGACTTCCGATCTAAATGCGTCCCAGTGCATCTGCTCGGGAAAACATGGACACCCGGGAGGAGTAGGCTAGTAGCGCATGCTCGCAAATATTTTTTAGTTGTTACAGCATGTTTCACAACACAAACACTACATGAAGTACAAATTGATGAAAGGTACTGAATCTGATCACTGTGTGTAGGCCTACCGCCATATTGATGTTTGATGCGATGTGTGTTTATATCGGTAAACTCGTGCAAGATCCATCTAGCCCGAGTTTTCGACTTGAATGACCGTTCCAATGCACTTTTCCATGTCGGAGGTCATTTTTCCGAGTTACGAGTACAATAGATTGCAGAATTACACCCATGGGAGTCTATGCAAGTTTCCAGACCTGAAGCTTGCGTAGGCTCTCATGGATTCAAAAACACATGAAAGCTACACGTTAACAACACAAACCCATGCACCTCTGAACAAATCAAAACACACCTCAAAATCAAATGCTTCCAAAAGTGATTACACAACACAGCTGAGAGCTATAGCTAACCAGTTAGCACAAAACAAAAGCAAAGCCAACTAACGTTACCCGAACAGAACAGGTTTAAAATATTCCTCAAACCGGATTACATGAGGGCTACTCAACAGTCTCATTAGAGAAAACATCCACTGAGCATGCCCAGCTTCTGGAAACATATTTACATACATAATAGTAACCATGACAACACATTGACTTCCCCAAGGCTAGCACGGGTGTGGTGGCTTTGTGAAGGACATGCTTTTACATGCTTTTACATTTTACATGCCATCATGCTGCCTGCTTTTTAAAATGCACTCGTGACAACTGGAAGCTGGAATCTGGGTCCAAAATTGAATAATAAACTAAATAAAATAAATAGACTTTACCAAATGATAATTTTTCAGAGAAAGATGCCACCCTACTTGTTTACAGTGCTGTTTAGTGCATAAAATCAGCTACTGTGTGAAACATTCAATAACAAGACGAGACAAATTATTATAGAGCCAATCAGGAGCCTGCTTGACACGCAGCCATTGCTTTGCTTGGATTTGATTGGCCCAGGGTCAAAGAGAGGGCACACTGGTCTAACCTTGCAAGGCAGCTGATTCGTGCGAGATCATGAGATCACAATCACACGACAAATCCATCTTGCCACGCTCCAATCGACTGGTTTGAATCTGAACCACCAGTGGTTCGCACCAATCAGCATCCTATGAGGCAGCTATGGGCGGGCTTTGGTGTAATGCCAGTGAGAGCAAGCACATGATAGACAGATGGTTCATCCAATCACCTGCCAGGTATTTTTTTTAAAGTTCCTGCCCTTTGAAACACTTTCCCGAGCAACTCGTTCCCGGATGGTTATGTGAAAATAAACCATCTGGCAGTGTCAGGTTAACACTGGTCAGCAGGGACAAAATGTAAAATTAAATATACAAGAAAAACACTGGTCAGCAGGGACAAAGTTACCGGCCACCGTGGCAGTTTAATCTGTACTGAATGATCAGACAAAGACAACGTTTTACCAGCGTTTGTCACTTTTTGAATGGTCATTTTGAACCCTGGCTGAGACATTTACAACCTCCAAGCTATTAAAATAAACATGGAGAGGAAGTGAGCAATAATGACAACATGCCAGTTCAGATTCTTATGACAAAACTGTCATCTCCTCAGCTCAAAAACTTCCAAGTTCCCAGTTGTCATGAATGCGTCATTACTGCCACCTAGTCCGTTTCACCGCCTGACGAAACAGACTAGGTGCTCATGGCTGCAGCATCACCTCAAAGATTTGGTGTTTGATATCAGATTATTTGGTCCCTTACTATAAAAAGCCCAAACAACACAATCAACCCAAACACACCCAATTTGGTCAGACGGAGGATTTGAACCAATGGCCCCCAATTTAGGGAGAGGGGGGACTGAACCACCACCAACCCTACGAGCCTGAGGATAGGGGGGGGGGGGGGGGGTCACAGGGAGCATGCAAACGGGGAGGGGGGGGGGGGGGACATCTGGGTCCTCTTGTCGTTCATTCATTCCTGTCGGAGAGAAGCAGTGTGTCTTTAAGGAGTTGTAATGATTTCCTGTTTCAAAATAAACAGAACACAGGCATGTCCGTTATACTTTGGTCATCTCATCAGACGTGAGGCAAAACAGCAGTTAAAATTTCACGATTTGGGAGAAGATGATGAGCGCTTGATTTAACTTAAAGGATGGCTTTACCGATAATCAACCCACTTTGTATCATTAATAATCTCAGTAATATAAGCACATGGGCTGTGTTTACCTTCTCTCTCTGTTTTCCTCACGGAGAAAAATGCTCCTGCAGAAACTCTGCCCCCACCCACTGCAAGTCATTAAGACTCGTTAAGGCTCTCAATGCGATTCTCCATGAATGTGCGCATACTTAAAAAACAAAACAAAACAATAACAGCCGCCCTCGGAGCAGATTCCGCATCTCGAGCACAACTTCTGCAGTTCCATTGTGATGCATTGTGACATAAAACACGTCACAACGGAGCGTTCTGTTAGAGGAGGAAATGGGAGCTCTCCGTGATGAAAACAGTGAGAGAAGGTAAACATTGCTCATCTGCTTATATTACCGAGATTATTAATGATACAAAGTGGGTTGATTATCGGCAAAGCCATTGTTATAGTAAATTATTGATTGATCACTTATTCATTGGTTGTTGATCATTATCGACTCTGTTCCATAAATGATCTATGGCTCTCCTGATGTAAGTATCATTTATGGAACAGAGTCGATAATGATCAACAACCAATTAATAAGCGATCAATCAATAATTTACTATAACACCATCCTTTAACTCAAAAGTAACGGGTGCACTAGCCTGGCAAGATAAATCAAACGCACCACAAGTTAAGTAACGCATGATATACTGTACAGCTAGCGCTTAGGGATGTTTAGACACTCTGCCAACAAGCTTAGTGACTGGCTCACTGCACATTATACACCTACGTACCACAGACATTCATATGACATACAAAATATGACATGCATTATTTACAAAATATTGATTTCAAATGATTTAATCACAAGATTAAGTAATTTACAGACTTCGCCCCCCCAAACATAATGCAGCACATCTGTCTGCACTGTGCAATAACCAAGGAGCAACATATTTCAGGCACAAGGTGTCGCCAGTTAATAACCCCCGCCTTTTGTTTGTTTGTTTGTTTGTTAGCAGGATTATGGAGAAACCACTGGCCCGATTTTCATGTAACTTTGTGGAAGGGTGTAGCGTTGGCCAAGGAAGAACCCATTACATTTTGGAGTGTATTCGGATCCGACTCATGATAAAACAAGCAATAATAGCATGAACCTTGGCGGAGATCTGTGCTCTCCGAGTGCCCTTCTAGTTTGATTTGAAATCAGCTAGAACGACCGCACCAGAGATATATGCCTCCGCCAACAAGTGAGCAGTCCAGATCCATGTCTGTCCAAACTTTGACGTTTGAGCCAAATGTGATGAAATTCACTCAAGGCATTCCTGACATATCGCGTTAACGAGGTAGAAAATGGTGTTCGTGAGGTCACAGTGACCTTGAACTTTGACCTTTGACGACCAAAATCGAATCAGTTCATCCTTGAGTCGAAGTGGGCGTTTGAGCCAAATGTGACGAAATTCAGTCAAGGCGTGTCTGAGATTATCACATTAACGAGTTAGAAAATTGCATTTGTGAGGTCACAGTGACCTTGAACTTTGACCACTAAAATCTAATCAATTCATCTTTGAATCCAAGTGGACGTTTGAGTCAAATTTGAAGAGGTGTTCCTGAGATATCGCGTTAACGATCATCGGACGGACGTACATACGGACGGACGGACAACCCGAAACCATAATGCCTCCGCCTCGGCTATCGCCGGCAGAAGCATAACAAAATCGAGTTCTTGATAGTGGAGTGAAATGAAATGTGAAAGAGCGGGCTGTTATTCAGCAGTAAATAAAAGCTCTTATTGTCCAGTATTCAACAAAGCCAGGAAATGATGAAAATAAGGATGCGCCAATACATATGATCACTATTATTGGATAGTTGGCCGTTATCAGGCTATAAAGGGCAAACTTATCAGAGAATCTCTCCAATACTAAAATGTGATGTCAAGATCCACATACAACATGCCAGGAAGTCAGGAACCAAAGCAAAGCAAAGCAACTGGACTTTGGAAAAATGGAATAAATCTCAGTTATTTTTGTCAAAGTAACATAATATAGTTCAGTACAAGTGATGTGGCAGTATGGGTGCATCCATATGATATTTGAAAGGATATTTAAATATATTTTTGTCCAAAACAATGTTTAGTTCAGTGTTTGTGAGTTTTCTCTAGATTTCCCGCTATCACAAATTCACACTTGGATAGTCTAATATACAAATAGTTCATACTCAACCTCCTAACAAGTAACTATAATGTGTCACCGAAAATACATACAACAATTTCTGTTTTGGGTGAACTATTCCTTTTGCCTAGTAATCTTACATGATATGTGGCTAAATCTGGAAGTTTTGTGTCAGAGATTGCTCAAATTTATGCAAAAATCTCCTTCTTAAAATGCTCTCTTCTCCCCAGTACTTTTCTAACACAACTCTCTCTTATTCTCTCCAGTATTTACCTGTTTGATGATCGCCCCGGTCCTCTCGATGACGATGGTCTTGCCTTCCTTGACGGGGGAGGTGGCCAGGTAGTCGTCACCCAGCAGACCAAGGATGGGGTACTGGTTCCTGTACCTACGTGCACGCCACACCCGCACGCATGCACACACACACACGTGCGCACGCACGCACGCACGCACGCACGCACACACACACACACACACACACACACACACACACACACACACACACACACACACACACAATAGTGTAATGAGGGATACACGATATTGCAATATTTTGCTGATATCTGACATGCCGATATTTTCCAACTCTTTTGGCTGACTGCCAATACCAATATATCCACACATTTTTTCCACTGAATTTCAGAGAACATCAAGTCTCTCCTGGAGGGGAATGAACACATTATTATGCCGACTCTTATCGTGATGGAGCACTGGCAGATGCAGACATCAATAAATACAGTGCTTTTCAAAATGGACACATTCACTGGGCAAAATAGGAAATCTTCAACTTAGGTTATGGAAAACATGCCATAACATGTTCTTTCAAACAAAACTGTAAGATTCATCCTACTTAAAACCTTATATCCTACTGGGGATGGATTCCGTCATTTTTTCAGATTCGTATAGCGATGATTTTGAGATTGGTAGGCCTTACGGTCTGAAATTAGGCCCAGGTGTTTATTTTTTTGGGGCGTGTTTTACAAAAGTGTGACACTTCGCATTAGGGACACTTCCTGTCACCCTGTAGTCAAAATAGTTACAGCTTTACTATTGGGGTCGGATTCCATCAGTTTGTTTTCCATTCAAATGTGCTATTTTCTTAACCTTGGAAGCAAGCTGGATTCTCTCGTGAGATCTAAAATCCTTTGAGATAATCCATCTTGGCCTCAAGCTCGGCCTTAGCGTGAGTGGCTGAAGCCGCCGAACACCCAGCTGTCAGAATTTTAAACCAAGTTAGGAGTGTTAGTCTACCAGCTCAGCTGGACATGCCAAGCTCCGTTAAAAATCTGTGTCACTGATTATTGGTAAACATAATTCATCAATATAATATAGTTTAAGATTTTGCACCTATTGTTAAGCTCTCCTGGTAAATCCGGCATATACCGGTTAGATAATCCACCAAGCAGCACTTAAAAATACACAATAAAAGTTAAAACATTCACTGCTTACACCACAGTGTACTTTTGATAATGGTGAAACAAACGTCTGGGAGCCGAGACTAGCAATAAACAAGGAAGGGACCATTCTTACAGTTTGAAATGATATCGGAATACATGCTACATGGTGTATGTGCCGAATTGTTACAGATACAGTATCAAAACATTTCAATAAATATAAACCTAAAGCTTTCAAATTTGAAGGTTGCTAGCAGGCTGTTTTTCCTCTTCCTTGCCTACCTTGACGTCCTCTGGGCTCCAGGGTTGGTCGGCTCCCTTTCGCGTTCATCAACATCAACATCTTTATATGAATTTATATCAACACATCTTATCATTTTATCCAAGGTGCCTCTGACCAGACGACGGAGAGTGAGCGATCATCTGCGATACATGATTCAGATTTACATTCAACACTAGCACAAGGCCATCTTTCCTCAGTTTATTCTCACAAAATCAAGCAAACATCTGATAAATAAACTGATGTCAAGATTCAAGATTCAAGATTTTTATTGTCACTCCATGGTACAAGTATCACGTGTGAAATTCTTGTGCTGTGGACTCCGTTTACAACATAGTACAAATATAACAGGGCATATGAGTGCAAAAACAACAAGAGACACAACAAGCAATAAGGCAGTATAGTGATAAGACAAGTCAGAGACAGTGGCATATTCACTGCACATAGGTGCACATGTCATGAGCATACTTTAGACGTGCTTAAACATTTTAAATTCGGCGTATTTGACCTACAGGTGCAAATAGCATATTCCTTATTAAATATACAATTAAACTCGGCGTTCTAAATTCGGCGTATTTGACATACAGGTGCAGATAGCATATTCCTTATTAAACATACAGTTAAACATTAGACATACGTAATGGTAGCAGCTACAGTGCGGTACAGTACGGCTACTACACTATTTGTGTATGTTAAGGAGTCTCGTGGCCTGCGGGAAGAAACTGTTCCTCAAGCGATTTGTGCGTGCTTTCGGAACCCTGTATCTTCTCCCTGAAGGTAACAGGGAGAACAGGCTGTTGTGGGGATGGTTTGTGTCTTTGATGATCTTCAGGGACCTCCTGAGGCACCGCTGTTTATACAGTTCATGCAGATCTGGCAACTCACATCCTGTTACGTGCTGGGCCGCGCGTCTCACTCTCCGTAGCGCCCTGCGGTCCATGGTGGTACAGTTCCCGTACCAGGTGGTGAAGCAGCCAGTCAGCAGGCTTTCAATGGTGCCTCTGTAGAAGTCCATAAGGATTTCTGGCCTTAGCCCAAATTTCTTCAGGCGCCTGAGTCCGTGTATTCGCTGTTGGGCCTTTTTGACAACAGTGGCGGTGTGGCCGGCCCAAGTCAGGTCCTGGTGGATGTTGACTCCCAGGTACTTGAAGCTGTCCACCCTTTCCACCACTGTGCCGTTGATGGTGATTGGGGGGGGTGTGCTCCCCCCCCTCCTGTAGTCTACAATGATCTCCTTGGTCTTGGAGACATTCAGAGAGAGGTGGTTGTCCTGGCACCATTGTTCCAGGGCCCCCACCTCCTCTCTGTAGGCCGTCTCGTCACCCCCCGAGATCAGCCCCACGACTGCTGTGTCGTCTGCAAACTTCACGATGGTGTTCGAAGTTTGAGTCGTCACGCAGTCGTGGGTGTAGAGGTCGTACCAGAAGGGGCTGGAGACGCACCCCTGGGGCGCTCCTATGCTGATGGTCAGTGGGGAGGAGGTGAGGTTGCCCACCCTCACCACCTGGCGGCGGTCTGTCAGGAAATCCAGGATCCAGTCGCACATTGCTGTGTTATGTCACATGTCCCATGTTTTAACGCATGTCTGGGAACACCCATACAGGCTCTAGGAACGCCCACAATAGACGCTGGGTTAGCCTGGGGGCGGGGTCAGGGTGGGGTAAATTCCCCCATTCTATCATTCAGCAAAGTTAGAATTTAGCTGATAGCCCAGCCCAGGCAGACACGGTCAGGGATTTAACCACCGCAGTAAACGCACATCTGAGCAGACGTCTTGTGTTCTGCTCTAGAACCCCCAAACATGTAGTTTAGAGCCGCAGCACCGTCTTTTGGTGAGTCAGCCCATGAGATATATCGGCAGTTTTACCCATTGAGATATAATATGAATGGAGAACGCGTCCCTATCTCCTCCCTGTATGGTCTATTGAAGCCAAAATCTTCTCAGATCAGAGAACCAGAGTCTGCGCACTAGCTCTTTTGGGTTGAAACCTCAGTCTGAGCCCCCCCCTCTATACTTTCTTATGTAGAGCTGCTGTTTCTAGAATGCGCACAGTGCATTGTGTATTTATATACAGTCTAGCTCTGTAAATATGGCACTTTAACACATTGACTGCCAGCCGTTTTTTTTTTGCTGTAGGTAGCTTTTGCCAAGCCGTTTTTTTGAGGATTCTGGCTCATTTTACAAGAGCCGAGGATTCTTTTCTGCTTGGAGTTTGTCAACACAAAGTTCACAAAAGTACTAATAGAATGTGTGCTTTCTCTGTCTAAAAGAGTTAGTTTGTAGAGTTAGTAGTTATGTAGATATTAGCCGTTGAGTACAGCATGGTTTTAGCGTGTGAGACAGGAAGCTGAGATAATCGCAGTTTTGTGAAATTCAATCAAACACGCAGAACAGTCACTTTAACCATTTATTTTTGGCATCAGTGAGAGATCAGACATCCAAACAATATAGTTCCGAACGCCCTCTCCTTCAACTCCTCCCTCCGTGGGCGTGTCTAGTGGCTTTCAGCCTGCGTTTGTCACAAGTGAGTGCTCTGCTGCTGGGAGCCTGGCAGCGAGTTTGAGCAGCCTGCCTCCCTGGCAGCGAGTGTGGATAGGTCTGGGTTTGAGAGCCCCGATGAAGCCCCGTGCGACTCTAGGCTTTATGCTGCCCACCATGGACAGTAGCCACACAGTCCATTTCTGGAACCCCCCACCGCAGCAGCGCGAAAGCGTCCCCGCCTACAGTATGAGAATGAGGCTCGTTCGTTTCTGACTGTAAAATCGCCAAGCCATTTCCTTGATTTCCTTCCTTGGAGGAAGCAGACGCGGGAGGCGGCTGCTTTTGGTTGACTTTATCTCTGTCGGGAGAGGACCGTCGCCACCTAGCTGGTCGGTAAAATAGATTATACACATTCAATACTTCCAATATCTCCATAGGAGACGCGGGGGGCATTTATCCACGTAGCACCGTCAAAAAAATATATATATTTTTTTTGACGACTCAACTCGTCGGTGGCAGTGAACAGCTGGATTGTGTTTGACGACTCAACTCGTTGTTGGCAATTAACGTGTTAACACCTTAACTGCCAGCGACGAGTGTACTCGTCAAACACAATCCAGCTGTTAACTGCCAGCGACGAGTGTACTCGTCAAAAAAATCGATTTTTTTTTTGTTGACGGTAGGTTGTGCATCTAAGCCTTTTACATCTCTTATATAGGTATTGGACGTGTACAACGTGTACAACCCATTCCACCGACCCACTAAGTGGCGACAAGGAAGGAGGAAGGCAAGCAAAAAGCAGTGTGACTGAAGCCATTCTCATGAAGGTGGATTGGCGAAGGCGCTTTCATTTTCGCGCTGATTGCTGGCGGTGCGGGATTGCAGATTTGCATAGTGGATTGCGGGTGGGACACACTTTGAAACACGCAGCATAATATGACCAGAATCGCAAAAGCTTCATCAAAGCCCTCAACCAAAACTCCAAGACGCGAGCGAGTCCAACCAGACTTCCTCAAAGAGCGGCCGCACAGACAGGCACACACCCGCACAGCAGCAGCAAAGCAATGGTGACAAGCGGGGACTGCCCCCTAGTCCGACACCAAATTGGAAACAAATCCCATTCTAAAAGGCTTTTAGAATGGGATTTTCAACCCATTCTTTTTTGTTTCTTTTTCGCTATAATTTAGAGTAATTTAATTTCTATTCAGAAATTTATTTGAGAGGTCGAGAGTATGAGAAAGTGCATTTGCAAAGGTAGGAAAGTGCTTGTGACATGGCGCTGCAGCCAAAAAGAACGCCCACAGGAGGGAGGAGTTGAGCAGAGGGAAGTTTACTGCTGTTATGGAGGAAATTACTGTTCAAAACTATTGTTTAGGTCTTACTGATGCCAAAAATGAATGGTTAAAGTGACTGTGCTATCGAATTTCACAAAAAGCCGTTTATCTCTAAATATTTTTTCTGATGCTGAAACCATGCTGTATTCAACTGCTAATGCTTACATAACTACTAACTCTACAAACTAACTCTTTTAGACAGAGAAAGCACACATTCTATTAGTTCTTTTTAGATGATTGGTGTTCACGAAGTCGTAACAGAAGAGAAACCTCGGCTCTTGTAAAATGAGCCTAGAATCCTCAAAAACCCCCCTGGCAGAAGCTATCTACAGCAAGAAAAAAACGGCTGGCAGTCAATGTGTTAAGTTGTAATATTTTTTGTCTCGCCAAAAGTAACCAGGAAGATTCCCACTATGAGATCAGTTTATCAAAATGACGCCTGTACGAAAATCTGATTTTGGTTGTCGGAAATTGAGACCTCCGGGCTGCTCTCAGCAGCAGCCCGGACCGGAGGAGGAGCCAGGGATGCTCATAGCCTCGGATGCACTGCTGTGTTGATTAGCCTAATGTTTCCGTGGCATTTTGATTAACTTTATGATTTAATTCCTTTTGGAGCAAATGTTGGTTTAACAAATCTAACCTTTATGCTTTACGCTACGTTGTTTACTGGTATAGCATGAGTAGGGCAGCCTGTAACGTTCCATTTAATATAGCTCAGTGGTAACGTTAGCCCAGCTGCCTGGTCTCTTCTCTGTAACTATATCCTTACAACAGCTAAGAAAGGAGCTTGTGAAGAACGAACATCCCCACAGTCCCCAAGTCACTTCCCTGAGATATCTATATAAAAACGTTTATTGCTTTACTACCAAAATTAGCGATTAGCTAATGGTGGTTGTGTACACTTATGTAGGCCCCGTGTTGGTTATACCCGGGAGTTAACATTATAAAACACATTTCCTGGCATATGCAGGCAGTTGGACAACGTGGTAAGTTCTGAAAATATGTGTGTATTATTGTGTTATTCCAGCTATCGTTATCGGTTGTTAAGTTATTGTTACGTGGGAGTGTCTGTGCTTGATTGTTCCTCTCCAGGCCCTCCCCCCCCTGTGCTGTGGCACCTGTGCAGGAGAGCACAGGTGTATTCACTCTGCCAATCAGAGGCTGCAGCTTAAAACCATGGAGAGACAGACAGTCAGCCCAGTGGGCCATCGTGACAGCTTGGAGCTGTGTGTTGGTGTATACCAAATTCCTTACAGCTTGGTGCTGTGTGTTGCACACAGCATGGTGTGCTGTGTGCGTGGTGCTTAGCACTTGTGGATCGGTGTCGGTCAAAGAAAGCTTTCTCAACTCTTCTAGAGAGTGTGACTCTCAGATTGAGAGTGGGGCGCCTGGTGACTCTCTCCGAGAGTGTGGTCAGTTTATTTGGTTAACCTTAGTTTTTGTGTTATTAAAGCCCCAATCAGTAAGATTTTTTACATTTTTTACTGTAATATAACAGCTTTTTAGTCACAGGACATGGTAGATTGACTTGTAATAGGGAGACCCTCGTCTTTATTTATCCCACACCGCCCTCCATTGGCCAGCCCTGGGACTAAGCAGTTTGTCTGCCACGTCCCGTAGCAAGAAAAAAGAAAAAAGAAAAGCATGCGCGCATGCGCTGTACAGCGGAAGCGCTGTGTTCAAGAAAACAAGGAAGTAACTCGATTCGGATTTGCTACGAAAATGATGTTTCACGGAACTATGGATTATTATTTCATCACGTGGTGAGTACCCGATGTCACAACATGTACATAGAGCTTTCTGGCGCTGTGTTTTGTTGACTTTGAACGGCGATATCATTATCGATACTATTGGACCCAGAGGGCGCAGTTTCTCCAACAGTAAAACTTGGAAAACTTACTGAATGGGGCTTTAATCACTCTTCCTCTGTTTCAGGAAGCAGTCCTGTGTTGATTCGATTTGTACCTTTTTATTTAACCTTATTTTAGTAATAAAACCTGATTATTGTAAATGATCTGTCTCCTTTGTCCCCCGGTTTGTTGTGTTTCATCATATGTTACATCCTTTCTCCCCTGGTCAAACTTGGGAACGTAACATTATAGTAATATTAAGCCGATAAATAATGAAAAACAGCCGACTAGCACAAGCGGCTAACGCTAGTGCTAGCCTGCATGTTAAAAACCGTTGTGTACCGATAACGTGGCTGGAACTAATAAAACACATATTTTCTGAACTTACTTCAGTCCCCAACCAACGTTACTTCCTCGCGCACCTTTCACAAAACAATGTCCTTTTTATTGGATATGTCTGGTAGCCAACACAGCCACCCCGACCTCCAGGGAGCCAGTACCCATGCTAAAAGCCCGACCCCCAGGCAGCGTTAGGCTGGGTTCACACCGACGACCCAAGCCTTGCCTATGCCTTGCCTTTACCCACGCTTTTTAATAGGCGTCCGTTTTAGTCAACGAGGCTGTGTACACCGGCCGCCTGAGCGTGAACCCTGCGTGTACCCATGCCTTGCCTGTGCCTTGCCGATTTTATCGAATAGGCGTGAGCTCTATTTTGAAGCCGACAAGGCGCGTGCAGGCAGACTTCTTCTGTCAAGCCATGAAAGAAAAACGCACAATATCCGTCGGAAATGGAAAAGTCAACTGAATTTCATAATAAAATGGAGTTACTACAACATGTTGAGCAGAGAGACAGAGAGATTGACGGGTGGCTATCACGTGGGGCTTTCTCCCCGTCGGCAAACAAATCTTCATGAGAGAGAATAGCGACCGAAGAAGCAAGATGGACAATGTTGTTGTGCCAGCACATATTCTTGCAAGATCACCTCTCTAAAATGTACGACTATAGTCAGACCTGGTTATACATATCCAGCATCAATAGAACATTAAATATATCCGATTTATTTTACCTAGAGGCTACCCATGACAATTCTGGACAACACGTGAAAAAATACAGTCGGGAGAGAGGAGAGGCGCTTGTGACTCGGCTCCAGGTTCGGCGTGCAAAAGGCGTGCGGTGTGATCGCAAAAGCGAGTAACAGGTTCACGCCCAGCTCGGCGTAGGCGTGGGTTGAGGCAAGGCAAGGCGTAGGTTGTCTGTGTGAACGAAGCGTTAGATAACAGATGAAGCCGTGTGTCTTGTCTATGACGATAGATCTATAATATGAACAGCCTGTCCAGCCAATGACGGCTTGAGACTGGCTGCCACAGCTGTCAATCATCCATTTTTATCCCTTTTTATATGTCAAATAACTACTTAAAAACAAACTGATCAGAAAAAGGACCACTTGCACAGGCATTAGCATGATAATGACTATCTAAAATGATACAAACCACCTTTGGAAAAAAATTATCTGACGTGTGCTGTGATTATTTTTGTTGTGATTTTCCCATCCACTAACATGGGGGAGGCGGGCCTTGTGACCTATACTGGCTACAGCCGCCAGAGCGGCGATCTAACATGCAGCGGCTTCACTGAACGGGACCAATGCTCAGTCCATCTTTATATGTCGATGGTTTTACCCCACTCACTCACTCACTCGCCAGCCGGTTAACATTTTGTGGGCGTTCCCAGACATGCGGACTGTCTCTATGGGTCCCTATGCCAAAATGGCTGTAAAAACTCATTTCAAATCAAATTTGAAGCGTTAACTCCAGGATGAATGCTTAACATCAGGTAATTAATGTTTTTTGGTTGTTTGTTTTGTTTTAGAAAAACAGCTGGAAGTCCAAAAAAGTGCCTTTTTGGTGGTTTGGGGGCTTTTTTGCTATATGACGAGGCCTTTTTCCATGCTTGTCAATGAGATTTTCCCCCCTTTCAATTCTTTCTTTCAAATCTTTGACTTATTCCAGGCTCTGGGGAGGAGTGGGGGATGCATTTGTGGGACTGAGCCCCCCCCCCCCCCCCCCACTATTTGTGTTTTTTACATTATATAGAAAACCAGTGCCACGGTGGTTTATTTTCCTGTGTCTGAGCCCTGTTTGTCTTGTTCGCATGTAGAATTGGGGGGAAAAATGTTTTGCTGCCAATTAAAGAATTTCCCATTTATGGGATGGAAAATAATTCACTTGTATTTTTTAACACTGATAAAAAGCACTGCCAGGAAGTAAACAAACTGGAATTTAGAGGGTTAAAATTCAGAGTTGGAATGAAATGTTATTACCAATGAAAAAAACAAAAAACAAAACAAAAAATTCATCCTTCTCAACAATTTTGACAAGTTCTGATGAAAACAAGGGTATGTTACAGGGTATGTTATAGGGTACAAAGGACATGCTTGGATGATGAGACAACTCTGACAATAGCCAACCAGGGCAAATTCGAACTATTTCACAACTACCGTATTTCATTTGGGCATAATTAACACGTAATCTTATCGGCCTGTCATATCAGCACAAATGTTTCAGGCCGACAGCGTTATTTCATTTTAAAGCCTTTATCGGCCGATACCGATGATGTGCCGATATTATTGTGCATCCCTAACTGTAATGTAGTGTAACATAGCGTCATGTAATGTGTAGTGTTGTGCTGGCTCATGTAATGTGTAATTGTGCTGGCTTGCACTCTACAGTACCTCTTGGTGATGATGGTCTTGGTGAAGTTCTTGGAGCTGTCGCTCTTCTCCTGCAGCAGTTTCCTGATCTCCTGCAGGAGGAACAACACAGGTCAGAGGTCACACCAGCTGACAGGCTCGCAGGTCAGAGGTCACACCAGCTGACAGGCTCAGACACTCAGCAGCCGACTGTGTTTTGATTCACAAATATACAGTACAGTATTGTGTGCTCAAGGATTACTCTTAGTATCTCAAGTAGAAAAAACGTAGGTGCTCTTGAAGAAAGGGTTCATGAGGAAAAGACAGGTGTCTGTCTTTTACTCATGCACAGCCCAGGTCGAAACTTTTTTTTCATTTTTTTAATTTCCATTATCAAATTCCTTGCTCCACGTATGAGTGCCTGAAGTCTCCTTCTGCTCCAGCATACAGTACAGTATGTTTGAAATGATGTCGTGGTGTTTTCCCTTTCTGTCCCTGAACATGGATGCCTGCACATGCGAACTCCGACACACGCACGCACGCACGCACACACACACACACACCATGGTTTAATGTGTTGATGGTGCTATTTTTCGCACTTTTGTTTTTAAAGCTTGAGTGTCCAACTTTTACATATAAATGACCATGTCTTAATTGGCCTCGGCTGGGTCTACTGGGCGAGGGTGTATGATGTTGAGAGACCCGAAACACCTTACGACCCCAGCTAACATCACTGATGACGCGTCCCAGCGCATGCTGTAGCATGTATTTTAAACCTAGAATCCTGGCTCCCCTGGCCAGTGAATAGACTAGGTGACAACCAAGTATAGTTTGGTGACAAGCTGGAGAGACAGTTGACGGGCGGAGAGATGGCATCCGGTACTGGATGGGATTAGCACCCCATCCTGGCTCTCTCGTGAGGGAGAAACCCACAAACGCTACGGATTAGCCTCCTGAAAATCTGTGCAAAGATCGGCGCGGCCTGGGGTCCTTCAGGCTAGAGTGAGGTGCTCGCCGCAGGCGAATGACGTGCAACGCACAGGCCTTCTTGAGTCGTCCTCTCTGCCCATGGTAGGATTGCCTTTTCCCCGGGAGGGTCTGGTGAGACGAAGGAGGAGCCCGGCCTGGAGTCACCCACACAGGGCCTTAGACCCTCCATGCACCGAAGGCATTACAATACTGCGGTGTAGCACTAACTCTATTGCAGCGGATTGGGTGTGATCAGCCCTTCCGCGGGCAATGTTGCAGACAGAGTAGGAAGGCTGATCCGTGAGCGGCTGCTTCTGGGATGGGGGTCGGGGTCTTAATCGGCCTCAGCTGGGTCTACTGGGTGAGGGTGTATGATGTTGACAGACCCGAAACACCTTACGGCCCCAGCTAACATCACTGATGACGCGTCCCAGCGCATGCTGTAGCATGTATTTTAAACCATCCATTATAAGCCACTGCCAAATGAGTCCCCACAATGCTGATTAAGCCTATCACTGCCACATAACTCTCAGTATTCCACAGTAGACAGTAGCGCACCAGAGAGTTCCACCCAGCCAAGCCGGCTAGCTTCAGGTTAGCCCTCTGCTAACTTCAGGTTAGCCCTCTGCTAACTTCAGGTTAGCCCTCTGCTAACTTCAGGTTAGCCCTCTGCTAACTTCAGGTTAGCTCTCTGCTAACGTGAATGTAGATCAATAATGTCATCGTCTTCTTCCAGCTTATTTGTTATTGAACCAAATGGATCAAATTCTCAAGTGAAACGACTTATTTCGTGGGGGTTGTGTGTGACGCTCAAAACAAGTGATCGACTGTTTTACAGCCCAGACAGAGTAGGCTGACTAACGCTGCATCCATGTGCTGTGCTCCTTGCATGGTTCCATTTCCAGAGTTGGGAAGTCCTGCTTCCGACTTCGGCGTGTTCACAACATGGACGCAGTGTTGCCAACTCTTTTGCAAGGAAAGTAGCTAATGGCTACTCAGAAAGTCGCTAGATGATGATGTCACACGCTCATTTGTATATGCAATTATGCACGCCGCGGAAAAAGCGTTGTGATATAGAGAGGTGCTGACTCTGCCTGCCTGGAAACCCTATGCAGTGTGTGTATCTGTGTGAAGCACTGGCAGGGAGAGAGAAAGAGACAGAAACCCTGGCAGCAGCCATACCAGATTTGTCGCTAGTCGATTTAGAGCAGTGGTGACCAATTTGGGGCCCGCGGGCCAAGTTATCAGATATCTGCACTGATTGCAAAGGGTGGACGAGCTTTTTCATGTGGTGACTTTGTGAAACAGTGTCTGAATGTGGCTGCGGATACTGTGTTCACTCCTGAGATTGCATCCCTGCAAATTGTCATGGCAAATTGTTTACAAAAGATGGACAATAAAGCTGATTTTCAAAGTACCTTGAGGATTTTTCAAGTTGTGAATTAAGTCAAATTTCTCTCTTGATTACAAAGGTGGAAAATACAACTGTTATTAACTGGGTGTTTACTGATTAAATGTTTAAGCTCCCCACAAATGCAGATGTTTTTTTAAATATATATAACCAATTGCAAATTATTACAATTACCAAACAGATAAAAAGTAGATTATTATATTGAAATGTAATTTTAGATTTAGAATGTTAATTTTCTATAAAACACAATACATTTTAATGTAATTCCACAACGTTTATTTTTGGCCCTCCACCCAGATTGAGTTTTGGCCCTTCATGGGAAAGAATTTGGGCACCCCTGCTCTAGAGAAATAAAGTCGCCAGGGGGGGTCTGAAAAGTAGCTAAATATAGCGACAAAGTTGGACACCACATGAATGCAGCGCACATACTCTCACTGCCAAAAGGGGGAGACAAAATATCCGCACTATAGCTTTAAATGTAAAGAAGTGAAATAAGCTGAACAGTATGAAGGGGCGAACCTCCTCCTGTCGTGTGATAACAGTCTGCCTCTGCTCCAGCGTGCCCAGCAGCTCTGACATCTTCAGCTGGAGGCTCCTCTCTGAGGACGACCGCTCAGTGGTCACTGTCTTCTGGATCTTCACCAACTGGGACTACAGAGAGAGAGAGAGAGAGAGAAAGAGACAGACAGACAGACGGACAGAGTGACAAGCAGAGTGACAAACAGCCAGCCAGAGATAAAGAGAGAGAGAGAGGGGACACACACACACACGCACGCACACGCACACACACACGCACGCGCCATGCACACACACACACAGAGCAGTGGTAAATAAATGAAAGTAACTCCTAGTGAACCCTTTGATACGTACTTCTATAGAGCTCAACAGTCACGTGACTTCCCGTGACGTTTCCAGCCAAAGAAGAGCTTCCCATTAATTTTCTCCATAGACTAGGGCTGGGTATCTATCTATATCTATACTATAATGACGGGATCGTCTGTCTCTCTCTCTGTCTGTCCTTCGCGTATCTCGGGAACCGTTGGTCGGATCGACTTGAAACTCGGGGGGTGCGCTGATGGCGACCCGACGGAGTGCGGTGCCCTGTTTCCGTGCGATTCGGACACGAAACACGTTCGATATTTGAATATTTGTCTTCAGTTCTGCTCCTTCAGAGGGTGAAGAAATCTCCTCCTATGTATGTGCCTGTCCAAATATGCATTTACAAGTCTGTCATGAATAAAATCAAGGGGAAATAATCAGTAGAGCTCAGTTTTTTATGTGGCTATAATGGTAGGCTATAAAGGTGCTCTTATACTCGAGCAAAGCTCCGTGGGGGTGGGGCCCCGCGAGTCTCCGTGAGTCACCGTGTAGACCTCGCGCTGGGGCAGATGCCATTATACTCAGAAAGTGATCAGCATGTATTGTACAATGGTGAGAACAGCCCGTGAAAAGTCGCAATGAAACTCTGTGCAGTACTGAGTGCGCTTTAACTCTCAAACGACCGCACATCAGCACATGAAGGACTCACCAAACTTGTTTTTACTGAAAGCCGTTTTTACTTCTCAGCCCTGATAGCCTACTCTGTGCTGCTTTTAATCTCTCTCAATCATGCTCTCAACACAACACATTTACTTGGTGAAATGACTAAAAACGAACAGTTGCAAATCTAAGTTTATAGCCTACCACATGGGTCAAGAAATGTGGTGAAAACACAGCTCAGTGTTCAGGGTTCAGTGGCTCGAAAGCAGCCATGTTTGGAGAGAAGCTCGCGCTGTTAGAAAAAAAATCAGGCACAACGCGAGCGGCCGCTGGAGCTAGCGAATAACCACGCCCAACAAATTTACGTAATTTGACGCGCCCGCCCCTCGCTCCACCCCCGCGCAGGGTGAGCATAATTCAGCCTTAATGAGTCACGCATTCAGAAATAATATCCTCTAGGGCAGGGATACTCAACTTGCTTTGCCCGGGGGCCACTTTTGTGAAATGATAGGAGGCCAGGGGCCAGTTAATAAACAAACAATATACATTTTTCTGTAGCGGATTGTAGTTTTTTGGGGTGTCAGCCGGAGTTTAGTCTTACAATGTTGTGCACACCGGATAGTTAGTTAGGTTAAGTTAAGTACATACATAAGTGCCTGGGTAGCGAGCAGACGGCGGTATTTGACAATTTAACTGGAGCTCAGCCAAACTTTATTTCACATTAGTTATTATTGTGAATGAAAACTAACGTGAAATTATTAGGAAATGGTCGGGGGGCCACTCTGCACCCTGTCGCGGGCCGCATCTGGCCCCCTGGCCGCAAGTTGAGTATCACTGATCTAGGGCCACGCCACTTCCGGGAACCCCCATCCTGTGTAAGTTGGGTTGGGAGTGTGCCCTATTGTGCAGTGCCCTGTTTTCGTGCAATTCGGCATAGCGCCACCTACTGGCAACATAAAAAATGCTGTTTATCCCAAGAACCGTTCGTCCGATCGACTTCAACTTTGGGGAGTGCGCTTTGGGGGACTCAAGGGAGTGCAGGGAGCTGAATTCCGTGCAATTTGGCATTGTGCCACCTACTGGCAACACAAAAAGCGCTTTATCTCCATAGCCATTCATCTGATCGACTTCAAACTTGGAGAGTGTGCTGCTGGGAACCTGACATAGAACACTGCAGAATGTTGTGTAATTCGGCACAGCGCCACCTACTGGCAACACAAAAAGTGGTTTATCTTGAGAACCGTTCGTCCGATCAACTTCAACTTTGGGGAATGCGCTAATGGGAACTCGACACAGTGCAGTGACGGATTTCGTGTAATTCGGCACAGCGCCACCTACTGGCCACACAAAAAGTGGTTTATCTTGAGAACCATTCGTCCGATCGACTTCAAACTTGGGGAGTGCGCTACTCGGACCCCGATGGTGCCACATTTCATGCAATTTGGACTTATTCCAGGACTGCGTCTATGTATTTTCTTCGCATATCTCGAGAACCGTTTGTTGGATCGACTTCAAACTTGCGCTTAGGGGGACCTGACAGAGTGCAGTGTATGTGCGGGGGGGAGCGCCCACGGGGTGGTGCATGGGGGAATGGGCACTGCACTAGTTGGTTCAAATTTCAATAATCGATTCGATTCCGATTCACAAGGTTCCGAATTGATTAATCCCGATTCGATTCGATTAATTTCAATATCGATTTGGTTAGTGATACTAAAACATGTTTTCTGAGCTGTA
Source organism: Poromitra crassiceps (assembly GCF_964638095.1). Classification (NCBI taxonomy): domain Eukaryota; kingdom Metazoa; phylum Chordata; class Actinopteri; order Beryciformes; family Melamphaidae; genus Poromitra; species Poromitra crassiceps. The sequence continues at coordinate 64,076,311 of NC_139623.1, forward strand.
ACCTGAATTACATGATTGTCCAGTTATGTAACACAGGGGTTCCCAACCTTTTTTGCGCGACCGGTTGTCAATTTTAATGGTTTTAGTTACACATATATTTACTCGCAGGTGGTGACAAAGGGTAAATAACAGCCTTTTCATCTGTTAATAAAGACACTTTCACAATTATGCACAGTGATTTGATTTCAGCCTATATCATTTCTAAAAGTAGATATTAATGATCAAACATTTCCATTTATGTAGCCTACAGTATTTATGTTTTTGTTTCAACTACAAACATAAATAAACGTCAACTTGAAACTTTTTTTTTAACTCATTCATGGCCAGTTTAGGACTGCCAATATTTAGCACAGGCCAAAGATTTTCATAATTGTTGGTCATCTTTCAAGACCCACAGTAAATTATCTATTAGCACCAGAGTGATTTGCAATACCTCAAAATGAAGATGTACGTCTCTGGGTTCACCAGGAAAAAAAAAGTGAGCTTTTAGCATGTTCTGTACTCTACTTATATCCATTTATATACACCCTGTTTTCACCCAAAAGGTCTCTCTGAGATGACAAACAGGAGAAAAGGCAATTTCTGTAAAATACACATTCTCAGGCAGAACTCACTCTCAATTCTTTTATTTTGAACTGTATTGACATCAGACATGTAAATACTATTCGTTATGACACAAATGAAAAAAAAAAAATATATATATATATATATACACATGAAGTGCTTTTTTTTACATTCAACAATACAGCAGTGTGAGTGAGTGTGCAGACAGACACACAGACAGACAGACAGACAGACAGACAGACAGACAGACAGACAGACAGACAGACACACCGACAGACAGACAGACAGACACACAGACACACACACACACACACACACACACACACGATCCCCCTTCGTTGCGTGATTTCTAACCCCACATAGGATAAGCAATAACCACGCCCTGTGGCGCCGGGATTGGCCAGGAGCAACACTGGAGGGCACGCAGCCCAGCGATTTCATGAACCAACTGAATAGCTCTTGAGAACGGACAGCGGGCTGCTGTGACTGCCACTTCTGCCGTGTGTTTATTTTGTTTTGTTCTGGTCCACCCGTCCTCGTCCATGTCTCCCTGTCCTATCCTCCTGCTATTTGATCGTTCCCGTTTTCCCCTCGGCTATTCAACACGTCCTCACCGCCCTCTGATCGATCATTTCCTCATTCCTCCGATGATCAAACGCATCTCTGGATTACTTTCTCCCGTTTTCTCCCGGCTGGCACACAGGAAAGCGACCAGCTCCTGCAGCGCGCCGAGGGGCGTTTCAATGGCGTTTCTCCTGTCTGCACAAGGCAAGCTCCTTATCCGTTTTCTGCTTTTCCTCCTGCTCAATTTCAAAACAACAGCTGCGGTATGTGTTTGTTCACGTGTTGTCTTAGATGCTAGGGACCTGATACTATGTCACAGGCTGAGGAAGTGTTTGAACTACGCGCTGCAGTAATAAAAACAAAAACACGTCAAACACGTCTGGGCTATTCCTGATAACATGTCAAAGACGTCATTGGCCCTGAATGAGTTCATAAAAAAAATTGATCTCTGGACATATGAATCGATATCAAAGGAATAAAATAAAAATCGATTAGAAATCGGAGAATCGATTTTTTTAACCCAGCCCTACCATAGAAAAATCCTTATAACGAGTTTTAATGCTGAAACCAAGCTAACCCTGAATTGTGAATGACCATAAAACATTTCAGTTGGAGCAAAAACAAAGAATAACTAGTGGGAGTGGGGGGGGGGGTGTATACAATTAAAAAAAAAATCCCTGTTTTAATTTTTTTTTTTTTTGCTCCAAGTTAAATGTTTTATGGTCACTCACAGTGGTGTAGTGACTCACTCACGACCCGTCACCCATGACGCAGGGACGTCGGGGGCCCTCAGGGGCCTTCAACGGCCAAAGGGGGCCAGGTGTAGAGTAGAGAGGGGGGCGGGGGTTGGGGGAGTTGGGGCATGACGACACAATGGGGCATTGTGAAAACTGACCACACAGCTGCACTTCATGCATGGAAGACAACAGTCTGAGCGTAAGCTATAGCCTTAATTCAACAAACTATCACGACATGCAGAGTCTGATAACAAGTTGCTAAAAATACATAATGGGTGATAATGGCCCGATAACGTTCATGCATATAATAATTTGTGCATAACGTTGGGAATTAATTAAACGACCCTACAACTCATGCCGAGATGCATCGATTTCCTCAAGTCTCAAGTGCTCCAAAGAAAACAGGTCTGCAGGACCGCCCTCTCTAGCCTGGGTAAGTCACGTGGGGGCTGGGTTTACCCAGGCTACGCCCTCTCACCATCACAGAGGATGTACGCTGGTCGTTCATGCGGATCAACCTACACGGGTGGCCCGGAGGGCATCCCCGGTCATGTCCTCAAGGTCTGTGCCCACCAGCTGGAGGGGGTATTCACAGACATTTTCAACCAGTCCCTCTCCCTCCGGACTGTGCCCTCCTGCTTCAGATCAGCAACCCCATTCCCAAACAGCAGAAGGTGACCAGCCTCAGTGCCCCATAGCCCTCACCCCCATAGCCAGCAAGTGCCTAGGGTGGGGGGCGGATGCCACACATCCGCCCCCCTTCCCCCCCAACCACGGCCCTCTACAATTTGCATACCGCCCCAACAGGAGCACAGCGGATGCCATTGCCCACGTGCTACACACCGCCCTCTCCCACCTGGAGGGGAAGGACACCTATGTGAGAATGCTGTTCATGGACTACAGCTCAGCATTCAACACCATAGTGCCCTCCAGGTTGGTCAGCAAGCTCAAGGATCTGGGCCTGTACACAGCACTGTGTGACTGGATTCTGGACTTTCTGACAGACCGCCTCCAGGTGGTGAGAGTGGACAACCACACCTCCTCCCCACTGACCATCAGCATAGGAGCGCCTCAGGGCTGTGTCTCCAGCCCTTTCTGGTACGACCTTTATACCCATGACTGCGTGGTGACACAGACTTCAAACACCATTGTGAAGTTTGCAGACGACACAGCAGATCTCCAATGGCAATGAGACGGCCTACAGGAAGGAGGTGGATGCCCTGGAACAGTGGTGCCAGGCCAACCACCTCTTCCTGAATGTCTCTAAGACCAAGGACGTCATTGTGGATTACAGGAAGGGGAAGGAGACTCACCCCCCAATCACCATCAAGGGCACAGTGGTGGAAAGGGCGGACAGCTTCAAGTACCTGGGAGTCAATATCCACCAGGACCTGACGTGGGCCAGCCACACCACCACTGTCGCCAAAAAGGCCCAATAGCGACTACACAGACTCAGATGCCTGAAGAAATTTGGCCTGAGGCCCAAAATCCTCAGGGACTTCTACAGAGGCACCATTGAGATCCTGAAGTCCCATACTAGATATGTATGTTAGCTAGTGTCAGATGTGTTAACAACAAGACATCATGGTTAGCTGATAGCTAGCTAGTAGTGATGCGCGGGTCACCCAGAACCCGCCGGGTCCCGCGGGCTGAGCCGCCCCGCAGGCAGGCTGGGTTGGCAAATTATGAAAATATCGCGGGTGCGGGCGGGGCAGGCTCAGAACGTGACAAAGCAACATTATTAAATAATTTAGAGCAGTGAAACACGCAGAGTAATTAACCTTAAAGACGTTAACTCTCTGTCACGCGTAGGTACACACAATCAGGCAAGACTCCTGCTGCACTCTCTATAGCCTACATGGAGTAAAGAAACGCTTCAATGATGTAACCTATGTGTTCTCAAAACAAACATTTTGGAAGGATTATTCGCTGTAATTATTAGTTGAAGTGTAATGCCACCGCAGATTTTCTGTTGTGGACTCGACTGTGATCTATTTGTCAACTTTACTGCAACGTGAGTAGGTTGTGAACAATTGAGTGCGCATGAGGTAATTAAAAGAAATCAGACAGCGAGTCTAGCCGTATCTGCAAGCCGTGTGCGCACCTGCTGCACTACTACGTTTAGTAGCCTACTACTGCAACATGGCCAATTCAGAGCGAATGAGGTAATTAAAATAAATGGGGAAGAATAAGAACTGTTTCTGTAGCCTGCCTAGTGCCTACCTCTACCTGCTACCTCCATTTGAAACACTGCGGTCACGCCATCCGCACTTTGGGGAAGCATAGTCGGTCGCGCTATCTGAAGACTATGGATTAATTGAAGAAAGACCGTCATGAAAGCAGCAGCGCAACTCATCCAGAGCAGTATAGTAGGCCTAGGCTACAACTGTTGTCGGGCACGGCAGCATGTGAGTGTCTGTGTGTGTGTGAGAGAGAGAGGGGGGAGAGACACAGAGTTATTAGCTACTTTGCACACCTTGGAAGCTCCGCTGTGCTCCTCCTGAGTCCGGAGACATATTACATTAAATTGGCCGTTGCGGGCTGCTGGGTTGGGCTGGGTTCGGAATTTTCAGATATTTTAACGGGCTGGGCGGGGCGGGCTGGCTCCAATGATGGGTTGGGTTGGGGCGGGCCTTAAAAAACCATGACCCGCGCATCACTACTAGCTAGCTAACAAGCTAGACATTTATAGATGGGTGGACCAGTGATAAAACAACCAGTTCCCAGTCAAAAACAGCAGAGAAATACACCATGTCCACTGAACTTTGCTCAAATAGAGTTGTATGTTTTCACAGCTGTTAGTGCTTAAGAGCTGATCTCCAATATGGCCGCCAGTCGGTGCATTACATCACCTGTACAGTAAGTCCTCTACTGTATATTTTTTATTTCGTTTTGCCCAATTCAACTGTATCCATTCCTCCCTCCATCTCTCACCCGCAGGCTCTGCAGCTCTCTGTCCTTCTCGTCTCTCATGGCGTTGAGCTGCTCGCTATACTGACGCGACAGCTCCTCTGTCTTGGTCTGCAGGGTGGAGCTGCTGCACTGTCCCGCCAACTAGAGAGAGAGAGACAGAGAGAGTTAGGCAGACATAAAGACAGAGAGACAGAGAGAGTTAGGCAGACATAAAGACAGAGAGACAGAGAGAGTTAGGCAGACATAAAGAGAGAGAGACAGAGAGAGTTAGGCAGACATAAAGACAGCGAGACAGAGAGAGTTAGGCAGACATAAAGAGAGAGAGACAGAGAGAGTTAGGCAGACATAAAGAGAGAGAGACAGAGAGAGTTAGGCAGACATAAAGAGAGAGACAGAGAGAGTTAGGCAGACATAAAGAGAGAGAGACAGAGAGAGTTAGGCAGACATAAAGACAGAGAGACAGAGAGAGTTAGGCAGACATAAAGACAGAGAGACAGAGAGAGTTAGGCAGACATAAAGAGAGAGAGACAGAGAGAGTTAGGCAGACATAAAGACAGAGAGACAGAGAGAGTTAGGCAGACATAAAGAGAGAGAGACAGAGAGAGTTAGGCAGACATAAAGACAGAGAGACAGAGTTAGGCAGACATAAAGAGAGAGACAGAGAGAGTTAGGCAGACATAAAGAGAGAGAGACAGAGAGAGTTAGGCAGACATAAAGAGAGAGAGACAGAGAGAGTTAGGCAGACATAAAGACAGAGAGACAGAGAGAGTTAGGCAGACATAAAGACAGAGAGACAGAGAGAGTTAGGCAGACATAAAGAGAGAGAGACAGAGAGAGTTAGGCAGACATAAAGACAGAGAGACAGAGAGAGTTAGGCAGACATAAAGACAGAGAGACAGAGAGAGTTAGGCAGACATAAAGAGAGAGAGACAGAGAGAGTTAGGCAGACATAAAGACAGAGAGACAGAGAGAGTTAGGCAGACATAAAGAGAGAGAGACAGAGAGAGTTAGGCAGACATAAAGACAGAGAGACAGAGAGAGTTAGGCAGACATAAAGAGAAAGAGACAGAGAGAGTTAGGCAGACATAAAGACAGAGAGACAGAGAGAGTTAGGCAGACATAAAGAGAGAGAGACAGAGAGAGTTAAGTTAAAACAGCGCCAAAATATGGTGGGGATGCAATTACTTGCGGGGGAACATAACTCATCACAGCAACGGGCACAAGCGCAGATTAGAGGCACACCAAATAATTTATGCACGGCGCAAACGGGATTTGGGCGGTTAACCACCAGAATTATTCACGGGTGTGGCCTGGCAATGCCTGGACGTTACATCAATCAGATTTCTATCTTGCTGTCCATGTAATACAGTTTGTGTGAGGCATGCTGTACTTCTCCCCATGCGTAATTTGGATAGGTGTAGGCCTATTGACTGTATATATTATCTCACAACGACACCATCACATCATATACCTGTTAAAAACTAGGGATGCACGATATATCGGCAATCATATCGGTATCGGCAGATGTTAGTTATTTTTTAACATATCCGCATCGGTCCGATGTTGCAATGTTAATGGCTGGGTTTCCCAAAAGCTTCTTTGCGCTAAGAAGCTAATTTAACCCTTCTTAACTCATTGAGTGCCATGGACGAACATGTTCGTCATTTCGTTTAGTAACGTAGAGTGCCAAGGACGAACATGTTCGTCAATTACGTTTTTTGACGGGGGGATGTCGATCTAAGCCTCTTACATCGCCTCTTACAATAGGGGAGCTATTGAATGTGTCTAACCTATTTTACAGAACCCTTAGGTGGCGACAGTGCTCTCCAGATTAGACAAAGGCCAGGAGAAAAGAGAGAAGAAGTCATGAGGAAACGGAAATCGCATCGATATGCTTAAAGCATAACGTTAGCTGTGCCTGTGAACAGCAGTCATCTGCTGCCACAATTGAGCCCCATCCGTGTCCGCTGCGATAGCCCATCCATATGATTTAGTTGCCGACACCAGCGTCTTTCTGAAAAGTTACATTATTCTCAGCTGGGAGCCGGGGACACGCTGTAAAAAAGCGGGGGGATGCAGCGGACTTTTCAGTGCAGATCAAACTCAGAGCAAACCGCAGCAGAGACACTCCTCCCACCACGGAGGAGGAGGAGGGGGTGGGGGGGGGGGGGGGGTGGGGCACACGCAGGGCACTACAGCATACAACCATTGACAGTACACACAGACCCAGGCAGCAGCAGGCTCGATGCATAGAGAGCAAACAAGCTAGAATAGGCTATCTGATGCCCACCAGCAGTAAATCAAGACCAGCAAGAAGGTGTAGGGTCTGCGCACGCAGGGGCCAGCGCTGCTGGTTGCAGCTAAAAAATATTATTTGGCCAAACAAAATTCCTTTGTTTTCACTCTTTTATTGAAGGAAATTATTTTTGAGGTGTCATTATATCAGAAAATATTAGCTTCAGAGTCAATGATGTGCTTGAAATGTTTAATTTCACAAAAGGCTCATTATCTCAGCTTCTAGAAAAAAATTGCTGTTTTTGGTTAAATCAAGCTATCTTCTCCGGCTCATAACTAAAGAACGGAAAATGGGATCAATAAACTTTTTTTTGCAGATGATAGAAGAGAGTCTCCTCGTTCCTTGTGCGTGTTCGGTGTTTACATAGTAATATCACACAATATTCTGTGGGCCTCGAGAAATCACTGAAAACGCTCTGAAACTCTGGCACTGGGAGCGTCCGTTCTCCAAAAGTGGCTGGCACTCAATGAGTTAAGGCCCCCTTAAGAAGCAAACGCGTTTCCCAATTGCTTCTTTACGAAGGCATGCGTTTCCCAAAAGCTTCTTAGCGCTAAGAAGCTTCTTTGACCCTTCTTAAGGCTCCCGTAAGAAGCCAACGAAGCCAACGTGTTTCCCGATTGCTTCTTAGCCTAAAATTATCTTCCAATTATCTTCCGTTAAGAAGGCTGCGTTTCCCAAAAGCTTCTTAGCGCTAAGATGATCTTTCGTTAAGAAGGTTTTGTAAGAAGGGTCTGGGGCATTCTTAACACCTTCTTAATGACAAAACACTGGCAGATCCAGCCGCGTCAGGCAAAAGGAGATAATTGTGTCCACTGTTCCTCTTGTGATTTTCCCTTTTTCCTTTCTTTCATGCACCCTTTAGTGTTTAAAATTGGGGAACACTTGAAAATCTCCCCTCTATGTATGGTTACTTGTGTTTTAAATGTTTTACCGTAGGCTATATTCCTCTAATCAGAATGGATTCCTTTTATAATGTTGTGGATTTATATAGCACCTTTCACAGAACCCAAGGTTGCTTAAATTCTGTAGTGTTTCTCTGTTTTGTTGTATGCTGTGTATATAAAGCAATTTGAACTGCAGTCCATGTCTGAAATAAATAATGTTTAATAAAGTTTAAGGGGACCATGATTAGGTTATTCTACAACAGTGTTTCTCAACCACTGAGTCGTGGCCCACTGGTGGGCTCAGAGTGCCATCTAATGGGCCGCAGAGGACCTCTCACATCGAGATTGTGGACAGCTCCAGTTAAGATGCTTCTTAACACATTGAGTGCCAGCCATTTTTTCAATCCTGTAGGTAAGTTGTGCCAGGTTTTTTTTTGAGGATTCTGGCTCATTTTACAAGAGCCGAGGATTATTTTCTGTTAAGAATTCGTAAACACCAATCATCTAAAAATAACTAATAGAATGTGTGCTTTCTCTGTCTAAAAGAGTTAGTTTGCAGAGTTAGTAGTTATGTAGATATTAGCCGTTGAGTACAGCATGGTTTCAGAGATTTTCAGAGAGTTTGGAGATAAATGGATTTTTAGAACCACCTCACGTGCCTGTGATTATGGGTGCCCTTGTCTCCCACTCTGTGCGCTCTCTCTCTCTCTCTCTCTCTCTCTCTCTCTCTCTCTCTCTCTCTCTCTCTCTCTCTCTCTCTCTCTCTCTCTCTCGAGAGAGAGAGAGAGAGAGAGAGAGAGAGAGAGAGAGAGAGAGAGAGAGAGAGAGAGAGAGAGAGAGAGAGAGAGAGAGAGAGTGTGTGTGTGTCTCCAAACTCCTCCCTCCGTCTGTGCTGCGGAGTGCTCTGCTGCTGGGAGTTTGCAGCGAGTTGAACAGCCTCTCTCCCTGGCAGCGAGTGTGGATAGGTCTCACTGTCTCTTGGGTTTGAGAGCCCCGATTAAGCCCCGTGCGACTCTAGGCTTTATGCTGCTCACCCAGTCCATTTCTGGAACCCCCCACCGCAGCAGCGCGAAGCGTCCCCGCCTACAGTATGAGAATGAGGCTCCTTCGTTTCTGACTGTAAAATCGCCAAGCCATTTCCGCGGGAGGCGGCTGCTTTTGGTCCACGGGTCCCGTGGCTGTGGCTTTCTCTCTGTCTCTGTCTGGAGAGAACTGTCGCCACTTAGTGGTCGGTAAAATAGATTATACACATTCTCTTGCTCCAATAGTGATCTCGAAGATGTAAAAGGGGTTGATTGATGTCCCACCGTCAAAAGAAAAAAATGTTTATGTAAGACGAGATAGCTCGTCTATGGCACTTAACCGTTGGATTATGTAAGACGAGATATCTCGGCTATGGCACTCAACGTGTTAAGAGCCTTCTATTTTTTTTTATTTTTCTCTTCTGTTAAGAAGGCGTTTTGGAAACACTTCTTTGGAGCCTTCTTAACTCCTTAAGAAGCTTCTTAACTCCTTAAGAAGCTTCTTAACTCTTAAGAAGCTTCTTTGTTGGGAAACTCAACCAATATCGGTTATCGGTATCAGCCAAAATGTTCACATTGAGAGGAAACAATGCGGTGAATCTATGATGTATGGGCTTTTCCAAAGTTTTGTAAATAAAGAAATGCATCACTTTTTCAATATGTTCAAAATTCGATGATCATATAACGTGTTTTTATACAGATCATATCGGCATCGGCAAATATCGGTTATCGGTCATAACAGCAATGTTAATATCGGTTATCGGTATCGGCCAAACTTTTCATATCGGTGCATCCCTATTAAAAACATCTGAGTTTTGATGCAACTCGGGTTATTTTGTTGACTGGGGTGGGACAATAGAAACGTGTTTGCAGCGGGTAAACGAAAGATAAAAGAAAAAGAAAAGATTGGAGGATTTACAGTGGACTCAATTAAAACTCTGCGAAACATTGAGCTGCCGACTCGTGCCGAGGACAGAGAGAGATGGAGACAGCTTGTGACAGATCGGCTGTGGTGCCAACGACCCTCCGGGTTATGGGATAGCAGGTGAAGGTGAATAGCCTATTGCAAGTAGGCTACAATGTACAAGTTTTCTCAATTAATTTACTGTAACCCCTCCTTGCGATGTGATAAAAGGTTCTCAGTGAATTATAGTTGATTGCCTCACCGAATAATCTGCAATCAAAATAATTTCAATTTCATGACGTTTCTGCGCTGCGCAGCATGGAGATTATGGTGCGCTTAAGCACAGCGAGTATTTTAGTGCCTAAGAGGTGCTTTTCAAAGCTCTTAGCGCAAAGTAATTGCGCGCTGCTGACGATAGGATAATGCCATATATCGCCACATAGCAATAGATGACTTAGCGAATTAGCGCTGAAACGCCTGGTTTGGTATGTGGCACGCCTATGTCCAGTACAATTACAACAGGCATGCGATTGTGCCTGCCCCCAATTTGCATTGCGCCGGCGTTAAACGAGCGCAAACGCTAAATTACCGCTTTTGCGAAGATAGGGCCCAAAAGCTTCACTATTGAGCATCATCAAGGTCTTGAGACTTTAAACAATCTCAACCATGCGGGATACTTCGGCAACCAGCTGCATATACCGGATCAACTACAAAATACTGGTCCTCACAATCACATACAAGGCCCTGCAACAACTTACCACCCCCCCCCCCCCCCCCATCCTTCTCCAGGGCAGCTCCCAGGCTCTGGAACTCCCTCCGCCCTGACATCAGAGACTCAGAGTCCCTCACAGTTTTTCAATCCCCCCTCAAGACCCATCTATTCTCCTCTGCCTTCTCTTAGTCCCCCCCACCTATCTCTGTGTGTCTGTGACCTGTTTGTCCATTATTTGTTGCACTATCGTCATCACGTTAGTGTAGTGTATAGTGTAAAGTGTCTTTGAGTCCTTGAAAGGTGAAATATAATAATAATAATAATTATTATTATTATTATTTGAGCTAAGAACACAGAGAGAACATGTGACAGAACATGACACAATGACACAGCGATGTGACAGTTTTCCATAAGTAAGACAGGGTAGGAAATTATTGGGCCCTTGGAGAAAAATACCCATAAAAATAATTAAGTTGTCCTTGGAATTGGAATGACAGTTTTTTTTATGCCCCCGTAAAATAAAGAGTTCACTTTCTGTATATTAACACGTTCACTGCCAATGGCGAGTTGACTCGTCAAAAAAATTCCAACGGTTCACTGCCAATGACGAGTTGAGACGTCAAAAAAAAAAAAAAAAATTTTTTGACGGTGCTACGTGGATCAATGCCCCCCACGTCTCCTATAAAAATATTGGAGCGACCGAACGTGTACAACCCATTCCACCGACCCACTAAGTGGCGACAGTGCTCTCCATTCTAGAGGAAGGCAAGCAAAAAGCAGTGTCAGGAAGCCATTCTCATGAAAATGGATTGGCGAAAACGCTTTCGCGCTTGGGAGCTGGCGGTGGGGTTTTGCAAATTTGCATAATAGATTACGGGTGGAACACACTTTGAAACACGCAGCATAAATAAGACCAGAATCGCAAAAGCTTCATCAAAGCTCTCAGAACCCCAAGAAACGAGCGAGCCCATCCATCCAGACTAGCCCAGCGGCCGCCAGGCAGACAGGCAGACAGGCACAGCAGCAGCAAAGCAGTGAGCTGGTGACGCGAGGTTACAGCAGCAGCAGCAACGAGCTTGTGACACGCTCGCTGCAGCCAAGAAGAACACACACGGAGGGAGGAGTTTGAAGGAAAGGGGTGTTTCCTGCTAACCTGACGCTGCCAGATGGACGGTATAGCTCCACATAGGTTTCACGCTAAACCAGTCGATCTGGGTTTGAAGTCACCAGACCCGCTGACGGAGGCGGGCACTTTGTCCAAGCTACTTGGCAGGTGATTGGATGACCCATCTGTCTATCACCGCTGGTGGGTGTTAACTTCAACCAATCAGATCGCGGAAGGTGCCTGTGGATGATCTCCGTGGTATTCATTGATTGAGTCCTCGCGGTCGTAAAGTCACCTTCGAAGCATTTAGTTAGATTATAACGAACTAGTTGTGTGGCTTAGCCTTCCCAAATGTTGAGGGTCGTTTTTTAGAATTTAATACATAGAATTGGGAACGTTACATTCAATTTCATTCACTGCCTGTCACTTCCGCGGCGGCAGCCATGCTGATGAGTGAAAAGAACTACAAAGACCATGTACCCACTACTTGCCCAGACGAGCCAGAGCCCGCCTACGGCCGCCGCTGATTCGTCGAGCTGGCATGGCTCGACCAATCATCTTAACTGCCTGTGCAGGTCCAGACCGTCACGGAGAACCAAATGCAATGTGAGTTCACGTGACGGGCGGTTTACCAGGCTAGTTTCCTGCTGTTATGGAGGAAATTACTGTTCAAAACTATTGTTTAGATGTCTGACGTCTTACTGATGCCAAAAATGAATGGTTAAAGTGACTGTTCTATCGAATTTCACAAAAAGCCGTTTATCTCAGAATAAATTTACAGACGCTGAAACCATGCTGTATTCAACTGCTAATGCTTACATAACTACTAACTCTACAAACTAACTCTTTTAGACAGAGAAAGCACACATTCTATTAGTTCTTTTGAGATATTGTGTGTTCACAAAATCCTAACAGAAACGAATCCTCGGCTCTTGAAAGATGAGCCAGAATCCTCAAAAAAACCCTCTGGCAGAAGCTAACTACAGTTTTGAAAAACGGCTGGCAGTGAATGTGTTAACGTTACTCTGTATTTGCAAAGCACAACTCGAAAATGGCCAGCTCTCCTCCTAATAGCGTTATTTACCTCAGTGACAGGCAGCACAAGGTAGCTGGCCAGCTAGTTAACTAGCTAAAGTTAACTTAAGAAAAATAGATAATTTTTTAATATGCAAACCACCCACGGAGTCATAACTAGAAAGAGATCGAAATGAAATAGAAACAGGGCCAAACAAGCTGTCAAAGAGTCTACTATTGTGGGTTGAAGGATAAATTGGATAGCGAGTAGAGACGTGTACCGATGGAGACAACGATAGGAAATTGGGATTTTTTTACTGTGATGGTTTAAGAACTAGAGTGGGCTTGAAGTGCCATGTGAAACTTGCAGCATGCGTGGGACCTGGTGAGGCGGGGCAGTAACGTTACCTTCTGTCGCAGCATCTCGTTCTCCTTCTCCATGGCTCTCATGCGCCCATCCAGTTCCTTCAGCTTGAACTCCCGGCCTGAGTCTGTGCTCCTACTGCTCATCAGCTGACTCTCCAACGCACGCTGAGATGCACTGCTCTGCTTCACAGACACCTAGAGAGAGACCACACACAGAGGGACTCAGAAACACACATGAACGCACACGCGCACACACACACACACACACACACACACACACACACACACACACTGACCAGCGGCGGTTGGCGGTGGTAATAAGCAGTGTTGGGGGTAACTCATTACAAAAGTAACATATTACATGTAATATATTACTTTTAGCAGTAACTCAGTAATACTTTATTACTTATAGGAATTCAGTAATATTATACCAGTTACTTTGTCAAGTAACTCAAGTTACAAATTCAGTTACATTTTATTCAATCAAAGCACATATTTAAAAAAGATACAATTATTTCCTAATCAAACTGTGTGTTTTTATGCAAATAACCACTATAGATGACAATAACAAAGGAAAAGAATAACATTTAGAATTTTGGACAGTTTAACTGACTTCAAGGCGGTTGAAATTATTTTTCGGGATGGTTCCGGGGCGGCCATGTCATTCTGCTGCTGCTGTTGTTTTGGTAAAAGTAATCCAAAAAAGTAGTGTAATAAGTAACGAGTTACTCTACACAGACAGTAATATTGTAAAGTAACTTATTACTTTCAAATGAAAGTAACTAGTAATATGTAGTATATTACATTTTGAAAGTAACTTGCCCAACACTGGTAATAAGTGATTGGATTTACATAGCACCCAAAGCACTTTACATATCATGGTGTGTGTGTGTGTGTGTGTGTTTGTGTGTGTGTGTGTGTGTGGGGGGACCTATCCATCTCCATTGACAACACCACTGTACTTCGGGAGGTTATTCATGAGACCAGAGGGAAGAGCACCTCCTACTGGTCCTCCAACACCCCTTCCAGCACCATGGTCTCCCATCTAAGGACTAACCAGAGTCAGACATGCTTAGCTTCCTCCAACAAGCCAAGGATGTAATGCAGGAGCCACGGTGCCAGTAATCGATGTCCAAAACAGTATTCGAATGCTTCCTGTTTTTTTTTTTTTTTTTTTAGCTTTTTCAGAACATGTACAAAACAAAAACAAACATGCTCAGACACAGGAAAAGAAAAATTTAAGAAAAACAAAAACAAAGACATACAACATTCAATATTACAACATGGCTACCTTTGCATAAGGTGCTTATAATAAAAACTGCGCTTGGGGTCTCATACAAGATGGGACAAAGAGTCCAGTCAGGTGAGTCATTCATCCCCCTGACCAGGTAGGCCAGAAACGCTTCCCAAATGACAGAGAATTTGTCCAGTGAATTGGTCCTTGTGAATCTAAGTCTCTCCATCCGCACAACTGAGGTCCTTACATTCATTTTTAAATAGCAATCCAACATTATTCATTATGTATCAACATTAATTATTATTACTTATTCTCTCAGGCAAGGGCAATTAACCTTAGTGATAGTTTTGTGCCTAACAGCTCTCATATAAGATTGCTTACCAGCACTGAAACTGTGACAGTTTGACCATGCAGCCACATTATCAGCAAAATTTTGTTTTTATGGGCTATGGCTCTAAAAACAATATGTGTAGGAGTATTCTTTTCAATAAAAAGGAAAATCCTTGAAGTTCGATTTTTGCCCTCACCTTCGTGCCGCCCAGCCAAGGCCGGATTAACCATAGGGCAACCTGGGCAGGTGCCCAGGGGCCCTCGGTGTGAAGGGGCCCTCCAATTTTTTTTTTTTTTTTTTTTTTTGGTCGGGCTCATGTTGGGCTCCACAGAACTATGACACAAATCTAAGACCAATCAGGACAAAATAAAATTTGTTTCCAAGAAGATTAAGTCTGATGATTTAGGGGCCCTTTACACGAGGACAGTTTCTGAAAGAAACGACACAATAGCGTTTCCTTCACACCTTTTCCTTCACACCTTCTCCCTGTTTACATGAGCGCTGTTGAATTTTTAAAACGCCGTAATGTACATGCCAGGTCGCTAGGTGGCAGTGTGATCACCTTATTCTTTGCCCATACAAGGACGCTTACTGCATGACGTAATTTCACTTTAAACGCGGAAGTAGAGTATACTTTCCGCAGTCATTTAGACTTGCCAAAAAGCTTTTTTCAAGCTAAAAAAACCCCCCAAACTGTTAAAGTTTTAATATTTGTCGGGTGAGAATGTAATATATACGTGACCAGTTTATCAGAATAACGCCTATTGGAAATCTTTAACGAGCAGCGAGGACCGGGAGGCTCCTCATTCAGCGCTGGCCAGCTGACTGTGATCTGTCACCCTACTGCTACTGGCAGTGAGAAAACACTGTCGACTGCTTTTGTAACTAACGTTAAATGCCGACCGGGTACAGCCATCGGCTCCTCGCAGCAGTAACGCTATGAACATGTAACTGAAGTTGGCCGCAGTGTAGCTTAATTCTGAGTGTTGCCAAACTTCATTCATACTGACGTTGTATTTGGTTGCCAACTCGCGCACGGCATCGCGTGTGTCGCCTGTGCAGGCACGTCAGAGTTTCTGAAATGTGCCGTTCCAAAGTGATTATGTGGAGCGCTCAGCGGGGAGCGTCACCAACAATTCCACTCTGGAGGGTGGTTTTAAAATGTGTCGTTTCCTAAGCGCAAATTTGCCGTCGCCGTCTTAACGGGAGGCACTAACGATACAATAATTCCCCGTTTCCATAGGAAACCGTCCTCGTGTAAAGTGCCCCTTAGTCTCATTGGATGCCTGTGGGCAAGTGGTGACCAGGGGCGCGGGAAGTGGGGGTGCTTGTGGTGCTGCGGCACCCTCTGCTGTTTTGTATTGGAAATGTAATGTCAATTAAAATATATATATATATATGATCAAAATGTGTTTTATATGATTACAATTTGTTTTATATGTTTTATACTGCGATATTTAGGGTTTAGTTGAAGACTATGAGCAAAGCATGTTATTTTTGAGGTTTGGTTTATAATAATAAGATAATAAAATATAAGACTAAATAATTTCAGTGTTTCTGCCTCTGTTGCTGTCTGTTGTAGTGTAAAACGACCTAAAGGGAGAGCAGGTGGTGACATGAAAGTGAGTGCACTGGCGATTATACGTTGGTGCACCGGATGCACGTGCAACCCCTACTGGCCAGATGATTTTTTTATTTTATTTCTACGTAATAAACTATTTAGATGTCCCCCATTTGCGCGAGATAGAGCGCGAGAGACCGAGGCTGATAGAGAGGGAAAGAGAGATAAAGAGAGCGAGAGACAGAGAGGGAGAGAGAGAGAGATGAGACATGAGAGCGGGGGAGGGAGAGAGAGCCACGGCTGGCACCCAGCTGCTTGTTAACTTAACTTAACGACACTACTGCAGCCTGAGAGACTCGTGAGTAGGCTACTCCCAGTAAAAACAAAACAAAAAAAACAATACCAATAGCGTGCAAATATAGGCTACTTAACCATAACATAGGATACCAATATTAATGCAACAGTATCTTCTTTGTACAAAGCTTACCAATGTTGTTTTAGCACAATTGAAGACAGCCTCAAATATTTCTCAACAGCATCCTGTCTTTGAGATGTCATTTGCAGATATTTCTCTACACTGCTGTTACAAAGGACATTTATAAATTCCATAAGCTGCTCTTATTCTTAATGTTTTGTTCAAATGAACCAGTAATGTAGCCTACTACAGTTACAGTATGGTTCTACTTCAGTATAAGCTATTAGTACATTGTTCTACTAGAAAAGATTGACTAACTTCAATGCTATGGTTGGAAGGCACAAACATGCCATGCATTTGATATCTGAACAGAAGCCATGAATCCCATATCAGCAACCTGTCTGTTCTGTTTTATTGTAGCCTACACACTTTAGTCACATGTGTTGCTTACTGTAGGCTATTTAGCCTGGGAGTTGGGACAGTAGACCCTTCTCACGGGGTCTTTTTTGTCGAAAAGGCAGGGTTAACACAGGTGCAAGCAAAACACTAATGAGGGCTTCAAACTTCCATGATTGGAATTTGGAAACCCTCATTAGTGTTTTGCTTGCACCTGTGTTTATTAGACAATTATTTTTTCATCATTGTAAAGCCACAGCACAGTGAAGAGGATATTAATGTGAAGGTCCTCTTCCTTTTGCTCTCAGAGTGCATCAGATTCATGCATTTTACTTTAAAATGTACAAAATATTTTTATCCTGCTGGTGCTACCTGTTTGCAAAGCCTAGAATCGCCTATGAGTGAGTGAGAAACTGAATCTCAGAAACTGAATAATGACATAATAACAGTATAATACTAATGTTAATTTAAAATGAGATATTCCTCTAAATATGGCTAAAAAACATCCAAACATCCTAAAAAGTAAATTTTTCACAGTCCCTTCCTTGCAGCACCCCCTACTTAAAAACAGTTCCAGTGTCCCTGGTGGTGACTGCTCAGCCATTCATTTTTCCATAGACATTTTATAAAATGCTTATAAAAAAATTGATTTGCTTGGTCAAACAAAACGATTCAGTTATATTTAGAATCAGCATTTTACTTGGACAATTGTTTTTAATTATTTTATCTTGTTTTGGGTAGGGGGGCCCCTGGGAGTTTCAGTGCCCAGGGGCCCCTGGGGGTAATGTGCAACATGAGATGTAGTTGATTAACAAAACTAAACCTTACGTTTCAGTTTCAGGACAAACTGTGACTTTCTTGACATGCATAGTTATCTTTTAAATTGACAAAATGTAACATGTGTATCTCGTGGCACAATTCAAGCGGGATCAAAAAAGTACTGTCTGTCTCTGTTTACCACCGTTGTATTTTTTCTGATGCTGGTACAGGGAGAAAGGCAGGAAGTGACGTTCACTTTGGCTCTCTATTCCAATACTTGTCACTGAAAGGCAGGAAGTGATGTCACTTTGGCTCTCTATTCCAATACTTGTCACTGAAGCTTCCAAGTTCAAAAATGGTATTCGGGACAGCCCTAGTAAGCAGTGTATACAAAATGACAAATTATGTAAAATATTACAAAACCAGTAAGGAATTTGCATGCATAGCCGCAATATAACATGCACAGTACATAATACAGCATAAATATCAACCAAGGTACAGAGCTGCTTTACAGGGTGATTATTCATTTCACTTTGGGTATAACCTAGTTATTGTAGCAAAGAGTTAAGAGGATGGTTATTGTCTAGCCTCTACATAATCAATGAAGGGTTGCCAAGTCTTATGGAATTTCTCAACGTTACCCAATATATCAGACAGTTTTAAATAAAGAGTTCAAAAAACAAAAATAGCTTTTTAAAGATTGGCAAAAATCATGAGTCGTTCATCATTAATAGAAAAATAAGACAACACACACACTCGTGGGCACGCGCGCCGCGCGCACACACACACGCACACACACACACACACACACACACAAACACACGAGTGTACCTGTAGCTGTCTGTTGTTCTCTCTGACAGCCTCTAGGAGGCGGTCATACTGCTGAGCCTGGTCTGCCTTAAAGCTCAGGTCTCTCTCCAGAGTTTCCTTCTCACTGTCCAGACGCTGCATGAGAAAGCACACACTGCTGCTCAGACTGAGAGAGTATATATAACAGATGTTTATATATTATGTTTATATATTATACATGAGAAAGCACACACTCTGCTGCTCAGACTGAGAGAGCAGCTTCAACACTCTGCTGCTCAGACTGAGAGAGCAGCTTCAACACTCTGCTGCTCAGACTGAGAGAGCTGCTTCAACACTCTGCTGCTCAGACTGAGAGAGCAGCTTCAACACTCTGCTGCTCAGACTGAGAGAGCAGCTTCAACACTCTGCTGCTCAGACTGAGAGAGCTGCTTCAACACTCTGCTGCTCAGACTGAGAGAGCAGCTTCAACACTCTGCTGCTCAGACTGAGAGAGCAGCTTCAACACTCTGCTGCTCAGACTGAGAGAGCTGCTTCAACACTCTGCTGCTCAGACTGAGAGAGCAGCTTCAACACTCTGCTGCTCAGACTGAGAGAGCAGCTTCAACACTCTGCTGCTCAGACTGAGAGAGCAGCTTCAACACTCTGCTGCTCAGACTGAGAGAGCAGCTTCAACACTCTGCTGCTCAGACTGAGAGAGCAGCTTCAACACTCTGCTGCTCAGACTGAGAGAGCTGCTTCAACACTCTGCTGCTCAGACTGAGAGAGCAGCTTCAACAGTCTGCTGCTCAGACTGAGAGAGCAGCTTCAACACTCTGCTGCTCAGACTGAGAGAGCTGCTTCAACACTCTGCTGCTCAGACTGAGAGAGCTGCTTCAACACTCTGCTGCTCAGACTGAGAGAGCTGCTTCAACACTCTGCTGCTCAGACTGAGAGAGCTGCTTCAACACTCTGCTGCTCAGACTGAGAGAGCAGCTTCAACACTCTGCTGCTCAGACTGAGAGAGCAGCTTCAACAGTCTGCTGCTCAGACTGAGAGAGCAGCTTCAACACTCACACAGGTACTGTGCTAACTTGGGACGGGCATCTGTCATTCTAAAGGATTAATCAAACAAATAATCCATAGATTGATTTCAAATTGGACACACCTCTTTATGTTGGATTTAAATGATTTTAAGTGCATCACATTACATGGAGGCTATTGGAATAAAACGTGAATTTACCATAAACAATATTAATATAAAATACAAGCAAAATACAATATACACGTAAAAGAAGTGTGTCGTATTTGTCCAATGTAGTAATAATTTCTGGTGTTCATTTGGAGGCAGTGGCTCACATTACATGGAAGCTCTTAATAATAATAATAATAATCATAATAATAATAATAATAATAATCATAATAAATAATAATAATAATAATAATAAAAATAATCATAATAATCATAATAAATAATAATAATAATAATAATAATAATAATAATAATAATGATAATAATAATAATAATAATAATAGCAATAACAACAACAACAATAATAATATTAATCATAATAATAATAAGCTGACAAAAGGATTTGATTAATTTCATGACTTTTCCAGGCCTAGAAAATTAGATTTTGAAATTCTGGGCCTTTTCCAGTTTTTCCATGACCGTGGGAACGCTATACAGTAGGTGAACTAGGACTTTATGACGTTGTGGAAACACAACACTGAAACAGGTCTGAGGACTTCCAGTGAGTGGTGGAAAACTGTCATGATGGGTTGGAATATTTTTAGGGATGCACCGATTGCCATTTTCTTGGCCGATTCCGATTTCCGATTTTTGAATAGTCTGACTTGCCGATACCGATTTTTGCCGATTCCGATTTTTTTTCTCTAAAAACAACAATTGACAGCTTACACAAACGTTTTTGTAACTTTGTTTGAAAATTAAGATACATAAAACAATTCTTACATCTAATGGGGATCCAAATAAACAAATAAACAATTATTATCATTTGCATGAAGTAGGACCATCTCACTCAAACACATCTCAAAATAAAAGTGTTCCAGGTTAGGCTACTGGACAGAGCTTTTTTGTGCAAATACAATGAATACAAAAATTTAATTAAATCCAATAGCCTATATCCCACAGCTATCATGCATTTACTTTTCCAAAAGAAAACAGGTGCAACAGAACATCAAAATGATCCATGGACAAGGGGTTTATAGACTGGCTCCAGACCAGTCCTCTTGAGTAGAGGGGAAATGAGTTTATGAGTTACAGTAACGATCTTCAGTCTGAATATCAGGCGGAGTTTACACACAGTCCGAAGTTTGGTATGCGTATTTGTATCTGCCATCCGAAAAAATATCGTCACACACAGAAAACCTTGCACACTTGTGAGTCCGATGCATTTTTATTATTATGTCCGTCGTTCTATTTGCAATACGAAACAAATAGTCTCTCCTGTATCTACGTTACAACATGACTGACAGGCTGAGGCAGCAGCGCTGATGTGGAATGGAAAAGGCAGGTCGGGGAATGGTTATACTGGACACAATGCTCGCGTTCACCTCGCCAAGCCGGCTGTGCGCGGTGGCGGTGCTGGAGCACCGCTTCCCGGGGAGAGAGAGCAGAGAGAGAGAGAGGGGCCAGTGAGGTGAAGCAAGCCGCTCAGACTGGACTCCAGCCGAGCGGGACTCAGCCGCATCTCTGTCTCCACGGCTTATTTTCGACTTGCATGTGTGACAAACTGCGAGATTTGTCTACTTCACTGACGGTGAAAAAAATCCACAACGAGGAAGGTATGCTGGCGTGTGTGGTGTGGTGGCTGGGTGCCTGTCTCGGTGCTTTGGGGTGCGCGCACGTCATGTGAAAATCGGCTCACAGAATCGGCTATTTAGAGTGACCAGCGCAGATCACCGATCGAGGCCGATCACGTGAAAATCGGCCATTTCCGGTCACGTGCCGATCGATCGGTGCATCCCTAAATATTTTCCTTGCTGTAACCAGCACAGTTTAAAACCACTGTATTAGACTTGACTCAATAACAGGGAAGTAACCAGGGTTGCAGTTGTAAATACAGAGGTGGGTAAACTATCCAAGGTGTAGTAGTTTAGCCACCTTGTTTCCCCTCATTGATTGATACAGTTGATCTGAAAATAGGTGAGTAAACTCTCTGCCTCGTTTCAAAGAGGTGGGTAAACTGTGTTTACCCTCCACTACACCCTTGGAAGTAACACATGTTTAACAGGTTCGGAATAACAAAATAAGCTGAGTGGACTGATTGAAGAAATGTAATTAGTTACTCTCTGCTGTCACATTTAACAGCCACATCATAGTCTAATTTGCCCGTTGGATTAGTTGTGACTTGAAGCCTTGGTCACTGATTCTCCAGGTTGGACGCGTCAGTTGTCTTCCAGTCAGAATAAGTGAGGAAGCTGTCTGTCAGTGTAATGAGTTCAACATCATTCCTCACTTTCAGGTCATGTGACGTGTCATGTGACGTGTCATATGACCGTTAATGAGAGGAGACTGAGGGTTCAGACATCTTTCACTTTAACATGCTAGGTGACGTTACAAGCTTGGCCTTCGAGATCCAAACAATAATGATTCTCAATCTAGCCGAAAACTACCAGACACCAGTAGAGATGGAAATGGAAAACTACATAAGCCTTCATTGAGGTCTGTGAATGATCACTAAAATAAATAAAAGTAGATGTAAATAGTTATGGTATTAGTTCAAATAGCTCAAAATAGCTATAAGATTGACCAATTACAATTCACAATACCTGACAAGTCCAGGCTGAAGTCCTCCTAGGTTAAGTTCATGGCCGTATTTTTCAAGTGGTTTACAAATTCCCTACAGTATTCACAACAGTATACAGTACTGTAGAGTCTAGGGTCTCACCCTTAGGTCTTCAGACATGTGGATGAGCTCCTCTCTCAGGCTGCTGAAGGTGGACAGAAGGAGGCGCATGCTTTTATCTGCAGTCAGACGAGTCTGAGGGACAAACACAAATTCAGTCTGACAAACTCACTACAAAGACACAACCAAAGGGCTACATATATCCATATGCGGATATCGTCTTAGATTTGGATATGGTAATATCATGATGTAGATGCATGATGCATGTGTAGTGTTTTCCTGGGTTTAAAGGCTGCATTACAGTAAAGTGATGCCATGTTCTGAACTTACCAGACTGTGCTAGCTGTTTCATTATTTGCCTTTACCCACTTAGTCATTATATCCACATTACTGATGATTATTTATCAAAAATCTCATTGTGTAAATATTTTGTGAAAGCACCAGTAGTCGGGAAGGAAAAACTGTCTTTGCATTTTATTTTCATCATCACAGTCTTGTTTTAATAACAATGCTTGTTGCGACATTTCACATGTGGCTTTGACTTACAACTGAACATTTAGCTTACTGCGTAGAAAATACTGAGATATATTTTGTGTATCAGCATTCAGCCTAAAAATACAGTATATGATTTTTGGTCCATATCGCCCAGCCCTAATGACGAACACTGAAGGGACATTTAGAGTGAGCTCTGATCTGCAGTCAGACGAGTCTGAGATGAAGAGAAATACAATCTGGATAATAGCAGCATCTAAATGCTAACACATTTAAGGGACAGTTCACCACAAAATCAAAAATGTCCTCTTAGCTGTAGTGCTACCGTATTTATAAAAGTAGCACGCACATCCACTTCAGTAGCAGGTGCAGGACAAACAAATCAGCAACAAGTGAAAAGAGTAGAGTCTGCACACTGCGTAGAGACTTGCTCCCAGCACATTTATTGTAAGATTTATTGTACCATATTTATCACACCAAAACAGTGAGTTGCAGAGTTTTGGAGATATCGGTCGAAGTTTAAGTAGCAAGCATTCTTGTACGGGCTTGAAGGGCTCGTACTCTCGTTTACATTCACCACTGGGCTTGAAGGGCCCAGACCCTGGTACACGTTCGGTTCAGGGTTCAGGTATGAACCTGGCTCAGATCTCAAAGCTCGTATGTGTCCGTCAAAACACGGTCTAATCTCTGAGTAATCTCTTCCTTAATCCCGAATATCGAAGCCATGGATCAAAAACACAACCCTCTCTAGGGGGGCGTGGCTAGACACGCAATGGAGTAGACGCTTTTTATGTAGCTCCGCAAATATACAATTTAAAACACAGTTTTTCTCTAACTTTCTGACCTAAATCTCACACACAATATGCCAAAACCTTCAACCAGGCAGTCGGAGAAGCCTGCATCAAAAAAGTCTACACCAGGCTCAAGTTTAGACGAGGTAAACGCCGTTAGTCCCGCTACATCCAACGTGGCTAAACCTGCAGCTAACGCTGCATCATCAGACCAAATGGCCTCAGGAGGAATTCTCCGGACAGAGAAAATGGGCATGAACAGGCGAGGAGAGAGAGAGAGAGAGAGAGCGAGAGTAGCAGGGAAGCGTGCGCTGTGTCAACACGGAGGATTTCTAGTCTCGTCAACAGCGCTGTGCTGTGTTCCTTTCTCTCTCTCTCCCCTCGCCTCTTCATACGCACATTTTCTCTGTCCGACAGTAAACCCCGGAGAATAATATTCATGTATAGCAGCGATCCTCAAAGTCCGGACTCCGGTCCGCATCCGGACCCAGACGCCGTCCTATCCGGACCGAGCCACCTACAAATCACTGAATAGTTACATTTTCACGGAGCAATTCTATTTTAACCGGCACATTTTCTAGCCTTTACGGTACTGGTTTATCTGTCAGGAAGCTCACAGACCAATGCATGCGCTGTAAATCATCACACGTGATGCTACTCAGCCAATCAACAAGCGAATCGATTCTGCCTGCTGCTGCTGCGGGAGAGTTGACACACGGACGGAGGAGAGGCGAGACTCGGAGAAATGCGAGAGAAGTATTTCACATCGCGTGCTCAAAAGAAAGAGTAGCCCGTGAAAGCTTTAGTTTTAATCCAGAGCAGGCAGACTCATGTTCATTCATTGGTCTCACGAGCAGTTCAAAACCAGTATGTCTCGTGAAGTGTGATGCGATCCTGACCAGCTGTCTATGGAAGTGCCACACATGAGCACACACACTCAAATCCAGGGCGCACACACATTCACTGCCCAACGGCATGCAAAGTTTGCATTGCGAGCGACCGATAGATAGAAAGACAGACAGACAGGCAGGCAGGCAGGCACAGACAAACAGAGTGGGAGCTCACTTCTATCAAGAGAAAAGGAGGTTTGTTGGCTGAGAGCCTGACTGATAAAATGTGAAATGGAGTTAAGAAAAGGAAGAAAAGGGGGAACTTATTTTTCTAAAATGAAAGCACTTTATTTTAAGATGCAAATTTTTCCAAAGCACTCTGTTGTGTTATTTCTAAATGCAGCCATTATTTTACTTGAAATGAGAAAAGAACATGTATTTATTATTAGTGTAGGCTAGTTATTTATAATTAATCCAGTTAAATATGAAAACTGTAAATAAACATTATTGATGTTTATTTTGATTTAACAGTCAGTCACTGACTACATACAGACGTTGTACCATTAGGCTACTGCAATCATTGAAGTAGCCTAAGTTCAATGGCACTGAATCATAATGCAAGCTCAATGTTCCGGACCTTCGCTTGAGGACATTTTCTCTATCTGGACCTCTTAGAATTTTAATTGAGTGCCCCTGATGTATAGAGTCGTTTCCATGTTGCCAGACACTATAATGACAGTTTGAGTCTCCCAGCGGCAAAACAAGCAGTTTTATTAAGTTTTTAAAGTTATCCTTTATTTACCTGTTTGCTTTTTCTAACCGATCACATCAGAAAGGAAGTAGACTCTGGTAAATACTGTGGTATGGTCATGCTGGACCTTCAAAAAGCTTTTGACACCGTTAACCATGATGTTCTACTGTGTAAGCTCGGGGCCCTGGGCTTCAACAGCACTTCCCTCAACTGGGTTAGGTCCTACCTGGAGGGTAGGGAGCAGGTGGTGGACATAAATGGAACGCTGTCCTGTCCCCTCCCCCTGACGTGTGGGGTCCCCCAGGGAAGTATTTTAGGGCCTTTATTCTTTTTAATTTATATAACGATATGCAATCGGCCTGTGATTGCAACCTGTTCCTTTTCGCGGACGACTCCGCCCTCCTGTTCTCTCACAAGGACAGGGGGGAGATCGAAAGGAAATTGAGCAGTGAGCTTCACAGTGTTAGTGTGTGGCTCTCGGACAACAAATTATCACTTCATCTGGGGAAAACGGAGGCTATTTTATTTGGGTCAAATTTTAATTTAAAAAAGTCCCCCGGGTTTAAAATGATGGTGGGTGACGTAGCTGTTAACACCAAGGAGGAGATTACGTACCTTGGCTGCATTTTAGATAACAAACTCTCTGGAGAGAGCATGGCCTCAAAAGTAATTTCCAAAGTAAATCAAAGAACCAAATTCTTAGCCAGAATTTCATCCTTCATTGACAAGAGCGCCTTTGAAACCTTGGCAAATGCTCTGATTCAATGTCATTTTGACTATGCTTGCTCCTCCTGGTTCACGGCAATCACCATAAAACTTAAAAACAGGCTTCAGACCTCTCAGAATAAATTAATACGGGTTATTCTGAAACTGCATCCCAGAGTCCATCTCCTCCCCTCTCACTTCCTTAGCCTTAGGTGGCTCAGAGTGGAGGAGAGGGTTTCCCAGATCAAACTGTGCATGGTTTTCAGGATTTTTAAACGGGAGGCTCCTCGCTACCTCTCTGACTACTTCTGTAAAGTCAGTGAGGTACATGGCTACTCCACAAGAGGAAGCACCTCCAACATTGTTCCCCCCAAATTTAAATCTTTAAAGGGTAAATGTACCTTCTCTTACTCAGCAGCTATTTTATGGAACAAACTCCCTGAGAGTATAAAGACCCTTAATTCCAGGTTCTCTTTTAAGCTTGCCTTGAAAAAATGGCTGGCTGGCTCCCAAATGGGTTCCTAACCTTTTATTTTCTTTTGTCTCTTGTATGCTCGTAGTTTTTAAACCCTAGGTAGGTCTTTGATTTATTATATGAGCTGGTCTCTCTTTTTATTTATTGATTGGTGCATTTTTTGTTGTTATTTAAATAACCATTCAGTCAATGACTAATCAGTCATTGAGTGTATGGTTGTGTTGTAAAATGTTTTCATTGCTTGTGTTTGTTGCCCGCGCACACACGCGCTCATACCTGCACACATATTCACTCCACTTGTCCCATACAAAGGACCACAATGGAAACAAGCCCTTGGGCTTTATTGTGTTTTATTCCTTTTGATCAATATTTTTGTTGTATTGTCTTGCACAATTCTGCTCTTATTGAATCAATAAAGTTATCAATCAATCAATCAATATCCCCATGGGGAAATTCATCCTCTGCATTTGACCCATCCTCTACTAGGAACCTTCCTAGAACTAGGAGCAGTGGGCAGCCACAGTGCAGCGCCCGGGGACCAACTCCAGTTCTTTCGCCATTGCCTTGGTCAGGGGCACTGACAGGAGTATTAACCCTAACATACCCTAACATACATGTCTTTGATGGTGGGAGGAAACCGGAGCACCCAGAGAAAACCCACACAAACACGGGGAGAACATGCAAACTCCACACAGAAAGGACCTGGGATGGACTGGGATTCGAACCCGGGACCTTCTTGCTGTGAGGCAACAGCGCTAACCACTGAGCCACTGTGCCGTTTATTATCGAACGTGTATTGACGATGCGGTGCGGGATTGCCCTGTGTAGTACACTGTGTAGTTGTTTGAGCACATTGCTCGAGCTGTAAACAAGGTTATCTCGGTGAGTAGCCTACTCGACCAATTTGAAAAAAATATGTCACGATGAGTTTATTAGACACATACAGTGTGGAAAATAGGGTCCAGGTTGAAAGAAAAATTAAATTCTTCTTTAAGGCATAGTGTTTTCTAGTCACCCTAAGATTAATAGTGGGTTAGGGTACTACGTTTGGGGTAGTTACCTATTTATGTTGGGGTTAATAGTTTTTCTGTTTAGCTCAGTCAGGTTTGATCTGTTTTGTCTTGTTATGCTGCCATTCGCTCCACTTCACTGTATATATTTGTGCTTCCCTATTACAATAATCTTCCTTTGTAAAAATGTCCTATTTGTTTGTACATGTCTGGGCCTGGGGTTAGGACTTGGGTGGGGGGTAGAGACCTTACAATTGTTTCATGGAACATCAAGGGGCTATCTCAAAGTGTAAAAATAGAGAAGGTTTTAAGACATCTTAAATCCTTATCAGCGGATTTGGCCCTTCTGCAGGAGACGCACATGAAAGTGGCCCAGCAACACAGATTGAGGTGCAGTTGGGCTTCCCACATTTTTCAATCACCATTTTCCTCCCATGCCCGGGGGGGCGCTATTTTGTTTAAGAAAGACATCCCATTTAAACTTAGTTCTATGACCACATATCCATTTGGTAGGTATATTTTAGTTTCTGGTACTATTGATTCATTTCCGGTAACCCTTCTTAACCTCTAAGGTCCAAATGTAGACGAACCCAAGTTTTTTTAAGAAAGTTTTTAATTTACTTTTGTTGTCAGTTGACACTGACAATTCAAATATAATAATTGGCGGCGACTTGAACTGTTACTTAGATCCCTATTTAGATAGACTGTCATCATGCCCACCCCCAAATATCTCGTCAGTGCAGGTTTTGAACAATTTGATAAAATCCAGGAATTTAGTGGATATTTGGAGGGTTCAACACCCTACCGATAAAGTATACTCATTCTACTCCCATGTCCACACATCCTATAGTAGAATAGACTACTTTCTAATAGATTCCCAATTAATCTCCCACGTCACCAATATTAAGTACTACAACATACTATCTCTGATCATAGCCCCTTGTCGATGTCTCTGAATCTCTCTCTTCCCAAGCAAACCTACTCTTGGCATTTCAACCCCTCTTTACTCAATGAAGGGAAATTCATAGAATATATTACCACCAAATGAAATCATTTTACGGAATTTAATGATAACGGCGAAGTATCAGCGTTAAAGGTTGTCATTCATGGGGATATCATTTCATACGAGTCCGCTGCCAAGAAGGAGAGAAATAGGCGATTATTGGAGATTGAGAATGTGCTACCCGCCCTTGAGGCGGTATATCAGATCTCAAAATCATCTGAAGATTATAATAAGATATTGAAGCTAAAGTATGAATATAACTGCATCCTTGGTGGTCAAATAAATACTCTCCTTTTAAAGCTGAGACAAAGGCAGTTTGAATTGGGAGATAAACCCAAGGGGCTCCTCACACGACAACTCAAGGGCGCCCAGGCCTCCAGGTCAATCCTCTCTATTAAATCAAAAATGGGCGCCCTGCTGACCGACCCCAAGGAGATAAACAACCGTTTTAGGGAGTTTTACAGTGAACTTTACTCATCTAAGTGCGATGCCACTCAACCTGATTTGAACAATTCTTTCGATCCTCTTGAAACACCCAAACTTAGTGATGCTGCCAGACAGGAGTTAGACTCTGATTTCACATTAGAAGGAATAACTTCTGCCATTAAAGCATTTCCATCAGGCAAAGCTGCCGGACGGGGTGGATTTGGTGCCGAATTTTACAATAAATTCTGCGACATTCTCACCCCACTCCTCCTCAGAATGATATCTAGCTCTAAGAAGGACAAAGTCTTGCCCAGGACAATGTATGAGGCTAACATCTCCCTTATTTTGAAAAAGGGGAGGGAGGAAGTAGACCCGGCTAGCTACAAACCCATAGCGCTCCAGAACTTTGACAGAAAGGTAATCACTAAAACACTGGCTACCCTGCTAAATAAACATTTGTCATCCATCATTCATCCTGACCAGACAGGGTTCATCCCAAATAGGTTCTCCTTCTCCAATGTCAGACGTCTCCTCAACACAATATACGCAGATCACAGCAAGACCAGTGGTGCAGCGATTTTATCACATGATGCACAGAAGGCGTTCGATCAGGTTGAGTAGCCTTATATGTTTGAATCGATGCAAAGGTTTGGGTTTGGCGATTCATTCATATCCTGGGTAAAGCTCATATATGCTAGTCCAATGTGCTCAGTTATAACCAATGGTGACAGGTGTGGAGAGAATTTAGAGGTCAGCCGGGTTTCCATTGCTTCGCTCGGTCCAGCAGGGTTGCCCCCTCTCACCGGCCCTCTTCGCCGTCGCGCTCGAACCGCTCGCCTTAAAAATACGTAGTCACCCAAGCATTGCAGGCCTGAAGGTTGAAGGTATTGAGACACGCATCAGTTTGTATGCCGACGATGTAATATTATACTTCCAAATGTTAGAGCTTTAATGTTCTGGCAGCAAGGGACTCCTGGCGACTTAAAGGACGGCTTTCCCGTGGGGAATATGAATATATATTAAATCTCACGCTAAGGTTTTCGAATCCGTTGAAATTTTTGAAATTGGTTATTCACAGCCAGAGATATCAACCGAAATCCACTCTGTGTGTGTGTGTGTGTGTGGGGGGGGGGGTGGTGGAGGGGAGGGGCGGGTGCGGGGACCCGAAATCCTACATTTCCCACAATGCACTGGGCTCGCGTGGCCTTCGTTTCCACGCCCACCCCTCAGGCATTTGGCTGATATCAAACTCCAGTAGGTGGCGGTAATGCACATATATGCTTGCCAACCGCCATAAAAGTCAAAGAAAAAGAAGAAGAAGAAGGCTTCGGCATAAAAACATTTAGTAGAACAAGAAAAAATAAATAATTAAATTGCCTCCAAATTGCACCAAATTTAAACCGTAGTATATGTCGGGAGATGTCTTCATAAAAAAAAATTCATGCATTTTAAGGCATTTTCCAAGGAGTTACGCGCATCTGATGTTGTAACTATTTCATGTAAAAATGTGTAAAAACGGGTGCATTGCTCAGCGTTGATTTCGTTACTTCAACGCACCTACTACTAGATGTAAAACTTGAAGAGCTTTCCAATGCCGCCAGTCCCGTGTCTGTACGTGCTTCCGTTCCCGAGATATGGTCTCTTTGCAAGGAGCTATGGAAAGCTAATATTAGCTACCGTAGGCTAGGCGGTGGAAAAAGATGGCTGCCTTTTGTTTTTCTTCAAGACCTCTGAAGGGGCGTGGAGGACCTCTAGAGGCGGGACCATGGCAGCACAGGCCCACAAGTAGTGTAGTTCA
This sequence comes from Poromitra crassiceps, assembly GCF_964638095.1. Lineage (NCBI taxonomy): Eukaryota > Metazoa > Chordata > Actinopteri > Beryciformes > Melamphaidae > Poromitra > Poromitra crassiceps. The sequence continues at coordinate 64,107,030 of NC_139623.1, forward strand.
TAGGTGCTCGACTTCCGCAAGGCGGACTTGGCCCAGATGACGCAAAACGCGTCGGCTGGGCCAAAAAATATGTGAGAGATGGTTGATATCTCTGGCTGTGAATAACCAATTTCAAAAATTTCAACGGATTCGAAAACCTTAGGGGCGTGAGATTTAATATATATTCATATTCCCCATGGGAAAGCCGTCCTTTAACCCTTGGGGCCCCCCTTTGGCTGAAAATGGAGGCCAGCTCTGTTGCCAACTGTTCTCTATCAGTCCTGTTATTTTCTAAGTTAGAGAAGCCTGGGACTTTACAAAATGTAGGTTTTGTTGTGAGAAACTCCCTCAGAATTCTAAACCAAGTCAGGAAGGTTTTGAGTCTACCAGATGTGTCTGTCCACACACCAATTTGTTTCAATCACTCTTTTTTACCTCCATGGTCGGACAGAAACTACCATGCCTGGAGTGAGAAGGGGCTAATTTCCATCAAAGACCTATACATAGATCATTTTGCATCCTTTGATCTACTGAAGAGGAAAGTTGAGTTGCCCTCCACGAACTGGCTGAGATTCCTGCAAATAAGAAATGATGTGCGATCCAGGATCCCTGCCTTTGAAGCGCTCCCAAATGAACATGCCTTTTTTGAAGTTTTGCTGAGCCCTCCCCTCTCCAAGCATCTTATTTCTAGATGTGTATGTCTGTTTGATAGCGGCACCATGACCTCTACTGTACATGCTTTCATTTCCTCAAGACTCGATTATTGCAACTCACTTTTCACCTGCCTTAACCAATCATCCATAAACCAGCTCCAACTTGTCAAAAATGCCGCTGCAAGATTGCTCACCAGGTCAAAAAGGTCTTGTCACATCACCCCTATCCTAGCCTCTCTCCACTGGCTCCCAGTGAATTTCAGAATTCAGTTTAAAGTCCTGGTCTTAACTTATAGAGCCCTCCATGGACAAACCCCGGTTTACATCTCCGAGCTTCTCCATTCATACTCGGCCAGTCGGTCTCTGAGGTCGTCCGACCAGGAGTTACTGGCGGTGCCCTGGACCAGATTAAAAACTAAGGGTGATAGAGCCTTTGCGGTGGTGGCCCCAAGGCTCTGGAATACTCTCCCTCTGGACCTGAGAGTCTCTTCCTCTGAACTCGTGTTCAAAAAGCAATTAAAAACTTTCCTGTTCAGAAAAGCTTTCGGCCATACATAGATTTTACCGACTGTTTTGATTTATTTCATTCTTCTGCTTGCAATGTCTATGTCTTTATTTTAGCTATTTTTCTGATAGCCTAATTTTGCATTTTCTTAGACATGTTTTAATTATATGATATGTTTTAATTGTATTACTTGTTTTAAACTGTATGTGGTCCTCTGTGAAGCACTCTGTGCACTCGTGCTACGAAGAGCACTATATAAATAAAGGTTTACTTACTTCCTTACTGAGAGGATTAGAGAAGCATGGCAGGGGGAACTTGGTATTGATTTATCTGACATTATATGGGAAAGGCGTCTGTCAGTGGTACAACTATGCTCAGTTAATAGTAGACACCAGCTGATTAAATTTAAAGTCGTTCACCGCCTTCACTACTCTAAGCACAAGTTGCACAAGTTCTTCTCTTCTGTCTCACCACTGTGTGACAGGTGTCAGAGGGCACTCTGTCTCACGCCTTCTGGTTCTGCCCTTCACTGATGGGATTCTGGGCCAAAATATTTGACTGGTACTCTAAGGCCTACAAAATAACCCTTCACCCGGAGGCAGGACTCGCCATCTTTGGCTGCTCGGAGACCTCTCTGGACTTCCCCACAGCTGTGCAACAGTCTCTGACACTGCAGACAACTGTTGCAAAAAAACTCATCCTGAAAGAATGGAAGTCCCGCTCTTCACCTGCTTTCCAACTGTGGTTGACGGACATGATCTCTATCATAAGGATGGAAAGGCTCAGATCCCTGAGAGCCAACTCAATTAAAAAGTTTCAAACTATTTGGAACCCGTTTCTGGAATACCTCGACGAGGTTGGGGGCAGTAGGTGACTTGCCCGATTGGTTTCCCTTGGACCCCCTGAGTGGGACCCCATGTGCAACGTTTCTTACAAGCACATGAGCACACTATGGACGGTAGCACTATATTATAATTGTTGATTATTATGTTTTTGTTTTTCTTTCTTTTCTTTTCTGTGTCTGAGCTTGTTCGTTTGTTTTGTTTGTATATTGTTAAAATTGGAAATTGGAAAAAAAAAAACTCTGGTCCTGGAGCGTGGGCCACTTATGGCCCATGCTCACACACCGCCGATGATGTCACACATCCCATTGTGATGTCATCAGAGATGGTGACATCCTCATTGTGATGGCATCAGTGATGATGTCATACTCGACTATGACATCATCGGCAAGGACATCACTCTGTCATGATGTCACAGGCAGCATTGTGAGGTCATCGACGCAGTGATGATGTCATCACCAAAGTGTCATCCAGAAGCGGCTTCAGGAACCTAGCTGGACCCAGAAGCCCAGAATTTGCTCCGGGGGGCGGCCGGCCTGGTGTTGATGTGAAGCCTTTAAAACAATGACACTCGGCTTGTGGTGCTAAAATACATTTGAAAAACTCAACAGCAATGTCTCTTTCCAGAAATCATGACCCGGTTAACTCAAGAGAATCCAAAGACCTTGTTGTGAGCAGTTTAAGCGAGGAACTATTTTCTTTCAACCCAAAGTTCAGTCTAAAGAAAATAGATCCTAGATGGATAAAATAGCACTACACAGGTAAGACGGAAATAAGTATTTTTTATTGTATTATTTGATTTTGGAGTGAACTGTCCCTTTAAATAGCTCAGAGTCTGTCTCACCTGCAGCAGGTAGCGGATCTGCTGCTTGGTCAGTTCAGAGGCTCCTTTAGGAATCAAACCCTCCACCTCCTCTCTCTCCAACTGGACACAGAAAGACAGACAGAGAGACAGACAGACAAACACACACACACACACACACACACACACACACACACACACACACACACACACACTCAAAGTCAAGACAAAGCATGTCTCAGAGGGCTTTACAGGGAATGTACCTAGCTAAATCTAGCTAAGCACTACAGTATCAATAAACAGAATTGAACAATCCTATATAAAGCATATAAAAACAAGCATAGAAGAGAAGAGAGGGAGGGGGAGAATTAGCAGAGGGAGGGATAGGGGAGAGAGAGAAGAGGGTGAAGGGAGAAGAGAGTGGGAGAGAGAGACAAGTGTGGAGAGTGAGTGGAGAAGAGGGAGTGTGGAGAGCAAGAGCAGAGAGAAAGAGAGCGGAGAGAGAGGAGTGTGGAGGGAGCAGTGGTGCCCTGACATGGTACAGTACTGGTTTGACCCGCTTTAGCTCCAAGAAAAACAAAGAAATAAATGAAGCCACGCCATGTCGAGCAACAATATTCCAGTGCCTGAGGGGATTTGGCGAAGACACATTAGCCTCTCGTCACATTAACTGCAAACACCTGTGTGGAAACCAACTGCTAGCTTACAGCATCCTCTTCTTCCAACCATTCGTCAACATTAAGTCCGCCAAATAAATCAAATTATACATGTAGTTCCGACCAAGCAATCTGATTGGTCAAGGACCGTTCTTAAATGAGCATAACAGCAAATTAAAATTAACAACAAAACAATCCATTTTGCATCAACGCTGTAAGCTAGATGCTGGTTTCTGCACAGGTGTTTGTTACAGTTTTAACAGTTAACAGTTAGTAGGCGGACAAGCCCGTCTTTGATTGTCACACGAACACACCCAACACATGCATGCGGCCACAAACACACTCATGCTGACGGTGGCCGGTGAAATTTGTCCTCTGCATTTAACCCATCCAGGCTTGTCCTTTCCTCCGGGGGGCAGGCCAGGAGCAGTGGTCGCTTTTTCTTTCCAGCGCCCGGGGACCAACTTCGGATGTTGTCGTCACTGGTCGGATGACGATGACGATCTTCTGCATGTTTTTAGTGGGGGGTTATGTACGGAGGAACCCCCTGGGGAGCACGGGGAGAACATGCAAACCACACAGAGAGAAAGGCCCTTACGACGAGATAGCCCACCTGGGCAGTGGGCACTGAAGATATGGGGGGGAACACAACCCCAGCGCCCACAGCATCCCAGGCGAGAATCGAACTCAGGACCTTCTAGCTGTGAGGCGACAGCGCTACCGACTGCGCCACCGTACCCCCACATAGTTAACTAATGTGATGAGCATATCGGCTGGCTGACTCAATGGGGACTATTTCTTGTCTCGGACTAACACACTCGGCAAAAACTTTGTTATTGTGAGAGCAAATGGCCCCAAAATATAACCACCTTTTGTTTATAGTTTGTATTTTGTTGGTAACTGTTGTATAATCGCAATATTACACGAGAGGGTGTACTTTACTGTGGTTATTGGCACTTCAGTGGAAGTGGCTGAAGCCAAGGTCCTGCTGCATCACTGTCGTGCCAATAACCACGGTAAAGTAAAGTACAGCCTCTCGTGTAATACTGCTTAAATGAACAACAAAACAATTTAGCATCGACGCTGTGAGCCAGCTGTTAATGAGATGAGAGGCTAAAGCTGGCTGGCTCAGCCTGGCTGACTTAACGGGGACTATTTCTTGTCTAATAAAAATGGAACTAACACTAGCAAAAAGTTTATTTTGCCGCAAAATATGCACACCTTTTGTTTATAGCTTGTATTTTGTTGGTAACTGTTGTATAATCGCAATATTACACTTGAGGGTGTGCTTTACCTCATTATTGGCACTTCAGTGAGGCGCACGGACCTCGGCGCAAGTGCCTCAGTCCTGCCACATCACATCACTGCCGTGCCAATAGCCAGGGTAAAGCACACCCTCCAGTGTAATATTGCTTCATTAGGGGGCACGGTGGCACAGTGGTAATGCTGTCGCCTCACAGCTAGAAGGTCCTGGGTTCGATGCCCGCTGGGAGTCAAGTCAAGTCAAGTCAAATTTATTTATATAGCACCTTTCATACACAAAGGCAATTCAAGGTGCTTTACAAAAAAATAATTGAAAAAACAAGCAGCAAAGCAATGCATATATAAAAAAACACAGCCGACAGTTTTAGTTAGAATATATACTCAAATTAACAAACATGAAACATTATTTCTGTTTTAAATAAGTTACAAGGCATTCTTCAGTCTTATTTTTGGTTGTTTGTTTGTTACATGTTGTGGGAATTTCAAAAATGCATCAAACATTTTGAGCTTTACCAGTTACAATCGGCTAACTTGGTTCTACTCCAATTTGGTCTTGTTACAATGTGCCTAACATGGACCTTACTTTTGAACATAATGAGCTTTACCAGTTACAATCGGCTAACTTGGTCCTGCTGCAAAAGTGGTATAGCTTTACCAGTTACAATCGGCTAACTTGGTTCTGGCTACAATTTTACCACTGATTTCTGTTGGAATTGATCCAAGTTTCCTTAAGGTCAAAGACCCTCCTCATAAAAGCAGGAGGGGAAAATGGTTTGCAGACAGGTCCCCTGTCCCCATTTGACATTTCTGCTGAGGTCACACACAAAAGTGTCGACAGTTCAGTTATCTAAAAGTAAGATGGACGTTTATTTCCATGCCTATTGTGGTTAAGAGGTGTTGCGTCGTCTCCCGTCTCAGTAAAGGCGTTGTGGTTAAGGTGCCGTCTTTTAGTCCCCATGAAGACATAAAGAACAGAGGTTAAGCATGCATGGTTTAACCACAGGGTTTTTCCACTAGTTTAGTTATACGCCTGTGACGCATGATATGCATTTTGAGAGCTGACGCCTGTGACGTATGAGATGCTGAATGTGTGTGTGCGTGTAGGTGTGTGCGCAGGATGTTCTCTGAGTGTGTGCGTGTAGGTGTGTGCGCAGGATGTTCTCTGAGTGTGTGCGTGTAGGTGTGTGCGCAGGATGTTCTGTGTGCATATGTATGTATGTGCACGTACACAGTTTGAGCCACCTGTTTGCACACCCCCCAGGAAGATAAGCACCCAATGAGAATAGCGAAATTGGCAATCTGCATACCCACACATGGAAACTCCCCTATTAAGATCCAGCCTCTAATTTGATTGTATATAACCCACTGCTTGATGAAATAAAGATTGCTTCTTCATCGGAGGAGACCTGAATTCAGTCCAAGACTTGTTGTCGTTTGTTCTCTTTTCACTTTCACTCTCCACCAGAATTAACGAACACGGGAAATTGAGTCATCTTTGATTGCAATCCTTTTTCCATCTAATTGATTGGTCAACTTTGCTAATTTCTAATAGTTGGTGACCCTGGACGTTTTCTGTGTAGGAGGGACTTCTGTCCAGCCGCTGGACATCAGATCTTAATAAGGTGGCCACCTCGTATAAGGTAAGCGGAGCCTATTATTGAATTCTGCACTTTTGGATATGTAAATCAAGAGATCTGATGTTCAGAGGTTGAGATTGAAGGTAGGAATGTGAATTGCCGACATTAAGTCTGGAGAATAAATTATATATAGGACATTTTTACCTAACTGAGTAGGAGTAAAAGCGTAATATTCCAGGGATAGTGCGGGGGTTTGACCAAGCTACGGGCTTGAAAGACAATCAAACACTAGGAATAGTTCCAGGATAGCGTGGGGGTTTGACCAAGTTACGGGCTTGAAAGACAATCAAACGCTAGGGACATAGGGACAGTTTCACGGGAAAGTGTGGGGGTTTGACCTAACTGAGGGTTTGGAAGAATAATCAAGCACTAGAAACGTTTTGGAGAGTTTCATGAGGAAGTGTGAGGGGTTGACCTGAGGGTAGGGAAGACACTCAAGCACTGACGTTTTTCTGATAATCTGCAAAACTGTATTTGTATAACCAATTACTGTGGAGGAATTTCAGAAGTCTGTTGATAGTGCTCTAAGTCAGCACTGACTCTGGAACTGTGTTGTAATTGAAAGTGGAATTTAAACAGAACCTGTTAGCACTCGCTAACGTGTGGCAACCGGGCTACGGTCACAGTGTTGGGGGAACCCCATGCAATGAGCCGGGGAGAGCTGGTCTGAAGCAGTGTGCGAAACAGTAAACTCCCTAGAAGCTTGCTCATTGGGCACTCGGTTCTGGGCATTGCGACCCAAATCCACTTTCATTACGGGTGTGTGGTGTTATTACTCTATAACTCTGTCAGGAGAGATGAATAGCTGGGTTTAGTAATTGTTTCTTTAAGAGGATAAGATTTGCAGTTATTTTTCCAAAAGCACGAGAATTTGGGATAATAGGAAAGTACATTTAAAACTCAAAAACCCTGTGTGGAAGTGCAACTTTAGCACACACATACACCTAGATACCTTAAGTTAAGAGTCTAGCCGAAATAGCAGATTCTGACCAGTGCATACCGGTGGCTGATACCTTACGGTGACAACTAAACCACCACGGAATCCCTAACGGGAGCTGGCATCTGTGAAAAGGGAGACTCCTCTCTTAAGAGGAAAGGCCAAAATATAATTTTTTTTTTAATTTTTATTAAAATTTAGAATTCATCCAAATTTATTTTTAATAATTATTTCAAATACCTCATAATATTTAGATATATTGTTCCAAAATCTAGGGGGAAATAGAATAGTACAAAGAGTAGAACGATTGAGTCAAAATAATTTGTTCGTTACAGTAGTGTCAGAAAATAATTTTTTTTTTTTAATTCTTCTAAGTTTAATTTTATAAGTATTTCCTATACCTCATAGTATTTAGATATATCGTTCCGGGATCTAGGGGAAAACAGGATTGTAGAGAGGGTGGAACAACTGAGACAGTCCGAAGGTCCGACAGTCCGACAGTCCGACAGTCCGAAGGTCCGACAGTCCGAAGGTCCGAAGGTCCGACAGTCCGATGGTCCGAAGGTCCGACAGTCCGAAGGTCCGACAGTCCGAAGGTCCGACAGTCCGAAGGTCCGACAGTCCGAAATTCCGACAGTCCGATAGTCCGATAATAGTCCTGGTGTTAACAATAGGATTCTATTGCTTGTGTATCTGGACTGAAGCAAGATGAACGAGGAAAAAACTTGTTAGATTTAGGATCAAAACCGCAGGGAGATTGAAGTACATTTTCTGTATAACATAGAGGGATAAATAAATTGTGTAATTAGCCACACTCCTGGATTTGGAGAGGGAGTGCAGTTGGGCTCAAAGTGACAGTTCGATTCTGACAAGGGACGCCTTGTCAGAGTAAAACTGACAATTGACGGGGGGGGAAGTGATTTTATATGCCTGCCTTGATAATTTTTATTAAAATAGGGGGAGTTTTAGAAACCACAATAACAGGGTGGCATGTGTGGAGTATTATTCATTGCGAGAATGCCACGGTAATCGGCTATTTTGAAACACATTCAATAGAGAGGTTTTACTGCAAAATAGTCGAACTTTCAAATTGGATGGATATAGAGTTTTCATTAATAGAACTACTGATTCTCCCGGCGCTTCATTGTATTATAGGAAGACATTAGAAGTGAAAGTAAGTTGTTCTTGAAGGGACATATAACAGCGGGTGTAGTGTTCTCAGAAGGAAGCGGCTGCGGCAAGCGTGGCTCTTGTGGCGACCTTTGATATGGTTATAGGAAGTTGAGAATAGGTTCATTGAGAAAGACTGTACTATTGACAGTGAACTTTGAGATTTTTGACAGAGACCGGAGCGAGTTTAAATAAAATAATTTGAATGCCCTGTTTAGCCATATAAATTAGAACTCAAGCAAAATTAGGAGGAATAGGAGTATGAGAGATCGCCTCTGATATGCTAAAATGAAAATGTGGCAGGAACGCTCAATTCTGCTGTTGCTAACAGTAACAATGATATCTATGTCAGATCCAAATCTGCATATTCTGGATAATCCATCGGGGGAGGTGAAGATTCCTCTTGGGTCGTCCTTGACTCTGGAATGTAGTTTTAAAGCCGAGCGTAAAGTTAGGGTAAATTGGTGTTTTAACAGAGTGGGAACTCCAGGATACTGCCAACACAGACTTTCCACTGAAGTGTATAACAACTCTGTGAAGCAGAGTCAAGGGGAGGCGGGTGTAATTACTTCTAATTACACGTTATCAAATGTTAGATACGGGCACAGCGGACAGTATTTTTGCCATGTCATAATAGAGATTCCCCTTTTAAAAGAAGCGATTAGCAACGGAACGAGGGTAGTGGTTATTGAACCGGTCCTTACAACAGATGTTCTGCTCCAGTCCGGGAGATTTTTGGTGGCGATGGGGGTGATAAACCCTATCCTAATTGCCTTATTAGTAACGATCTGGGTCATACTGAAAAGCTGGTTTAAGCGTAGACATATCGAACAGTCAATATACGCGATTATGCGCCCTGTGCGGATGGCGAGTAACTATGCAAACAGACAGGTCGTGTGATGCTAAAGCAGTTAGCCATTTAGCATGAACTATGCAACAAGTTAAATAATAACGAACTAAATTATATTTTAAGTCCGTCGGGTAAAGTAGCGAAAAGCGCTAATCGAGAAACGGTGTTAGATTCTCCGGCTGACATACCCCGGATGTTGATTGTATAGGCGGGGTCAAGATGGACGAGGATGCGCGTGCGTGTATCTGTGATGTGAGCAAAGAAGGCAACTAGAGAGTAGCGGGTGTGGAGTTCCTGATGGCGGAAGTGCCTACAGAATGACGTGGTGTAGTTTTGCTGGTGGAGGCAGAGAACAGGCACGGTTGTACAGGCACAGGAGAGAGGCAGCAGCATGTTTGAGAATAAGGAAACGGAGTGTTTGAGAGAGCGAAAGGAATGGGGTTGCAGCGTGTGAATAATCATGTGTGATTGTTATTGTGTTGTAATGATTGATTGGTTGAGGAGTGAATGGAGTGGGAGTTGATCAGTGCTGATTAATGCGGGCTGATCGGTCATTGTTGAATGGAGGAGGAATGGGGTTGAGTATTGATAGTGGGTTGATTAGTTTAGATCGACAAGGGGGAACGCGGCTTTCAGTGATCGAAGTTCCCGCCCCATGTGAGAGCATCAGCTGCTAACTGATCAGGCACGGTCGCCCCTGTGCCTCCGGCGTTTGTTGTCCTCATTGGGGACTATGCTGCTAAAACTGGAGGCACGGTTTACTTTGTTGGCTGAATGGAGTTGAGTGTTGTATCATTTGGTGAATTGTGGAGTGCATGGGTAAAAAGATGAACACACAGTGCTTCGTGGGTCCCCTGTGTCCGTTTCCTGTGTGGCTCGGTTAGGTCTCAGCAGAAACACATTGTCACATATAATAAGTTATGGAAAATAAAATAGATTTAACCGGGAAATTAATTACAACGGTGGGGAACACTGAATACTGCACATTATATAGTAATACTCACTGAATAGAAAGTTTGCAGAAACTCATAGAAGAACAACAGACATACGATGAGTTTGCTTAGTTGACAAATTTGCATAAATGGAGGCTTTGTTGATTAACTTGAGAATTCCCTCCGTTATCTCTATAAAGGAACTAACACAAACCCAGGTAAAATACACCAACATTTTTCCGTTTGAGATGAGCTACACATAGCGAAATTTACACTAGGAGACGGGAAGAGGGTTCAAAATTTTGTCTATGAATTAAGACAATGACTTTTTAGGACAAGACTGTCCTTGGGTGCATTTGAAGTATGTAAACAATGTTGACTGTTACTGTTCCATCTAGAGGTCTTGCCAGCCTCCACACACTAGTGAACTGGGAGGTCTAGCCATCCTCCATGAAGTCTTGATCACAGACATGTCACAAAACCACAAAGTCAGTACATTGAAAACGCTGTAAGCTTGAAATGCACCCCAGGAGCCATCTAGTCTAAGGGGAAAGTCATTATAACCAAATGTAAAGGATTGGGGAGGGGGTCACATTTCAAACATCATCTGCAGAAGAGACTTATTGTCGTAATTAAAATAGTTTGTCTGAAAACAGGCACACTGTGAGATAATGCTGGGTGGAGATGTCATACAGGAAACTTTCACCAAAGCACTACACTTAAGCTAGTTCAGTAAATGACTAGAGAGAAAAAATCAGTGTCATGTCATGGAGTGAGATTATATTTGTTATAGGTTTGTGTTGATTCTTTTTGAGATCACAAATTCCGATCTTTTGACTACAATTTTAAGGTGCGGCTTTTATTTTTACATAATGGGGATCTAAGTACATTTTCATGCATTCGTTGTATAAATTGGGACAAGAGGGCAGAGTTTGGGAACTGGGGTATGGGAAGAAATAATATGACGAATTAGGAAAGGTTAGCTGATGATGGGTCAAGTGTGTTGATGTTGAGATTTGACTGTGTCTGTTTTTGTACACAGGAAGTGGAGACATCGGGGAACCAGGAGACTGGAAAATTACCTAAGACTGTTAGTTTGGTGGACCACAGACGCGCCGAAAATATGGAGTCATTACCTCCTTTCCCAATTCACAATGGTCCAGACAGCACTGTCCACTATCTTTCAGACGGATCGAGCGTTGAAGCGGTCGATTTTAATAGACCCTCGAGGGTTACTGTTGAGGTGGCGCTGATCCGATTGCCCCCCGGTATCGTCGTAAGCTGGAACGTGGAGGAAGAGTACAATTTAGAGCCCCCGATGGAAGATTACACTGTTTACATGACTTGGGAAACGGGAAAAGGAAACGGTATCTTCCGTAATTGGAAGTCTAGGGGAGTGGTAAAGTGTTTGCAGCTTCCGATGTATGTGGTGGCTGCCCGTTGCAGGCCAGGGTTTACGGCCGGTTTCACTGTAGTGGGAAGAGACGTTTTTGGTAGACATGGTTCGTTTAGTAAGGTGGCATGGGCTTTGATGCCTGAGTAGGAGTTTGGAGATATGTCAATCATCTATGCACAAAGAGGGCGGTGCCTCGAGCCGGCCAGGATAGTCAGTATAACAGTTGCGATAATAAGTGAAGGGTACGTTTAAAATGATTCAAATTGCAATGCTAATGGAGTACAGGCTATGTTACAGAATGAAAGGAAAGATCAGTTTTGCTGCGGAGTTGAGTAAGTAGTTATACATCTTTGTTAAAGGTGTATAAAGAGGGATTGATGGGATTTCTCACGTTCCTTTCCTCATTCAGGTATCCGGCTTCGAATGGGACACAGATGCCAATCTCAGGCAGAGATAATGTTATTTTGAATGTTTTTAAGCTTAGTTATGCTCATGTGCAAGATTATGGATGTCGAAAGTCAAGTATGTAGTATGTTCCTCAGTTTTCTGATATTTAATCATGTAATATGTATTTTCATCTTGAAATACATTATGCTAATTCAATTATATATTTTATTATGTTTTAAATATGTTATTTTTGAAATACACATTTTGATGCTCTATTGTTTCATGTGACCTCTGCTCCACTGTCATCGGGCGGTGTTTTGCTGCAAAGATCTCTTGCAGGGTCTCCTGCAAGCGTATGGTGCAGCTCACCGGGGCCAAAAGTTCATTCAGGCGTATATCAGTCGCTATCGAAACTAACAGACGTCTGTATGTATTTGATGTGGTTTTGACCGCATGGAAAGAAGCGCATCGTGTAGATTATCCAGCAAACGAAGATGTCTCTAAAAAGCCCGTAGAAAAGAGGGGGGGGGAGTTTCCACATCCTGCCCACAATAAAACCTGCAGCTACTTGTGTCTAGAGGGTCACCGAAAGATCACTTTTAACAGTTCATTAACTCTCACCTAATTAAGTTAAAATTAGGATAAAATAATAGAAAGCATGTGTGTATTAATCTTTTCTTCCATAGGTGAATTGATTTAACAAATAACATATTGTAACGTATCGTGATACGCCAAGGAACGGAGAGTTGTAGTTGGTACAGGTTAAGATGCTTATATTCAGCAGTTGCAGAAGGGAAATCAGAGTGAGGAAGCCTTTAGGGCAGTCCACCAGCAGCTCAAAGCAAAACGCTGGACCAATCGTTGAGAGACAGATGCTGTTGCTAAATCATGGAAGAAATGGAGTCAGACTGGAATGGGAAGAAGAAGGAGATGAACCGGTGTGAGGTAAAGACAGAATAGTGTAGAGAGGGACAGAAACGCCGTGAAGGTGGATCTGGTGGAAGTAGGGGTAACCTTGTGACATGGGGTTACAAGCTTCCTAGATTTGTGCTCCTCACAAAAAATGTAAAAACAGGTGTACCGGCTGGGACCTGAGGTTATGAAAATAATATAGGCAGTTGAGTGAGGCCAGCTGGCCTTAGAGCGTGGAAAATATATTGTTTCTTTATCATTTTATACTTTTATACTCTTAAAACAAAAGCTTGCTAAAACAAAATTAAGGGGACTCTTGTAGGACTCTTGAAAAAGTCAATCTAGGCAATATTGAATTTTATAGTTTATAATAGACTTTTGTTGTTTTTAGGAACATTGAATGTACCACAGACCCACAGGATACATCAACAAGGTTTCTCCTGAAAATAAAAACAGGTCTCCGGGAGTTTTTACCGAGTTGATGTGCTCTTGGGCGAAGTGAACAGTCTAAGATGTATGATGTGGTTGTATGTTTCTATTTTCTTATACTTTTATGTTATTAACATTGTGTATGTTTTTATATTTTTAATATTTTTATTAAAATATTTGTTTCACTCAGAATTTAAATGAAGACACAACTATTACAGAGCGGTAGGAATAGAAGGATCTCTGAAAGGTCATAACGATGGCCTGGATGGTGGAAGAAATCTCATAGATTCACTGAGGCTAGGGAGGGGGATTGGGCCCCCCCGAACCTAGCCTCAAACAGGCGGCGGCGGGCCTGCGAAGGTCTGAGGGCACGTTAAATCTGAATATAGTGCTGGGGAGAGGACTGAAGGGCCCCCGTGTCTTGAAGTATGAATGAACATACTGCTGTGGTACCGTCTAGTCGGCGTGTGTGTCGCATGTAGGTGTGTGGGCAACACGTGGTACGTGGATGACAGTCCACACCTAGCAGAGTGGGCTTCAGGGATAGGAGTCACTCTGTGAACAGGCTAGGCAGATGAAAACGTGTCAAAGTTCCTATGCCCATAGCAAAGTGGGGTAGGGATCAGACCGTCGGCTTCCAACCGGGTGGCCAATCACCACTACGGGATCCACCTTAGAGGTGGGTTGGCGGTCGCTATCGATCTGGGTCATCTGCCGGTTGGGTCGCAGATGGCAGTAAGACCATGTTGGACTGAATGTCAATGTGGCCGCCGCGCTCAGCTCAATGTACAGTCAGGCCACTACAAGCCAAAAGCGAATGAGTTAGTAGGCGAGTAGTGCTCCTGTGATCGGGGTTTTTGAAAAGAAAACACCGGGAAGCAGGAGACTGAAGATGGCTAAGTGGGGTTGTTGAGGCAGCACACTTGAGTCAGCTTCAGTGGAACGGGGTCTAGCCTGGGACTGCGCCCTGGGAGAGGGAGGTCTAAAGGACTCAAGCGAGTGTTTACATAGTCCTTGGAAATATGGAGCTTGAAGACAAGAGGTCATGAATCCTGGAACAGATTTATTTGAGTTGTGTATTTTTATACTATGATTATTGGATTTTATTTTATCTTTATTTTTATAATATCTTTTTAATATGTTTAAAATGCTGCTATAAAATTGAAGGGTTAGGACAAAATACAGGTAAATGATTATTGATTTAGATTGGATAAATTCAACTATTTAGTTACATAAGTAAATCATGTAAACAGGGGGTCTGTTGGAATTGATCCAAGTTTCCTTAAGGTCAAAGACCCTCCTCATAAAAGCAGGAGGGGAAAATGGTTTGCAGACAGGTCCCCTGTCCCCATTTGACATTTCTGCTGAGGTCACACACAAAAGTGTCGACAGTTCAGTTATCTAAAAGTAAGATGGACGTTTATTTCCATGCCTATTGTGGTTAAGAGGTGTTGCGTCGTCTCCCGTCTCAGTAAAGGCGTTGTGGTTAAGGTGCCGTCTTTTAGTCCCCATGAAGACATAAAGAACAGAGGTTAAGCATGCATGGTTTAACCACAGGGTTTTTCCACTAGTTTAGTTATACGCCTGTGACGCATGATATGCATTTTGAGAGCTGACGCCTGTGACGTATGAGATGCTGAATGTGTGTGTGCGTGTAGGTGTGTGCGCAGGATGTTCTCTGAGTGTGTGCGTGTAGGTGTGTGCGCAGGATGTTCTCTGAGTGTGTGCGTGTAGGTGTGTGCGCAGGATGTTCTGTGTGCATATGTATGTATGTGCACGTACACAGTTTGAGCCACCTGTTTGCACACCCCCCAGGAAGATAAGCACCCAATGAGAATAGCGAAATTGGCAATCTGCATACCCACACATGGAAACTCCCCTATTAAGATCCAGCCTCTAATTTGATTGTATATAACCCACTGCTTGATGAAATAAAGATTGCTTCTTCATCGGAGGAGACCTGAATTCAGTCCAAGACTTGTTGTCGTTTGTTCTCTTTTCACTTTCACTCTCCACCAGAATTAACGAACACGGGAAATTGAGTCATCTTTGATTGCAATCCTTTTTCCATCTAATTGATTGGTCAACTTTGCTAATTTCTAATAGTATCCACATGTCATTTTTGACACACCCACAATATGCAAACATTTCAGATTATTATTATTACATGTACAGTCCATTTGTTGGAAATGTACAGGAAAAAAAATAAAAATTACAGGCCGAATACAGGTTTATTCTGCCGCGCTGGAGAGAGGCAGTAGTTTAGTAGCAGTTAAAGGCAAGAGTAAACATAAAGGTCTTTAGCTTGGATTTAAAAATAGGCAGAGTAGGGGCAGATCTAATGTGTTCAGGGAGTTTGTTCCAGTTATGAGAGGCATAGTGGGAGAACGCGGCTTCACCATGTTTTGATTTGGTCCTCGGGACAATTAGTAGACCAGTGCCTGAAGATCTCAGGGATCTGGATGGTTCATAGTGTAGAAGCATTTCAGAGATGTAGTGTGGGCCTGACCTGTTGAGAGATTTGTAAACTATTAGCAGAATTTTAAAGTCTATTCTAAGATTTACTGGCAGCCAATGCAGGGATTTGAGAACTGGTGTAATGTGTTCAGCTTTCTTGGTTCTTGTTAGAACTCTAGCAGCCGAATTCTGAATGAGCTGTAGTTGTTTAATAGCTTTTTTGGGAAGACCATTGAAAAGACTGTTGCAGTAGTCTAGCCTGCTAGAAATGAAAGCATGAATTAGTTTTTCAAGATCTTGTTTGGACATATAGCCTCTAATCCTTGCTATATTTTTTAGATGAGGACATTCCCATGTCCTCAGTGCCTACGGCCCAGGTGGGGTCGTCAACAAGGGCCTTTCTGTGTGGAGTTTGCATCTTCTCCCCGTGCTCCCCTTGGGTTTCCTCCAGATAGGAAACCCCCACTATATATACTGTACATATTGCTTAATTATATTTATGCAACCATGGCTAATTTCAGCCTTTAGTTGAGTTTGCCACAGACAGATATTATCTAATCAACTCTTTATTGACAGACACATAAGGTCCAATAAGAAGACACACAAACAAAAACACTACATTTAAAAGCATCACACCAAAAAATAAAATAAAAAAAAAGTAAAGTAAAGAAAAAAAATAAAGCAATCAGAACACTAAAGTAAGGCACTATACCAGTGTTTCCAAATGCACGATTGGTATTTCACATTACTGAAACTGGGTTGAGTCAGCAGCATAATAATCAAATTATGAGATACATTCAAACGACAAATAAACTTAAACGTCAGATTTCTCAGAAGAGCATGAAAAGTGCACACTCCTACTTCACAAAACAATTGACTGGCACTCGACCATCTGGGTTTTCTAAGTAGAACCCTCATACAATCATTATAAGCAACCTGCAGCTTTTTAATGCTTGTCTGCTTATATTTTACCCACAAGGGGGCAGTATACAGAGGAGTGCAGTAAGCTCTGAACAAGTTTATCTTGACATCATTAGAACAAAAGTAGAACTTCTTCCTCAACATGTTGGCTTGAGCATACAGCATACGCCTCTGCCTGTATAGGTCATCATCATCACTCAGTTGGTCAGTAATGATGTGACCCAAATACTTTGTTCTATCACACACTGTCAGAACCTGACCTGACAGATAGAATGAAGGAAAAGAAAGGTCCTTGTCCTCTCTTGTTCTACAGATCATGATGACACTCTTTTTAGCATTATATTTCACATCACATTTTACACCATAATCAGAACATATATTCAGCAGCTGTTGAAACCCAGCACTGCTAGGAGACAGGATGGCCAAATCATCTGCATACATAAAATGATTTATCAGAGTGTTACCAAGCACACATCCCATTCTACAGTTACTGAGTTGTACAGAGAGGTCATTCATGTAGAGATTGAAGAGGGCCGGGGAGAGAATCCCCCCCTGTCGGACCCCATTCCCAACCTTAAAAGGTGCAGAGACTTTTTCGCCCCATCGATCGTTCAGATAATTGTGTGTGTGTGTGTGTGTGTTTGTTACCTTGTAGTCGTTGCTGGGATCCAACTGATGTTTCCTGTAATACACAGAGAGGAAAGACAAACAATGAGGAAGCCATGACAGGAGAGGAGGGAGAGGTGTGTGTAGGTGCAAGAGCGGGGGTGTGTGTGTGTGGGAGTGAGCGAGTGAGTGAGTGAGTGAGTGAGTGAGTGAGTGAGAGTGTGTGTGTGTGTGTGTGTGTAGCCGTTTTCCCACATGCGTACCGGAAAATTACCTGTAAGTCAATATCGGACATTTCCCTTCACACCTCTCCTCTCGCATATGGGAATCTACCAGCGAAATTGCCTGTATGTTGGGGGGCGGGGCGGCACTGCAGAGCGGGTGGGGAGTGACGTGTCGGCAAAACTCCGAATGGTGAAATAAGTTTGCTTGTTTATCCGTTCACCTGCGTCGCGTTGAAGCACTTTTTACAGACTGGCTTCGTTTGATGTGTCCGGGCTTGCCTTCGCTGTCGGCAACGTAAGCAAAATACTTCCACATTTCGCTTCGTGCATTTGCTTCGTCTGTGTCCCTGTCGGGCTGCTGACTGAAGGAGGAGGACGGACTGTGGCCAGAGAGCGAGCAGGCAGCAGAGGGGAGAGGGGAAAATCAGCACGCCCACACATGAAGCTGACATACTGCTCTTATCACAAGATCATTTCGCCAGTTTGCTTTAATGTGCGCGAATGATTAGATTATGCCCGCTGGAACATTAAGCAACGTGTGTACACCTCGCCCATGAGAGTGTTGCGGGAAATGACTGGACCCGTTCTACACTTGAGTCCGCTATCGCGCATACCGCTCTTCTGACTGGCTCGAAACTGGTAAAATGTCCGCGATGACGGGGTCGCGCTTATACCGGAAAACAACTTTCCCACATGCAGGCATTAGACCACGTTCCGGTCATTTAGCGGTACAAAGCGCATGTGGGAAAACGGCTTGTGTGTGTGTGAGTGAGGGAGTGAGTGAGTGAGTGAGTGAACTGGGTAGGGAACTGTTACTGTGAATATTTCTGCTTGTGTCCGGTGTCTAGAGAGTCCAGAGGAGGAAGGCTGCAGGCAGAAATTGGTCACTTTTCAGATTGTTTTCTTTCTTTCTTTTTTCTCTCTCTTTCTCTTGCAGTCCATTCTCTGAAAGTGCTGTCAATGCCAATGGGGGGGGGGGGGGGGGGGTCATTTCCCACCAATGTGCTAGAAATATGCAGTTTGAGAATGTAAAGAGAGTTTGTCTATGGGGTGAGTGTGTCCGTGACTGCGTGTCTTACATGAGTCTGCCGAGTGTATCATGAGTGGCTTACTAGTCCATAAATCATCAGGTGTGTGTGTGTGTGTGTGTGTGTTTGTTCAGTGATTCAGAGCCACAGGTGGCTGACAGAGAGGCGAGATGTCAGAGGAGCCTTTCTTTGACGTTCTGTAAATCACAGTTAACGATCCTCTGTCACTTTCCATCCCCTATATCTCAGTCTGTCACTTTCCATCCCCTATATATCACTCTGTCGCTTTCATCCCCTATATCTCACTCTGTCACTTTCTATCCCCTATATCTCACTCTGTCACTTTCCATCCCCTATATATCACTCTGTCGCTTTCCATCCCCTATATCTCACTCTGTCACTTTCTATCCCCTATATCTCACTCTGTCGCTTTCCATCCCCTACATCTCACTCTGTCACTTTCATCCCCTATATCTCTGTCGCTTTCATCCTCTATATCTCACTCTGTCACTTTCATCCCCTATATCTCACTCTGTCGCTTTCATCCCCTATATCTCACTCTGTCACTTTCATCCCCTATATCTCACTCTGTCACTTTCATCCCCTATATCTCACTCTGTCACTTTCATCCCCTATATCTCACTCTGTCACTTTCATCCCCTATATCTCACTCTGTCACTTTCTATCCCATACAGGAGCAAGCAAGCAAGCTCAGATGGGAACCGAAACTCATCTTGTGTTTGACCTGTTGGAGCACGTTGCTCATGATGCAGGAGAAAAATGCCAAAGCCAATACTAAAGTAAACTAGAGGCCAGGGCTGCTCCAGGATTCCCTCTAGATTAGATTCTACTAACCTACATGCCAGCCTGAGTGTTCAGTGTTATCACTTCTGTCTGTCTGGTAGTTTTGCAGCAGTGCGGTGAAGCAGTCTAATATTCAGAGCTACATGCCAGTTCAAACGTTTGCCAGGGTACTTGGCCCTGGGTGAATGGAGGAAACACATATCCAGGGTGTGTCATTGTGTTGTTGACTGCTGACTTCCTTGGTGCTGTGAGTGGGGTTGGTGGACCAATAGGAGGTGAGACATGGGGCCAGTTGCACCAAGTGGTCTTACGACTGGTCTTAAGCTAAGTTGGTCGTAACTTTACGACCTAACAGCTACGCCGGTTGCACCAAGAGGGCTTAAGCCTTCTTTTCACTACGCCCAGGCGTAACTCTTACGCCTGGTCAGGAGGAGGCGTAATGAATTGCCTGCCACAGAGATCTCCGTGTCTATCAGCGGAGACCTGCTGTAATTGAGTCCTTACCGTCCTCATCGTCGTAAAGTCGCCTTTGAAGCATGACGTTAGATTATAACGAACTAGTTGTGTGGCTTAGCCTTCCCAAATGTTGAGGGTCGTTTTTTAGAATTGAATACATAGAATTGGGAACGTTACATTCAATTTCATTCAGACTGCCTGGCACTAATCGCCGCTGCCATTTTCCCCCGGGGCTTCCACAGGAGGAGGGGGGTGGGAGGAGGGAGGGTGTAGTGACGCACATACAGTAGTGGGTGACGGCGCGAGGCACATTTTTGGCCCAATTAGGGGGCATTCCCCGGCAATTCACATGGACGCGCATTGCTATGACCAGCGTAGTTAAGACCAGACATAAACCCTGTTGGTGCAACAGGCGTAAATCCACTCTAAAGACTGGTCTTAACTAAGACCGATGTAGGAGTTACAACCAGGCATAGTTAAGACCACTTGGTGCAACTGGCCCCAGGAGACCAAGAGAAGACCAAGATTGAGGGCGGACGAGACCGGGACCAAGACTATACAAATGCGAGACCATTTTCAGGACCATTTACACGCGACCATTTAACCTTTATACCATTGCTCTGCTAACAATGAAATAAATCATTAGGAATGATAGTAAAATATAAATGGCTGTACAGTATACAGTATACTCTAGGGCTGTTCGATTTTGCCTAAAAATAAAATTTACGGTTTTTTCTCTCAAAACTCGATTTTCTTTATACTATTATACTTCTGAAGAGAAAGGAGAGTCCCCACGCACAGCCAGTGGAAAGATCAGGTGCTGGTAGGTTGCAGGTACAAGGCATAAAACAAAAGAAGGTACCACCGCACACTGGAGTCAGGATTTAACTGAGATTTATTCAGCAAACGACGCGTTTCGCTGTAGCAGCTTCATCAGGTTTGCTCATACTATTATACTTCTCTAAACATTTGTTGCCCTGCAGAGCTCTTTTTTCTCGCTTTTTTTCACAAGTGATAATTTACGCTTTTACTCTGAAGGCAGAACAACCCAACTCCCTGTTTTAGCTTGCCGCTGCTATGCCTAACTTCCTGGCTGTTGCTTGCTAACCTGCAGTCACTTGACACTGGTGGATTTGACTCACTCGGTGCTCTGTTGGAGGGATACTCTTGGTTTGATGACTCTTGCCTGTAGCGTGTGTGTCTCTAGAGCTAAGCGACCACCCGTGCTCTGAGTTATATCTGTACTAGAATAACACAAAGTCACAACAGGTATGCGGGGAACTGCGATAGCAGTTAGGATGAAATTCAGACAAGGTGAGTCAGCAGAGGCTGGTAACATAACGTTATGAAGCAGAAGCAGAATCTATCAGTACTCGGTGGCCTCACGTGTTGTTTACGTCTGTGTTCGTGTGCGCGTGTGTGTGTTGTGGCAATCGTTATCTTGTAGGCTACAGCCCGCTGTGCAACATGCTGCTCAGTCAGGGCCGGCCCTAGCCATCTGGGGGCCCTAAGCAGGATATAGATTAGGGGCCCCCTCCCAGGGGCGGGGGTTTGGGGGCATCCGCGCTGGAAGTACTTTTAAGTAGGGGGTGGTGTGACGAAAATTTGACGTTTTTTGGACTTTTAGCCATATTTAGAGGAATATTTAAAACAAACAAACATGACAATGATGACGCTCGTTTGTAGCCCTATCAGTGTCAAGCAAGCGTATAGAACCCAGCAGCCATAAGGGTTGCCAGGTCAGTTAAACCAGGCCAGGGGTTCCCAACCTTTTTTGTGCCAAGGACCGGTAGATACATGCAGGACCGGTTGTCAATTGTAATGGTTTTAGTTACATATATATTTACTCACCAGGTGGCGACAAAGGGTAAATAACAGCCTTTTGTGTTGTACTGTATGTAGCCTACAGTATTTATGTTTTTGTTTAAACTACAAACATAAATAAATGTCAACCTATGTTTTAACTACCACACACAGCCTGTAATATTATAGCCTATGTTTATAAAAAAAAAAAAAAAAAATTTGAGGGGGCCCCTGGCAAATCCCGGGGCTCTAGGCAGCCGCTTAGTTCGCATATAGGGCGGGCCGGCCCTGTGCTCAGTGCTCACTCTCATTCATTTGCGCTGCTGTTTTTAGTAGCCAGTAGTCACAGCCTCCAGAGAGACTTTACAGCGGGGAGAAGGGATGAGTAGCAGCATGCATACATGAGAGAGAGCCGCCCCGCCGTAATGTAATTACCCTAGTTAAAGTGTAAATCGATTTGACGATTTTCCTTTTTTTAACATCGTCCTAACTAATTAATTCGATTACGATTCAAACTCAATTTATCGAGCAGCCCTAATATACTCAGTGACAGAATGCAATCCTTTGATCTGAAACACTTGAATTCCATATCACTGACCTTCAGAAAGGCTCAACACAGTTGACAGAATGAAGTGTAAAAACACCTTACTGCTGCTAAATTATGACTCCTCCCCCCTTTGTGGTTTGTATAAGCAAATCGTATTATTGATGATTTGGATGACATCTCTCCAGCCACCTTGTTGACCTGTGTTGTCTTCCTTTGTGCATGAACGTGAGGGGAGTGGCTACAGCGTTAGAAACTTTCAAACTACAAGGTTATTGGTTGCGATTGAAGGAGGGATTTTTACACCCAATCACAGTAAAAAAAAATATATATACACACACACAGGCAAGTAATGATGTCACTGCAGTTGTGGTCTCGGCTGGTGTTGAAATAAAATCCCAAGTCCGGCTTGCCTGAGAAACGAGATAAGACCGAGACCGAGGGAGGGCGAGTCCGAGACCATCAAATGTGGTCTTGAGACTGGTCTCGAGTACTCCAACACTACTGGGGTGTGTAACCCTGGTGCTCTGAGGGGTGTAACCCTGGTGCCCTGAGGGGTGTAACCCCGGTGCCCTGAGGGGTGTAACCCTGGTGCCCTGGCTAAATACCCACACAGGCCCTCCTTCCATCATGGCCAGCTAATCATCCCCTGATAGCTAAGTGGCTCATTCAGTCCTCAACTGGCTGCCATGCATCACAGTGGGTGCTACACATCGGTGGTGGATGAGTTGAGAACACTTTTTTTATTTTATTTTTTATTTCTGGTCTGAGTTATGGTCTCTCCTGTTTCTAAATAGCTGAATCGCTTGGTTTGAAGTAAAACCAGCATTTTACGAAATGTCTATGGAAAAGTGAAGGGCGGAAAATCCTTTGGTTCGTATGCCTAACACAGAAGAGGGTGTGACTTTGGAACTTTATTGTACTTGGCCAATTCCCCCCTGCTGTCCCGGTCATGTGCAGTCGCAAGCCGCTTCTTTTCACCTGACAGCGAGGGTTGTCACCGGCAGTTTTTCTGATCTAATATCTGTCGAGAGAGAGTTTCAAAAGTGTCGCGCGATGAACCATAAATTGTGCTTAAATGTACTTCAGAACGTACCGTCCGCGGATCTTGGCCACGTGTTCGGCGATGCAGGAGTGGATGTCACAATTCTTCCTGTAGACCTCAGCCAGCAGCTCGCCGAAGAAGCGCGTGTCCATCTTCATGACCTGAGGCACCTCCTTCACCTCGCTCCTCAGCTCCAGCCTGGAGGTCCTCTGGATCACCACAGGCTTCTGCTCGATCACATTAACGATCTCCACCTCCTCCACCTCCACCATCTCCTCCTCCTCTTCTTCTTCTTCCACGTCCTCCACCTGGAAAAGGGGCAGACAAACTTATTCACATGCTTCCTGTTTTATTTTTTAACTTGATTTTTATTCTTAGTAATTATGGTTATTAGGGCTGTGGCGATTCACTTATCTCCCGATTCGATACTATCACGATTCTTGGGTGCCGATTCGATTTATATTGCGATTCTACGATTATTGCGATTCGATATTACGATTTATTGCGATTTTTGTTTATTTTTTTCTCTTCTTTTTTCAGTTTGTTTGCTTTTTTACACTAGATTAGAACATGGGAAAAGTTGAATCATACACTAGAGACTGTATATTATATCATGAGTAGGGCTGGGCGATATAGTTAAAAACAGGGGCGGACTGGGATCATAATTCAGGCCGGGCATTAGATACCAAGCAGGCCAGGCCGATATGGGCCGACCCGCGTGAAATTTGGGCCGTTTGAAGCCCAATTTGGGCCGTTTGAAGCCAGATTTGGGCCGTTTGAAGTCCAATTTTACAATGAGATGCACCCACCCATGTAATTATTACTTCAGACTAACTAATAAAGTAATAAAACCACTAGTAAACCAGTAGGCGGCGTCTGGCCTGCTGTTCAGTGAGTGGCCTGACTGCAAGCACCCAAAAAAAAAGAAAAAAAAAAAGAATTGCGATTATCGATTCTGGAATAAAAGATCGATTCAAAAAATCGTGACATTAAAAATCGCGATACTTAGGTGTTATCTTCCCCCACCCCTAATGGTTATGGTTTTGTGTGGGGTGAAAAATGATGAATACAATGTACCAGTCAATGTGTACATTACCCAATATTGTAGTACGTGCGTGTACACATGCAATTTGCGCATCGTACAAATTATTTATGTCAAACATCAGTGATGATGTCGCTTATATTGAATTACAGGTATATATGCTTATATACAATAAGTTAAACTGGTGAGGCTCTTTTCTGAATGGTCCAGGTCTCTAGGTTGTGGTTGTAAAGTTCCATGAGGCTGTGATTATCCTAGAGATCACAATACTGTAGGTCATTATAAAGTGAGGTCGAGTTTACAAAAATCGTTGTCTCAATACAATGAAATGGCTACTATGGGGAGTAACATCCTCAGATATGAATATAATTAGGCCCATTGAATCTGCATGCAAGAGTCAGCTTTCCAGTCATATCCAATTTACGCAATTCCAAGACTGTTTATGCAGAAAAGTAAATAGAATAGGCGAAAATAACACATTTATACTGCATGCAAAAACTGCATTTTGTGTGTGTGCCAAAAAACTGCATGGGCTTAGCATAAAGTTGGTGTGTCTGCAAAGGGGAGACTCGTGGGAGGTACCCATAGCACCCTTTCTCATTCAGATATCTTGTGGTGAGAGGTAAATGGACGCCTTTGAAAATGCCCATGCCAGTTTTTCCCTCACCAGAATATATCCTAACTTTAGAGCTAACTTCCCCGACAAGCTAGCATGACATGGTTGCTAGCAATGGATTCCTTAGGTCTTCTATTTCATGTGATATCAGTATCTTCACTCTGGCTTTAAAACTGAGCCCGCTATAGCCTCTGAAAGACAGCAATGTCGGCCGTGGACGCCAGCATCCTCAAGGCGTACAATATCTTTTCTTCATGCACACATCCACGACCCACTCAAACAGCACCAGGTCGCAACCCCCAGATGAGAAGCACGGATTCAGCCCGCAGAATGGATGATGACATGCAGTATGCCTTGGGTGTATAAGAAGCATGTCGTTCAGATGCCAATGTGATGATATCTACACTGCATCATGTGCCATTCATTAGAGGGTTTCTCAGTCAATTACTGCAAGAGATTTACTACAATGCAACAAGTCACTCCTCGCCTTGGGGTCATGCTGCCAAACGGCTGTCAAGATACAGCATTGATGGAAGGAAGGACTGAGGAGCATGAATGACGACCGCCATCACTGCTGCACAAATAAAGCTAGATGCTCATTGGCTAGCTAGCCACCAAGAAGAAGACATTTAGGACATCTGGGTAATGAAGTCCTTCAGACGTGGCACATTCAAAGAATTCTCTCCTGCCACCACTTGGCACTGACAAAAGTGAAAGTTACCATTCATACATGGATGTATACCTCTTCTCTGATTATTTTCTTGCAAAGGTAAGACTTAACCCTGTGAGGCAGCTGGATTTGCACGAGAACGAGATCACGTGAAAAATCCATCTTGCCACGTTCTAATCTATTGGTTTGAATCCAATCCACCAGTGGTTTGGACCAATCAGCATCCGAGGAAGAAGGAGGCGGTCCTAAGTTGTTGAATTTAGCTCGAGATAGACAGATCTTCATCCAATCACATGCCAAGTATTTTATGAAAGTGCCTGCCCTTTTTAACCGGTTTCGAAGATCGCATTCCCAGATGCTTCTGTCCAACAAACATCTGGCAGCGTCAGTTTAGGTAAGGCTGGGATTAACCAATGAACAAGAGACATACTTCTATGAGATTATAGGATATGTTAGTGTTTATATAACATCCCGCTGTAAATGGAGGGTAGGGGCGTAGCTGTGTGGGGTTATTGGAATTACAAAAATGGGCACATCCAATCAATCATTGGATTAGGCGCACCACACTTCTAAAGCCCGCCACACCCACCTATGTGGCAGCGCTACACTTGGCATCGAGCTCCGCTCGAATTTGCCACCTTGCGCTCAAAATTCAAATTGTTTAAACTTTGACCTCTTTACCGCTGACCTTTCTCTGCTCTACCTCGCAGTGAGAGAAGAGAAGATCGCTTATCATGTGAAGGCAGCTTTAGGCTCTCAATGCTAAATCCCAATGTGCATTCTGTACAGGCTGCGCCGCACTGCTGCACCAAACACACCCACATCTGCCTGTTATCTGCCTGTAGCTGCAGAGTCCAGTCAAACACACCCACAGCCGCCTGTTATCTGCCTGTAGCTGCAGAGTCTAGTCAAACACACCCACAGCCGCCTGTTATCTGCCTGTAGCTGCAGAGTCTAGTCAAACATACCCACATCCGCCTGTTATCTGCCTGTAGCTGCAGAGTCCAGTCAAACACACCCACAGCTGCCTGTTATCTGCCTGTAGCTGCAGAGTCCAGTCAAACACACCCACACCCGCCTGTTATCTGCCTGTAGCTGCAGAGTCTAGTCAAACACACCCACGGCCGCCTGTTATCTGCCTGTATAGCTGCAGAGTCTAGTCAAACACACCCACAGCCGCCTGTTATCTGCCTGTAGCTGCAGAGTCCAGTCAAACACACCCACAGCCGCCTGTTATCTGCCTGTAGCTGCAGAGTCTAGTCAAACACACCCACAGCCGCCTGTTATCTGCCTGTAGCTGCAGAGTCTAGTCAAACACACCCACATCCGCCTGTTATCTGCCTGTATAGCTGCAGAGTCCAGTCAAACACACCCACATCCGCCTGTTATCTGCCTGTAGCTGCAGAGTCTAGTCAAACACACCCACGGCCGCCTGTTATCTGGCTGTAGCTGCAGAGTCTAGTCAAACACACCCACATCCCCCTGTTATCTGCCTGTTGCTGCAGAGACCAGTCAAACACACCCACATCTGCCTGTTATCTGCCTGTAGCTGCAGAGTCCAGTCAAACACACCCACATCCGCCTGTTATCTGCCTGTAGCTGCAGAGTCCAGTCAAACACACCCACATCCGCCTGTTATCTGCCTGTAGCTGCAGAGTCCAGTCAAACACACCCACATCCGCCTGTTATCTGCCTGTAGCGGCAGAGTCCAGTCAAACACACCCACATCCGCCTGTTATCTGCCTGTAGCTGCAGAGTCCAGTCAAACACACCCACAGCCGCCTGTTATCTGCCTGTAGCTGCAGAGTCCAGTCAAACACACCCACATCCGCCTGTTATCTGCCTGTAGCTGCAGAGTCTAGTCAAACACACCCACATCCGCCTGTTATCTGCCTGTTGCTGCAGAGACCAGTCAAACACACCCACATCTGCCTGTTATCTGCCTGTATAGCTGCAGAGTCCAGTCAAACACACCCACATCCGCCTGTTATCTGCCTGTAGCTGCAGAGTCCAGTCAAACACACCCACATCCGCCTGTTATCTGCCTGTAGCTGCAGAGTCCAGTCAAACACACCCACAGCCGCCTGTTATCTGCCTGTAGCGGCAGAGTCCAGTCAAACACACCCACGGCCGCCTGTTATCTGCCTGTATAGCTGCAGAGTCTAGTCAAACACACCCACGGCCACCTGTTATCTGCCTGTAGCTGCAGAGTCTAGTCAAACACACCCACGGCCGCCTGTTATCTGCCTGTATAGCTGCAGAGTCTAGTCAAACACACCCACGGCCACCTGTTATCTGCCTGTATAGCTGCAGAGTCTAGTCAAACACACCCACGGCCGCCTGTTATCTGCCTGTAGCTGCAGAGTCTAGTCAAACACACCCACGGCCGCCTGTTATCTGCCTGTATAGCTGCAGAGTCTAGTCAAACACACCCATGGCCGCCTGTTATCTGCCTGTAGCTGCAGAGTCCAGGCAAACACACCCACGGCCGCCTGTTATCTGCCTGTAGCTGCAGAGTCTAGTCAAACACACCCACGGCCGCCTGTTATCTGCCTGTAGCTGCAGAGTCCAGTCAAACACACCCACGGCCGCCTGTTATCTGTCTGTAGCTGCAGAGTCTAGTCAAACACACCCACGGCTGCCTGTTATCTGCCTGTAGCTGCAGAGTCCAGTCAAACAGTTGTTGCATAACCTGTTAGCCAACGCCAGGCAGGGCTGCTGGCTGTGTGTACTCTTCACGTGGGAAGCACCCTCACTCTCTACAAACAGCTGTCCATCAAACTCTTTGTTGACACGTGACAATGACAAATGTGTGATGTTTGCACTTTCTATGTTATACCTCTTGTCTTCATACATGTGTCCCTTTTGTACTGCATGTGAAGAACTTTTGTGGCAAAGCTTCTTGGTGAAAGTGCTTTACAAATCATTTCGACTGACACCCAGCAGACCTTGACCCTATTAGAGCCACATCTCAAGAATGTGAAAAGAATGAGAGAGAAGTTATTCTTAGTGACTTGGCTCATAGCCAAACCAATGTTTGTTGTTATATCTTCAAGTGAAGTCCACATCAGGCTTTCAAAGACAGGTTGGTTGGGTTCCTGAGAGGCCTATCTTGTTGATCTATCTAACCAAAGCCTCTTCTAAACATGAACTTTGGATCATAACCTTATCAGGTCCGACTCTCCCCCGCAGGTACCCTGCAAGACATGACTCAATAAACCACTTAATCACTTTCTAAACATGGGGAGAAGCTCCGGTGTGGTTTGGGGCACAGTGCCTAGCCTACTGTAGAGGAAAGGTACAAAATAGGCTACAATTCTCTGCTCTGGATCAAATTATATGTAGGGATGCACAATATGGATTTTTACAGCCGATACGATAACCCATAAATATATGCTTCACCTGGCCGATAACGATTTAACGAATTATTTCACATTTTTGTTTAAAAAAAAAAAGTTCTTAACTCATTGAGTGCCAAGGACGAGTATGTTCGTCAATTGGTTTAGTAACGTAGAGTGCCAAGGACGAGTATGTTCGTCAATTGCGTTTTTTGATGGTGGGACGTGGATCAAAGCCAGATCCATCTCCTGTGAAAGTATGGTGCATGTTGAATGTGTAAAAGCTATTTTACGGACCCATTAGGTGGCGACAGTGCTCTCCAGATTAGAGAAAGGCGAGGAAAAACAGCAGAAAAAGCCGTGATGAAACCATTCTCATGAGAATCGTTTGGCTTTTCGCTGTCGCGCTGGGAGCCGGCGCACAACGGTGGGGGGCTCCGAAAATAGACTCTGGGTGCAGCACACTTTGAAACGCGCAGCAGAAAGCCCAGAATCGGACGCAGCTTCATCCCAGCTCACAACCGAAACCCCAGAAATGAGCGAGCCCGATCCAGACTCCCCCGACGAGCGGCCGCCATCCAGGCAGCAGAGACTCGCCTGACACACGCAGCACTCAGAACGAGCAGAGCCACCAGAGACACACCCACGGAGGAGGAGTTTGCAGTAGAGGGGGGTGGGGGTGCTGTTATATTGAAGGAAATTACTGTTCAGATGTTTCAGGTCAGAAAATATTAGCTTCAGAGTCAGTGATTTGCTTGAAATGCTATATTTCACAAAAGGCTCAATATCTCAGCTTCTAGATGGAAACGCCAATTTTTTCTGTTTTTGACCTATCTTCTCCGGCTGATAACTAAAGAACGGAAAATGATATCAATAAACTTTTTTTTGCTGCTGATACAATAGAGTCTCATCGTTCTTTGTGCGTGTTCGGTGTTTACATAGTAATATCACACAATATTCTGTGGGCCTCGAGAAATCACTGAAAATGCTCTGAAACTCTGGCACTGGGAGCGTCCGTTCTCCAAAAGTGGCTGGCACTCAATGAGTTAACCTGTATTTTATGCACACCTGGGGTAAAAAAAAATAAAGAAAGGGCAGATGTAGTGAGCAAAGATGAATGATTTAATATTCCATAGCTCTGACCTAACCAAATCTAACTGACATCACTATAACACAAAACACTTCTGATGTAATATGATTGTTTTAGTAAAGTGTATCACTCAATAGTCAATACAAAAAATAAAGGCTTTTATAGAACCGAAAGCCTAAAGCTGCTTAGTCTGCAGATAAAACACGAAAGGCATAGTAATTTAGACTCTTATTGGCATGTTACTGATACTAAATGGGCTGAATGGGTCTGAATTTTGCATTGGGGCCAGTTCTATTGAAGTGATGGGGCAGGCATGGAAAGCCTCACTATAAGCCATCATATCTGTGTCGTTTCACTTTTTACTGAAAAATGCTCCCTCTAGATCAGTAGCGTAGCCAGACTTGGCTCATTGGGTGTGCCACAGAAAGCCAGGGTATGCCAGGGGGCGGACCACCTGGTGGCGGCCGCAAGGCCACCGCCAATTTTTTCTGGGGTCTTTTCAAACCAGATTTAGAGGAATATTTGTGTGTTGTTTGCTCCTTTTCGCACTCATTATTAGCAGGTAGAAGCAGTCAATTAAATTGTATTTTTTGGCAACATAAAACCACTTTGTTTAGTATCTCAAAAAAGTCTCACCTACTTTTTCCAATGAGTGTTCTAGTCGGGAAAGAACGCAAATTTGGTTGGCATGCAGGTTCGTCTACTGCAGAGAGATCTGTAGCGTTAGTGTCCTCTGGCTCTGCACAAACCATCAGTGTGTTTTTGGCTGCGTTCCCCGCTGTTAACGTCATTGTTTCGGCTGCATCATCGTCTGTCTCTTCTCCACTGTACACCACCAATACAGGTGCGGGAACGGGTGCACTACAATCCGCACTTGTTGAGGGGGAGGGTGACGACGAGTCATCTTCTTCCTCGTCGTCAATGCGACGTTTCTTGCCTTTGCCGAAAAAGCTTAAAAGCGAGCTTTGTTTCATATCTTCTTGATTTGGCTGCTGCTGCTGTGCGTGCGTGCATTTGTTTACTTTACGTGGACGACAGCTTAACTAGTTTCCCATGATGCTCCGGGGCACATAGGGCAGCGGACAGTTGGACACAGTGCATGACAGCGTTGACATGTGTTTTGCAGACAAAACAAAAAACTTTTTTTACCCCATTTTTTTGGGTGTGCCAGCGGCCTGTCTGGGTGGCATTTGCACACCCTAGCGCACCCGTGGCTACGCGCATGCTCTAGATGAAAGAAAAGACACTGTGATGTTGACTGGTGTGTTTTTTTATGTAAATGTGCACATTTGTTTTCCGTATTATTGGTCTCTATATAACTAGATCATGACTGCCCAGCAGCTAGCTAGCTAGGTTAGCTTCACGTTAGCTTACACGTAATGTTACGTTAGCGGGTTGCTTTTGGAGTTAAGACACAAACCCTGGACGTTTCATTTTGGGTAAAGCGAGGTTCTCTATGGTTTACGCCAGCTCTGGGAGTATGAAGTGCTTTAAATGTGGGGATGTTTGGTCACAACAAACTTGAGGACCGCTGCCTGCTGAACTACTAGGTAGGCCACAACTAGCTAGCTAACGTTAGCCACCACAAGCCACAACGTTAATGTATGTTAACGCTAAACAAATCCGCTGCCTCCTCCCTACGTTTGGTTTAACGTAACGCCAGCTCAGACTTTCCCTCATCTCAGAAACCTTGCGGGACATGTATTGCAAATTGCAATAGCGTTGTTTTGTTATCAACTGAAACTGAACAGCCACACTGGAGGTGGCCATGTTTCACGCAGCTGCTTGTGACGTCACGAGCACACGACAACAATGCTCTGCTTCCATTGCAAAACAAAGCCAAGTTGGCGCCGTATTATCGGGGGCTATTTATCGGCTAAAATGCCATTATTGGAATAATAAATGATAACGCAAAATGGCCATATCGGCCGATAATTTATCGGTCCGATAAATATTGTGCATCCCTATGTTTCGAATGCATTTATTCCTCTAGCATTCTTCTCAGAGATCAACTTTGCAGCGGGTATATGCCTAGGCTATAGCCTATTTGTTCGGCACGTCATAAGTTATTCTGGGCAAGCTTGGGACGCATCGTTATTGAAACAGAGACAACATGCACGCTCCTATCTGCATTTGCGGACACAAATATGAGCCAATATTTCCTCGACATTGCCTTGATGGGAAAACAATGCAGCTTAAAACATGTTGGCATGGGGAATAGGCTAAACTCAGTCACAGAGAGAAGAGTGCAATGTGAGCGCCATGCGCGGCTCTCTCTCCCCCGAACACGGACAGAAAAAAAACTTTATATTCACAATTCTCAAATGAATTATAGGCTACACAGAATTACTACACAGAACTAATTCAAAATGCTGCTGCTAGGCACATCTCTCTTCCTTGGCTTGCACTGGCTCCCTGTGTCATATCGTATTGATTTTAAAATTGTATTACTGACTTTTAAGGCCTTAAATGACCTGGCCCCTACCTACCTCAGTGTCCTCCTAGTCCCTTATGTCTTTTAGTTGTCCCCAGAACTCGGCTGGTGACTAGGGGTAATCGCACTTTTGCAGTTCGGGCCCCCACTCTTAGGTCTGCTAATTCTGTTTGTGCTTTTAAAACCCTTCTTAAAACATTATTTTATAGAACAGCTTTTATCTCCGTTTGACTTATACGACTCTGTAGTTTCCTTTACCCTGTTTGTGTCTTTTTTATTGTTTTTGGTGGTTATGCTCTTTGATTGTTTATTTCTTCTTTTATATTACATTATCTTGTGTTGTTTATTGCTTTTATCCATGATGTGAAGCACTTTGTAACTTTGTTAAGAAAAGTGTATACAAATTAGGTTTATTATTGTGGTAAACCTGTGGTGGGAGGGGATGTACAATGACAGGCTGATTGGGGTAGCCCCTCTTGTGTGGAAATATAGCCTAATTGCGGTGTACTGCATCTATTGCACGCTTTGTGTGCCGTTTGGTTTTCTCATGTGTGCTGTGCGTAATCATTAGCCTACTGTTGTGGCCTATGTTTGAAGTGACTTCATCTCCTCCTGTAGTGGTTTTGCCTTAGAATAGACGTTCCCCCAGGGACCGTTGGGAAGCTCATTTATATATTCACCTGTGATCACCTCTATGTGTTTTAACCTGTTACCCAAAGCCTGTCAAAATAAAGCTGTATCTATTTTTTCATACTCCCGATTTGTGTGTTGCTTGGTCTCCGTCAGAGCCCTTTCCGGGCTGGTTTATTACATTATTATTATTATTATTATTATTAATATTATTATTATGTCGTATTAAGTGTTACAAATTCAGCAGAAACAAATTTAGAAACTATAGAAACTTAACAAATTTAAAAGCTCAGAACGAAAATGTGTTTCTGGTCAACAGATTTCCACTTTAAACAGCATGCGCTGGAGCACGAGTGTGTTGCTTTTCTCTCCCACCTGCTGTAGCTTATGTCT
The DNA here is from genome assembly GCF_964638095.1 of Poromitra crassiceps. Lineage (NCBI taxonomy): Eukaryota > Metazoa > Chordata > Actinopteri > Beryciformes > Melamphaidae > Poromitra > Poromitra crassiceps. Next base: position 64,140,481 of record NC_139623.1, read on the forward strand.
ATGGGCTGTCCTGAGTGTCCTCACTCGCTGATCATGAATTTGCAGTTTAATTCATTGATATGCAGAACAATTAATTAGCCTAATATAGGCTACGTGAAGATTAATACCGCGGGCACTTATCACCCAATACAATAGCCTAATGCGCAGTATCATCTCCTTGTTAAATTTTCAAACTGGCAGATGGAAGAAAATAAACGATTAAACTTTTACGGTAGGCTACTTGTTTACTCACCAATTTGGCTCTCTTCCAAATAATCCAGCTACGTAACTACGTCCATTCATGAAATTATTAAATAGCATGGGGACATTTATGGTCTGTATGTGCTCGCTTAGCACGTCATCAACGCCGCCACCGGACCATCAACTGTGACCTGCTAAACAAGAGCCGCAGGCACAGCGATGCAGAGCTTGGACGAGGGCCTAGGTGGTAGGCTGATATGATCCGCAATCATGGGAGTGCGCTCAAAACAGAGACTTGGTTCTAAACATGCAGCCAATTTGACTAAGGTGCGGTTATGAGTAGGAGTTCAGTACATGTTTAAAAAACAGCTCAAGAGTGATGTCAGGACATGTATGTCTTGATTTAATTCAGTTTCGATATATTCTGTTAACAAAGTTTAATGTATCATAATAATAGTTCCGTTTCTGATCTGCAGATTTTCTCAAAGTAAGACCAGATCCAAGGCAAAGGTGTGCAAAATAAATAACTCTGGTCTAAAAAACCCTAATGTCACAGTTCAGCACTTTTCTTTTCTTTTTTTATCGTGCTATAATATCATATCATGAAAGGTTTGTGCTCGACTGCCTCCTGCTAACCTGACGCTGCCAGATAGTTTGTTACACAGAACCATCTGGAACTCTGGCATGTTCAAAAAATATATACCTGGCAGTTGATTGGATGAACCATCTGTTTATCATGGGCTCGCTTCTTTCTGTTATCACCCCTAAAGCCCGCCCGTAGCCCACAGCAAGATGGATCTCTATCTTTCTCTCTCTCTCACACACACACACACACACACACACACTTGCTCTCACTCCACGCATGCACGCACGCACGTGTGCACACACACACGTGCACACACACGCACACGCACACACACACACACACACACACACACCCACACACACACAGGCCCTTCATCTGGCTGCTCCAGCATGTCTAGGTCAGGTATTGGTGCGTGGAGAGGCTGATTATCATAAATCTAAACTGTTTTTCAAACTCGCCTTCCCGCTGTCTTCTTTATGCTTTTATCTGTTTTGGTTTGGTCTTTGTGGAATGTTTTCAGTTTGTGCGTGACTGTGCCATGACCTTACTTATGTATTATTATAACATAGCATTGTAAATTCCATTTTGTTGATGGTTTTGTCCAAAGCAACCTGCAGTTTCATGACAGGTTTAGGCAGTGTTAATACCTATCTCTCCCATATGAGATACACATGGTTCTTATCTCTCACTGCCACATCAGGTTAGAGGGGAATTTCAAGAGGCAGGGTTTCCTGGTTAGCTCACCAAATATCAGAGTTAATCCTTTCATTACCTTGGATAATCCATCCTATGGGTGTCTTGTAGCAACAACAAGAACAAAAATTCTAAAATAATAATACTGTATTGGTGAATTAGTTTAAACCATTCTTTCAATTAAAAAAGGTAAGAGACAACTAATAATACATGAAAAGAAAACATGAGCATGAAGGATGCTGTGCTGTGTTGAGTGTAGGAGGGAAAGTGAGTGCCAACTCAAGACTCCCTTTTCAATTCTGCCCCCTTTCAGATGAGGGTGTGTTATGTTCTCTTTGTACACACCGGACCGGATCATCACCAAGGCCTCCAAAATCATCGGCCATGACCTCCCCCCAATCAGCTCACTATTCACAACACGCACCTCCAACCGGACAGCCAAAATCATCAGAGACCCCTCCCATCCAGCTCACCACCTCTTCCAACTCCTTCCATCTGGAAGACGCTACACGGCCATATCCACCAAAACCACCCGGTTTAAAAACAGCTTCTTCACAACAGCAATCAGAACTCTAACCCCCTCCCCCCCCCAATCTGGACTTTTACTTTTCTCTGCTGCTGTATGTTTCTCTGTGCGTGCTGTAATGTTTATATGGTGTTGTGTCTGTTTGTCTACTTCTTGCACTGAAGCTGAGCTACCATGCTGTACCTAACAATTACCACCAACATTGTTGTGTGGCATTAATAAAGTATCTTGTATCTTGTACTTTATACCTGGTCTGGGTCAATAGTCCATTCTGATTGGCTGCAGGGTGTCCAATATTTTGTGATAATGTACACCTAGCTAAGTAGTTCCAGGCAAATGGTATGTTCACCGTTCATATCAATGTGCCATGGTCTCGACAGAGCCGTTTGAGCTCTATCCACCGTTAAGGGTTAATATGGCACTTTTATAAGGTTAGAAAAAGAATTAGTCGGTCAAAGTAACTATTTAGATTACCCCTGTGTGCTCTTTTTTCCCCCCTTCAAAATAACGGCTATTTAAGTGCCCGGCATGGTTCTGCGCAACCTCGTCTTGGTGCCCTGTCGCCGAATGGCGGCGACAGCGAGACTGTGCATACTCAAACGTTAACTCGGCGCGTTGGCTGCGGTACACGTCCAAAACGTTATTGTGTCGTTTAGGAACTTGCAATCATGTCGGTGGGGGGACATTTTATTGTCCCTCAATTTCAAAACTCATTCCGGTGAGCCTGCAGAAGGCTTTGCTAGATGAGGGACAAGCACTGTTAAATGAGGAAATGGCATTTCCTCATTCCTCACAACAAGGAGTTGACGCCGCGGAGTCACATCTTCAAGGAGCTGCACGCGCAGTCAGCGCCGGCGATTTCGCTCGAGCATAATTTGCGCTTTAGAAAGCTCTTGTTTTCGGAGATTTGATGTTGTCAGCTGACAGAAGCCAGCTGTTAGCTGTCAACTGTCAAACCAGGTCTGTTTACAATTTTGCAGCAAGCCAGTCAGGCGCTTTGCGAGATACAAATCAAATCGAAGAGGAAAAAGATGAGATCAACAAAAAGAAAACAACGAAATGGGCAGTTAACACCAACACACTGAGAGACTTCCTTGTACAAAACAATCTGGACTCCAACATTAAAAGCTACACTACTGATACAGTACGTCTCGCGCCACTTACGTTAACGTTATTCCTGGAATGCGAGTTTAACAAACCAGTTACATATCTTTGCATTCTTAGACATTACCATTTGATTTATTTTGTATGTTACATACAATTGGCAAAGTTATTAGTTAGTTTATGGGATAGAAATTCTGCCAAGGTTGTAGGCACTAAGTGAACTTTTCTCATGTGAAAATCTTGAGCAGTCGAGGGGACTATTTTGTCTCCGCTTCTCAACTCATCCAAGGTTATGAAAACTAGATTTTGATTGCAAAACGCATGCATATATAAATTGTTTTGTTTCTTTGGCATGTGACCATGGTATAAGCGGGTTAATGCACTTCGAGGTGTCCATTATCAGTAAATAATGGCCTTTGCGGAGGCAACCGTTTCTAAACATGTTTCACGCCTCCGCGTCGTCCATTATTTTCTGATAATGGACACCTCGGCGTGCATGCCATTAACCCTTACTTATAAGCTCTTTGGATGAAGAGGAAATCTATACTGCTGTATTTATTAGTCATAATCCAGGAGAAATGACACAGAGAAGAGAGGGATTTGTAAAACAGTCATGGGTCGTTATCTACCATGACAGATCCAGTTGAGTCTTCATTTAATCTGATCTGAACTTGGTTTCACCCCTGAGAGAGAGGGGGGGAGGTAGAGAGAGGGAGAGAGAGAGAGAGAGAGGGAGAGAGAGGGGGGAGAGAGAGAGGGAGAGAGAGAGGAAGGAGAGAGAGACAGAGAGAGAGTGAGGTGTTTAAGGTGATGTCACCCCTTCTTAATATCCACAGTGCAGAGCGGTGCAGCCAGATTCCACAGCAGGCTGGTCGGGGCTGGACTGACACTGTGGTGTTACTGTCTAGGGCCTCCAGACCCCCTGTGGAGCCTGTAGCACTAAAGGCCTAAACATGGTCGTCCGTCAGAGCCTCGCCCCGCCCTCCCTGTATGACGGCGGGTGGAGGGCCGTCCTACGGGGAGGGGGCGCCGGGGGCTGACGGGGGCTGCTCGAAAATGTGACTTCACGGCGACGATACTTGCGTGACGTCAGCTGCACGAGAGTTGTGACTGGCCGTTGCCTTGGCTCATCGTCGTAAAGTCGCCTTTCAAAGCATGACGTTAGATTATAATGAACTAGTTGTGTGGCTTAGCCTTCCCAAATGTTGAGGGTCGTTTTTAGAATTTAATACAAAGAATTGGGAACGTTACATTCAATTTCATTCAGACTGCCTGGCACACAATCTCCGCCATTTTCACACGGAGCTTCCACAGGAGGAGGGAGGGTGGGAGGAGGGAGGGCGTAGTGGCGTCCGAGCATGTAGGGCTCGCTGGCGCCGCCAGACGGCGAGACGGCTCCAATTCGAGGCGGACGGACGACCATGTTTAGGCCTTAAGGCTTTGTTCACACCATAGGCACAACTGATGCTTGACTCACGCTGAACGTGAGCTCACGCCTAACCGTTCACACCAGACACTCTCCTTTCCTCTAACCATTCACACCAGACACTCTCCTTTCCTCTAACCGTTCACACCAGACACTCTCCTTTCCTCTAACCGTTCACACCAGACACTCTCCTTTCCTCTAACCGTTCACACCAGACACTCTCCTTTCCTCAGCCTAACCGTTCACACCAGACACTCTCCTTTCCTCTAACCGTTCACACCAGACACTCTCCTTTCCTCAGCGCGGGGCGCAAAGCTGCTCCACCGGCCCCCTCCCCCCTCCATTCACTTCCTGCATGGCAGCTTCAAGCTTCACGCGTTACGCTTGGAAAATAGGACTGAATCCTGAACGATCGCTTGAGCAAGGTGTGAGCGTGGCTTCAGCGTGACACGCGCGTGGGTGGTTTATTTGTTTATTGTTTATTATAAGGATCCCCATTAGTCTACACCGAAGTGAAAGACTACTCTTCCTGGGGTCCAAGGACACATAACTTAAAACAATGGAGCACACACAATGGAAACAAGAAAAAAACGTACTTGACATTATTGCATTGTGGTGTGAACTAAATGAAACTTGTGGGTTCAGCGTAGGTTGAGCTTATAGGTTGAGCGTTGCTTCGGCGTATGGTGTGAACGGCCACTAAGGTCCAGTTTACACGACAATGCTCCCTGCATAAAATGGCAAACTTTTGTTGCATTTGGGCCTTCCATTTACATGGCAAAGGCGTTATTGGGGCCTGAAAACACAAAAAAGTGAAACCAGGTTCCAGAGTGGAAACGCTCCCCTGGTAAAATGCAATTCTTGTGAAAACATGGCTCCACTTCTCGCAAGTGATAAGCGATAAGTGCCGCTATTAACGTTCACGGATATTAATTAATCGTTTGTGCAAATTAAATGATCGAACGACCCTCAAACTCATGGCCAGATGCATCAATTTCCTCAAGTCCCAAGTGCTGCAAAAAAGTATTTTTTTTATAGGGCTTTACTGGGTTTTTATTCTGTACTGCAACCAGTGTGTCACTATGATGTGCATACAGTGGAATAAACTTTTTCACCTTATGTAGCCACGCCCATTTGACCCGGTTGTGTGGTCGTGTCATGACTTCCGGCAAAAAAAAAAGAAAAGAAAAAGGCCGGCTGCTCCAATATCATCTAACTCTGAATTAACTAATAATTTAGCCAATTGTATGTAAAGCCGCTTTCAGACATGCCTTGGAATTCGGGAGTAATCTAGAGGGCATCCGGATGGTGGTGTATGTATGAACACATTTTGGTGAGCTCTGCGCGCTCCTGCGACCCTTGTATCAGGGGCGAATTGTTCCCCCCCTCCCCTCCAGAGCTCGGTGAAGTAGCCAGCTCAGTGAGTGCATGAGGAGAGAGGCAGAAAGCCAGCGTGACAGATTATTATTATATAAATAGTCGATGTGAATGAGCGAGCAAAAAAACATCATGCCGTTTCAGTTTTTCCAAATGAAGCTCAAACCTGCTCCGTGTGCGTCGGCCAACAAGCTACATGTTGCTGGATTGAAAGGCTCATGGCTCTGATCTGATTTCATTTCTGCATAGCTTCGCACAGCACACACATTTAATGAGCATTTTTGGACGCGAGAGTAGTCCCGCTTCCCAGTATTGGACATCGCTAGGTAGGGTATCTGGATCTGGTTGCGTTCATGCCTTTGATTTAACGTTTACACAGCGTTTGTGAAGATTCACGTGCAGAACCGCAAATTCCAAGTAGCGTCAAGTCAGGCAGTATAAAACGGAAACTTCCGGGTATAACCTTCGCATTAATGGCAATTAAATGAAGTAAATGCATGTGTAATGTTTTTTGTGTGTGTTATCCGAAAGATACAGAATAGAGATAAACTGGAAGAATATCTGCTCCCTTCGAATCAATCAATTTTAACCCGTAGTGAGTCGACCGTTCTGATTTCTTGTTACTAAGCAATACAACATTGATTTTATTTTGAAGGTAAAAATGTGTAGCTTCCTGTATTCTGTATAATTCTAGTAGATTTGACGCATTTTAGGACTGAACATAGCAAAGACCTGTTTTATTTTTAGCGCTTGAGACTCGAGGAAATCGATGCATCTGGGCGTGAGTTGTAGGATTGTTTAATTAATTACCGTAAATTCCGGACTATAAGACGCACCGGTGTATAAGCCGCGGGACCAAAATTGACTATTTTTTTCTTCTATAAGCCGCACCGGTCTATAAGCCGCGGGTGTTTTGATGTTTAATTACCATATGAAAGGGTTCGTGCACAGAGAGGAATGTCGGGAAAGCGATGGCTGTTTGGGGAAGCTCCCATTTATTAACATTTCAACAAAACAAAACAAAAGTCAGGTCACTAATCCCCAGACAAAATCACACAACAATAGGCTATATGTGCAGCAAACCTGTAACCAGAGAAGTCAAGTCACTAATGCTCGTCTTCCTCTTCTTCCTGCGTACTGAAACCACCAAAGTCCTCATCTTCAGTGTCGGAAACGAACAGGTTCAGGGTGGCTTCGTCAACCACTCTCCTCTCTCCTTCATTGTCACTCAAAACCAACGAACTCCTCTTCATCTATAGCTGTGTTTCCATTACAGTTTTTCGCAAAAGAATTGCGATATTTCTACAACTTCGACAATGTACAATTGCGACTTGTAGGCGTTTCCATTGAAGTTGCGTTTGAGTGATTCCCCGTTGCAGCAGCTGCCACAGTGATTACGCACGGGGATCTGCCCCATATCCCGTCCCCTGCATGCTCAAATCCAACCAATGGTCAATGGAAATCCCAACATGAAGTTACAATGCATATAAACGAGCCTGATTATCAATTCAAAAGAAAATGAGTCGCAAAATGTTGCTGGCTGCGTGAATGCAGTCAGCGCGACAGGCAGAGGAAAAAAGGTAGCCTAATAGCCTACAACTGGTCCGATTTAGAGATGGAGGGGGGAAAAGGCTGATTTGGTTCTATAATTGCACCTGAAACGTGTGCAATGTATTAGCCTACTCACAGTCACTGTATTCACTTCAGACAGCACCACCGCACCAGTGTGTGCTTTTCATCCTCTCATCTCGCCGCTGTGCCAAATGCGCGCACACAGGCAGCCTGCTGTCACCATGGACCGATTTCTGCCATTAAACATTATCTAATTTGCCCGGCTACGCTTTTGCACAACACTCGTCTTTCTGCTAGGTAGCGTTGCTTCAAAGTTTTCCACTTGCTGCGGAGGTTTTGACACGGCTATCGAACCTTACTTACCAAACTTATTTTCCGCTCCTTTTCCAAGGGATAATATGGGTCACATGACGTGCAAATGCGAAAAATGTGTTTCCATTACACTTTTGCGATAAACTGCTATATCGACACGTCTGAAAAACCACCTCATGATCATCTACTGCTCGTTCTCATGCTGTCGAGAACGAGCAAAGCTTTTTTTTGGTGAAAGAATCCTCCAGGGCGCTTCTTGTTAACAGTCCGAGTGAGTGGCAGGTCGAACGTCAAAGGCACTTCATCCATATTTATGATCTGCTCCGGTTCGATGGAATATTCCTTGATCTTCCTTTGTGTGAATTCGCCGAAGTTTGTGATTTTCTCCTGGTAGTCGGGGGAGGGAGTTGATGGGCTTGTGGCCGTTTGCTTACCGTAATTACCATATGTAAGTGGTCACGCACAGAGGGGATTGTCGGGAAAGAGATGGCTGTTTGAGGAAGCTCCCATTTACCGTATTACCGTAACATTTCAACAAAACAACATAACACAACACCACCGTTGTTTATTTGTACAGTGCACACAGTGTCCGCGGTGTGGTGAAAAGAGGGCAAGAGAGGAAATTAAAACAGAAGTGGATTTATAGTTAGAAAGAGTGCTAAAAAAGAGAGATTTTTTTTTTTTTTTTTTTTTTTTTTCTGAAAAAATCCATAGATAAGACGCACCGTTATATAAGCCGCAGGGGCCAAAAAACGGGAAAAAAGCCGCGGCTTATAGTCCGGAATTTACGGTACTAACGTTATGCGCAAAAGATTATATGCCGTGAACGTTAGGCAGTTATCGCCCATTACGTATTTTTATCAACTTGTTTTCAGACTCTGCATGTCGTGATAGTTTGTTGAATGTCAATGCGATTCACTTAAGGCTATGCTCAGACAGTGAAGTACAGCTGTGTGGTCAGTTTTCACAACTCCCCATTGTGTGGTCATGCTCAAATTCCCCCCGCCCCCTCTCTACTTTACACCTGGAGGTGCTCCACATGTATGAAAGCAACATGCCTCATGTCTGAAAGGAGACACTTCACGTATCCCCCGGGTCAGGCTGAGGGCAAGCAACCCTGACCTGACCCGGAGTTCATGTCTGAAAGTGGCTTAACATACCAAATAAAAGCAAACGGTAATGTCTAAGGCCATGGCACACCAATCAAACATTATCCAACACACACGAACGAACACGAACACACGTAGATGTTCGTTTGGTGTGCCATAGCTGTCTGTCCTTGTCTGTTCGTGTTCGGCGATGTTCGGTGATGTTCGCCCGGATTCAACATGATCAATCCGTGCTTGTTCGGTGTTCGCGGTTGTCTGGTCAGTTCACCATGTTTTCAGTCGCGTATCCATGGAAACGGAGCTCGCGCACACGTGCACACACACTCAGTACTAGCTAGCAGTAAACTTCTGGCTGTTGTTGCTGTCGATGGCTTCGTTTTGGACCCTGGAAAGAGAGGAACTCTTGGTAGAGCTGTGGGAATCAAAACGAGAGTTGTACGATGTGTCATCTCAACGATTTTCCAACCGAAACAGCCCGGCGAAAGCAATAGAAGAGATTGCTGAAAGACTCGGCACTACTAGTGAGTTTATAGTGGGCTAATGTTAAGTAGCTAATGTTAGCGTAAGGGGCTTTAACATTAGCATTAGCTTAGGTCAAAGTAAACACGGAAGTTATTTGGTCAGCTTCTTCTTCTTTGGTGTTTTACGGCAGTTGGCATAGTTATTGTTGCATTACCGCCACCATTTGGCTGAAATTAGAACAACTGTTGTGCTGAATATGTTTGGTCGGTGTGCCATGCTTTCAAACAATCTCCAACATCTGCCAACATTCACAGACAATTGTCTGTTCGTGTTTGTTGGTGTTTGTTGGAGAATGTTTGATTGGTGTGCCATGGGCTTAAGAATACAATGCCATGTAACTGGCTCGTTAATTCTCGCATTCCAGGGAATTACGTTAACATCTGCAGGTTTTATAGACGTAAATGGCTCGAGCTGCGCTCAAACTCATGGCCAGATGCATCAATTTCCTCAAGTCCCAAGTGCTGCAAAAAAGTATTTTTTTTATAGGGCTTTACTGGGTTTTTATTCTGTACTGCAACCAGTGTGTCACTATGATGTGCATACAGTGGAATAAACTTTTTCACCTTATGTAGCCACGCCCATTTGACCCGGTTGTGTGGTCGTGTCATGACTTCCGGCAAAAAAAAAAGAAAAGAAAAAGGCCGGCTGCTCCAATATCATCTAACTCTGAATTAACTAATAATTTAGCCAATTGTATGTAAAGCCGCTTTCAGACATGCCTTGGAATTCGGGAGTAATCTAGAGGGCATCCGGATGGTGGTGTATGTATGAACACATTTTGGTGAGCTCTGCGCGCTCCTGCGACCCTTGTATCAGGGGCGAATTGTTCCCCCCCTCCCCTCCAGAGCTCGGTGAAGTAGCCAGCTCAGTGAGTGCATGAGGAGAGAGGCAGAAAGCCAGCGTGACAGATTATTATTATATAAATAGTCGATGTGAATGAGCGAGCAAAAAAACATCATGCCGTTTCAGTTTTTCCAAATGAAGCTCAAACCTGCTCCGTGTGCGTCGGCCAACAAGCTACATGTTGCTGGATTGAAAGGCTCATGGCTCTGATCTGATTTCATTTCTGCATAGCTTCGCACAGCACACACATTTAATGAGCATTTTTGGACGCGAGAGTAGTCCCGCTTCCCAGTATTGGACATCGCTAGGTAGGGTATCTGGATCTGGTTGCGTTCATGCCTTTGATTTAACGTTTACACAGCGTTTGTGAAGATTCACGTGCAGAACCGCAAATTCCAAGTAGCGTCAAGTCAGGCAGTATAAAACGGAAACTTCCGGGTATAACCTTCGCATTAATGGCAATTAAATGAAGTAAATGCATGTGTAATGTTTTTTGTGTGTGTTATCGGAGGAGAGAAAACCATCTGAAGCTTTCTTTGTTGGAGTCCAGGTATTTTTTACAAGAAAGTGCTCGCCATTGTCGATGATAACGTTATCTGACCTGGCTAACAGTGGATACTCCGCTTGCTGTGTACCGAGCTCAAAGTAAGTAGTAGGCTACGTTCTTTGTTTTACCCCCTGCACTGTCCGCTACAAAAACAACTCTCTCCTTCTGACGTGTTTTTGTATTTCGCGCCATGACCAGCGGAAGTGTTAACACGACCCGGGAGAATTTGGCCCACCCCCGCGTATGAAAATAAGGTGAATAGAGCTGCACGATATTGGAAAAAATCGGACATTGCAATATGTATATTGTGATACAGGAAATACAGGAATTTTCACCAAAAGACTTGAATAGGTCTATCAAGCCTTGCCCGTTTAAGAAGGTGGCCTAGTGGGTAACCTGCATGGTTGACGTAGTGGGGATGGGAATTGATAAGATTTTAGCGATTCCGATTCCATTTTCGATTCTGCTTATCGATCCGATTCCTTATCGATTCTCTTATCGATTCTCATTGGGCAAGGGAAAAAAAAAAAAGAGTAGAAACGGGTTTATTAACATTACTTTTCTTTTAGATTATTATTATTATAATTATGTATTATTATTCAGCTCTGAGATCAGATTGCTCTTTTCAATCCCATACCAAGCAGGGATCAGTGTGTCTGTTAAACTGGCTCTGTTTGGGGGTTTGTATTTTGGGTTGAGCATCTTTGTCATCTCCCTATAGAAAATATATAGTGGGAATGAATGAAACAGAACTAGTGGTTAGAATGACAACATGCAACTTTGGACATTTTACTTTAGCTGGCATGTCAGACAAACTTAGTCACTGCTCGGTGACATTCGTTTACCCTTGCCTCGGTCATTTTACTCCTCCCTGCCTGGGTGAATGGAGGGGCTAGAGGTATACAAGAAGTACTCGCTGCAGCCTCTGACCCAAAGCGACTACCAGTCTAACCCTAACCCTACCAGCCCCTGAACCAGTCTGACTCTGAACATCATCATCCTCTAAATGAAATGGATGGAAATGGAGTATTGGTGAAATCTGGTTTACACAATAGACAGGGTCTGGAGGAGTTTACTCTCCATATTAACAGATGACGCGCTAACGTTAGCCGCGCTGCTGTTAGCCACGTTATCGTCACTCCGTAGCACATCAAAAACGTGACATTCCTCCAAAATTATTGCATGCTGTGTGGACAAATGTTTCTGCATATTGCTAGTATTTCCCCCCTTTGACGAAATAGAGGTTTTGCAAGCATTGCAAGTGGCACTGTGGTCATCGTTTTGCTTCTGCCTAGACGCCATGGTGGCTGCGGTCTAAACAAAACAAGGCTGCGTTGCGTGCGTGTCGCAGCGTGTGACGTCATCGCGCATGGAATCGATAGTGGAATTGTTAAGGATTTTGGCTAACGATTCCAAGGAATTGATCCACTGGGACCCGGTTCTCAACAAGAACCGGTTCTCGATTCCCATCCCTGTGATTTTAGCTGCAGCCAGGGTGAGTTGCAGGATGCTAAGAGAGTAAAGGTACTATAGTTAGTAGGAAAAGAGTTTAGAACCTAACAGAGAGGGCATGCATTACTGTAGGCTATGAGTTCATGTGCATTACTTGACATTGCACATTCTGCGATGTGACTATTGCACATGTGCCCATTGCGATGACGATGCTGAAATTATATATTGTGCAGTACTTTAAACTGGATAATTCATTCAAATTAATACTCCTATGAAGCATGCATCAATCCCGCTAGAAATACTCAGAATACAGTAAGGCGTTTTTACCTTCAAAATAAAAGCATTAATTTATTGCTGAGTAAAGAAAAAACAGAACAGTCAACTCATTATTGGTTAAAATTGACTTTTCAAAGGCACCAGATATTCCTCCAATTTGTCTAAACACTCAAGCCATGAATGTGTTTTAGGTAGTCTCTTAAAACAGCTCCAGCAATTTGCGCCACCTACCCATCTGTACTTCCTGCAGGGGAAAGTCGGTCAAAACAGAAAGGGAAACTCCAGTGAAAATAATGAGCTCTGATTGGACTAATGAGCGTTTAGACAGCTCATCAGTCCAATCAGAGTCCAATAGTTCCCAACGGATATAAGCCGGGTACAGTACATCCACTGAAGGCGGGCACATCTGCTAATTTGTCCAATCACCTGCCTCGGTTTTGTTTACATGTGTCGCGATTGATCGAATATCATCAAACTTCCTCTGGTCTGAAGCTTTTTTCCCCCTTTCGCTAAATTTTAACGGGCTAACGGTGTCTGTGTAGCATCAGAGGAAGCATGTGCTAGTCTGCAACTCTCCCCAGAACAGCAGAAGGGGTGGAGCAATGACAAGAACAGCAGCGGGAATTGGCCAAGTACAATTGGGGAGAAAATGGGAGAAATAAATAAAAAAATAAAAAATAAAAAATAAATTAAAATTGTAATTAAATTAAATAACAGGCTAAAGTACAGACTGTCTCCGGAGCATTTGAAGATTGTGGAAGAGATAGACTGGCTTGAGAGAGTATGTTTTAGGCTGATTGGAATTTTAGTTACACAACAATTTCACATGGCTGCTCTGAAGGCAGAAATAATTTCATTCGATACTAAGTTATCTAGGTTAGCTAGCCTAGCTGACCTTCCAAGTTCAACCAAACTAGCCAACCAACCTATAGCTACAAGTATTAGCCTAGTCCAGACATTTGACCTAAAAATATGGTTCACACACAAATTGCAACAGAAACAAACTCAATGGATTTTGCGTCTTCAATATGTTTTAAATGAGAGAAAAAAAAGTGTTTATTTAAAAATTGTATATGGGTGGTATTAGATATTTCATGTGAAAAGACGTTATTTTTTGTTTTTGTCATACCTGACAGTTTCGACTGCTTTGCTTCCTGCAGCCTTCTTCAGAGACGTCACGTGATGTTGCTGTGACGTATATATGGCCAAACCCACATAAACCATCCATATATACGTCACAGCAACATCACGTGACGTCTCTGAAGAAGGCTGCAGGAAGCAAAGCAGTCGAAACTGTCAGGTATGACAAAAACAAAAAATAACGTCTTTTCACATGAAATATCTAATACTGTAAAACTAAGTCAGACGTCATGAACCTTTTTGGTGTATATGGGTGGTGTTACAACAGGTGGAAATGTTTGAAAATCAACTAAACATGAGCCTACCAAAAATGCCCCCCTCCCTCTCTTTTTCTTTTAGCAATGTAAGTCTATGGGAGGACTGTTCAAACAATGCCCTATTTGAACTACTCTTGCATTTAAGCTACAAACTCCATTCCAGAATTATTAACTGTTATACTGATTTTCCCAGCCAGTATGGGAAACAAGCCTGCTCCTCAATGCACTACTGCCTGGTGAGCAGAGCAATGCACTAAATACATAGGGGGGAAAACACCTGCTGGCAAAACTATCCGTCTCTATTGTTTCAGAATGTTGCCTGTGTATCATGGCCCTTTTCTTTTTTTTAAACTCTTTATTTTCCTTTTTTCCACACACATACCTATCACTTCACACAACAGGTAAATAAAACAATTAGGTCGAACTTCGACAGCCTATTGGTGATATACATCGGTGATGAAATGACAGCCATGAAACAAACAAATAAACAAATAAACAAATAAACAAATAAACAAATAAACAAACCAGAGCGCACTAGGGGGGGGATCTCTGTTAACTCTCCTCTTCTTCGACTTACTTAGATGGCTCAGTTAGGGCCTTCAGTCATTTTGTGCCCAGTAGACCACCCATTTCAACCAACGGTTGTCATGTGTTTTAGCCTTCGTTCTCAGGCGACAAGTCAGTTCTTCCATGGAGTGGATCTCTTCCACAATGTTTTTCCATATCTCTGCCCCCGGGGGATCTTCCTTTAACCAGCTCCTTGTAATGGCTTTTTTCCCGGCCAGGGTCATAATCTTGAACAAATAAATATCATCCAGAGGGATACTTTCTTCAATTAGCCCTAGATACACAACCTGTGGTTCTCTTGGAAAGTCGTATCCCAACACCTTCTGTATAATCTGTGTGATATTCTCCCAAAATGGTTGAATTTTCATACATGCCCAGAAAACATGAGAGTGATTGGCATTCACCTGGCCACATTTTCTCCAGCATATTTGCTGTTCACGAATCTGTTTGCTTTTGATTAGAGGTGTAATGAAATAGCGAATTATGTTTTTCCAACCAAATTCTCTCCAGCCCCTGGAGTATGTAGATTTCTGTTGTGTTTCGCACATGGAGTACCAATCACTCTCTGAGATGTCAATGCCTAATTCACGTTTCCACTTTTCCATAATATACAGTGTGTTATCCCCAGTCCTATTCTGAAAACATCTATATAGCCTGGAAACAATCTTGGTAGGTGTGTGTTTGTATGCTCTCATCAGTAGTTCCACCACCTCGTTACCCTCTGCAGAAACATCTTTCTTAATTTCGTGTTCATAGAAATGCCTCAACTGTAAATATCTAAACATGTCTCCCTCTCCCAGGTCAAACTCCCTCTTGAAGCTCACAAAGGACCCAAACTCCTGTCCATCTGAAAGTGTGCAAATGGCTGTCACACCTCTTTCCCTCCATCTCGAAAATGTTTTATCTAGTCTACCAGGCCCAAAGCTTGGAGATTGTGAAGGCCAAATCAAAAGTTTAGTATCTCCCTCCAGTTTGTATCTCTTGACCACCTCTCTCCATATGTGTAGGGTTTCCTCTATTATGATGTTATCTCCCCTCTGATTCGCTTTCTCTTTTTCACCCAGTCTAGCCTGGGGCCGGCCCTCCCCCAAAGTCATCTCGATATCTTTCCATCTGGCTTCGTACGCCGAGGCGCACCAGTATACTATGTACCTCATTTGAGCCGCATAATAATATCCTTTCAGTTCCGGCAGTGCCAGGCCACCCTTTTCTTTGCTAACCTGAAGTGATTTGAATTTAACCCTCGGCCTGGTACCCGCCCATATAAATCGCGATATCTGCTTGTCCCAGGCTTTGAATTGTGAATCCGGCACCCTAACCGGTAGAGACAGGAAGAGATACAATAGCCTCGGTAGAACATTCATTTTGACCACTTCTATTCTGGAGCTGAAATCAAGCACTAGTGTTGACCACCTTGACCAGTCAATCTGTAACCTATCATTAATTATATTGTAATTTACTTCGTACAGTCTGGTTAGGTCACGTGTAATTACCACCCCCAGTTACTTTATTGACTCGTTCCTCCACTCCAGCCTAAAACTTTGCCTAAATATTCTATCGGGAGAAAAGTTAAAAGCGAGGACCTGAGTTTTTGAGACATTCAACTTATATCCGGACATTCGTCCGTAGTTTTCCAAAATGGTCATAAGTCTAGGGAAGGTTGTGTTAGGATCCTGAAGATATACTATAATATCGTCTGCGAAGAGACCTATTCTATGTTCCTTACTACCCACTTTAATACCCCTTAAATCACTGCTTTCTCTAATAATTTGTGCTAATGGTTCTATGAAAATTGCGAAGAGGGCGGGGCTAGCGCAACATCCTTGACGGGTCCCTCTATACAGTTTAAACCTATCCGTCAATTGACCATTTAACTTTATTCTCGCATTCGGACTGTCGTATAGGGCTCGAATACAGCTTACGAATTGTTCATTAAAACCCAACCTTATCATCACCCCAAACAGGAACGTCCAGCTGACCCGATCAAAGGCTTTCTCCGCATCTAGACTCACGATGGCTGCGCTCAGATGTTGTTTATCCGTCTGGTCTATAATATGGATTGTACGTCTAATATTATCCTGGGTTTGTCTTCCCTTTATGAAACCCGTCTGGTCCTCGTCTATCAAATCTGGCAGAGAGCGCTCCATCCTTTTGGACAGTATAGACGTGAAGAGTTTATAGTCCACATTCAATATCGATATTGGCCGGTAAGACTCGCAATATTCCTTATTTTTTCCTTCTTTTGGAATGACTGATATCACCGCCTCTTTCCAGGAGGGAGGGGCTTCTGCTTTCTCAAGTGTCCAATTGAATGAATTTAACATCATGGGGGCGAGATCATCTTTAAGAATTTTGTACCACTCGTTCGGGTAGCCATCACTTCCTGGACTTTTGTTGGCCTTTAGACGTGTTATCGCTGCATACAGTTCTATAGCCGTGATGGGAGCAATTAGAGCTTCGCTCTGTTCTTTCCCTAAGGACGGGAGGTCCAGCTCTGTTAGAAATTGTCCTATGCTCTCCTCACTCTCCGCTTCCGGCTGTGAATAGAGATTTTCATAATACTCTTTAAAAATACGTTGTATTTCCTCAGGATCATGGACAGCTTCACCTTTTCGGGGGTCTCTAATCTTGTGTATTGATTGCCTATTTTGTTGTTTCCTCAGACGTTTCGCTAATATTTTGGTTGCCCTTGGTCCTGATTCATAAAATGTTTGCTTTGTAAATCTCAGTTTCTTCTCCAATTCGTCCTTTGCCATTTCTTCCATTTGTCTTTTAATTTCCCTTATCTTCTCTAATGCCCCGTCTCCTCCCTCCTGTAATTGTCCCTCCCCTATTTGAAGCTCCCTCTGCAGTTCGTCGTATCTGGCCCTTCTACGTCTATTTAAATATGCTGTCCTTGATATCAATTTCCCCCTCATGACCGCCTTAATCGTATCCCATACCATAATTGGACTCACCTGGCCATTATCATTATCTTTAATACATTCCCCAATCTCCTTCTTGATCTGCTTTAATTCGTCTTCACTGTTCAAAATGCCCACATTTAGCCTCCAAAGCGTGTTCTTCCTCCCGTTGTTTAGCTGAATTGTCATGTAGACTATGTTATGGTCTGAAATATCTGCCGTTCCTATTGAACACTCTAACACCCTATGTCTGTCCCCTCTATTAATCAGAAAAATATCCAGTCTGGAGTGCACCTGATGTGTTGCAGAATAGTGTGTATAGCCCCTCTCCCCTGTGTGTAAATCCCTCCAAACATCCATCAACCCCGTCTCTTTGATAAGTATGTTAAGATCCTTAGATCTCTGAAACTTGTGTTTCCTCGTGCTTGTAGTGTCCAGAGAATAGTTCAATATCGTATTCAGGTCCCCGCCCCATACTAAAACCCCTTCCGCTTCTGAATTTATCACATCAAATAAATTTTTCAAAAACTGCCTACTACTTTCGGGGGGAACATACACGTTTACCAAGGTTAGTGGAACATTGTCTATTTTCCCCACTACGATTATGTATCTACCTTCTGTATCGCTCCTTTCCCTTATTAGCTCAAAATTAACCGAGTTAGAAATCAAGGTAGCCACTCCTCTTCTCCTACTGTTTGAACATGAGCTGAAAAACGTATTTTGATAACCAAATGTTTTCATTTTCCCATGTTCTTCATTCGACATGTGTGTCTCTTGTAAAAACATCACCCGTGTCTTATCCTTTCTTATTTTTGCCAATACTCTGCTTCTTTTAACTGCATTACTCAGGCCATTAACATTTAAAGAAGCAACGTTCAACTTAAGTGAGCCCATCATTCAGTCTTGTAACGATACACAGGTTATACATCCCCCAAAACATGCGCTGAACATAAACACACCTCAAACCATAAACTAAAAACAGTAACATCATTAACAACATAAACCTGACTTCCAAACGAGAAGGATATAACCACTCCTCCTCTTCCGTGACCCCGCTGGAAGGTCTGGGGGCAAAACTCCCTCTTGGAGAGGTCCCCACGCCAAAGGTGACTAGCTTGGCAAGACGCCCAACCTCCGTCAACTTCATTGTCCAACGTCCAACTCCACTCCTCTCCACGCACCGAAACCAGCCCTCCCAGGCCCTCAACTGTTCAAATTAGCTCTGTATGTCCAACGCCTTTATCCTCCACAGTCATATATTTATGTAGCGCCCACTCCGAATACTTCACGAGCCGTTCTGCTGCCGATATTTCCTGAGTTTGTCCTCCACTCTGGCAGCCACGTCTCGCTCCCTCCCGCTGCTCGCCGCCGTCTCCGCTCCTCCCGCTCTGTTCGCTCCGCCGGTTGGCTTCTCCACCTGAATCCTCCGCTCTCTTAGCGCTTGGTACGCCTCCAGTGCACTGCCGTAGGTCCTCGTATTTGATCCCTGATCCCAAAAGATCCTCATATTTGTAAACGGCGTCTGGAAGCGCACCGCAGCCGTCTTCAGGGCTTTCTTTATCCCGCTGTATTCTTGCCTCTTCTTAACCACCTCCGTGGCATAGTCATGATCGAAATAAACAGGCTTGCCTTTTATTAGGATCCCTTTCTTCTTCCATGCCTCTCTCAGCACTCTTTCCTTGGTTGTGAATTCCAGGAAGTTTATTATGAAGTGCCTCGGTGGTTTTCCTTCCGGGGGTCTTTTAGCAAGCGATCGGTGGGCTCTCTGTATCCTGAGGTCCGTATCGTTCAGAGTCGGTAGTTCCTTTTTGAGGAAGTCCTCCATATACTTCGCCACATCGTCTCCTTCTTCCCCCTCTGGCACACAGAATATGCGAATATTATTTCTCCTTGCTCTCGATTCAATGTCCGTCAATTTCTGCTGCAGGGCGACCCTCTGCTCCCGGCTGTGTCGCAGCTCCTCGGCTATATCTGCTGCCCATCCTTCTGCTCGCTCCGCCTGGGCCTCAACTACTACGACGCGGTCTACCAGGCCTCGCATCTCCGTGACCGCAGCTCTGAGTTCGCTATTCATCCTCTTTTCCATCTCAGCAAAGTCCCGCTTACGACTCTCATTCATTTCTAACGTCTGCTGCTCAAGCAGGTCTTTCATCATACTCCTCATCCTATCTTCGTCGGCCATGCTATCTTCCGAGTTAGCTTGGTTAGCTTGGACACTGTCAACACGCCTCTGTGTGGCTAGGTTAGCTGTAGTTGTGGTTGTCACGTTAGCGTCTTTTTCTTCACTACTTTCTTCACTCCTTTGAGCTAACCTGCTACTTGCTCTGGTCTGCTGTTGCGCTCTTTTCTGTTTTCTTCCGCCCATTCACCCACTCCGTCTCTCAAAATTTGAATTCAGAATTATTATTTGTTGTTTATGGCTATTTCCCCGGGAGCGCGGCTTCCATGCGACTTTCTACCTCTGCGCCATTTCCGGAACCAACACAAATGTTCTTTTACCTCACACTCATCATGGCCCTTTTCACTTCCTGTAGGTACTCTCCGCCCATACGCCACAACCAATAAGAGACAGACTAAACAACAATGTGATCACACTCAGGAAGTGGTTCATGGAAGCAGGCTGGTACAGGAATTCTGTTCAAACATCAAGCAAACTGAGCAGCAGCTCTAGACTAGAGGTTCACTATATTACACTTGAATGCTTTACCGTCATTATTGGCACCATAAGTGATGTGGTCAGGATTCAAGTTGCGATTATACAATGGTTATCAAATATATAATCAAAATGTATTCATATTGTGAGGCAATTCACTCTCAAATTTTTTTTTTGCTGGTGTTATTTCCATTTCCCTGGAAATACATTGGGTGTGACTAATAACTGGAAAACAATCAGTTACGTCAGTAGATTCTATGTAATGAATCCTAGTTTACTAGTCAAGCAAGTAGCCCAACCCTTATTCACGAGTCCGACCTAGCAACAGAGACGATTTCTAGTCCCTCCCTGTTGAGCCAGAGCCAGCCAACTTGAGCTCATGTTTAGAGATTGCGGGATTTCCCAAAATGGAATAAATACCACACACACAAAACTGCCTTGCTAGCTCAATCTTGCTATAACTAAGATACCTGCTGAAAAAATACATTTTCCATGTACAGATTTAGCTACCATCCGCAAACTTCACATGTATTTTTAAGCTAGTGTTTAAGCTAGTTGGCCCGATACAGCTAACCGATCTGGACTTTGCAGATGATATCGCCTTGCTGTCAGACGAAATAACAGATGCTCAGGAACTTCTATCAAGAGTGGAGACAGAGTGCAATAAAGTGGGATTGCACCTCAATGCCAAGAAAACAGAATATATGGCCTACAACACACCGGACCATGCCCCTTTGAGGACCGTGGAAGGAGCCCCACTCATGCGAGTCTATGACTTTAAATATCTTGGCGCCCGCATGGAGAGCTCAGAGCGAGACATAAAGGTGCGACGAGCACTCGCATGGAAGGCGCTCAACGACACCAAGAAGATCTGGACCTCAAATTTATCCCGGGGGCTCAAGAAAAGGATCTTTGTCGCTACCATAGAGACCATACTGCTCTATGGGTGCGAGACATGGACCCTTTCCAAGGCCACATCAAGATCTATAGACGGATGCTACACGCGGATGCTGCGAATGGCATTTAACATCTGCTGGTCACAGCACATCACAAATAAGCAACTCTATGATGACTTACCATCCCTCACTAGTAAAATAAGAGACAGGCGACTACAGCTAGCTGGCCACTGCGCCAGACACCCTGAGCTGCCTGCTAGCCAAGTCATTCTGTGGGAACCAACTCATGGAAGGATGAACCCAGGAAGACCAATTAAGACCATGGTCAACACCCTAAAAGAGGACTGCAGAGCTGTAACAACTGGGGAGCTACGCTCCCTGATGGAAGCACGAGACGTGTGGAAGGTCCGACATCGTGCCCGACGGCGGCCATCCCGGCCTGAGTCGATGTAGTGAGTGAGTGAGTGTTTCCGCCACATCCTGTCTGGACCACTTGAAAGATGGCCGTTATCTAATTTATGGTCCCGCAGAGCTCAAGGGTTATAGAGCAAGGCACTCGCACTGCCAGAGTGAAACAGAAAGAGGATGCTGTTCTTCCAGGGGGCTGATGCAATACACACACCATTTGACTGCAGAGCAGGTGGTTGGGTTTAGGCATGTGGTCACTGAGGTTATGGTTAGAGCAGAGCAGGTGGTTGGGTTTAGGCATGTGGTCACTGAGGTTATGGTTACTGCAGAGCAGGTGGTTGGGTTTAGGCATGTGGTCACTGAGGTTATGGTTAGAGCAGAGCAGGTGGTTGGGTTTAGGCATGTGGTCACTGAGGTTATGGTTAGAGCAGAGCAGGTGGTTGGGTTTAGGCATGTGGTCACTGAGGTTATGGTTACTGCAGAGCAGGTGGTTGGGTTTAGGCATGTGGTCACTGAGGTTATGGTTAGAGCAGAGCAGGTGGTTGGGTTTAGGCATGTGGTCACTGAGGTTATGGTTAGAGCAAACTTACGGTCAAGGCTGTCGTAAAGTCATGAAGAAGCGACGAGACAACCCACCCAATGCGAGCCAACGAGAACGCACATCAGGCACACAAAACAGCACGTAATCGTAATGCATGAAATGGCATGTTTTTAGAAAGCCCCGTTCTTCCAGAGCAAATGGAGCTAAAGCTTTCAAAGTTTCCTGCGACTGAATTGGATAAAGCAAACTTAAAGAGCATAGTGCAGGTAAAAAATATATATATTTACAGTTAGGAGGACTCAGGATTCTTATGAAAATACCCCCCAAAAAACAAAAACAAAATTAAAACATGCCCCCAGGGCAGAACTATGGAGAAAAAGGTGACATTATAATGCATATGTAAAAAAAAAGCCATCTGTGCAGATAACACCTGTGATGACACTTGGGCTACTGTACTTACTGTAATAATAATAATAAACAGTCAATGTGTACAGAGGCCCATACCACGAATGGAGGATAAACAGATCCAGGATCTGTCTTTTGATCTGGTTTGGCTTAACCAGATCAGAGCATTCAAGCTATTCGGTACGACGACAGCGGTTATCAGTTGGGTCTGTTCATTCAGGCTTTCCTCATCAGCTCTGAGCTCGCGCACCTGAAAATCCTCGTGAACAGGAGCTCGTGCCCATGAAAGAGGCGTGGTCTGTAACAACTATAGCCAATCACAATGCAATATGGACAGCTCCGGATTTTACAGCGTCACACACACCTATTTCCTCATTCATTGAAAGCCACATGAAAGTATTAATTAACGGAGCTTTACTGCATGTCAGAATCAAAGTCTGCATTGAATACGAGTCTGTTACTGAAGGACTGTCTAAAGTTACCGCTTTTATTCACATCAGTCATTTGATCTCTGCTGCCGTTTCTGCCTACAGCAGATTAATATACTCAATAAAACCTGCATGTGTTTTTTGTGAGTAGGAGTGTAAACTCAAAATTTCCTAAATCCGTAGGCCTATTTAGACCTTAGATTTAACGTCTGAATCAACACGTTGCGGGGCGTAGTTTTCATTGAATAAAAGAATTGCCTATAAAAATAGCAGCTCCGTTCCACACAGCGCACCTTAGTGCGCTTTGGAGACGTTTATGGTAACCTTTTTATGCAGGTGATTTGGTGATATTTCTCCACGCAGCGTTCAGCTGCAATCGGCAGGGTCAAACGTGCTTGCAGCAAATAAAAATGAATACTTCACGCTGGAGGAACAAACCATAATCTTAAAGTGTAACTTTTAGTGTAAGTGTAGCTTTTAACCAATATGACTTTGGGGGTGGTGTGTGAAGAATTCTGGTCAGAATTTCCACATTTGAGACCAAACTGTTACCATTGTACCATTTGTATCATTTTCAGCTGCATAAGTGACCTCTATGGGTTCAACACTGCTTTTGTTTTTGCCCTCAAAACTGCACAAAATTTGGTACAACCTGACGTCACGATGAACCAAAGACTATGGGATTTCAAGATAGTAACTCCCCTACTCCCCCTGTACCCTTTCCCGGCTCCTCACAACTCCAAGCCTATTCCCAAGCATGTTCCTACCAATATGGTGCTACAATACACACAGCTCACTGGCTGTTTGTGTCACTTGACCTGTTAATCACCTGTTAATTGATTATAATCGCCTGTTATTTTCCTACCAAGATGGCCATGTGGTGTATGTTTTTCAAACAAAAGGTCAGTGACTGAAACGTCACAGAATAAATTCTTATTTGCAAGTTTGGACGGTGTGCAGGACTCCCTTTTTACAATTGATGGACAATTCTGTTCCTGTCCGACACACCTGCCCGAAAAAGAGATGTGCGGAGCTCTCCTTCTAATATAGGCCTCAGCAGAAAACTTTCCAAAGCACCAGACGTACGATAATTATCGTAGTTGTACGATAATTTACCACCAAAACCAATAGCATTTTTACCCTCTGGTACAATAATTTGACACTGCCCAGAATGCATTTCGGCATTGACGGGCGAAAAATAAAACTCCGCTCCATTTCCCCCCCAAAGGCAACTGTTTACTTTCTGTTTAGTTTGGGCTCTATCTATGGTTAATATGGCACTTTATAGTTTCAGCAGAACACATCACCCTTATCATTGACCTCAAGATGCAAGAGGGACAGTGAGGCAGCAGAGAACAGCTTAAATTCCTTCCTGACTCTACAACAATAAAGATAAGCTACAGTGAGTGGCACAGTGAGGGGCGTAGGAAGCGCTGTAAGTGATGCGTCTAATCACATGCTGGTGGCCAGGTGTCCCCGGGCGGGCGGGTGCAGGGGTGTGGCTGATATGGGAACATTCCTATCATTCCTGCAGTGAAAGGACAGGTAGAGACGACAGATTAACTGCTTTCACACCTCCTTCCTTGCACACCTGCTGTGAGAATAGGGCTGGATGATATGGCCAAAATCTATCTCACGGTATACTTCTTTATATCAGTCCATACAATACTTATTACAATATTAGTCAATTAGTGTGTTAACACTAAAAGGCCACGGGAAAAACGGCCAGGAATGCCCATTTATGTCACAACCAGTGTTGGGAGTAGTAACTTAACTACTTCTTGCAGTAACTAGTAATCTAACTAATTACTTTTCAAATTTAGTAACTCAGTTACAGTTACTAAAATAGTAACTGGGCTAGTTGCTAGTTACTTTAGGACATGAAAATAACAGACAACTTCAGAGGATTATCCGGTTTCTGATCCTCAGACCTAGTCCGGGGAGAGAGCTGCAGCCAGAGCCCCAGAGGCTAATGACCTTGATAGGCTATAAGCCTCCCCAATAAGTGAATGTTCAATGCCACACTGTGGCACAGTGACACTAAAATGTGTGCATTAATAACAATCGAAGCAGACTTTTAAAAGTAACGCAAAAGTTACTTTCCCTAGTAACTAATTACTTTGAAGTAACTAGTAAATTTAAAGTAATTAAATTACTTTTTGAGATAAGTAACTAGTAACTAACTAATTACCAATTTTCAGTAACTTGCCCAACACTGGTCACAACAGATGTCTGCACCTAAAAACATGTTTGAAAAACAAATGTGGCAAGTCTGTTACAAGCCGTGGGTTGCTTCAAATCTGCCCGTGGGCCGCAATTGGCCCGCGGGCATGTCTGGCCTACGACGTGCCCAGCATGTGTTTGTTTAGTCTCATGTTAGATACATCTCCAGAAAATAGTTTTGGGTGTTGTCTTGGCAGTAAATTGAAAGGGTAGACGAAGCAGGTGGATGAGACATGTTGACCACGCCTCTTCTCTCTCTCCCATATATATATATATTTAAGCAATATCACACGAGAGGGAGTGCATTGTTGGCTAATATTGGCACTGCTGTGATTCGGTCGCAGGCACGAGGCCGCAGGCCGAGTGCCGTAGATAATCACAGCAGTGCCAATATTAGCCAACAATGCACGACCTCGAGTGTGATATTGCTTTTATACAACAGTTCTATTAAACAAAGCTGATTAAAAAAAAATGACAAAAAGCTGAGAAAATAGATGATTTCTGTATTTATTCCTCCGCCAACAAAAATAGTCCCCCCAGCTTTCCCTTTGCAGAAAATGTAGCCTAATCAGCCTAATAACTGCAGGCTGTCTACTTTTTGTCATACACATTGATTTGCACGTTTCCATTTATTGTACAGCCAGTGAAGAGAACAGAGTCTGGTGACGGCATGGTTGACTGTCGCTTTGCAGGAGACATGTCGGATACCGAGGATGAGCTTGTTTGATCTGACAGTATGTTGCTCCATCTTTTCCTGCTCTCCGTGGATGGTCACCAATAACTTTTTAACGAGCTTTCAGACCAAGACAAAAATGTGTGGCGAAGTATCACTAATCACCGTCCTCGTTGAATTCAGCATCCTGCATTAAATTCCATGAACGGCTGAGAGGCGGCTCGTTGATATGGCGATTTAAACCAGCGCGAAGCCCAAGGTAACCGCTTATCCCATATAGCTCTCCTTTGTTCGTCCGTACGGATCCATAAAACTGCCTCAAAACAGTATTCAGCTCTGTCTTCTCAATTGACTGGAAGTTGATGGTCATAGTTTTTGAACGTAGCCAAGTTTGAAAGCAGTTCACAGCCCAGACTGTTTGCTTCACAGTGTTTGCTTCGTTTTTGTTTTTCTCCAAATCGTCAAGTCCTGCAGGTGAAATATGAGCAAACCTGGAGGTTTCCGCTGAAGAATGTTGCTCCCCCTCGTCCTCTTCTGACGAGCATTCATAGTTTAAGTCAAAAGTTATGTTAGGAAAAAAATCCATCTTTGCGCTCTCGGTTACGCTTTGAATGACGTTCAATGTAACGTGGCTGGTGTTTGTTTTGTTGATTAGAGCAGCTGTGAAGCGGAGTGATATAGCCTACCCTACACACAGTGAAGCGCCAGTGCATTATCGTGAAATATAGGCACTCGTAAGATCCCTCTTGTCCAATCAAATTGCTCGGCCGGAACTACCTGTTGTATAAATATATATATATGATCCACCCCTATTTTGGCTCACTTTCACACCAGCCAAAAATCAAATGGTCCAGATTGGGTTGCCAACCCTCCTCCTGGGATGGGGGGAAAATCCCAGAGATTTTTTTCACAGATGAATTCATAAGAATAAATAAATAAAGATTTATAAAAAAATTCACTACATTGGTTGATTTAAGTGACATGAGATACAACAGGGAAGGATTTACTAATATCTTGCGTTGAATATAGCATGTTTTAACACTGGCCATTGGTTCAGTTGATCTGCCAAAAACAGATAATGCTTATCAAGCTGGAGAACGTGACTCCTCTCTTTTTTTTTTTTTTTTTTTTATGTTGTTGTTGTTTTTCTTTTTGAGGGCAGTCCTATCGGTCAGATGAGATTTATTTTCAAGGATACGACCCTAACCCTAACCTACGACCCTAACCTGACCTTAACCCTAACCTGACCCTAACCTACGACCCTAACCTGACCTTAACCCTAACCCTAACCCTAAACCCTAACCCTACACTGCTGTACTTTTGACTTTGTTGCTGTTGTTCTTCAGTGGTCACACAAACAGCACAGGTCGCCTGTCTGCCTCAGGCTTTAATATGCAGTCAACTTCACACGCTAAATACCAGCTCTGCAGTCATACTGCTGTGTAGAATGTGTGGGAAGATTATAGCAACCTTATGATGATAGGTTAGACTGGAGGTGTGTGTGTGTGTGTGTGTGTGTGTGTGTGTGTGTGTGTGTGTGTGTGTGTGTGTGTGTGTGTGTGTGTGTGTGTGCATGCGTAAGTAGGCTGACCTAGAAAGGAGCAACAGAGCATGGAGAGAACAGAGCAGACCTGGGGTCAAACAGTAGGCAAGTTTATATTCTTAGTGTTGGTTTTAAACTCTTTGAACTATCAGACGGATGGGGTTGACCCTGACCTCTCACCCCAAATTTGCTACTGGGAACGATAAACCATCCCATTTTTATCCCACTTATCATTTCTGTGATGTATTGCTCACTGAATGTTGCAGAATAGAATGTTTTTTCGAGTTCACAGTGTCACGCCCTCAGTCTCAACTGGCCCCTAGGCTTTCCCTCTCTTTTGTGTTTGTGTGTGTGTGTGTGGTCCTGATTGCAGGAGATTGGACCCTGGTGTGCTGGAGTGGAGGCCTCGCCTGCACAGCTGCCGGCTATGTCAATCAGCCTACAGCCTGGCTATATATACTCCAGCCAGACATCCAGTCTTCGCCGGATTATAGACTATGCTACGTCAGTCGTGTAACCCGCTAAGTTCTCATTCAGTCTTGCTCCTTTGTTCCGTGCTTGTGCTAACCGTCTCTTCATCTCCATGCCCAGGATCTCCTGCCTGCCTGTCTACCTGCATGCCGCAGCCGATAGACTCCTGCTCTGACCAGGCCTGCCAGCCTCTACCACCAGCCACACCGAACCTTTAATTAAAAACTCTTTGTTACATCTTCAACTGCCTTGCCTGCTTCTCTGCTCAAAAGCCACCTATTATACCGGGTCTTAACACACAGCTTAATTCGAGCACAATCATCATCATCATACATCAAATTACCAAAGTGGCATCTGTCTGCGATTTTGGTCATGTTGCACATTTCTAACTTTTCACCTTTTCACTTTTCTGGGTGTTTTCTTACTTATAGACTAGTTGACTAGTCGCCATTAAAATGTCTGTTTAAACGAAAATTAGTCACCACCGGCATCCCTAGTCACTGATGATGTCACAATGTCTATGACATCATCAGTGATGTCACTCGAGCAATTATGATGTCAACATGTCTATGAGTGACCTCATCAGTGATGCGAAGTTGTCCAATTGTGCGCGGAATGATGTCACTCGAGCACTGCATGATGTGATCAGTGATGGTCACTGGAGCCATTGTGATGTCATCAGTGATGTGAAGTTGATGCAATTGTGCACTGCGCATGTCAATAGAACAGGCGAGGCCACGCAGTGGGCAAGGTGCAGGCCGGGCGACGGAATCGAGCGCACTTAGCGCGCAAGATTTCTACTGGTAAACTAAGAGCTTGCAATGTCACTTGTAGACTCAGCTCTGAGTCTTTATCCGCATCACTGAACTAGAGACTGAGCACAGCTTCTCCCAGCTTCCACCACCTATTAGACAAACAATTAGAATTTTGAGTGAGAAAAACAAAACAAAAACGACATTGCAGAACCAATCCAGAGTCTTTAGGGCGGCCCTTCATGCAGAACCAATCCAGAGTCTTTAGGGCGGCCCTTCATGCAGAACCAATCAGGAGTCTTTAGGGCGGCCCTTCATGCAGAACCAATCAGGAGTCTTTAGGGCGGCCCTTCATGCAGAACCAATCCAGAGTCTTTAGGGCGGCCCTTCATGCAGAACCAATCCAGAGTCTTTAGGGCGGCCCTTCATGCAGAACCAATCCAGTCTTCATGCACAAGTTGTGTGCTTGTAAACACGGATGAAACCAAATCAAATAATGTAACATTGCTCAAGACATCCATTTTGTTTCACTATGGAGGATAACAGGGGTAATTTCTGGTAACTTGAGAAAGGGCCGTAGGTTTGTTAGCGGGCGTTCTTGTCGCCATTCAAACTGCTATTTTTGACGAGAAGTCCCCAGGGCCCAGTAGTTCAAAACTTTTAATTCCTATCTGATCGGATCAGATTTGGATTTTGGGTAGTTCAAAACCAAAAAACAGGATTAGGATCACTTTGATATCCGATCAGATCAGGAAATCAAATCCAAGCTTTAATCTGGATCAAATCTTCAAAACGGGTAGTTAGCGACAACACAGGATTGGGATCAGTTTGATCCCAAAAAACTGGATTATCTTGATCCCACCAGAGGGGTGGATTTCCAGTGGATTACCAGAGCAAAATGTACTATACAATTTATTTAAAAATATGTTTCAATATAAATAAGATGGCAAAGTTTGTTAACTCATTGAGTGCCAATGACGACAATCGTCGTCAATTCAAATAGTAACGTAGAGTGCCAATGACGACGATTGTCGTCAATTGCGTTTTTTGATGGTGGGGCGTGGATCAAAGCCTGATGCATCTCCTGTGAAAGTATGGGGGATGTCGAATGTGTAGAAGCTATTTTACGGACCCATTAGGTGGCGACAGTGCTCTCCAGATTAGAGAAAGGTGAGGAAAAACAGCAGAAGAAGCCCCGTGATGAAACGGAAACCGATGCTGGAGCCAGAGCCGTATAGATTGCTCTGGCTGGAGCTAACGTTAGCTGCGAACAGCAGTCAATCCGCTCCCACAACTGAGCCCCTCTGTCTCTGCTGCATAGTTTCTCCACACGATTAGCCGCCAGAAAAGCAGCACCCGACGCCGAAGGGCCAAACCATTCTCAGCAGTCCGGTTTGGCTTTTCGGTGTCGCGCTGGGAGCCGGCGCACAAAAACGGAGCGCTCCGAAAATAGACGCTGGGTGCGTGTTAGGCTGTGTGTTAGTGTGGGGATGAGTTTCTTCTAGCTCCGCCGGCATGCAGGCTGTGTGTTGGTGTGGGGGTGAGTTTCTCCCAGCTCTGGCATGCAAGCTGCGTGTTAGTGGGGATGAGTTTATCCCAGCTCCATGCAGAGATTCGTCGCCTGACACACGCAGCAGAGCGAGCAGAGCCACCAGAGACACTCCCAGGAGGAGGAGTTTGCAGTTGAGGGGGGTGGGGGTGCTGTTTTATTGAAGGAAATTACTGTTCAGATGTTTCAGGTCAGAAAATATTAGCTTCAGAGTCAGTGTGTAGAAAAGGGCCCATAATGGCCCACCGTCAAGCCTGTTCTTGGGGCAGTCGATGCCCACCAGCCGGCGCGCCACGACGTAATGATGATGACATCATCAACAATGACACCGATGATGTCATAGCATAGAGCTCACCTGTGAGATCATCGGCAATGTCAGACATAACATCGATGATGTCATAGCCCCCTAGAACGTTGTGACATCACCAATGACGTGATGTCATACACCAAAACGCGGGCATATAAGCCAGGTGTCCTGTGACGCTATGCTTGATTCACCACATCCGAGAGGTTCCTGCTTGATTCCTTCGACGTCAGGTGAGCTCGCTCTGGTCATGGCACCTCACCGACCAGAGGAGCAACCCTCCCCCCACCAGATCGGATCTGGATACCGCAGAGTATCCAGGGTTCGGAGTAGTACTAAAGGGCCAGACCCCCTACACTCCGACCAGACGATCCACCAGGGGCAGGAACTCATCCGTAGCCACCAGCAAACCCTCATCCAAGAGATTCCGGCCTCACCCGAGAGATTCCAGCTTGATTCCAGAGATCCCCTCAACCCTAATAATGTCAACCATTAGCACAACTAAATCCGGACCCGAACTGAATCCTGGCCATCTTCCAACCGGCCAGGCCCTGGTGCCTGATTGCCTTACACCCAGTCATCCCAGTGGTATTTCAACTGCGTCCCAGGACCGACCAGTCGGTCCCTATCTCCATCTCCGTGATTCTGATCGATCACAGCCCGTGAGCCTTCATACACGATCCAGCACACTTCACGAGGCAAGCCCAGAAGCTTTGCCCCCAGCAAGCCAACAAGCTTCGCTACACAGTGATTTGCTTGAAATGCTTCATTTCACAAAAGGCTCATTATCTCAGCTTCTAGTCTGAAACGTCTGTTTTTGGTGAAATCAACCTATCTTCTCCGGCTGATAACTAAAGAACGCAAGGGGACTTAAGATACATCAATCCAGGACCAATTGTGGAAGAGGGGAGAAGCAGATGCAGCGCACAGTGGAGACACTTGGTGAGACGCAGGAGGACTCCAGTCAGGAAGCACCCCACAGCACAGGAGACCTCTCAGCACCTGTTCCACCCCTAAGCCACAGGAGGGATCCTCCTAATGCCACCCCAGACACCCAACCTGAGAGAGGGAAAGTGAAATGGCCCCTAGCGAATGAAAACACACAATGGAACCAGTTGGATCAGGACCTCAACGGAGTTCTAGAGGCCACATTAGCAGGGACAGCCGAAAGGAAAATCGACAGCATGACAACAATCGTCTTCAATATGGCCAAGGAACGATTTGGCATTGAGGAGAAGAAGAAAACCAGCGGAACACCTGGAAAACGGCTCAACAGGAAGGAGAGAGAGATCCTACAACTGAGAAGGGAAATCAAGACTCTCAACAAGCAGTTCAAAAGAGCAAGCGCTGAAGAGAAGGATGGCATAAAAGATCTGACCAGTGGACTTCGAGGGCAACTCTGCAGACTGAGACGGGCTGAAAGGTCTCGGAGACTGAGGAAGAAGAAGGAGGTTAAGCGGGCCCAGTTCATAAAGGACCCATACAGGTTCACCAAAACCCTGTTGGGCGAAGCAAGATCTGGGAAACTGATCAGCCCTAAAGACGTCATAGAGGAGTTCCTCAAAGAGAGCCACAGTGACAATTTTAGGGGCCAGACTCTGAGCGCGCACCCGAAGGTTGACAGGACTGAAGCCCCTGAGGAAGAGCTTGACACCAGAGAACCATCATGGCGAGAAGTCAAAGACATTGTACGGAAAGCCCGATCAGCATCTGCTCCAGTGGTATACCCTATAAAGTATACAAGAAATGCCCGATGTTACTCCGCAGGCTGTGGAAGCTTTTGCGGAGGGTATGGTTAAAAGGCATCATTCCATCATCCTGGAAAAGGGCAGAGGGCTGTTTCGTACCAAAGGAAATGGACTCTTCTGAGATCAGCCAGTTCCGTACAATCTCTCTCCTCAGCGTCGAATGCAAGATCTTCTTCTCTGTCCTGGCCAAAAGGTTGACTACGTATATGGTGAAGAACAAGTACGTGGATACAGCAATCCAGAAGGGCGGCATTCCGGGCTTCTCTGGATGTTTGGAACACACAGGTGTCCTCAACCAGCTGATCCGGGAGGCCAAGGAGGGCAAAGGTAATTTAACAGTTGTCTGGCTCGACTTGGCCAACGCGTATGGATGGTAAATGGTAAATGGCCTGCATTTATATAGCGCTTTTATCCAAAGCGCTTTACAATCAGTAGATAGTCTACATTCACCCATTCATACACCGATGGCGGCAGGCTGCCACGCAGGGTGCCTACACACCATCGGGAGCAAGGAGGGTTAAGTGTCTTGCCCAAGGACACAACGACAGCAGCTGGGAGGGAGCGGGGATCGAACCGCCAACCCTTGCGTCATTGGCCGACCCGCTCTACCTCCTGAGCTAAAGCCGCCCCATGGATCAATCCCTCATGACCTCATTTACACA
This sequence comes from Poromitra crassiceps, assembly GCF_964638095.1. Lineage (NCBI taxonomy): Eukaryota > Metazoa > Chordata > Actinopteri > Beryciformes > Melamphaidae > Poromitra > Poromitra crassiceps. Next base: position 64,173,129 of record NC_139623.1, read on the forward strand.
GCTATGGAGCATTACCATATCCCCCATCATATCAGGGGACTGATCACCAGCTACTTCGGAGGATTCAAGTTACGATTTAAGACTGCCCAGTTCACAACCCAGTGGCAGGACCTTGAAAAAGGAATCGTAACAGGTTGCACTATCTCCCCCATCTTGTTTATCATGGGAATGAACCTGCTCATAACAGCGGCAGGGAAGGAATCCAGGGGGCCGATCATGGAGTCTGGCACCCGCCAACCCCCAATAAGGGGCTTTATGGATGACCTAACCATAACAACCACATCCCATGTACAAGCAAGGTGGATCCTGAAGGCACTTGATGACGTGGCAACATGGGCGAGAATGAAGTTCAAACCAAAGAAATCAAGAAGCTTGGTGATCAGAAATGGGAAGGTGACCAGCAAGTTCCAGCTCCAAGTCCAGGGGGCAGTTATACCAACTATTGAGGAAAATCCAATCAAATGCCTAGGGAAGTGGTACGATGCCTCTCTTAATGACAGAAACAGCGTATCCAGGACAGAGAAGCAGGCAGATGGATGGCTGAAGAAGATAGATGGATCAGGCTTACCAGGAAAGTTCAAGGCCTGGCTCTTCCAGCAGGGTCTGCTACCAAGACTCATGTGGCTACTGACAATTTATGAAGTGCCTATGACATCAGTGGAAGGCATCGAGAGGCGCGTGAACAAGCATCTTCGCAGGTGGCTCGGCATTCCACCAAGCTTCACGTCAGTAGGCCTATACATCAGGTCTGGACAGTTACAACTACCCCTATCATCAGTGGTCGAAGAGTTCAAGGTGGCAAAGTGCAGGGTTGTGATGATGTATAGAGATTCCAGCGATGAAAAGGTCAGAGCTGCAGGCGTCACCACAAGATCAGGACGCAAGTGGGTGGCTAGTACATCTGTGGCACAGGCCGAAAGCACGCTGAAGTTGAAGGACATAATCGGGAACCCGTGCACGGGGAGACAAGGACTCGGGACCACCCACTTCCAACAGTGGGGGAAGGCAGACCCAAGGCAGAGGAGAGACATGATCCAAGCCGAGGTCCGACACCTCGAGGAGGAGAAGCGTAGGTCAAGGGCTGTGGAACTTGGATCACAAGGTGCCTGGACCAAGTGGGACCTGCCAAAGCGAAAGATCGCGTGGCCTGAACTCTGGAGACTGGAGCCCTTTCGCATCTCTTTCCTGCTTCGGTCAGTGTACGACACGCTTCCTACACCAACAAACCTGCATAGGTGGGGAATGAGAGAGGACCCACTTTGCAGGTTATGTGGAGGGAGAGGCACAATGGCGCACATACTGGCAGGATGCAAGACTGCACTTAGCCAGGGAAGATACAGATGGCGTCACGACAAAGTCCTCAGTACACTGGCTGACATCTTGGAGCAGGAGAGGCGGAAAAAACGCCAGACCCATGTGAGACCAGTCCCATCCATCCAGTTCATCAGGCAGGGGGAGAAGCCATCGTCCTCCAAGAAGACCAAGAAGAGCCTCCTACAGGCAGCACAATCATGGCAGATGAGGGTGGACCTGGGACGTAAACTACACTTTCCCCAGGTCGTCCAAACATCCCTGAGGCCTGATATGGTCATATGGTCTGAGGAAGCAAAAAAGATCATCCTGATTGAACTTACGGTGCCGTGGGAAGACGGATGTGAAGAGGATTCAGAGAGGAAAGCCACCAAGTACCAGGACCTGGTCCAACAGTGCAGAGACAAGGGGTGGCAAGCCTGGCTATTACCAGTTGAGGTCGGCTGCAGGGGCTTCCCAGCGCAGTCTGTGTGGAAGATGCTCACAGCTCTGGGGATAGCTGGAAGGGAGAGGAAGACAGCTGCTCGCAGGTTGGGGGAGGCAGCGGAAAGAGCCTCTTGCTGGCTTTGGAACAGGCGGGAGGAGTTGAGCTGGAAGCCAGGAGAAGGTGGGTAGTGACTGGCCATCACTGCTGACCCGCCAACTGGAGGGTGTTGTGGTTGAGGGTTGAAACACCCGCTGAAAGTTGGACGCCACCTGACGACATCTTCTCCTGGCCGAAAGCTACAGTCACGAAAGCGACTGGTAATTTGTGCATCGATGTATTCAATAGAACGGAAAATGATATCAATAAACTTTTTTTTGCTGATGATACAATAGAGTCTCATCGTTCTTTGTGCGTGTTCGGTGTTTACATAGTAATATCACACAATATTCTGTGGGCCTCGAGAAATCACTGAAAACGCTCTGAAAGGGCTGGCACTGGGAGCATCCGTTTTCTGGCTGGCACTCAATGAGTTAACTGAAATAATACAAAATTTTTAGCCTTCATGGCAAATAAATTTTATATTTCATTTTTTGGTCACATTTGTGGTGGCCCATTTTGTTTTCAACCAAATGTTGATGACATAAATGTTTATGCTCATAAAAGTATCACAACAAAGATTGTCAATCACAAATGTAATTTAGATTAAAGAAAAAATATCTTCAACAAAAAAAAAGTCCATCTGTCATCACCTTTCAAAAGTAATTGCGGACAATAGCATCTCGCATTGCACCACCACTCTGTCTCTCATTTAGAGGGAAATCCATAGGTCAATGCACCTGATGTGACACACACCATTCAAGACAAGGTCCTCCTGACCCATGTGGATCCAGAAGCTGGACCTTCAGCCAGGCCTGATGACACACTGCAAGAGCCACCTCGAAAGAGAAAATGCAAGCGCACCAGACAACCAGAGCAGAGGGATGATGCCTACGAGACACTGCTGAGCCGTGAAACGGAGAGGGCAGAGATGCAGATCAGTCCGGCCAAAGAACAAATACAGCAAACTGAAACCTCACTTAGAATTCAGCTCCTCAAAGCACGCCTGGATGATCCAGCTGCCTTTGAATGAATGTTTTTTTTTGTTACCCTAGTGGGAGTATTTTTTTAAATTACAATTCCATTATGATTTTATGTCCTTTATGTATTTAAAAATATAATTAGACATTATAGATGTCTCTGCAATGTGGTCTCTTGTCTTCCTTGTATTATCTTTCATATCCACTAGATGGAGATCGGTAGGATTAAAGCACTGATATTCAGGATCTATTAATCTTGAAAAGTCTGAAACTGGATCAGGGTGATCCTATCCTGAATTGCTTTGAAATATTGGGACAAAATCTGGTCGAGTTGTCTGATCCTGGATCACAGAAAATGGGATTTCAAAATCTGATCGGATCTGATTGAGATTAAAAGTTTTGAACTACTGGGCCCAGATGATGATTAGTAGGCGGAGATCTCAAATTGTCTGGGAGCTAAGACTAGGTCACTTCCTGTTAAGACGCAGAATAGAGACCGATCAGTCAGAAGTGCTAACAAAATGCCAGCAGCAGTCTCTCTGTCTCCACAAACGTGTTTGGACTCAAGTCACTTGTGCGCAACATGATTTGCATATTGGGTTCATTCCAGGACAACATTGCAGAAAGGATTAAATGTGTGCTTAACATAGCTGGCATGAATGACACAGATCCCACGTATAAACATCTGGTGGAGGCAGAAACAATGTCATTGCTGCTACCAAACACACACACACACGACACGTGTACACACACACACACACACAAACAAACACAGTTTCTTGTTAAAGCACGTGGTTAACCTCAGATTCCACAAATTGTGTTGTGTCAGTGCGGTTCTAGCTACTCCACAGTGAGTGCTTTTATTTTGAAAGAGGAGCAGCATCAGATCCATCAATATGCAGAAGTATGAAGTATAGCTACGTATGTTTTCACTTTGTGCACACGTGAAGAAACGCTGAGCTGAAACAAGCCTGCGTTGTGTTGAGAGTCCGCACTGGGAATCAAACTGGGAGGAGGCTAAAGCCATATTATTTAGCTGGGATGAGCTACAGCTGACTGGTCTTGTTTTATTGCACATGGTCAAACCATCTAACAGCAGAGCTATCTGAAGACAGAATGTGAGAAAGAAGCGTCCTTAAGACTATCTGCCTGTAATCCAAGAGGTAAACAATACGTCATCGCACCACCTCTAAACCGGGACCACAAAGCCTTCCTGTGTGTGTGTGTGTGTGTGTGTGTGTGTGTGTGTGTGTGTGTGTGTGTCCAGTGTGAGCATGGCAGTGATGTAGGTCAGTGTGTGAGTCAGGCCTTCAGGACTCTGTGCGACCGTGTAACACTAGATGCTAGAGTCACTTTACCAAACAGGCTGTGTGTGTGTGTGTGTGTGTGTGTGTGTGTGTGTGTGTGTGTGTGTGTGTGTGTGTGTGCGTGTGCATGTGAGATTGTGGGAGAGAGACGAAGACTACAAAGAAAGGAGGAAAGAGAAAAGGTGAGAGAGAAAAAACCATAGTGACAATCTATAGAGATGATTTCATGTGTTAGCACACACAGGCACACAATACACACACGCTGATGTAGTTTTAACTTGACTACTTCCAATAAAATGAAGAGACGAGACTCTGGACTTGAACTCAGAACTGCTTCTTTAGTGAATAAAACAAACATACATGTGGCTTGTGATAATGAAGGATTAACGGACAGCATGGCCGCTAACATTAGCGGGTTGAGTTGTGGCTGACTCGCTAGCTGTGGTGATGTTGTTACAATACCAGTTTGTGATGTGCTGCTGATGAAAGGATCCAAACAGTTGTTTATAGTGCGGAAACCAGTCCATTTATTCCATCATTGACAGGCAAACAATAATCCATTTATCGACCCACGAATATCCCAACATAGCAAACAAAATAGCACAAAACAAAATCAACGGCATGTAGCACAGCAGTGCGTCAGCCACAACTCAACCCGGTAATCAAGCACCTCGGTGGCTCATAGTATAGGACTAGGGCCTGCCTCAACATTAGTAAAAACCGTTCGCCCTTCCGGAGTCAAAACACCTCGTTTTCTTCTTCTGTTGATGATAAACCCCATGATGTGGGATATACCATGTCTTGCCATTTCCTTTATGCAGCTCACTCACAGGCACTGGCTCAGCATAGCCTTTCTCAATCATGTCTTCTAGGAAGGCTGTGTATTCATCCTTGTACTGTGGGCTCCTCAAGAACTTCCTTTTCAAATTCAGAAGACGCTGTTCAGCTACTTGTCGATTGTTAGGAAAAGTGACATCATCATGTCTGAATGGTAAGCTGAGAGTGTAGTGACCATTCTTAAGCACAGCTGAGTCATCAACAATCCTCATGAATCGTTTGTCTTCCAGAGACAACTCTTTAGTTTCCTCATAAGACTTCTCATTAAAATCAGTGTTATACTGTTCGACAAGCAAGTCTTGTAGCTTCACTACTGAAGTCCTGTTGACAGTGATTGGAATTTGTTTATCACCACCCACTTTCAATGGACCATTGACAACCCAGCCAAGGAGGGTTCTCACTGCATATGGCCCATCTCCTTGACTATTAATGACCTCCCAGGGCTCCATTAATTTAGGTGCATTTGTTCCAATCAACATTCCTATATCGCTGTTTATTTCTGGAAGTTTCACCTTTTTTAGATACTCCCACTTCAGTAGGTCCTTTTCGCTGGGTATGTTCTCTTTAGTCACAGGTATGGATTGCTGTGTGAATGCCTCTGGTAGTGGAATGAATGTCTGGCTGTCTATTCCACTCACCTCCAAATTTGCAACAAGTGAACAGTGAACAGGCCTCTCTTGACCCATGGTACGTAATAGGATTTTTGTTTTCCTATTTTCAGTGCCCAGTTGTTGAGCGAGCTTCTCAGTACAGAAGGTGGCATTGCTACCCTGGTCAAGAAAAGCATAAGTCTTTACAACTTTGTTTCCCTTAGTTGACTTGACTTGAATAGGCACAATAGCTAACACACACTCTTCTCCGGCCCCAGTAGACGTGTTGAATGAGACAACAGCATTGCCTGTTGCTTTCTCTTCTGTGTGTTTTGTTCCTGTTCTGATTGCATTCTCATTTGTGACCTTGTGAAGTAGAGTGGGATGTGTTTGATTACACACTGTACATGTGAGGCGTTTTGTACAAGTCTTACTCATGTGTCCTTTGTTTAAACAACCGAAACAGATTCCTTTTGCCATAAGAAAGCTGATCTTTTCTTTCTGCAGCTTCTTCTAAAGTGAAGGACATCTCTCCAGGTTGTGCTCCTGGCTGCAAAATAGACACATTGAATTAGTGAGCTCTGTGATGTTCAACTGAGGCTTGTGTTGTTTAACTGGTCCTGAATTCAACACTGGCACAACACTGGTGGCATAGCTGCTGGGTTTGGGTCTTTTCTGTATGTTACCACTCTTGCTTGCACTTTCACTTCGGTGGTCTTGAATATTTCCAAACACAGGATCAGTTGTGATCTTGACCTGTTTTTGGATTAACCTTCAAGACCACCGAAGTGAAAGTGCAAGCAAGAGTGGTCTAAAGTCCATAGCAACAGAACAGGAGGCACAGCAACTCACAGTAGATCTGCAATCCCTCTGCCAGAAAGGAGGCTTTCATCTATCTAAGTGGATGAGTAACAGTCGAACAGTGCTTCTATCTATCCCAGAATCCGACAGAGCAAAAGAGGTTAAAGAGCTGAATTTGGATATGGACAAACTTCCCATGGAAAGGGCTCTAGGAGTCCAATGGTGTGTGGAAAATGACACATTTCAGTTCAACATCAACATCAGAGAACAGCCACACACTCGAAGAGGAATATTGTCCATGGTCAGCTCTGTCTATGACCCACTGGGCTTCATGGCACCGTATACTCTGTCTGCCAAGCTGCTACTTCAAGATCTTTGCCGGAGTAATTATGGATGGGACGACATGGTACTACCATCACTATCTGAAAAGTGGAAAAGATGGACTGATGAGCTGGAAACCATGTCAGAGTTCAAGGTAAATCGCTGCATCAAACCAAAAGGATTTGGAGAAGCCATTCATGCACAGTTGAATCACTTTTCAGATGCCAGTGAATATGGCTATGGAACTGTCAGTTATCTGAGACTCACTAATGGCAAAGGTGAAGTACATGTAAGATTCCAACTGGGAAAGGCCAGAGTAGCTCCTCTCAAGCAAGTTACCATTCCACGCCTGGAGCTGGCAGCTGCTGTGCTAGCCGTGAAGGTGGATAGAATGTTAAGGACGGAGCTACAACTAAGTCTGGATGACTCAAAGTTTTGGACTGATAGTCAGTCAGTACTAAAGTACATTGCAAATGAGCACACAAGGTTTCATACATTTGTAGCCAACAGGGTGGCGATGATCAGAGAAGCTACTCACGTGCATCAATGGAGCTATCTTGATACTAAACTGAACCCAGCTGATGATGCCTCGAGAGGCCTAAGTGCTAAGCAGTTTTTGGAGAACCAAAGATGGATTCGTGGGCCAACCTTTCTTTGTTTGCCAGAGGAAAAATGGCCACTTGAGCCTACAGAAGAGCACACACTGAAAAGTGATGACCCGGAGGTCAAAAGAAGCGCTGCTGTGTGCAGTATTGTTGTCTCACATGACAATCCCACACGTCAACTCATGTTGTACTTCTCCAGTTGGATCAAGCTAAAGAAAGCAGTTGCCTGGTTCCTGTGGTTCAGAGATGTCTTGCAGGCACTCAGCAAAAAAAGAAAAGAAATGGCGTCTCATCCCACAACAGTGTGCACACGCTCAAGGAGTAAGGAAATGTGCGTGTTCAGATCAACTTTGAGTGGTCAACGTCTCACTGTGAATGATTTGAGATCAGCTGAAAGGGAAATTATAGCTTTCAATCAGAAGCTTGCATTTCCAGAGGAATATACCTGTCTGGAAAGAGCACCATCTAGTGTAAAGAAGACCAGCAGCATCTATAGACTGGATCCTGTATTAGAGAAGAGGATTTTAAGGGTCGGAGGTAGGCTGAGCAGGTCAGCTATGCCAGAGGAGAGTAAGCACCCTGTTATTCTCCCTAAAAATCTTCACATCTCTACTCTAATTCTCCACCACATACATCAGGTCACAGGACATGCTGGCAGAAATCACATGCTCTCAGAATTAAGAAAGAAATACTGGATCACCAGCGCCAATTCTGCTGTAAGGAATATAGTCTCAAAGTGTGTTGTGTGCAGAAGAGTTTTGGGCAAAATCAGCGAACAAAAAATGGCAGATTGCCACGAGAACGGATTACACCTGATTTACCTCCATTCACAAACACAGGGATGGACTATTTTGGTCCCATTGAGACTCGGAGAGGAAGAGGTCACATCAAGAGGTATGGAGTCATTTTCACATGCATGTCCAGCCGAGCTGTTCATCTTGAGATGGCTTACTCTTTGGACACAGACTCATGCATCCATACTATAAGGAGATTTGTTTGCCGAAGAGGACAAGTGTCTCACATTAGATCTGACAATGGCACCAATCTGGTTGGTGCAGAGAAAGAACTGCGGTTGGCCCTCTCAGCTTTAAGCCAAAGCAAAATCCACAACGCTCTGCTAAAAGAAGGTATCAAATGGAGCTTTAATCCCCCAGGAGCTTCTCATCACGGTGGAGTATGGGAAAGGCTTATCAGGATGGTACGCAAAATACTTTGTTCTATCCTACATCAGCAAGTACTTGATGACGAAGGCTTGCATACGGTGCTGTGTGAGATAGAATATATTTTGAACAGCAGGCCGATCACCACAGTTTCATCTGACCCACAAGATTTGGAGGCTCTTACCCCAAATCACATTCTCCTCTTAAATGCCAAGCCCATTCTGCCACCTGGGATATTTGAGAAGTCTGATCTCTACATCAGACGCAGATGGAAGCAAGCTCAGTATATGACTGACTTGTTTTGGAAGAGATGGACCCAGGAATATATGCCACTGATGCAGGAGAGGCAGAAATGGTTCAAAGAAAGGAGAAACTTGGATGTGGGAGATGTTGTAATGGTGGTGGATTCCACAGCCCCAAGAGGAGCATGGATTCTTGGCAAGGTACTTGAGACTACAGCAGACTCAAAAGGACATGTGTGGTCTGTCAAGCTCAAGACTAAAGGTCCTTACACACCGAGCACGTTTTTTTCGTGCGATTAATTCGCACGTCAATAATATTTTCCGAACCTATATCAGTCAATGCAACCGTACACACCAATGGCGAAGTTTCGCCGAGCGTTATTGCGGTGTTTATTTTTTCGAACCACGGTCGATTTTTTAGAAGTTCGCTTCCGACGTGTACACATCTGTGGCTGTGATTGACAGGTGGGTCAAAACTCGCATCGCAATTTCGTGCCGTATATTCGCATCGCTCTTGATGTGTAAGGACCTTTAGACCAGTATTCTAGAGAGACCTATCACAAAGTTATGCCTGCTTCTAGAAGCCTCTGATTAGGACATAACCATAAAGTACTTTTGCATTATAATGAATGAATGCATTGATTAATGAATTTAGTGTTGGCTCATTTCTTAAGTTGATTAATTGTATTGTTGCCTGCCCTTACAATTAGGGGCCGGTATGTATGAGCCAAAAACTGAGGAAAATTTATACTTTACTGTTAGGTTAATGTTACTGTGAATTACCCCACCTGCTGGCAGGAGGAAAAACATAAAGGCCTCAGGTAAGCCTGGCAGGTGAGGGGAGTGGCCGGCAGGGCAAACAGGCTTTGACCATGCTGAAGATCATGGTTTTCCTCCTGCCAGCAGGTGGGGTAATTCACAGTAACATTAACCTAACAGTAAAGTATAAATTTTCCTCAGTTTTTGGCTCATACACTGGTATTTTCCTTCCTCACTGCTCCTGGAGCATTATGGGTAGTGAGGCTCTTAAAGGGACAGTGTCCGGCATTATGCCTCTAAATAATCTTCTGTACTCATTACTTAATCAATAAAATACTCAAATGAAATGTACAGCCTGATTTTAACCCTTTTAACTAATATTTACCATATTATGATTTACATGAATTAGTAACGTATTAACCCCGTGTGAAATAAACATCAGTTGCATCAAATAAATCATTCCCATCAATTAAAGTTACAACATTCTCCCCCCCGATGAACTACAGTTCATCTAAATCTCTAAAGAATATAGTAACTGAATTGGTCTCCTCAATATAGTCCCTGACGTAGTGCGGACGGCATATGACCGCACAAGTCCATCGCGACCTGGAAACAGTTCCTCAACTCTTCCTAGCTTCCAGGACTGCCTTGGCATGTTGTCCTCCCCGATGAGGGCAACGTCCCCCACTTTCAGCAGAGAGGGTTTTGGCGTCTCACTGCGATGGGCTGACTTCAAGTCCTACAAGTATTCTCTTCGCCAGCTGTTCCAGAAACTGGTCATGAGTCTCTGTCTGTATCTCCATCTCCGGGTCATTTCCTCCTTGTTCACTGTTGGATGGAGAGTATCTGCCGGAAATGGCTTAGGAGGCATGCAAGTGAGTCTCTGACCCACCAAGAAATGAGCTGGTGTCAGCGGCTGTGGTTCATCCACTTCGTTGTGCACATAGGTGAGGGGCCTCGAGTTTATTATGGCTTCAGCTTCTGTCAGCATGGTGCACATTTCCTCGAAATTGAGTTTGGCTCTCCCAAGCACCTTCCTCAGAATTATTTTTACTGACCGCACCAGTGTCTCCCAAAATCCACCCCACCAGGCTGCTCTTTCAGCTATGAACCGCCAGGTGATGCCCTTTTCTGAGAAGAACTCTCGTAGCTGTGGCTCCTTTATGCTCTTCCAGAGCTCCCGCAAATCCTGATCAGCTCTCTTGAACGTTTTGGCGTTATCTGAGTAGATCACCTTGCACAGTCCTCTTCTTGAGATGAATCTTTTCAAGGCTAACAGGAAGTTCTCCGTGGACTGATCGGAGACCAGCTCTAGGTGTATTGCTCTTGTTACTGCACAAGTGAACAACGCAATGTATGATTTCTTCATGGAACCCTGTGCTTTCACATAGAGCGGCCCTGCAAAGTCCACACCTGTGACTTCAAATGGCGGTGACTCTGTTATTCTGTCCTTTGGTAGTGGAGCAGTAGTCTGCTGTCCAGCCTTTGCCTTGAATCTCTTGCAAAGTGTGCACTTTGACAGCACTCTCCTCACCACCTGCCTTGCCCTCAAAATCCAGTATCGCTCTCTGGTTTGCACTAAAGTGTCTCTTACACCTGCGTGCATTATCTTCTCGTGTTGATACTGCACCAACATTTCTGTGTATCTGTGATTGTTGGGGAAAATCCATGGGTGCTTCTCTCTGTAAGTAAAGTCAGAATGCTGCAGTCTTCCTCCCACACTGAGCAGCTCATCTTCATCCAGAAATGGTCGTAGCTCTCGGATCCTGGAGTCAGCGTGGAGGCCTTTTCCTGCTCTCAGAAGATTGATTTCTGGGCTGAAACTCTGACTCTGTGTTACTTTTATCCAATATTTTTCTGCGTCATGCAGCTCTTCTGTTGTCAATTGTCCACGCCTTTTTGTGTTTGAACGCATGTTGGCTATGAATCTCTTTATCCAGGCTGTCACTCTGAATACTGTTTTCAGTTTACTGTACCTTTCCAGACATAAGACTGGTGTTAAGAGGTATGTGTCTTGACTAACAGGCTGTACAGTAACCTGGTATTTGGACCAGACTTCAGAGTTAACCTCATCTTCTTGAATGTAGTCTTCAGCTCCTTCTGACTGATCAGTTGATGTCATAACACTAGGTCCATTCCACCACAGTGCGCTCTGATTCAGATCCTGTACAGTTATGCCTCTGGTGGGAAGGTCGGCTGGGTTCATTTTCCCTTGGCAGTGTGACCATGACTCTGGGTCGGTCAGGGATTGAATCTCCGTCACTCTGTTCGCAACAAACGGTTTCCACCTTTGAGCAGAACTGCGTATCCAGTGTAGCGTAATCATTGAGTCTGTCCACAGGCTGATTTGTGTTCTGTCTATTTGCAGTGATTTCATTAGGGTGTTCCCTAGTCGGGCTCCTATCACTGCTCCCATCAACTCTAGGCGTGGCAGTGTCATCCTCTTGAGTGGGGCCACCCTGGACTTGGATGCAACAAGGCTTGTCGTCATTTTGCCATCCTTTGTTTCTCCCTGCAGGTATGCGACTGCACTGTAAGCCTTTTCACTTGAGTCACAAAACACATGTAGCTTCAAGGTATGGCAGTTCTGTGGCTGCATATCTGTTCTGTACCACCGTGGGATAGACAGCTGGTGCAGTTGGGGGAGTTCTGAACACCATTGTTGCCATTTTCTTACCAGATCAGTTGGCAATTCCTCATCCCACCCGAGCCCTCTCTCCCACATTTCCTGGAACAGACACTTGATCCGGATTGTAAAGGGGGTTAAGAAACCTAGAGGATCGAAAATGCGAGCAGATGATTGCAGAACACTTCTCTTTGTGTTCTCCCTTTCCTTCAGAATGATGAGCAAAGCCCTGAGGTCAAACACAAAATCATCAGTCGCTGGTCTCCACACTAAGCCCAGAACCTTCAGTACTGATCCATGTGTCTCTGGCTCTACGGCACAATCCATCAAACTCTCCTGCCATTTCTCCTTCAGCTCCGGAGAATTTGTCATCCATTTGCAGAGGTCCATGCCTGCAGTAGCCATGATGTGCTTGGTTGTTGTCGTCACTGAGTGGGCCTCTGATACCTCCCTTGAACTTGCAATAAAGTCATCCACATAAAGTGAGGTTCTGAGGATCTCTACCACTTGTGGGTGCTCTGACTCGTATTGCTCCAAGTGCTTCCTTATGGTGGCTGCGAGTAAGAATGGGCTCGAAGAAGCTCCAAACACCACTCTGGTCATTCTGAGCACACGCAGCTTTTCATCCTTCTCTTCATTTGGTGGGCCTGTAAGCCACAAGAATCGTACAGCATCCCGATCTCGTTCTGACAGTGATATCTGCAGAAACGCCTTCTTGATGTCTGCCATGTATGCAACTTCATGCAGTCTGAACCTTATCAAAACGCTCAGCAAATCTGGATTCAGATTGGGTCCTGTTAAGAGACAATCATTTAGTGAGGGACTTCCATCTTCGTGAGACGAAGCATCAAACACGACTCGTAGTTTGGTTGTCACTTTATCTTCTCTCAATACAGCGTGATGAGGTAGGTAATATGTCTCACTGCCTGGCAGAGTTGTATTGTCCTTTGGCACATCCTCAGCCATTCCTTGGTTTAAGTAGTCCTCAATCACATCATTGTATCTGCTGTAAAGCGTAACATCCTTTCGGAGTTTCCTCTTCAAACCTTCAAATCTTTTCTTGGCAATGCGGTAGTTGTCCTGTAGTGGAGGATGGTCTTGTCGCCATGGCAACTCCACTTCGTAACGCCCCTTTTTGAAGATGGATGTTTCCTCAAACCGTTGTAGAGCCTCTACATCCTCTGGGCTCTCTGTCCTTTCACTTGTGATGCCCAGTGACTCAAGCTCCCAGAATGCATGGAGCTGCTTGTCCATTTGTACTTCCTCACTGAGCTGAATGTGCATACAAGTTGTCTCTGTCATGCTGGACACTGATACTGGGCCCTGCACCGCCCATCCAAAGGTGCTCTCTAATGCTACCAGGCTCTCTGTCAGTCTCTCTACTCGGCCTGATACAATCTGCCAGTAGTAATCTGAGCCTATTAGCACAGAAAGTTCAGGTGTGTCATCTCCAGGGAAGTCTGCGAGTAGTAGACCTCTCCTCTTCATCTCTTTCTGTATATGATCACCAGGAACTTTCATCATGGCTGAGCACACTTGAGGGGTCACGACTGCCTATATCTCAATTCTCTGCTGTTTATCCCAGACATTCTCCAAGCTGAGCTTCACTATGTTGTGCTTCACCGTTGTTGGAGCAGGGGAGCCAAATGTGTGGAGGTTGAATGTCCCTTGTTTAATGACAGGTAGTTTCAATGCGTTCACAACATTCTCATGCACAAAGCTTCCCTGACTGCCTCCATCCAGTAAGCAACGGACTATCTTCCTACCCATGAGCCCTACCACCCATGCCTTGGCAGTTTGAAGCAGCACAGTGTTCTCACCATCCGGCTTAGTCTTCTCTGCTTGCGGAATTACGGAGGATATGACAGTGTCTGTTTTTTCAGAAATCGTGGTTGGGTGAGCCTCATTTCCCTCACAAATAGCTACATGATGCCTGCCTCCACATGTTACACATGACATGCCCTTTAGCCTGCAGAACCTTGCAATGTGTTTAGGCCCTAAGCATACAAAGCACCTGCCTAGCCTTTTTATCTTCTCCTTGCGCGCCACAACATTGTGGTCTGGACATTTCTCAGATTTGTGTTCAGCACTATCACAGAACAGACAATTTTGTGTCTTCTGGCTAGCTGTATGTAGTGCAGCTGCGGATGCCATGCTTGGTTTCTTAAATTTCATGTCACTGGAGGGATATGATTTGCTGCTTGGCTTGTATGCAGGCTGGCTCTCTCTCTGATTGTATGATCTCATCATTTGCAAAGCTCTCTCTCTACTCTGAACCTCCTTCCGCAAGAACATAAGAACATCAGGTACTCTCCATTCATCATCTTCTCCTCTTAGACGGCTATATTCAAGAGCCATGTCCTCTGGCATCATCTGTAGCAGTATTGGGCATAGCATGCTTCCATATGTATCTGATACCACTCCCAATGACTCCAGGCTCCTACTCTGAATTTCACATTCATCATATAACTGCCTCAGTGCACTGACATCAGATGATTTTTTCACAGGAGTAAGATTCAGTAGCTTTGACATGTGCGAATTCACGATGAGATCTTTCCTTCCAAATCGGTTGTGGAGTATATCAATAGCAGCATCATAATTACTGTCTGTTAAAGTGAGTCCTGCTACTGCCTTTGCAGCTGGTCCTGCCATGTACGTTTTTAGATAGGTGAATTTCTCTCTTTTGCAAAGGGCATAATTGCTGTGAATAGCAGTCTCGTACTGGCTCCAAAATTCCTGCCATAGACTCACATCTCCATTGAATTTCTCAATCATCAGCCTTGGCAACTTAACTGATGGAGTGCTGCGCTGAGATACAGTAGAATGTGCACTAGCATCACTTAGGCGAGGAGAGGGGTCGTTATTACTCACAGTCTCATGTTCCTTGATTATTTGGTGAGCTCGCGCTTTCATTCCAATAATACGGTCCTTGTATTCCTCTGCAAGTTCGACCTCCGCCTCCACGTCTTCCACGGAAGTGTGTTCTTCCATCTCCCGGTCAAGCTCAGACAAGCTGTCCTCCTTTGCTGACAGCACAGCCAGCATCTCTCGCACATGGCCAACATCACGATCTTCCTTTATTAATTCACTGTCCATCTGATTAAGCAGTTTAAATGATGTAGTTTTAACTTGACTACTTCCAATAAAATGAAGAGACGAGACTCTGGACTTGAACTCAGAACTGCTTCTTTAGTGAATAAAACAAACATACATGTGGCTTGTGATAATGAAGGATTAATGGACAGCATGGCCGCTAACATTAGCAGCTAACTTGACTGGTCACTGCTCTGCAACATTCTGGTATTTTCCTTCCTCACTGCTCCTGGAGCATTATGGGTAGTGAGGCTCTTAAAGGGACAGTGTCCGGCATTATAAAATCTAAATAATCTTCTGTACTCATTACTTAATCAATAAAATACTCAAATGAAATGTACAGCCTGATTTTAACCCTTTTAACTAATATTTACCATATTATGATTTACATGAATTAGTAACTTATTAACCCCGTGTGAAATAAACATCAGTTGCATCAAATAAATCATTCCCATCAATTAAAGTTACAACACACGCACAACACACACACCCACACATCAAAATCCTCCCAGGCAGGTTATCTACCTCTGTAACACACAGCAGGCAGGTTATCTACCTCTGTAACACACAGCAGGCAGGTTATCTACCTTCGTAACACACAGCAGCAGGCAGGTTATCTACCTCTGTAACACACAGCAGGCAGGTTATCTACCTCTGTAACACAGCAGGCAGGTTATCTACCTCTGTAACACAGCAGACAGGTTATCTACCTCTGTAACACACAGCAGGCAGGTTATCTACCTCTGTAACACAGCAGGCAGGTTATCTACCTCTGTAACACAGCAGGCAGGTTATCTACCTCTGTAACACAGCAGGCAGGTTATCTACCTCTGTAACACAGCAGGCAGGTTATCTACCTCTGTAACACAGCAGGCAGGTTATCTACCTCTGTAACACACAGCAGCAGGCAGGTTATCTACCTCTGTAACACACAGCAGGCAGGTTATCTACCTGTATCTATGACGATGTATCCTGTATCTATGACGATGTATCCTGTATCTATGACGATATCTATGACGATGTATCCTGTATCTATGACGATGCCCCTCTGTATTGTTGTTGCACTGTCCTATAATGAAGTCAGGATAGCTCACACCAGAGCCGTATAATGGAAGAGTTCCGACATCTCCGTTCACTCCAATGGACCAGTTTTTTACAGCGATGGCGGCGGGGCGGAGCCTCCATGGGAGCCTCGCAGAGTTCCAATTACCAGGAAGTAGGTCTATCAGCGTCGCTGTTTACATTCATAGTTGCAGCAGAACAGATGGCTTGTGATGATGTACTTTGAAAGGTAAGACGTTTAAAGAATCAAATTGTATATTATCAGTACATCTGAATCAAATTAACGTGTGCATTAAAGCATGCTAGTGGATTATCCCTCAATACATTAGTAGATTTAGGGAAGATAGAAGGTAACGCTAGAGAGCAGATTATGGTAGGGTTGCCGACTTCTTGAAATGGAAATAATTTCTCAGTTAACATTCACATAGCTCGTTGCTACACGCTGAAAACGATTGGTGTGGATTATGCAATGAAGCAGCCTGCATGGTATGTTCGGTGGATGGCTATAAACAGCCTTTTCCCCCTCTAATCCACAATAAAAAGCGTCCCAGCCAGTCCCAGCCCCTTTGCTGGGAGAGTCTGGCAAGCGAGAATCACAAAACGGCAATTGCTTAAGCTTCAACCATTTACCCATTATTATTTAACACAAGCAAACACACAAACCTGAATTTAATCAGTTTTTTGCATTTTTGCACCTAGCCTATTTGTGAGAAATCCACTGCTGGACTGATTTACTCCCTGATCGAGCGCACTCCCTTAACTACCTCGTGGTCCGCGAGTTGGTTATCAATTCTTTCATTGTGTGACAGTGTGTGCGTCGCTAAGACTGTGAGTACAAACCTGTACAGTATAACTTAGTATAAGTTACAGTTGTATAGTAGTTTTGCTGTGTGTGACTATAGTTCCCTGTAGCTGTCGAATTGTTCTGACTATGTTATGATGATGGTCATTGAAATTCCATGCATGCTAGTATTGGATGTAGACTATACAGTTGACGCTGATGCCTGTTATAGTTAATATTTATATCAGTATCTTCATTACAAGGCATAGCTATCATTTAACTAAAGTAGGATAATACCCACAATCATTTTCTTTCCTTTTCTTGATGAACATGGCTTATAGCAATTAATAGTAATTACCGAAAGGAATGTGGTCAATGCTGCTGCCATGTAGGCATAAATTGTAATTACATATAATTTCTTTGATGGGAAGAGGGCTTGCAGCTGTGTACTGTCATATATATCTTTCTGTTATTCTTGAGGCTTGAGATATGTAGATTGGAGATTATTGTACTATACTCAGTTACATTATTTTAATAACTACTTAATTAAATTTCCATTGTATTTTCCTACAGCAACCACATGCTCAATCACATGCCAGACTTACCAATTAATAAACCAGTGAACAAGACCATGGTTGCAGTCTATCTAACCGGAGTGCATAGCCAGTTGACTACAACCAGTATTTCAGCATCTGCACACTGAATCGCACACTATTCCTAGAAATATCATCAAATAATTTTATTTGGGCGTTGCAAAACAAAACTTTCTCATTCTTAATAATAAAACAGCTGTATTTTAACTCATTCAGGGCCAGTTTAGGACTGCCAATATTTAGCACAGGCCAAAGATTTTCATAATTGTTGGTCATCTTTCAAGACCCACAGTAAATTATCTATTAGCACCAGAGTGATTTGCAATACCTCAAAATGAAGATGTACGTCTCTGGGTTCACCAGGAAAAAAAAAGTGAGCTTTTAGCATGTTCTGTACTCTACTTATAGCCATTTATATACACCCTGTTTTCCCCCAGAAGGTCTCCCAGAGAAAATAAACAGGAGAAAAGGCAATTTTTGTAAAAGGGCACAATCTCAGGCATAACTCACTCTCAATTCTTTTATTTTGAACTGTATTGACATCAGACATGTAAATATTATTCGTTAGGACACAAATGACAAAAAAAAAATATATATATATATATATATACACATGAAGTGCTTTTTTTTTACATTCAACAATACAGTTTACTCGGTGTGAGTGTGCAGACAGACAGACAGACAGACAGACAGACAGACAGACACACCGACAGACAGACAGACAGACACACACACACACACACACACACACACACACACACACACACACACACACACACACACACACACACACACACACACACACACACACACACACACACACACACACACACACACGATCCCCCTTTTAGATTTCTAACCCCACATAGGATAAGCAATAACCACGCCCTGTGGCGCTGGGATTGGCCAGGAGCAACACTGGAGGGCACGCAGCCCAGCGATTTCATGAACCAACTGAAGAGCTCTTGAGAAGGACAGCGGGCTGCTGTGACTGCCTTCTGCCCGCTGCTGCCTAGCTGTTCCTGTGTTTATTTTGATTTGTTCTGGTACACCCGTCCTCGTCCATGTCTCCCTGTCATATCCTCTGCTATTTGATCGTTCCCGTTTTCCCCTCGGCTATTCAACACGTCCTCACCGCCCTCGCAAACTGATCGATCATTTCCTCATTCCTCCGATGATCAAACACATCTCTTGATTACTTTCTCCCGTTTTCTCCTGGCTGGCACAGAGGAAGGCGACTCCAGCTCGTGCAGCGCGCCGAGGGCGTTTCAATGGCGTTTCTCCTGTCTGCACAAGGAAGCGTTACCCGTTCTCTGCTTTTCCTCCTGCTCAATTTCAAAACAACAGCTGCGGTATGTGTTTGATCGCGTGCTGTCGGCTACCCTTTGAAGGCAGGGACCTGTGTCTGTGTCACAGGCTGGGCAAGTGTTTGCTGCAGGCGCTGCACCAATAAAAACAAAAACACGTCAAACACGTCATTGGCGGGGAGGGCTATTTCTGATAACACGTCAAAGACGTCATTGGCGGTGAATGAGTTAAGAAAGAAAAATGCAGTGATGTCATTTCATATTTTTTTTGCCTCAATTCTCAACCAAGGTATTCAATTCAAGGTATGAATCGCTTAATGATTTTTTTCTTGTATTCCACAGCATGACGGAAGCCTACAGGAGAGTGCCTGAGCTTCTTTCTCCAAGACAGCCACTGCGTTGGGGAGCTCCATAAGGGAGGAACCAGTCTTGGTCCTAAATAGTTCCTCAATTTGATGAATAAAATCATAGGCTTCTTGGGAAGGGCGACAAAGAGCACCTGCCTTGAAGTCTTTCAAGTTAACTAAGATGCTGTTTTCTCCAGCAGGGCTGTCATCATTGTGCTTTGTTGCAATGTTGCATTCTTCACAGATGCTGGAAAACTTGATGAGCTTGTGGACGATGTAGCCTGCAAGATGGAAAATAATACATTTCTCCGTTTTTGTGAGGTCAGGGGCTGCTCTGTTCACTGCCATCAGCTGTTCCACTCTGACTGACGGAGTGATATTTTTCTCCACTGTGCATTTTGCTTAGAAAGCTGCAAGAGTAAACTATAGCATATGATGCGATGAATGAATGATAACCCACCTTTTGAAGAATACATTACAAAATGAGAAATAGAGTGATAGAGATACAATTAGTGCCTCATGAACAGATTTATTTTAACCTTTCATTTATTTTCATGATTTATTATTACATTTTTTCAGTTTCCCCTTTCTGTCAAGTACCCTCTGTAGTACCCCAGAGGTACACGTAGCCCAGTTTGGGAACCACTGCCATAGTGGTTGAATGCACAGTATTAGGGAACACTTTATACTTACTGGACATGTACACACTCATTACATATATAAAAGACAACCATGAACATGAGACAACTTTATACAAATTCATATCACATGCATCATCATAACTGATGTGTCTTGTCATACTTTGTTCAACATCAGCAGCAAAAGCTGTTGATGATCACAACTAATGAAGTTCCCTAAGTTTGGCAACAAAGACCACACCTCATCTCCCAATTAAATGTCCTGTCCAAGCCTAGATAGATGTGTCTGTGTCCCTCCCTCCCTCTCTCTCTCTCTCTTTCAGCACAAGAACCACAGGGGGATTCAATGGCACCTGAAGACTCCTTGTAATGAGACAGAAGCATCGCCCTGCACCCTGAGTTTTAACTCCTTGGGTTTTGTGAGCCTTTCCTTGTTCTGTAGTTTTAATAAACCAAACATAAGCTTTAATTACAATGGTATGATCTTTGTGAACAAGTGCAAATGCAGTGTTTGAACATGATTACCTCGTATAGTTTCCTGTTGTTGGGATGTTCAATTGATAGATTGCTCCTCCTCACTTGAGCCAACCATTTTTT
Source organism: Poromitra crassiceps (assembly GCF_964638095.1). Taxonomy (NCBI): domain Eukaryota; kingdom Metazoa; phylum Chordata; class Actinopteri; order Beryciformes; family Melamphaidae; genus Poromitra; species Poromitra crassiceps. The sequence goes on from NC_139623.1 coordinate 64,193,609, forward strand.
TCTCCTCTCCTCATCTTTGGGGAAATTGTACATTCCTACCCCGGATTCTGACCGCTTTGAGCATTCCCATGCAGCAAACCGTGGTGGGGACTATATGGACAGCACCGAGGAAAGGCCACACAGACAACCTGCTTGATTTGCTATCCATGTTTCTGATTTTATTAGAGTTTGATTGAATGAACTAGTTTCAGTAAATAAAGTGAGGGCCTTTAATAAAGTGTTCTATTTTCATTAGGCCTAAAAGGTTGTTATACTGCATTATCCATTGTGTCAACTATCTATCTGAAAACCAAAAAGATGACTGAAAGCACAATAAATAAATACAATTGTAGAAAGGTCATCTGAACTTTGAAACATAATACTTTCCCCTCCTCTAGAAACATTAGGATGTCTTGACTGGCATACAATTATTTAGAAAAAGAAAAGAAAAACACCTTGATGTAACTACATACACATGTCAGTGGGCTATATATAAATAAACACTGTTAACAGTGTAAATAAATGCATTTATTGACTGGATAATTACCAAAGACCGTAGTTATGGCTCCCTCTGTTGTCTTTGACCATTGTGTTTGACAGAGGCTTCATATTTCCCGCCAAGCCACTGGAACTCTCCAGTGGCTACATGGGTCACGTGACATTCAGCGTTTTGGTCCTCCGCTGACGCCACTCTCTCTCTAGATTGCTCTGGCTCACACACTCTTCAGAGGCCATCTGAGCAGAGAGAGCACATTTAAAGCAAGGGGCCACTTCACTTCAGCTCTGAGAAGCCTCATAGTATGAGGCTTCTCAGAGCTGAATTTAAGATGAGGGATTAATATGTGAAATGTAAACCCTCATTTTAACTTCAGCTCTGAGAAGCCTCATACTGTAATTAGAGCTGTCACGATTCCTCGAGTACCTCGAATAACTCGAATAATTAAAATGATCGAGGCCAAAATGATTCGCCTCGACACGGCATTTAGAGACTGTGTTTCTCACGGACGCTTACTGGTGTGGCACAGCGCTCTTCCGGTGTAAACACGTGAGGACACATGATCGCAGACAGACCAGAGAGCAGCTATAGCGAGCGGACCCCGCAAAATGGAACGAGGCGGCGGAGAAAGCAGACAGGAGGAGCCGGGAAGGGAAGAACCAGGGCCGAAAAAGCGACCGAAACTGTCTAAAGTGTGGGATCATTTCACGCTGAAAAAGGACACAAACTCAGTGGTGTGCAAGTACTGTAACGATACTTGCATATCACAACAGTACCTCGTCAATGCTTCAGCACCTGAACCGTAAACATCCAGTCTACGCATCCACCAGCGCATCTACGTCGAGCGGAGCAAGGTAACATAACGTTAACTATACACAACGCTAATGTAAATGTATGCTAATGATTGCTACTTGATATTAAGACTAGTAGTAGTTGTGCTGCTGGCTTGCCACGTTGCCAATATGACTATTAGTAACTGCATTCACGCTGCATTTTTGTGATGTGGCTTGCCGTTTTCTGTGAGAAATACAAAGCTCAACCTAACATTAACGTTAGCGGCTAATTTAACAGCGTTGTGTGTGTGTGTGTGTGTGTGTGTGTGTGTGTGTGTGTGTGTGTGTGTGTGTGTGTGTGATCACACCAGCCTGTTGGTGTGTGAGAGAGAGTGAGTGTGTGTGAGAGAGAAAGAGTGTGTGTGTGGAGAATGTACATTTACACACCCTAGACCGGTCGACTCTTCTCATGATGATTGCAAACAACTATTTAATTGGTGCATTTTAGGCTCCAATTATTACACCACCTGACCTGTTATCTTGCTATTCTGATATTTGTGTCAATAATAGGCAAACAGGTCTAGGGTGTGTAAATGTGCATTCTCCAGTTTTGTTATGAACTTACCTAATAAATATCAATATTAATTATTATTTCACCTCTTTTTCAGCGGATCACAGCGTACTATGGACAGCTTTGTAAGGACGGGTGAAAAAGATGAATGGTGCCACTGCCAGTTCTATGCAATTTAAAAATAAAAATGTTGTTTTTTCTAAGAAAGAAACTAATGTAGTTGTTTATTTGAAGAGATTTATCTTATTTTTTGGTGTATATTTACGATAAGCCTTTGAAAACACAAAAAAGGGTTCTTATCCGATTACTCGATTAATCGATGGATTATTCGGTAGAATACTCGATTACTAAAAGAATCGATAGTTGCAGCACTAACTGTAATCCCTCATCTTAACTTCAGATCTGAGAAGCCTCATACTGTAATCCCTCATCTTAACTTCAGCTCTGAGAAGCCTCATACTGTAATCCCTCATTTTAAATTCAGCTCTGAGAAGCCTCATACTGTAATCCCTCATCTTAAATTCAGCTCTGAGAAGCCTCATACTGTAATCCCTCATCTTAACTTCAGCTCTGAGAAGCCTCATACTGTAATCCCTCATCTTAACTTCAGCTCTGAGAAGCCTCATACTGTAATCCCTCATCTTAACTTCAGCTCTGAGAAGCCTCATACTGTAATCCCTCATCTTAAATTCAGCTCTGAGAAGCCTCATACTGTAATCCCTCGTCTGTGTAATCTGACTTGCACCGGTCAGCAGTGAGCCTGGCCCTCTGCAGGGAGAGAGACTGTCCCGTAAGGTCACATGTTTGATCCTGTGCTGCTGCTGAAAAGTCCCCGAGCAACAAGACAATGAAGCCCGAGCTGCTCAAAGAATATCAAAAGAAAAAATGATTTTGCTTTTATGTTGATTCTTTTTCTAGCATATACAGCCCCAAATACACTGGAAGCATCAGCATGTGAGGCAGGCATTTTGAAGTCCACCTGTTGTTTTAAACGGCCAAACATGCACTACCAAGTGTTATGAGGCGCGTCAAACTGCCGGGCCCTAACTGACGCGTCAAACTGCCGGGCCCTAACTGACGCGTCAAACTGCCGGGCCCTAACTGACGCCCCGACTCCCAACTCCTCAAATGAGGACCCAGCAGCAACCAAAGCGCTCTCTCTCTCTCTCTCTCTCTCTCTCTCTCTCTCTCTCTCTCTCTCTCTCTCTCTCTCTCTCTCTCTCTCTCTCTCTCTCTCTCTCTCTCTCTCTCTCTCTCTCTCTCTCTCTCTCTCTCTCTCTCTCAAAGCAATTAAAAAATCATCAAGTCTCATGCAACACTGTAGTTTACAGGTGTGCAAGTCTCATGCAACACTGTAGTTTACAGGTGTGCAAGTCTCATGCAACACTGTAGTTTACAGGTGTGCAGTTGAGATCAAAGTGAAGGCCAGGTTGGAGATGGGTGTGGTCTGACCAGCCCCTCCACTTTACCCACGTGTGTTTTAAGCCGTACGGGTCCAAACTGGTTTTGTGTTTTACTGCAAATGACTGTAAAAAGCTGACTTGACTTGACTAGTCAGTCAGCCTATCAGTCAAGTGAGTGTGAGTGTGTGTGTGTGTGTGTGTGTGTGTGTGTGTGCGTGCGTGCGTGCGTGCGTGCGTGCGTGCGTGCGTGCGTGCGTGCGTGCGTGCCAACCAGGCTGAGTATGTGTCCAGTTGTAAAGTACTGTATCTGTCAGTCAACAGCTGTCTGCAGCAGCTTCACATTAGTTGTGTCTCTCTGTAGACTGGAGCAAAGGTTTCCTGTGACTGTTCCCCTCACCTTCATCAGCCCTGCATATTATAACAACATCCATTGTTTCATATACTTTCCATCCAGACAAAAGACTAAAACTAAAGAAAAACATTTGAGCAAGATTTGAGATTTTAGCAAAATAAAATTAAAAGAAACAAAATACAAAATAAAAACAAAAATTAAATAAAATGCTAGTTATGTAATAAATAAATAATTATAGATATACTGTATATATTGCAAATAGAAATAAATGCATGTATTACATTACATTAAAATAAATTCAAATAAATGTAATATTCACTGGCAGGACGTAGCATGTGGAAGGATCACACTATTCCAACAACACCCAAAACTATTTTCTGGAGATGTATCTAACATGAGACTAAACACATGCTGGGCACGTCGTAGGCCAGACATGTCCAAAGTCCAGCCCGGGGGCCAGTTCCTGAATGGTATTGTATCAAGGACTTTTTGATATCAAAGACATAAAAGTGGATTTTATCTCATCCGTCATCTGTCGCTATCTCGAAGAGGATGATAGGGTCTTTACTTGTGTGTGTGTGTGTGTGTGTGTGTGTGTGTGTGCGTGCGTGCACGTGTGTGCGTGCGTGTGCGTGCGCACACGTGCGTGCGTGTGTGTGCGTGCGTGCGTGTGCATGCGTGTGTGTGTGTGTGTGTGTGTGTGCGTGCGTGTGTCCTTACCTCCTCCTCAACACTTGGCTCGGGGCTCTTGATAGGGCTGGACGACTGGCTGAACACTGAAGACGACTTTCCATTATAGCTCTGAAACAATGGACACATCAGACAGACAGACAAACAGACAGACAGACAGACAGAGTTTTAACAATGAACACCAACATAATATATGACATTGTAGGGTTGCACAATTAATCGAATCACAATATGGCCAAGTGCAATATCCAAATCACAGGAGTCTGCAATTATTTGATGAAGGAAAAATGTGTCACAACAACATAGCATTAAATGAAGCATTGTGGAGCTACAGAGAAGCCATGATATTCTCCAGACGTAGGGGAACATGCTTGTTTGTTACAGACCCCAGTAAAAATCACATCACATTTTTATTTTATTTTTGTGTGAAAAAGAAATCGAAAAATTGCCATTCCCACTAAAATCGTATTGCATATAGCAATATCTGTCAGTACAATCGCAATATCTTTTTTTTGGCATCTTGTGCAGCCCCGTCTTTCGGCTTCTGTCTGCCAAAACTCAACTAAAGCTAAAGCAAAGCTGCACAAAGTAGTATGTAACATCTTTCTAATGGAGAGAAATGAGCTGCCTCCCTGTATCATGATATAATTTATATCTTTCTTCCCTCTTTGTTTCTTTGTTCTGCCCCCGACCATTTTCAGGAATTCTGCATCTTTTTCGGTTGATTCTGGAGTTTTGGCTGAGTTTATTGCGTTGGCTTGAGGGAGCTCAGAAATCAAGTGTCCATGCTACTCAGACACCCCACCCCCAATCTGTAATACTATTTTTATAAGCATTGTACGAAATGTAGGTGGAAAAAATAATGGTGGAGGAATGGCTCTGGTGCATATGCCTAAACCGGAAGTGGGCATGATTTTGGCTCTCTATTCGATGGCATTGTGTGCAGTGGTGGCCTAAAAATGTGTGAGCTTGTGACCGGAAGGTCATCGGTTCAATCTCTGAGACTGGCAGGATAAATCTGGGTAAGGAAAGTGAAAAAGTAGCTCTTGCCCCTCCCTCATTACCACCACTGAGGTGCCCTTGAGCAAGGCCCTTAACCCCAAGCGCTCCAGTGGAGCTGGTCAGTGGCCAGCAGATCAGACTGTGGTTGTACTGGTCAGCTTCCAGGTATGTATGTCTGTGTGAATGTGATCAGGGCGCTCCTCAAACTCCTGTACTTTACGTTTGTCACTGGACATCTAGTACCTGTGCTAGTATTTATCTGAAATGTATGTAAAGTAGTACCTGAGGTATTTTGGACAGATTTTCAGACACATTGAAATTTTACATTTCAGGCACTAAGCTGCTCTTGCCCACTCTGACAGGACACCTGGCTGGGCTGATATATATATATATATATATATATATATATATAATCTGCTGTCTTCCAGGCGTCTAATCACAGAGAAGTGATTCAGGTGAAAGAATGTGTTTGTCTTCACATGTAAGGGTGTGCCAGCTCAGCTAAACCAGCCTGGGTGTGTCAGGCCAGGCAGCGTCTCTCTGTCCTGCTCTCTAACCAGCCTGGGTGTGGCAGCCAGGCAGCGTCTCTCTGTCCTGCTCTCTGGGCATTTACAGAAGCTGAAGCTCGCACACCATCAAACCAGCTTCAAGGTGTAAACCAGCAGCACTGCATGCAGCCAATAGCAAGGAGCGGCTCAGAGCCAGACTCCTTACAATACTCTGTGACACACGAGTGGTCAAGTAAGAAAGACATGTTGAAATGAATAGAGGTGGGTGAGGTGAGTAAGTTCTCAGCCCAGGGCTCATGCCAAGACTTTCAAGAAGAGATGATCAGAGCAGGGAATAGCTGTCTGGCAAGCAGCAGGTGTTCATTAGACGTGGAACCTCCAAATAAGGAGCAGTCAGATACACCAGAATGTTAACTGGAGACAAACATCTACAGCTTGTATTGTAGTGAATTGGAAAAGCACACCTTAGCTCATGAAGCCTGAGTTTCAAAACATGTTCCACCTCACCAACAATGACACAGATGGTTTTGTCACTTGGTTGCATAGTTCACCTTGTCCAGGTGAGAGCGATGGCAGTGAACTCTGTCTGGTGCCACCAAATAACATCAGCGAGACGCCTGAAAATATGGCTCTCTCCAACAACCAGTACTGCAGCGTCGGTGCAGTTTGTTAGAAGTGAGAACACACTGTAATGCAAACAACTTCAGTAAACCACCACAGAACCAAACAGCTTTTCTCAGGCCGAGTCCACCAGTCTGCCTATCAGCAGTTAGAAGCAGGTTCATGTACTGGACAAAAGGCAGAGTCTTATGCTCTTCCTGCCGCGAGGTGAAGAAGCAGCTCGTCATCAAGCACAAACTAACATAATTATAGTGAAGAGGATTTCCCACGCACAGCCAGTATGATCAGGTGCTGGTCGGTTGCAGGAACATAATGAGGAAAATAAGCACCGCACACTGAAATGACTTACTGAGATTTATTTAGTGAACAACGCATTTCGCGGGTAGCGTCATCAGGTACACTCATATGCCATGAGCGCCCACAGGTGTGTTAAATACATCAGGGTCACATGACCAATTATCAGTCATCTTTTTTAAATATAGAAATTACAAAAAATACTTCAAAAAGGAAAAATACGACAGCAGAATTACATGTTTTTAACAATATATCAAAAAAACATGGCAAAGTTAATTTTACACAATTAGCAATTCTTTTTTGTTTTTTCAAGATATTTAAGTTCATTTTCAGGAGGATAAAATACCCTATAGCTCTCCCTCTACCACTAAAAGGGGGAGGGGTGAGTGTCAGGGAACTGAGTGGCTCGTCTCTCCCTAGGCTCTAGATCAGAGGTTCTCAAATGTTTTTCAGCCAAGGACTCCTTACAAGATAGAAAATATACCGGGGACCCCCTCATTCTGATTTGTGATTTTGGGCTAAGCTTAATTGTTTCCACGGCAACATGCTTGACTTTTAAATTGATAGGTTTGTTAGATTAGAATTAGAATGTAATCAATGAACCATTTTAGATTTAAAGCATACAATATTTTCATTGAACTATGAAGCTTTTGCACACACAAAAAAGTTTTTATTTTTATTTTCCTGAAAACTATTCGTGGACCCCCTGCCAAAGTGCCATGGACCCCTGGGGGTCCCCGGACTCCATTTGAGAACCACTGCTCTAGATTACCTGTGGAGAGAGATTAACCAAAAGTTGATGAATCAAATTAATATTTGAGACGAGAGGCTTTCTGTATATTTGAACTGAACACCATTGCACCTTTTGGCCTTAATGAAACATGATTTGAGTTGTTTTTTGTGATATGTTTATTAATTTGTATCTTTCTCCACAGGTAATCTGGAGCCTATAGCGAGAGACGAGCCACTCAGTCCCCTCCCCCTTTATTGGTAGAGGGAGAGCTATAGGGTATTTTATCCTCCTGCAGTTATACTTCCGTATGGTGCAGCTTAGCCTTATCAAATGTTCTCATTCTGTAACTGAATATTAACTTTGCTATGTTTTTCCAATTATGGATTTTGCCTAATGCTTTCTGTGCTTTTTGAAAATCTTAAATATCTATCTATCTAGAAAAAAAGCAAATTGTGTAAAATGAACTTTGCCATGTTTTTTCATATATTGTTAAAAACATGTAATTCTGCTTTCATATTCTTTCCTTTTTTAAATGTTTTTTGTAATGTGTATATTTAAAAAAGACTTGGTCATGTGACCCTCACGTATTTTACACACCTGTGGGCGCTCATGGCATTATGAGGGAACCTGATGACGCTACCCGAGAAACGCATTGTTCACTAAATAAATCTCAGTAAGCTATTTCAATGTGCGGTGGTTATTTTCCTCATTTTAGCATGTAATTAAATTATGTTTGGATAAAAGCTGTGATCTGTTTCCACATGGATATAGACCAGGGGTGGGCAATTATTTTTCATGGGGGGCCACATGAGAAACCCAGATTGTTGCCGGGGGCCGAACAAATGGGTCTCTATCGTTGCAAAGGCCTAAAAACTGAGCTTAGTGCCAGGCGCAGCGCAATTAGTGGGTGTGGACCAGCGCACTCGATATTTTGGTATCGGCGCTACACGCAGCCTTAGGCCTTGGCCACACTGATCCGTGGTGTCTGTCCGTGTGCGTTCATTTCTCTGTTCACTTCCATTCATTTTCAATGACAGCTGTCCGACTGTCCGTGGAGCATTCAGAAGCGTACGTATCCAGAAAATTTGCATACGTTTTGATGGACAGAAAGTTGAAGAGGGATGAACTTTTTCTGGATGGACGTATCGGATGGTCGGATGATCGGATAGTCACTGTCCGTTTAGCCAATCAGAGTCGAGGTCTCGAGAGGAGGCGTTCCGAGATTTGTTTCAACTTTTCAAAGAAGATGGCGGCCGAGGCGGTGAAGGAGGCTATAATTAATGCTGTGTACACCATCCCGCTGTTGTACAACGTGATAGTCAGTGTCACCGTCTGATTTCACCATCTAATCTGGTCATTCGGTGGCATTTTATTGCCACATAAGTAACAGCTAGCTGACGCCAGCTTTCTTCTTCTCTCGGTTTATAGGCGGCTCGCTGACACCTTCAAGGTGCTTACCGCCACCTGCTGTACAAGTAGGTTACTTATGCAACGGACATAAATCTATCCGTCTATCCGTTCTGTCCATTTTCTGACGGATCAGTGTGGCCAAGGCCTTAAGCATTATAACCACGCCTTTTAAGCGTAAAATTATGCACAATCTGCTCATTGGAGAAGTGCAGTAAACGAATCACAAGCTTGCCTTTTAAGCTCCAAATCCACGGAGCGATCCAGTCCGGTCAGAAAAGCCAAGCGCTCTGAGCTCCCCCCCTCCCTTTCATCCCCGTCTGTCTGTCTCCATATATATTATTCCATATTATTATGCTTCTCAAACCAATCTAACTGCAGTTTAAATACTGCAAGCATGTAAATACGCTACACTATAGCAAGATCAAAGTGAAAAGAATGTTCTAAACGCATTGGCTAGAAAAATATAGCCTATCCCTATGTGGCCTATGTCATGATAAGATTAGATTGGTGAAAGTTTGTCCTGATTAGAATGATATCGTTTTCTCTCGCTACCTTTTCTTCTCCAGTGCTGCAGATGATGCACATAAATATAGCCTACATTATGTAAAGTCATTGCATAAATGTGTTTTTATTGTAAAAGTAAATGTGAAGTAAGCCAAGTCTTATTGGAGCAGAGAGGACATCACAGTAGAACCGTGTTACGGCTGTCTCTCATCTAAATCACGTTATATCTGCAAGGGATATATATACCACCTGGGCTGGGGTACATATATGTTTCACATAGGGTTGTGTTTGGATTTCTATGTTTTATTTTGGCCAATATTGAAATGTAAAAAATTAAAAAAGGCTGCTGAACTGAATCGACACGGTACGTGCGGGCATAGATTTCATTTATAAAAAATAGCCTATTTTGTGGTCACATATAGGCTATTGGCAGCAGAGTCGCATGTCTCCCTATTTCATACAAGGACTATGCTGGAAATAATATGAAGTTCAATCACATCATACAGGCCAAAAGCAACACAGTTGCAGCTGCAAAATGCAGGAGTAGCCTAGATATGAATCATCTGTGTGCAGGCGATCCCATATTAAATTGCTTAGATAGTAGTAGGCTATTCTGACATGTATGACCATGTCCAACCCAACGTCAGCCTCAGCTCCGTTGCGCACACGGCTCCGTGCGCTTTGGAGACGTTTATGTAACCTTTTTATGCCGGTTTAGTGATATTTCTCCACTCACCATTCAGCTGCAATCGATCGGCGGGGTCAAACAACGTATATAGGCTACTTGAGAGCACAGAAATTAATATATAAAAACATATTCCAAAGTGGTAAAGCTGTGTTCACACCGAGATATTTATTTTTCTCTCTGTCGCTTGATTCAACCCTTTGGAATCGCTCTAATTGACGGACATCTGGGGGCTATAACGTTACGCAATGTCATGATATTTGTCCACTACGAGCCACCGTAGTTGTTTACAAGCTAAGCCTATCAGTGTGCTTCTAACACGAGCTCTATACCGGTAGTACAGACTTCACTTCATGTCAGCTGTCAGCCTGTCAATCAGCTGTCAATGCGGTTTGTTGCCACACAATAAACCAGCGGTTTGTTCCAAGCCAGTGTGATCCTTGACTCACTCTCAACACGGCAGCCAATCAGCGTTGAACAGCGAGCGACTGATGCCAGCGTAATTTCGCTCGAGTTGGGATATTTCATCTCGGGCGACGAGCGAATTTTCTCCCTATCGCTCTGTCTCTGTCGCTGCTCGGACGCCCAGCGATTTTTCTCCTGGGCGAATATACGCTCAATCGCTCGTTTGCATTGACTTTGTATGTAAACTCGATGCCATCGAAAAACTTTAATAGGTCGTGTGAACGCAGCTTTAGTAGGGCTTGATTTAAATGTAGCCTGCAACAAGTGCAAGGCTAATCAGTCCTCTATTAATTCAAGAGGAGCCATTTTTTTTCTTTTTTCTTTTTCTTTTCTTTTGAATGCAATGTATTTTTCATATGGGGACCATATGAATGGTGACTCGCTGTTTCCAGAGAGCCGATTGGTAAGCAGGTGGGTCTTTCATGGGTTTTGATCTTATCCTCTGAACTTAACCTGCTACAAAGCAGGTTAGCTGTAGAGCATAAGTTGCTATGGTGATCTATCTCGGTAAGAAGTTAACTAGCGTCGTGGTACGGCAAACCTAGGGTTAAACCTGAAGTTACCTCGCTAAGCCACTAATCCTGCTTCGTGGTACACCCCACTGATCTACAAAATTATCCAAAAGCATATTTATGTATATTATCTACAACTACTAGGCTATTACTAGCTCTCTTACTGTTAATAATTAACAATAGCCTAAAAAAATTGATAAATAATTAAAAGGAAAGACAGACAGACAGAAAGAAAGAAAGAAAGGCAAAACAAAATCTATAACTATGCCATTACTGTTAACAATAACAATAATCATCACAATGAGCAAAAACAACATAGCCTACTACTAGCCTACTTGGTAGTGTCATGGGGACTTAGTGAGCAGTGTGCATCATGTGTCTATGACAGTGATCATCAAATCAATCAATCAAATAATCAACAACAAACAATGTTAGTTTTTGGCAAGAAGAAGAAGCCTAGAAAAACACTGCAACTCCTCAGTCTTACTACTGTAGGCTACTAGCCTACTTACAGTATTACCAGACAACTTTAAAGTTACAGCTTCTTCTGCTCGCTAACCCCAGGCGAGCAGGCAGCAGTCTGACCCCAGGCGGGGTGCTCTCACCTCGGACATGCCGTGCTGGCGGTACAGGTGGTCGGACTCAGACTCCTGGCTGGAGACGCTGATGCGGGGGAAGCTCTGGACGCTCTGCAGGTAGACAGGGGACATCATCTGAGGCATCATCTGCACCTGAGACATGATCTGAGGCTGGGGCATCAGGAAGAAGCCCTGCTGCCCCTGCTGCTGAAGGCCAGGCTGCACGGGCACCAGGTAGCGCACCGTCTCATACTGCGGAGAGCCGTTCAGAGAGAAGGAGCCAGACAGCGGAGAGAGAGGGGAGGCCGGCCCGGGGGAGAGCACCTGGGTCCGGGGCTCAGAGGACACGCTCACGGTCCTGTAGCTGGTCCTGGACGTCGTATGGCCCGCAGGAACAGACATCTTCACGACGCGTGGTTCAAGTTTAAATCCCTCCAGAGAAATAACAGTAAAGTCGTCCAAAGTGTCCCAGGACAGACAGAGCCGAGCTACACCATGCGGAGTTGGCTCCAGAAACGCCTACAGTTGGTGGAAGTTTGCAGGACAGGACCGGACAGGACAGGTAAACATCAGAGACTTGACTACTTCCTCCACTGGGAGAGCTGCGCACTGTTTCTGGATCATGAAGGCGGGGCTGAGAGGCGGACCTTGGAGGGGGACAGGAACCTAGAGGATTTGAGGAAAATAACAAAACAAAACGCTACAAAACAAAACAAAACAAAACATGCTATGTATAACAACAAAAACAACTAGGCTATAATAATAATCATAACAAAAACAATACATTTTACATGTTTATTATTGGTGGTAGTAGTGTAGTTGTAATTTTTTGTTAATTCCCTTCCCATTATTATTATTATTACTAGTGCAGTGCCCGTTCCCCCATGCACCACCCCGTGGGCGCTTCCCCCCTGCACACACACTGCACTCTGTCAGGTCCCCCTAAGCGCAAGTTTGAAGTCGATCCGACAAACGGTTCTCAAGATACGCGAAGGACAGACATACAGACAGTCCTGGAATAAGTCCAAATTGCATGAAATGCGGCACCGCCTCAATCGGGGTCCGAGCAGCGCACTCCCCAAGTTTGAAGTCAATCGAACAAATGTTTCTCAAGATAAACTGCTTTTTGTGTTGCCAGTAGGTGGTGCGGGAAATTGCAAGATTTGCAAGAAAAATTCAGCGCCACATTACTTCGGGTTCCCAGGAGCACACTCCCCAAGTTTGAAGTCAATCGGATGAACGGTTCTTAAGATAAACCACTTTTTGTGTTGCCAGTAGGTGGCGCTGTGCCAAATTACACAAAATTTGGCACTGCTCTATGTCAGGTTCCCAGCAGCACACTCCGCAAGTTTGTAGTCGATCAGATGAGTGGCTATCGAGATAAACCGCTTTTTGTGTTGCCAGTAGGTGGCGCTATGCCAAATTGCACGGAATTCAGCTCCCTGCACTCCGTTGAGTCCCCCTAAGCGTACTCCCAGAGTTTTAAGTTTTAAGTGGATCAGATGAATGGCTATAGAGATAAAGCGCTTTTTGTCTTGCCAGTAGGTGGCGCTATGCCAAATTGCACATAATTCAGCTCCCTGCACTTCCTTAAATCCCAACGGTTCTCAATGGCATGCAGCAGATGATGCTCATCCATAAGCAGTGGTGGAAATGGCCAGGTTTTACTCTGGGAACCCTACTTACACAGGATGGGGGTTCCTGGAAGTAGTGTTGCCCTAAAGCAGAGGTTCTCAAATGTTTTTCAGTCAAGGACCCCTTATAAGATAGAAAATATACCGGGGACTCCTCATTCTGCTTGACATTTAAATTGATAGGTTTGCTATGAAGCTTTTGCTGAAAACTTTTTGTGGACCCCCTGGCAAAGTGCCATGGACCCCTGGGGGTCCCCGGACTAGAGGATATTATTTCTGAATGCGTGACTCATAGCCTACTATTATAGCCATGTAAAAAATCTCTTAGAAATCTCACTTAACTAAGATCACTGAGCTCTACTGATTATTTCCCCTTGATTTTATTTGTGACAGACTTGAATATTAATGCTGCTTATTCAGCTTACAAATAGATGTTCTCCTACCATTCTCTATACTCATTTCATGCTGCCCTCTCTCCCTCTCATCAGGGCCCCCAACTGTCACAACTTAAACCACAGACCCCCATCTGATAAGATTTTTTCTTTTAGATGTTTACAGAAAGTGTATCAAACCCATGACCAAAACAGTCCTAGTCAATAGTCATGTCATTGTGTTAGATATTGATGGAATTATAGTGAAAATAAATCACTCCCCTTTTTGCTGGGGACTGCTAGGAAGCCCCTTGGCAGTGGTTCTCAAACTTCCTCACATCAAGGACCCCTAAACTGACAAATAACGGACCCCCATTTGATAAGATTCTGTCCCAGGGTCCCCCATCTGGTCAAATGTTTGCTTCTAGGTGTATACAGAAAGTGTATGAACCCCATGACAAAAAATAATCATAAATTCTGTCATTGTGTTACTTATGGATGGAATTATAGTGAAAATAAAGTATTCCCCTTTTGCTGGGGACCCCCTGGCACCCCCTCAAGGACCCCTGGGGGTCCCCATACCCCACTTTGAGAACCACTGCTATAAGAAATTACATAGTAAAACATTAAGAGTGGTTAACGGTACGAAAGTCCCCCAGAAACGGGTACCAGAAGAGGAAACTGTTATTAAGGGTATACATAACTGATTTGATTTTAACCCTTTAATGCATAACATATTCATACCCCCGTTACTACACAACTGGGGTAAAAAATGACCCCAATTCATTTCCTATGTAATTTCATGCATGGCTGAGGGTTTCTTTGCTATATGTTGAAAACTATTTATTTCATCAATAATGTCCCAAGTATTCATTAAATATCATGTTTTTCATTACAACAAATCATTATTTACATGTTTACTTTGTTACTTTGGTACTACATCAAGTTTCCACACATGGTTCAAAAACGACTTATGTAGGCAAGTATGATTAAAAACAAGCCAATGACAGACTGTAATAATAATTTTGTTAAAATAAATATTTTAGCAATGATTTGGACCAAACATTATTTCATATTTCAAATATTCTTATTTGTCACATTGTCACACATAACATAGTTTACACATAATACTCTATAACCGATAACGCTAAAATTGAACTATAGTGTACCTACAATGTAACTGTAGTGTAATACTGAATGGTGATGAATGTGACAAAACATCAAAAGCACTTCAGTGTGTATGGGTCACAAAGTAAAACTTCATGTTTGTGTTCCTTGCACACAGGCCTGGTGCACTGGGAACAGATGCTGGTGGCTTTTCTGTCCTTGGCACGGGGCCAGATCTCGCACCTCTTCCTCTTTGGGCTCTCCTGTGGTAAATGGTCTGCATTTATATAGCGCTTTTATCCAAAGCGCTTTACAGTCAGTAGGTACATTCACCCATTTTCACACAGATGGCGGCAGGCTACCACACAGGGTGCTGGCACACCAACGGGAGCAATTTGGGATTCAGTGTCTTACCCAAGGAGACTTCGACATGCAGACTGGAGGAGCCGGGAATCGAACCACCAACCTCTTTTATCCAAAGCGATTAGTGGACGACCCGCTATACCTCCTGAGCTACAGCCGCCCCTGCCCCTGTGGCTTGTCTTCTCTTTTCACCCCACATCTTTCCATTGCCCGTGTAACGTGCTTTTGGAGTGGGTGTGCTCTCCAGGTGCCTGATCATGTGTGACAGGACAAGCTCTTTCGTGAGCTCCTTGATAAAGAGCCACCGTGCGTGGGGCACACCACCCATGTAGTCAGGGTGGTGTGGAGTGAATATGGTGAAGGCATTGAGGGTGGCAACATCCAGCACGTTGTAGCAGAGCGCCATAGGGCATCTCCGGGTTCTGCGCTTGCAGGTGTAGTTGCGCACCATTTGGTCCATTATGTCCACTCGTCCTTTTAAACATCACCTTACCTTAGGAAGAGCAGGATTTATGGTTGTCAACAGCACTTGGGAAAATGTCTGCTGCATCTGTGGCTGACTCCTTCAAAATGACTGACAGTCCCCACCACCCCACTTATGTGACACTTTAAATTAGGACCCATGCAAACATGAACTCAATAAATAGTTCTGTCTGTTAAAATTGCATAGGGTGGTTGCTTTTGACTGGGATGCAAAAAGCACTAGTAAAATAGTAGCAACAAATTAAATCATATTTTTTTTTGATTTGTGATGAAAAAACAATATATTTATTGAATACATGTGATATGACATGATAAAATACATTTATTTCAAAGATATGGCAAAGAAACACTCAGCCTAGCATGAAATTATATAGGAAATGAATAGGGGTCATTTGTGACCCGTTATGTATTAAAGGGGTAGTGTTACAAAAAGTATTATGTTTCAAAACGTAAAAAAGAGAAAATTAAAGTATTTGTGATGATCAAAAACAAGTTACTTGAGGAATACCTGGAACCCTGGATAATGATTTTTGTTGTTGTTGCAAAGATATAGAAAATTTAAACCCTGCGGAGTCATTTTTTACCCCAGTTGTGTATTAAAGGGTTCCTGTTTGAGATTTGTTTAATGTTAAATAGTTGTCACAGTGCTGGTAGCTTGTTCCAAGAATGTGTGCCCCTTAGATCAGAGGTTCTCAAATGTTTTTCAGCCAAGGACCCCTTACAAGATAGAAAATATACCGGGGACCCCCTCATTCTGATTTGTGATTTTGGGCTAAGCTTAATTGTTTCCAAGGTAACGTGATTGACTTTTAAATTGATAGGTTTGTCAGATTAGAATGTAATCCATGAACCATTTTAGATTTAAAGCATACAATATTTTCTTTGAACTATGAAGCTTTTGCAACAACAAAAAATATTTTATTTTCCTGAAAACTTTTCGTGGACCCCCATTTGAGAACCACTGCCTTAAGCTTAAGGAACCTTTTGAGTACCACTGGTTGTTTCGTGTCACCCGAGTAAATTAATATCAAACAGCTCCATCTTGTGGTGAAATACAGATACTACGTGAATGAGCCTTTTGGACAGGTTTCTTTCCAAAATGAGACTTGTGACACTGAAAAAAAAAAGTCTGACAGCAGCACATACCTATGAGGACTTTATTTCTTGGTTGCAATACAACATTGACCGTTTAAATCCTCTCCGTTTTGGACATGAACTTTTCTATGGATATAGGCCTAGATGGGGAAAATAAAATTGCTGTTTATACTCGTTTACAAAATATTGTAGGATTAATGAGCTTGTTTATATACACGACACAACTCAATTGACAGGAAGAAATAAACTAATCAGGAATTGAAACAATCAGTACATATATTTTATTTCAGAGTGTACATTTACTTCATACAAAGCAAAATCCATTCTGTCAAAGAGAGAAAAAGAAAGTAGTTTATAAGGAAAACTTCAACCATCGAAACCCACTGACAGAAAAAGCGGAAGGTTATAAATCCGACTGCAATAATACAGCTTGAGCAGACGTGATGACCACTGGAGGTGACCCGGGCCAAACTGTATCTGCAGGCACTGAGTTTGCTTTCTCCTGCCTCGTTGCAGATGGGTGATGCTTGCCACACCAATAGGCTAGTGTTAGAAAGTTTAGCCAATCAGAATAAAGTGTTTGGAAGTCAATTTTCACTCTGACACAGTTGGAGGACCGCCTGGGATGATCCTGATGTGGTAAACCCCGCCCATCTGGGACTGACCGATATGGGCTTCTGATACTGATATTATTGGATTGAAGTTGTCAATAGCAGATATTTTGTACTGATTTATTATCTTATTCTTACAGTTGACCATTTATTGACCAAGTGAAAGTTGTTTTACAGACTGTTTTGTTGATGTGGTCAGGGACGGAACTCAGTTGACTGGCTGACATCTGGCATTAAACAAATGGCCAATATCGCTCCGATATCGGTCAAACCGCAGTTAAAACACACATTTGCAAATAGCAGCTATGTAGCTCGTACAGTGTCAGACAGCAGAATAACAGCTATGAGATGGAGAAAAAAACTACAGTAGTGAACAGCTACACTGCGTCACAGGCAGGGCAGACAGATTACAGTAATCAGATTACACTTTCTGAACAATTTAAGTAATCAGATTACTGATACACATACTATTACTGGCTCTCAGTAACATGTATGAAGGGAAAGGGGGTGTTTACATTGTGAGGATGTGTACAGCAAAAAATTTGAGATAATCCAAATGTATCTGAAAGTAATCACATTGCACCAATGGATTTGAGTATTCCAGCAGTTTATATTAATAAATAATACTCTGTATATTTCTTTATGTGCATAACCTTCTAAAATCAAATCGCACACACTGTTAAAAACAGTTCTTCAGATGCTCTGATTGCAGTCATTTTTCTCTCAACCACGACCTGTTGTAAAGATAAAGCACTAAACAATCAAGAACCAACTTAACCAAGCACAGGAATTGTGGATTTCTTTGCAATACAAAAAGAAAATATATTAAAACCAATGTTGTTCAACAGTTCACTATGGACAGTTCACACACACCCAGTGTGAAGCTCACAAACTGCAGGTTTTTCCACCAGTGGACAATTTCTTCAATTTGAACAATTGGGACGGAGATGAGATCAATCATGTTCCTAAGTTCTTCCTAAAATGTGGCCAAAACATATGAGGAGGTTCATTCCAAAATGAACTATTCACCATTTTGAGTGAAACCACACTCTCACAAAGTGGATGCAGGCTTCCTTCAACTCATTAAGAACTATTTAGGTTACTGATATCTAAAACAGCTGCCCACAAAGTGCAAGTCATACTCGTCACTGACACACATGTGTTACATAAAGGGCATTTGTTTTGTTCACCATAATGATAATGCTGGTGATGAGAATGTGTTTTTAGGCAAATAGTGACGTCTAATCAAAATGTGGTAAACTCATGAAACACATCGAATTACGTTTACTAACATCTAAAAGGAGTGCAGTGCTTCTCAGAGGACATGTAAGCATTACATGCAATAAGCTTTGCTAATCAGGAATGGACAATAACAGCAGCCAAATTGACAAATAAATACATGAATCATTCTTCAGTCAAATCAGATCAACATAAAAGCATAACTTCATATCAAATAATTAGAAAATAAACCAAACTTTGCTTTAGAAATAAAATCTTAAATATTTTAAACAATTTCCGATAATAATTTAGCCGATACAATACCCTTTGCACTAGGGGTGGAGGGGAATCGATACAGCATAGTATCGCAAGATTTTGTTGGCATTGGCAACATAATCGTATCCTATCGAATGCCAAGTATCATGATATTTTATTATACAAAATGTCAAGTGCATGCAACATTTATGACAGGTTTTTTATGACAGTGTTGGTTGTTGATAACAGACTGGAAACTTTATCTCATTAGATAAAACAAATATTGACGTTTTTTTCCCTTTGGGGACATAATTTGCAGTTGAAAAAAGGTAATAAATCACAACATATCGCAATATCACAATACTCATATCACAATACTAGCATATCGCAATACTATCGTATCGTGACTTAAGTATCGTGATAATGTCGTATCGTGGGGCATCCGGTGATTCCCACCCCTACTTTGCACCAGAAGCATTAGCACTGGGTTAATATGAGGATCTGGGACTATACAAAATACAACTGGAAATCCTTAGACGTTTTAAAAGGGTGGATCAGTAACATCGTTAGCAGTAACGTTACTCTTTTTTTTTGGACAGCATATGTTCATAATGTATATTGTATTGTATGTATATGCATTGGAGTGTCACCCAAAACTATACACATACTGTACAGTGGATCTGCTGAAAAATCTTTAAAAGAATGTGAAATCTGATAGAATGAAAATATAAAAAACTGAAATAACCTGAACTGGCACATGGCTCAAGGTGTCAGCTAGCTGCACCAGGATTTCTGTGACTTTTATACTATCTATGGACTGAACAGACTGGACATACAGCAGCCAATCATCAGACAGTGACATGGCAATGTGTTACAGCAGCCAATCATCAGACAGTGACATGGCAATGTGACATATAGCAGCCAATCAACAGACAGTGACATGGCAATGTGTTACAGCAGCCAATCATCAGACAGTGACATGGCAATGTGACGTACAGCAGTCAATCATCAGATAATGACATGGCAATGTGTTACAGCAGCCAATCATCAGATTCCTAGCAGTCTGTAGAGAGTCAATTGTGAGCCATGTCTAGCCACTGGAGGTGGTATGAAACCCAAAAGAAGGTACCAGCAAATAGACTGGTGGTTGAGACGTGCCTTCTGAACTTAATTACAGGGATGCAAAGTCATGGATAGTGAAGAAGATGACAGATACCAGGACATAAAACCACTCAGAAATCCTCCTATTCTGGGATGAAAAAGTTGACCGTCACATAAAGGTTACTAGTTTGCATCCCTATAATTAGGCATGATTTAGGGATGTCACAAACCACATTTGTTGCCAACAATAATACACAGAAAGTATCACAATACCAAGTAGATTTGTTATATAACGCCAAAGAGTGCAGACACAATGACTTGTTGGTTAGTGTGTGACACAGGAAACCATTTTAGGCACAGAAGCGAGCTGAAGTTAAACACTTATGAGCTCATAATCCCCTTTGCAAGTTTGTAATTATTTGTTAAATATCAAATCTACTAACACAAGCCACTGTGTGATATGCTCCATAAATAGCCTATAGATTGTCACAAAACATATTCTATCATTTTGGTGTCAGACGTGTTGTAACCCCTCGGTCACAGTTAATGAGTTCAATGTGTATCGGTCATCTTTCAGTCACACACACACATTCTGGATGGAATGCACTGGCAGTGTTCAGTCACACACACACATTCTGGATGGAGTGCACTGGCTGTTTGGTATTGTGATAGTTCAGCTGGACTCAGCATTATGGAAATCTGTCAGTGAACATCGAATGGCTCAGGAAAGCATGTAACACAGTACAGATCTCCACTAACAAACTGAAATGGTATTGAAGTATTGAAACATATTAGCACAATCTATAGATAGTGAATAATAAAGAAATACAAACCCAAGCGAAAGCACACAAATTCAACATACGGTAGTCAGGAGGCATTGGTATAGGCAAAGAGCAATACAGCATTAGGCAAAGAGTCACAATAATAAGGTGAGCAAAGCAAAAGCGTCTAAGGCTAAGGAAATATGTAACATTATCTCTACAGTATGCTCACAGCTCCAGGCTGGGTTACTGTATCTTCTCTACAGTACCTTCACAGCTCCATGCTACGTTACTGTATCTCTATATTACCTTCACAGCTCCAGGCTGCATTTCCCAAAACCATCTTTACACAGAGCCCATGCTCTATGCATGATGCAGGTACAGTAAGGCAGAAACACAGCCCAAACGCCCAACTTGAAACAGTCAAGAAAGGATCAGAACGACTGGTTTTTCTTTGTTTTCGTGACACTTTTGGAACTGCAGTGACCCACTGACGCACTTAAGGACAAAATGCAGAACTTGTATAGAATTGTATAGCATGGTCATTCCACTGTTTACCATGGTATTTGGCTAGCAGTACAGCATCAAATTGTGATTTGAGAATTTTAAGGGTTAGTTCCTATGACAACACCACCACCAATCTGGACATGACCCTGTAAAGTCTGTCAAACTTGCTTGAGAACTGACTGAGCAGATGAGTTTGTTAGCAAACTGAAAGCTACGTTAGCAACAACACTAACATAGCTTTATCACAGAGTGTACTTTTTTTCTCTAACTTTTCATGTTAGTAATCCATCCATGGCAGCAATTCAGCTAGTGGCATTTGATTGTTCATATCATATGTATGGACACAATATGAAAACGATACAGTCAAGCTGGTTTACTGGGCAATTACAAGGCAATTACAAGCCAACTGCAAGACAGGCCAAGGAGCAGAGAAAAAGTGGTGCAGAAATGCAGGTGCCAGCGCTGCACCAGCTATTGACACAACAAACATGACAAGTCTCAGTCTGTAAATGCTTTTGGGAACCTGTCTCTGACCAACTGACTCGAGCTTTCCACTTTCCAAACTGCTCAGCAACCAGCCGCACAACACTGAAGGTCCTTAAAAACTGAGTAAATACAAGGAACAAATTCAAACAAAATAAAATAAAATAGAAAATAAATAATCGAAATAAATGGACATCTGCGCCAAACAAATCTGAGATGGGGGGGGGGGATTAATGTACATCTTTAAATAAAACAAAGCCATGGTAAAATTTTGAATGGCGACAGTGTTTAAAAAAACAAACAATTGCAAGTGGATGAAAAGTATCCTGCCCTGGCAGCACATTACTGACCTGTACAAACCACACAATGACAATTTGTTATTGCAAATAATTACTAGCTTTTGTTACCATTCATATGGAGATGAACATTATTGATCCCCACATAGGAATTGGGTCACTGCAGGAGCAAAGAAGATATCAAGTTGTCAAAATGCATGTCAGCATCTGTCTGAGGATGTCCATGGGTGCAGCGTACAGCGTCAGATTCACTTCACATATCATCACATGTTATAAATTGTACAAACACCTTCCTGTAATTGCCTAAGAGATTTTCCTGCATAGCAAATCTCTGTTTAAAACAGAACTAAGAATGATTTGCAAATACAATTGAAGCCAGTCTGGCAGAAGCACAGTTTGGCACAACAGACAACACCCCCTTCCTCTCAATGCTAATGCCTCTTTTCCATTCATGCCACGACTCAAACCTCCAAAGAGGGAAAAACTGTCAAAAGAAAAAGGCGGCTGACATGGATCAAATACATCCACCTCTGTATCTGTCTGTGTGTACTTAGCCTCTGTCTGCCCCTTAGCTGAACAACAACAGTTACAACAAAATGAATACAATGACAGTGTCTTCAATGGGATTGTATCTTTGTATGCAAATAAACAAGAAAGTCATTTTGGTTTGTTATGGTGGAGAATGAATACGAGCAAAAGGCAAAAGTCCCTTTTCTCATCAGAGGCTTTGGTCACAACATTGTGAGTTGGTTTCAAGTCAAACTGAAGGTTTCAGATTGCTGATGTTCGGAGTTTCTTTTCTAATGTCTCTGTAAATTTAACTGCAAAAGTGTTACAATTTCATATTTTTCTTACTTTAATTTTTTAAAAATGCATGGCAATTTACGTGTTCCCATTTGAGTGATGTTTGGTTTTCACTGAAATCTCAAATCCTCTCATTTAACCCCACAGATTTAGTGCAAGCAGATTTTAGATTGGGGTCAACTAAAGCAGATCCAATATATCCATGATCTGCGTAGCAGCGATGCTACTGACACTCTTCAGTGGAGCTCACCACTTGGAGCTCACCACAGCTTCAGTGGAGCACACCAGCTCAGTGGCCTTGTGGTCTGAGCGTCCGCCCTGAGACTGGGAGGTCGTGAGTTCGATCCCCGGCCGAGTCATACCAAAGACTATAAGAATGGGACCCATTTGCCTCCCTGCTTGGCACTCAGCATCAAAGGGTTGGAATTGGGGGGTTAAATCACCATGTGATTCCCGAGCGCGGCGCACGCTGCCGCTCACCGCTCCCCCAGGGGATGGGTCAAACACGGAGAACAAATTTCACACATTGTGTGACAATCAGTGGGACTTTACCTTTACCTTAGCTTTCTAGTGGAAACGTCTCCATACCAGCTCTAAAACAATGCTTTTCTGATACCATCTTTGTTGAATGAAAGCTCAATTCATTTTGTAACATGGTATAACACAAGTTTCAGGTTGAACTTTTGTTCACGCCATCTGCTATTCTAAGCTGAATGGGACCTTGTTCAGTCCAAACAGGCAGAAGGTCACCTCATGCTTAGATGTTTCACAACTGTTGGTGCATTCAAATACATTACAAGAGCAAAACTCAGTCAGTACATATTGCTAGTTATTATTTTTTATACAGAGCCTAACTCATGTGGAGCGTTGGTTCTTCCAATCTGTGTGAACACCGTCTTACAGCAGATCCTGCAATCCTCTTGTAACAGTCAAATTGCCACTCTACCAGGCTTTACCTCTACATTTAACAGTTACACTAATAGTTATTTAACAGTTAAACCTAATAGTCATTTAACAGTTACAGCTAATATTCATTTTGCAAACACATTTCATGCAAAGATGTGCCTAAAACACAGGGTGTCTATGCATTTCAAAATTCCACTCTCTTTCCTTTGCAATTGCCAGACCTTTCAGGACTTGATAATTATCTAATTAATTTTCCATACTCTTCTAAACTTGCGTAGGAGCCCAGAGATAACAATCCGAAGCCTCTTCTGTGTCTCAGTCGTGAGAAGATCATATTCTGCTCAGTTGATCCAAAGCAGTAAGCCTCGTCTTAATGACATCAAGGTAATAAACTAATTTTCAACTAAATCATGTTTCCATCGTCTGCTACAACCAAACATTTAGCTGCCTGGGGAGTGCCAAGGGTAGTTGAGGCCTGAGGGTGAGAACACTCCTCTCAAAACTGTACCAAAACAAAACAAAACAAAACAAAACAAAAGAATGACAGTAAATAAATGGTGAAGTGAGATGATCCAGGTTGAGATGCAGATAAGCGTGTGCAGATGGATGGTGGTGTAACGGTGTGAATGTAATGGGGACAAAAAGCAGGGCTGTGTCTGCACCCCACCTCTGCCCAACACACACACACACACACACACACACACACACACACACTCACACACACACACACACACACACAGTCTGTAGAACGACAGTGTCCCGCTTGGTGCTGGTCTTAAAACGGGAGGTTCTTCAGCTGCTCGAAGGTGATGAAGAACTGACAGTCTGTTAAGGACAACTGACGTGCGTACATAGTGCTTTTTCCCTAACCGCGATTCAAAGACATGGACTGACAAGACAGCAGCTCATGTCTAAGCCCTCGTTCACACCATACGCTGAAGCCACGCAGCGTTATGGCACTTTCATTTCGGCGTCCTTGTTAACAGGCGAGACCGTTCACACCAGTCGCACACCACGCTCTGCTGAAGCCATGCTTTCAGCTTCTGTTCTATCTTTCAAGCGTGCAGCCAGGCATGAAGTCAATGCAAGTTGTGAGCGGGGGGACGGCAGCGCCGAGCGAGGCGCTGAGGAAAAGAGACCGGTTTAGCGTGGCACTCAGCTTCTGTGCTGAAGTGCCTTCTCTTGTTCCACAACACTGAACACTGTAGTGTCTGCTAGAAGAGCTACAAGCACTTTGAGTACTTAGAAAAGCGCTATATAAATGGAATCAATTTATAATAACCAACTGACCACTGAGCTGGCAGCTGCTAAGCTAACAGCAGCTGTTTCCATGACCGAAAAGGCAGTGCCTTTTCCATGAAAAAAAACACTGTGTGAACTGTGTGAATTATGTAAATATACAGTATAACAACTAGAAACAGATACCTGAAAAGGCTTGTTGTGGACCTAGATAGAACAAGTCAGTACTGTTACAGGTAATAGCAAACAGTCTGATAAGATGGATTTGTAACTGTCTTGTCTTTAGCCTATCTCTGCTCCAAAACACTCTGAGCTGTAGCTTGAGAATAGGCTGTGCAGTTAACCTGAACTACCGTTTCATCATGCTGCACTGAAACCACTTTCCACCATCAGGTGACAGTAAAGACTATTCTACCCTGGCTCCCCCTCCAGTCAGTGTTTCATACGTGGCTGTACAACATTGATGTTCTATGAAAATGTACATGTGCGCGCCGCGTGCTGTAACAACACGTCATCATGTGCGCGCCGCGTGCTGTAACAACACGTCATCATGTGCGCGCCGCGTGCTGTAACAACACGTCATCATGTGCGCGCCGCGTGCTGTAACAACACGTCATCATGTGCGCGCCGCGTGCTGTAACAACACGTCATCATGTGCGCGCCGCGTGCTGTAACAACACGTCATCATGTGCGCGCCGCGTGCTGTAACAACACGTCATCATGTGCGCGCCGCGTGCTGTAACAACACGTCATCATGTGCGCGCCGCGTGCTGTAACAACACGTCATCATGTGCGCGCCGCGTGCTGTAACAACACGTCATCATGTGCGCGCCGCGTGCTGTAACAACACGTCATCATGTGCGTGCCGCGTGCTGTAACAACACGTCATCATGTGCGCGCCGCGTGCTGTAACAACACGTCATCATTTGCGCCAAAGATCGTATATTGATAAGAACCGAAGGCTTATACCTTGTTCCACTGCAACATCATGGCTGTAGCGCTGTTGTAAAAAGGCTAAGAGCCTCGCTCCTGCCTTCAATATACGATCTTTGTCTCCCTTCCAGGCGGTAGCCCGGAAACAGTATGGCTGCCTCTACCTCCGCAAAATGTTCGTCCAGAACAGAAGCCACAATATTGTTATAAATATCAACAACCAGCCTACAAATCTCAAAGCTGGAAAGAGCATGACACAAACTGCTTGATAGTTATATCAAACATTCAGAGGCGTTTTGTTACCACATAACTAACGTAGGTCACAGAGCTAACAACTAATGTAACTCCACACTGTAATGTATGATGTGAATACGTCAGTCGTTAGACAACCATAATGTCTGACGTCATCACCTGTTTTTACCAACAGCTTATTTTTGCGACTTTGAGCCAAAAATAAGGTTATTTGTCAACAAAATACACTGGCGAACACTGTGGCTAATTGGGAAAAAAACAGCTACACATGAAATGTCTTAAAAATGACAAAATACACTGGCGGGAGGCTTTAAAGAGACCATCCTGTAACCAAACGTCCTGCCAAACTCTCCTCCTTTGTGCAAGGCACTGAACCTCTACCTGCTCAGATACGTAAATGAATACAATGTAAAACCTATTCCTCACTTTCTATTCTATTAAGGTTATCAAAATTATCGATAGTGTCGATAAAAATCAATACTAAAAATTTTAAACGGATACAATACTAATTTACAACAGGTATCGATAGTGTGACAGATCGCTACTCCCTCTCAGATAGGACGTTGTGATTGTTTATATGTATTATAGATCTATTCTTATTTTGATGGCTGTCATTGAGGGAAAGGGGTTGGCTCAGGAAATGATGTAGCGGGCTGGTATTTAATAAACCCGGAAGCTGCGATAGCTCTCTCATTTGAAATCAACGCAGAAGAAGAGCCAGACAGTCGCTCGCTCGGAGTCTCCGTTCTGTCTTTCTTTTATGTCATGTTCTTTACCAGTGTGTGTTTTGAGTTTTGTAACCAGTCTAAATGATCAGAGGTGGAGTCGTTGATCTCCACTCGTCCTTAACCACCTGAGCTTCCCGAGGAAGAGCGCCTCAACACCACACCTGGGCCGGACTGTGATAGCTTCGCCAGGTGAGCCTTTCATTTCTCTTTGATGACAGCTGTATTTCTTTCATGTTGCAGAGTTGCGGTGCCATTTGATTGCCCCTAGACTCGAGCTTATAACTAGGGATGCACGATATATCGGCAATCATATCGGTATCGGCCGATGTTGGTCATTTTTTAACATATCGGTCATATCGGTATCGGTCAGATGTTGCAACGTTAATATCGGTTATCATTATCAGCCAAATTCTTCACATTGATATGAAATAATGCAGTAAATCTATGATTTATGGGCTTTTCCAAAGGCTTTGCAAATAAAGAAATGCATAACTTTTTCAAATTCAGTGTTAACGTGTTTTTCAGTATGTACAAAATGTGATGATCATAAAAATGTGGTTTTATACAGACGGCCATAACAGCAATGTTAATATCGGTTATCGGCATCGGCCAAAATTTTCATATCGGTGCATCCCTACTTATAACCGAACCTGTAATATTAGTATCAATACTAAAAATGTGAGACTGATACAATACTCATTTGCAACAGTATGGATACCAGCAGTGCTTTCTCTGAATGAAAAAAAACATACTGATTTCTCCCTCCCTACTATTGGTGGGTATCTGTTGCTTCAAAAAGCTCAAAGTGTTCTGATAGGCTGATGACTAGAGCAGGGGTAATCAGCTGTGTAAGTGCTACGTTTTTAATGAGTTTTATCGGGCCTAGATTATGGAGAAGTGTACGTCTGTCCGGCCATTTTTCTGTGTTTATTTTTTATGCCTCTTGATGTGTTGTCACCCCCCCCCCCCCCGCCCCCCGCCTTAATGGTATCGAGTATCGATATTTTCCTGGGTATCGGTATCGAAGTAGAATTTCCTGTATCGTGACATCCCTATATAGACCCTTCTGACGGGGGCCATTTTGTGTCGAAAAGGCAGGGTAAACACAGGCGCAAGCAAAACACTAATGAGGGTTTCAAACTTCCATGATTGGAATTTGGAAACCCTCATTAGTGTTTTTCTAGCACCTGTGTTTACCCTTTTCAACACAAAATCGCCCCTGTGAAAAGGGTCTATTCCAGTGGTTCCCAACCTACGGTACGCGTACCGTAGGTGGTACTTGCGCCGCCTGCTGGTGGTACTTGGAAGGCTCTGTGAAAATTAATATATATATATATATATTTTTTTTTAAGTTTTTGTGCAAAATCCATGGTGGTCATTAGTAGTAGTTTTCAAACATGTGAAAGTGAAATAATAATAATTATTATTAATATTATTGGCAGTGTTTCTCAAGGTAGGTGGTACTTGCGCCCCCCCCTGCTGGTGGTACTTGATCCCTGGAATCCCAATGTTTAAATTATGAAATAAACCCAACTTTAAAATCAATTGTAAAACATGTTTATCTATCAATATAATACTACGAATGAAAATAAACTTGTGATCATTGAAATTGAGGTTTATTTTGTTGTCTTGAGATTTAGAAACAAATATTTGTTTCTGACGGACACTATACCTGTTGCGCATGCACAATTACCTGCCCGCCCCGCATGGTTGCACAAGTGGTGAACAAAGACGAGGAGGGATGCTAAAGTGGATCAAAACGGGAGGGAATCGTAAAAGAGCTGTAGTAGAGGAGAGCAGCAACGATGAAGCACAAGGAGGTGAAGACAGCAGTCAACCCAGCACAAGTGCAGCAGGTTGCACATAGGCTGCAGGTTGGAATAAATGTGCCTCTGCGTGAACTGTGCATAGCTGAATACTGTATTTTAACGTCGGTCATATGGTGGTACTTGGAGAGCCAACTACTTTCTCAGGTGGTACTTGGTGTAAAAAGGTTGGGAACCACTGGTCTATTCTATCAAGTAAAAAAAAAACTGACAATATGCCGAAACAGCCGTTACAAACACTGTCCAATCACAAAAACCACTACATACAACGATAAACCCATTCTATTCAGTACGGAAAGGACAGTAATCGATTTATAGTGTGTAATTGAATATCAGTTATCCTGGTGCTGTTAATGGAAAAGTTACCCTGGATAAATAAAGGTTTAGCTAATCAACTGACTAGCCTTGCAAACTATTTAATCAGGTCTCACTCACAGAGTTGGCATGCAGCCTCTCCTCTCTCTCCACTTCACTGATTCAAACTCCGCTCACCTGTGTGCTGCTCCACTCTCTAGCTCTCCATGGTGCTGAACCTGTCCCAAGTCATTTTTGCCACTAATGAGCCATTTTTGCCTATTTAGTCGGCCCAATTACCTAAGTAAAAAAACACGGCTCCATTAAGTCACGCGCAGTGGTGCTCTTTACACTTCCTGAAAGATTCAGTCCAATCGCACGTAAAATGGCATAGCTGTGATCGAACACAATTCTGCTCACTCACTCACTCACACACACACACACACACACACACACACACACACACAGACACGTTGCATTCTTATTATAGGATACAAGGTTCCTATTAGGGGTGTCACGGTACACAAAAGTCATGGTTTGGTACGTACCTCGGTTTTGGGGTCACGGTTCTGTATGAATACGGTACAATGGAGGAAAAAAGCAACAAATCCCAAATTCTGTTTTTTTCCCTTTGAATTTTTCTGAATTTTGAATTTTGCTTTTTACGCTAATTTTTCCATCAGAAATAGTGTCTAATAAGTGGGAATGAATAAATGTCCACAATTTAATAAAATCTAGGCAATCCACACAAAAAGGTTTTACTCTAGAGCAGCAAAGTGTGGGGTGCGCCTCCCTCTCAGATGTCTGTATTCCAGCTGTTTGACAGGGTAAAGGCATTTCTCCCCACTTTAAATCTTTATTGTACACAAGTTTGTAAACAGAGTGCATGTGGAGTAGCCTAATACAGTGGTTCTCAATTTTTTTCAAATGAAGGACTCCTAAACTGACGATTAGACCACGGACCCCCATTTGATAGGATTTTGTCCCACGGTCCCCCATATGATAATAAGATTGATGCTTTTAGATGTTTTATTACAGAAAGTGTATAAAACCCATGACCAAAATAGTCATTGTGTTACTTAAATGACCCCCTTTTGGCTGGGGACCCCCTGGAACCCCCTCAAGGACCCCTGGGGGTCCCCGGACCCCCATTTGAGAACCACTGGCCTAATACACCCACCCACCCCTCCCCCACTGTCTGACAGACAGCGGGGCGGGTTTCACTTTCCCAAGTACACTACGTACCCTAACGTTATTGGATGAGAGTTTTGTTTACCATAATGATTACGTTCGGTCATCATAATGGATTATTGGAACATGACAAGGAGTCATCCCCTCTTCCTCACCGCATCTTGCTTGTCATCTCACGCGATGTAAATTGCTTGTTTACAAGTTAACAGCTTTGTCAGTGTTACAGTGGGTTCGGAAAGTATTCAGACCCCCTTAAATTTTTCACTCTTTGTCATATTGCAGCCATTTGCTAAAAGCAATTAATTTCATTTTTTTCCTCGTTCATGCACACACAGCACCCAATATTGTCAGAAAAACACAGACTTGTAGACATTTTTGCAGATTTATTACAAAAAAAACACTGAAATATCACATGGCCATAAGTATTCAGACCCTTTGCTGTGACACTTGTATATTTAACTCAGGTGCTGTCCAATTCTTCTGATCATCCTTGAGATGGGCCTACACCTTCATTGTGCTTAATTATATAGATTGGACTTGATTGGGAAAAGCACACACCTGTCAATATAAGACCTTACAGCTCACAGTATAAAGTGACCAGTACTCTTCCTCGAACTGGCCATCCGGCCAAACTGAACATCTGGTTGAGAAGAGCCTTGGTGAGAGAGGTAAAGAAGAACCCAAAGATCACTCTGGCTGAGCTCCAGAGATGCAGCGGGGAGATGGGACAAAGTTCTAGAAAGACAACCATCACTGCAGCCCTCCACCAGTCGGGGCTTTATGGCAGAGTGGCCCGACGGAAGCCTCTCCTCAGTGCAGAACACATGAAAGCCCGCATCGGGTTTGCCAAAAAACACCTGAAGGACTCCCAGACTCTGAGAAATAAAATTCTCTGGTCTGATGAGACCAAAATCGAACTTTTTGGTCTTAATTCTAAGCGGTATTTGTGGAGAACACCTGGCACTGCTCATCATCTGCCTAATACCATCCCTACAGTGAAGCATGGTGGTGGCAGCATCATGCTGTGGGGGTGTTTTTCAGCTGCAGGGACAGGACGACTGGTTGCAATTGAAGGAAAGATGAATGCAGCCAAGTACATTGATATCCTGGACAAAAACCTTTTCCAGAGTGTTCACGACCTCAGAATGGGCCGAAGGTTCACCTTCCAACAAGACAATGATCCCAAGCACACAGCTAAAATAACGAAGGAGTGGTTTCAGAACAACTCTGTGAATGTTCTTGAATGGCCGAGCCAGAGTCCTGACTTAAATCCAATTGAGCATCTCTGGAGAGACCTGAAGATGGCTGTCCACCAACGTTCACCATCCAACCTGACAGAACTGGAGAGGATCTGCAAGGAGGATTGGCAAAAGATCCCCAAATCCAGGTGTGAAAGACTTGTTGGATCATTCCCAAGAAGACTCATGGCTGTATTGGCTCAAAAAGGTGCTTCTACTCAATACTGAGCAAAGGGTCTGAATACTTATGGCCATGTGATATTTCAGTGTTTTTTTGTAATAAATCTGCAAAAATGTCTACAAGTCTGTGTTTTTCTGACAATATTGGGTGCTGTGTGTGCATGAACGAGGAAAAAAATGAAATTAATTGCTTTTAGCAAATGGCTGCAATATGACAAAGAGTGAAAAATTTAAGGGGGTCTGAATACTTTCCGAACCCACTGTATGTAACGTTTAGCCGCGACGCGCAACTATAAAGGACTTTGTTGTGGCTACGTAACGTTACATTAGCAAGCTTACCTCGTTGGCTTGATGTTGACAGAATTAGCAAAACAGCTTATCGCCTGAGTCATAAAAGTCATTAGGATACTGTTCTGCACTCGCTTTTTTGACGATGGTAAAGGGGGGGCAGCTGGATGCTTCAATATTGTTGAGGTTTTGTTAAGTAGCATGGAAGCTACGGCTTGTAAACACGCTGGAGCGACCCCCGGTAATGTTTCCTCTCCACAAAACGTTCCATTCAGTGAACGCGGATTTCTATGGCCCTTGTGTTGTTTTGGTGTGTCTTCTTCTGTGGCGTTTATGGCGTTCAAACAGCATTTCTGTGTTTTACCACCACCTTCTGGATTCGACGGATTTGTCGTGTCGCCTCACGCACTGAACCGTGATGACCATACCGTGACTTCATGGGACGAATACACGTACCGCGACACCCCTAGTTCCTACACATTTTCCATTTCAAAATTGGATCATTTTTCGAATGCTTAATTTCTGGACTAGATTTAAAGTGTCTGAGTAACATGACCTTCAAATACATCATATGATCACTCAAGTTACTTGACACCAATCTGGGAACCCATCGGTTAAACATTTTTGTTTCTCTAACCTCTGGGGGCAGCCCCGTTTCCATGTGGTGCAACAGGAACTCAAGAGGCACGGTCGGCAGCGGAAGAAAATCCCTATCCGCTCCCTGCAAGCTTTGCCATTGGCTCCAACCGACCGGCTCTGCCCATTAATGGATTTATTTTCCGCTACCTGCGTGTCGCTCTCAAATCCGTCCGTCGCTATGAAACAACAATAACAACTCTAGCTCGTTGCTATTAGCAAGTAGCAACTTGCTATACACTGACAATGGTAAGTTTTGCCTCGACACCGGTCACGTTCACGTTCATTTTGATCGGGTAAAGCGCAGCATGCTTGCGAGCGCTGTTGCACACCTTTTGACGGAGCCTGCCGACAGATTTTCGATGCAAGTCGAAAGTCTGTCTCGAGAGATTACTTGACACAAATATGGTGATATGTGAATGTGCCATAGAGTTAGCCAGGACCTGCCAGTGGGTCTACAGCCACACAAAACAAGAGCCTCCTGTATCTGGACTAATATTTCCAGGCACTTTGTGCAATTCCCAAACTTTTCAAGATCAGACACGGATTGAAAGTAAATTTTCCATCTATCTCCAGAGCTGTGTGGGAACCTGTAGAGTGAAAAGGATACGATGATGTTCCACGGGCCCAGTCTCAGCCAGTTTGGCCAGAAGCCCTTATAGAGGGCAAAGAATCCCTCATTCTTCCATGTCTGCATCAGTCCGTCCAGGGTTCCCTTGTACATCGGGCTCCCCGACAGAACTCGCTGGTTCATCATGCGGGTCCGCACCACGTCCACAGGGTTGGAGGCCAGCGCCCCCGCCAGGCCGCATGTGAAACTTGAACTGTGGACACATCCGGAAATGGGGCAATGTTAAAGGCGCAGAGTTTCAGCCCAAAATGAGATGTGCACCATTTGAAAAAAGACACTGAGACATTCATATAATTACTGTAAACACAAAAGCATGGCTGAAAAGACAGTTTCTAGCAGCCACTACACTGCATTTTATATTGTTTCTACCAGCCACTACACTGCATTTAATATTGTTTCTACCAGCCACTACACTGCATTTTATATTGTTTCTACCAGCCACTACACTGCATTTTATATTGTTTCTACCAGCCACTACACTGCATTTAATATTGTTTCTACCAGCCACTACACTGCATTTTATATTGTTTCTACCAGCCACTACACTGCATTTTATATTGTTTCTACCAGCTACTACACTGCATTTTATATTGTTTCTACCAGCCACTACACTGCATTTTATATTGTTTCTACCAGCCACTACACTGCATTTTATATTGTTTCTACCAGCCACTACACTGCATTTTATATTGTGTGCCTCCAGGTCACATTTCATGACAAGTGTTGTATTACTTTATGGCCAAAAGAAGAAGACGACGGCCACTAACACTCTGCTCATGCTATGTAGCATGTA
Source organism: Poromitra crassiceps (assembly GCF_964638095.1). Lineage (NCBI taxonomy): Eukaryota > Metazoa > Chordata > Actinopteri > Beryciformes > Melamphaidae > Poromitra > Poromitra crassiceps. The sequence continues at coordinate 64,227,410 of NC_139623.1, forward strand.
AACGGGAATATTCTATAAGCAACTCATGTAAACACCTTCATCGAAACACTGTCTTATATAGAATAAGGTAGATATTTGGATCATTGCTGTCCATGGAAATGTAGTCAGTGCAGGCATTTAGCCAGGGGCAAGGGCAAAAATGCCCGTAGGAAATCTTAGAATGCCCCTAAAAACCATCATCAAGGAGCAAAAATTGTGGCCAAGATTTTGATCATTTTATTTTCATTCGATTCATTTTATTTCCATTTGCACCTCGAACACACACTCAGCACCTGGTTCTAACACACACTCAGCACCTGGTTCTAACACACACTCAGCACCTGGTTCTAACACACACTCAGCACCTGGTTCTAACACACACTCAGCACCTGGTTCTAACACACACTCAGCACCTCGTTCTAACACACACTCAGCACCTGGTTCTAACACACACTCAGCACCTGGTTCTAACACACACTCAGCACCTGGTTCTAACACACACTCAGCATCTGGTTCTAACACACACTCAGCACCTGGTTCTAACACACACTCAGCACCTGGCTCTAACACACACTCAGCACCTGGTTCTAACACACACTCAGCACCTGGTTCTAACACACACTCAGCGCCTGCAAGCTGGTTGCCAGAAGATCACAGTCACACAAACAGTGCTGATGTTCACACTATGCGTTAAAGTCATGCACTAATTGTTTTTTTAAGTGCTCCCAAAATGTTGTAAATGCCCCCATTTTGTAGACAGTGGGGGCAAGTTGCCGACAAAATATATATTTTTCCTACACTGAATGTAGTCAATGTTGTACCAAAAACATAGAAAAAACAAATAGAAAAAGAATAAGCTTACATGAAATGTGTCAAAATGGTGTCTCCCATGATGCCGGAGTGAATTAGGTGTTTCTTAGTGATGTCATAGACAGGAAGCTCCACCCCCACCACGATGGCCGCCCGCTGGGCTGTGGGGATGACGCCCTGAGGAAGAGGAAGATGAAGAGAGACACTCTGACCAAATACTTCAACAACACTGATCAACTGACAGCTCTGATGAGAGGATGACTTAAACAACACTGATCAGCTGACAGCTCTGATGAGAGGATGACTTAAACAACACTGATCAGCTGACAGCTCTGATGAGAGGATGACTTTAACAACACTGATCAGCTGACAGCTCTGATGAGAGGATGACTTTAACAACACTACTCAGCTCTGATCAGAGGATGAGAGATGACATACTGTATGACAAAAGCTTTAACACAAGTGGTCTTCAACATGGGCCCCCAGGGGGTCAGCAGAGGTACTACAGGGGGTCTGCCAATTTCTGTCACTCGGTGGTGTGCATATCTCCGCCAGGCCCGTGTTTTCCCCCAAGCTGACCCATAGACCATGTGTGTGACGAGACATTGCCTGAATGTAATGTGTTAGTGAGTGTTCTCATACTGAGATGCTATTGTAAATCATATATGGTAAATGGTAAATGGTCTGCATTTATATAGCGCTTTTATCCAAAGCGCTTTACAATCAGTAGGTACATTCACCCATTCACACACCGATGGTGGCAGGCTACCACGCAGGGTGCTGGCACACCATCAGGAGCAATTTGGGGTTCAGTATCTTGCCCAAGTTTTTTGTCAAGTTTTTTGTTGTGCCTTTGTGTTAGAATAATTGTTTAGTTGTTTTATTAGGGGATGCGGTTGCGTGATGAAGGGTGGGATTGGGGTTTCTCAAGGGCAGTCTGACTGAGTGTATTCCTCCAAAAAGGTTCATAGTGTCTATAATTTACTTAGATCATTAGGTTTTCTTCTATATCAGACACAGGTTTACAGGAGCAGCGTTCTCAAACGGCGAAATGACAGCGTCGTCCTGTCAAATCTGACAGGACGATCACGCCTCTGTAAACAACATCAGCTGTTTAAGACACGTCACACACCATCTAGTGACACCTCTGATGAAGACGGAAGTTTTGCCGTCGAAACATGTCAGGTAGGAACAAAAACCTGTGTCTGATATAGAAGAAAACCTAACGATCTGAGTGTATTCCTGTGTATTAGGGATGGGCATCGAATTTCGAATTTTCGAATAATCGTTGTTATTATCAAGGTCGACTTTTATTATTGAAATTCGAAATTCGAAAAAAAAAAAAAAAAAAAAAAAAAAAAATTTGAGTGAAATGTTGCATTGTCTCCCCTGATTCTAAGTATAGTCAAATCGCTTGGTTTGAGCAAGTAAAACAATTTTTATAAGCATTTTAAGCAAGGTTTATGGAAAAATGAATGGCGGATGAAATCCCATGAAGAGGGAGAGGGGGTGACTTTGGCACCCCTTTGGCACTCAGACCTGAGCCTACTAAATATTTAATGAACCACTCATGATTGTCAAAACTGTTTTTTATTTTCGAAAATGTCAATGTCATGTAACATGTTCTTTACTTCAGTGGTGCAATGCTTGTTTGAGCTAAAAATCCACAGCAGAAGCTTTTTATATTAATTAATAAAGCCGTAGACTTAGAATCAGGGGAGACAATGCAACATTTCACTCACAAAAAAATAAAATAAAAAATACATTTTTTTTTTTTTTCGAATTTCGAATTAAATTCGAATTTGGCCAGCGAATTTCGAATAGTGTTTTTGCTAGAAATGCCCATCCCTACTGTGTATTAGAGAGGCAAAGTGAACATCACTTCCTGCTTCAGCACTGTACCAGAGATTTTCTTCCGCAATTTATTTTCCCATAGACATTTCGTAAAATGCTTATAAAAATAGTTTTACTTGGTCAAACCAAACGGTTGAGCTATATTTAGAATCGTGAGAGACCATAGAACAGTGGTTCTCAAATGGGGGTCCGCGGACCCCCAGGGGTCCGTGGCACTTTGCCAGGGGGTCCGCGAAAAGTTTTCAGGTTAAAAAAAAAAAAAAAAAAAAAAAAAAAAATTATTATTATTATTATTTATTTATTTATTTTTAAATTAAAAAAAAATGCTACATGTTACTTATTCCTTCTCAAACTACTTCCTACATGGTGCAAGTCTATCAAAATATCTTGGCTGTCATTGATTGTGTTGCATAGTGGTTTTCTGTACTGTTGACAAATTGTGATATTGCAAGTCGCTTTGGACAAAACAAAAGTGTCTGCTAAATGACGTAATGTAAATGTAATGTAATAAAAAAATATATATAGATATATATTTTTTTGCAAAATCTTCATAGTTCAACGAAAATAGTTTATGCTTTAAATCTAAAATGGTTCATGGATTACATTCTAATAACAAACCTATCAAATTAAAAGTCAAGCACGTTACCGTGGAAACAATTAAGCTTAGCCCAAAATCACAAATCAGAATGAGGGGGTCCCCGGTATATTTTCTATCTTGTAAGGGGTCCTTGGCTGAAAAACATTTGAGAACCTCTGCCATAGAACATTTCACTTAGACCAAAACTTAAAAAAACAACATACCGTAGATGTGGGATATAACATAGATAGGGGTGACCAAAGTGTCTATAACGGCTGGCGGCCATTTTGGAAAATGGTCATCAAAATGCCAATCTGCAATGCCCCAATATCCAGATGTCTTCTACATATATTAAGCTATTTCTGTGGCAAATTTGGCACTTTTATCGCTAAATGAACATGAATAGCCGCACTAATAGGCCTATAATGTACACATAATGAAGTGACCAATTACTTTGTAAAAGTTCATATAATTTTGAATTACCGGTACTATTTTTATTTGGTTCTCAGGCTTACTAGGATCTATATTATGTCTGGTATTGCATGTGGGTCCAATGGGATAGGAAATGTAGACAAATTGATCTGCAAAATTTGGTGCTTTTATCACAAAATGAACGATAGGTTAGCTATGCCGCCCCACTATTTTGCATTATGTTTTCAATTTCAATGTGTACTGTTTTGCAGTTTGTACTATATTACATTACATGCAAGTACATTGATGCCAGAAATAAATATGCTGCTACATGCTCTAAACTTTAAAGTTCATTAACTCATTGAGTGCCAGCCACTTTTGGAGAACGGACGCTCCCAGTGCCAGAGTTTCAGAGCGTTTTCAGTGATTTCTCGAGGCCCACAGAATATTGTGTGATATTACTATGTAAACACCGAACACGCACAAAGAACGATGAGACTCTCTTCTATCATCTGCAAAAAAAAGTTTATTGATATCATTTCCGTTCTTTAGTTATCAGCCGGTAGGGCTGGCACGGATCACGGATAATCCGTGACCCGTACGGATCAGCCCCCACGGTTCGGAACGCGGTTCGGAACATCAATAGTCCGTGGACCCCCCCCCCCCCCTTCGTTTCATTTAACGTTTAATGTTAGTGTATGAGAACGCCCAGCGCAGCCAGACACAGACAGGCATAATCATGGCAAGCACAATTGAGCTTCCTCATCCCTTGTCGCTGCTGTAAAGTATGTCTGAAGGCTGTGGCTAGTGGCTACTAAAGACAGAGTCACACAAACTTATTTCAACACCTCTGAAAAAGCACAGGAATGCGATCAGCGTGTTGCGCGCTGCACAAGATAAAGAGAGCCACAACACACACACACACACACACGCGCGCACACGTTTCACAAACACATTATCACCGGACGGTGAAATGTTGCCTTAGGACACATAACAACAAAACAACACGTGGGGCCACTGAGTAGCTTAACGTAGCATCAACGTTATATTTCCAGACTGACCTGGTCTGGTCTGTAGGTCTGTACCCGTGTCATGTGACTGGTGCAAGCAACAGCCACGAAGTTAGGCATAGCAGTGCCACCTAAAACAGGAAGTTGGGTCGTTCTGCCTTCAGAGTAAAAGCATACATTGTGTCACTTATGAGAAAAAAATATTTTTTGAGCTGTGCAGGGCAATAAATGGTTAGAGAATTATAATAGTATTAAAAAAATCTAATCGAAAATCTAATTTTGAGAGAAAAAATCTGATATATATTTTTTTTTGCTGATCCGAAAAATCCGTGATCCGTGGCTCAAAATCCGTCACGCGATCCGATCCGTGGGTTTTCTGATCCGTGCCAGCCCTATCAGCCGGAGAAGATATGTTGATTTCAGCAAAAAAACGCGTTTCAATTTAGAAGCTGAGATATTCAGCCTTTTGTGAAATTAAGCATTTCAAGCACATCACTGACTCTGAAGGTAATATTTTCTGATGTAATGACACCTCAAAAATAATTTCCTTCAATAAAACAGTGAAAACAAAGGAATTTTGTTTGGCCAAATAATATTTTTTAGCTGCAACCAGCAGCGCTGGCCCCTGCGTGCGCAGACCCTACACCTTCTTGCTGGTCTTGATTTACTGCTGGTGGGCTTCAGATATTCTAGCTTGTTTGCCTGTCTCTGTCTATCGAGCCTGCTGTCTGGGTCTGTGTTTACTGTCAATGGTTGTAGCCTATGCTGCCCTGCGTGCCCCACCCCCCCCCCTCCTCCTCCGTGGGAGTGTCTCCGGTGGCTCTGCTGCGTTTGCTCTGCGTTTGCTCTGCACTGAAAAGTGCGCTGCACCGCGCTTTTTCACAGCATGTCGCCGGCTCCCAGCTGAGAATAATGTAACTTTTCAGAAAGACGCTGGTGTCGGCAACTAAATCATATGGAGGGGCTATCGCAGCGGAGACGGAGAGGCTCAATTGTCGCAGCAGATTGACTGCTGTTCACAGGCACAGCTAACGTTATGCTTCATGCATATCGATGCGATTTCCGTTTCCCCATGACTTCTTCTCTCTTTTTTCCTCGACTTTCTCTAATCTGGAGAGCACTGTCGCCACCTAATGGGTCGGTAAAATAGGTTATACACATTCAACATGCCCCAAAATTTTACAGGAGATGGATCTGGCTTTGATCCACGTCCCACCGTCAAAAAACGCAATTGACGACTTTAGTCGTCATTGGCACTCAACGTTACTATCCGAATTGACGACTAAAGTCGTCATTGGCACTCAATGAGTTAAAATAGTATTTTTGAGTGAATTATCATCTTAATTGTCTTTATTTTTAGTTGGCACATGCTTAAAACAACTTGAAACTGATGATAGCTAAATCAGAGCGATTGAGTTGTGCGATAAGCTGCAATTTATGATCCGATTAGTCGACTAATCGTTAAAATAATCAGTGACTAGTCAACTATCAAAATAATCGTTTGCGGCAGGCCTAGTCCATGCAGGCCTAGTCCATGCTGGACCTTCATGTGTCTTTGATGATGATAGAAGTGCTGTCAAAGCACCTACTGGGAGGACAGACACAACAGAGCATGGAGGGGTTTTTAAGCGACACCACATGCCCTCTAGTGGTGGGTCAAAGCTATATAATATAGTTCACTACATTCAAATGATCTCAATGACACATTTCGGTATTAAAATAAAATGAGGGGGGAAAAGGCACTCAGACAGACACACACACACACAGAAATGGTTCACTCACTCTCCACAGGCCCCTGGTGCCCTCTGTCTGGTAGATGTTGATGAAGTTAGACATCATGCTGCCCTGCAGCAGGCTGCCCTGGGCCTGCATCCTGATCTGCACCAACACACACACACACACACACACAGAGGAGTCAGAAAAACTGTCTCAGACACATCAGGTTTTGTAAGCGTTTTTGTGTGAGTAAGGTCACACAATAGATCATCATCATCAGTGTATATATATATATATATATATATATATATACATATACACACATACATTAGGGATGCACACAATTAATCGAAGATCGATTACTCGCTCATTAAGGATTTACTCGAGCATGTGAAAATGTACTCGATCAAAACAAAACAAAAAGCAACGTGCATTCTGTCAGTAGAACGGTGTTTTCAAATCATTTTTCAATGATCCTCCAGAGGGCGCAATGATATCACTGTAACAGACTGTTCAGTGTGTATGCGAGGCTCTGTGGATGTCCCTTCAGAGTTACCGTAGAACAGGAAGTGCCGGGACTTACAGTATGTTGTTATTGTTGACGAGAGCCGGTGTTGACGAGTGTGCTAACGCTAGGCGCTACTTGTCTGAGAATAGATGTGAAAGCGTGACTCTCTCGTTTATTGTTTTATTAACAAAGTGTAAGTAATAGGCGGACCCGGACACTCGGCTACATCACTATAGCCCTTTTCAGACAAGTCATAAGATGCTCTACTTGAACAGTGTTCATTCGGATAAATTGGCTGACTCCTCTTCCTCAAACCTGGAGCAACCCACCATCAGCGAGGAAGATGAAGAGTTGAGACGCACGTACAACAACAATCAATGTTCATTCGGATCCTAGTCTCACCTGGACTGGAGCTGAGCAACTCGGCATCAGCGTTTAAGAGCTGCGACGCACTGCGAGCAGAAAAAGTAAACAATCTGCGGTAAGTGAGCCCCTGTTGGACCTAGGCAGCGCGGCCGCGGCGCGGATTCTGGGCAAATGTTGACATGTCTAAAAGTTATGCCTCTACGTTTTTATGTGTTTCATAGCGTAGGCTATGCTATGCAAGGCTGTGAGAAATATACAATAAGTTGCTGCTGTATAAATAAAGGTTTTATTGAGGAAAAAACGCATTTTGTATGGTTTGGATTTTATTTTTATTTTTATTACTCGATTGATTGCTCGTTAACGTTACCAATGATCGATTTTGGAATTTGTGGAAAATGTGCATCCCTAACATACATACATATATATATATATATATATATATATATATATATATATATATATTTATATATATATATATATATATATATATATATATATATATAAAGCATGTAGCGAGCACCTTGAGGACGTCGGTGGGGTTGGCGATGGAGGAAGACAGGACTCCAGACACCACGCCACAGAAGACGTTGATGACCATGGTCTCATCTGTCCCAACATAGAGAACAAACACTGTTTACACTCTGAATGCCACCAAACATACACAATCACATACACAGTACACATATATACACAGCTATAGGATTATGTTATGCCAATAGATTATATGAATACCATAGATACTCTTTTTCTCTTAAAAAAATAGATTTCATTTTCAACACACATTGTATAACTTTCAACACAATATACAGTATGTTCTCGACAACATTTATCACATGGCTTCGTTGAATACTCAATTATGATTAGTCAATGAGTGCATTCTCATACCGTCTCAGACGATGTTTCAGAACAAATCGTATCACTCTCAAGTCCAGAGGTCAGGTTGATTTGCGTTGGGGTCAAGGTGGGAATTAAACGGAGACCATGGAGGCCATGGCCTCTGTTGCCCCTCCCTTTAGCCGTGATGCCCTGAGCCACCTTGGCAGTGCCCTGCTACAAGCCTGCTACTGTCAGTTGCTTTAACAGCATCAGTGGTCTCAGTTTAATGTAGCCTGCCCTATGCAAAGGATGTGTCATTGGCTCATTTTAACAAACATTTCAGAAAAATCACCCTTCACGATTTCAATAGAACAATTGCCTTTGTGCGCTGGCATGTGGCCTTGTGCCCTAAACAAATTTGACGCTGAAGGCCAGATGGCATTGGCCCTAAATGACGAAATTCCCACCCTGGTTGGGGTCTTTGATGATCATGTCAGTGTTTATTTTTGTGATAATGCCCAACATGCTATGTATTCATTATGAAAAAAATATACTGTATATTATATTTTCATTACTAGAGGAATACCCGTCCAGTGTAGCACTCCATGCAGAACGGTTAGTTAGCATTGTTGTTTTCAATTTGGCGGCCGGGGACATTTACAGCGACACACAGGGAGGAGGGAGAGGAAGGCGCTCTGATTGACATGGTCGGAGCCAATGACAGAGCTTGTAAGCGGGGAGTGGAAATCCGGCAGCGACTGAAATGGTCGCCTCCAATGGGAGAGCAGCTGTAGAGCAGGGGGGGGCTTATGCCAGCAACCTGTTTCCATGCAGCCAGACTCCTCTCATGGAAGGGAGGGGAGGCTGGCAAGCGAGACTACACCTTACTTAACAAAGTGGTTCTGATCAAGTTAACTGTTAACTACTGATGTGATGATAACCCCTTCAGCAGAGAGAAAAATGCTCAAGGTCAAAGTCATGACATGCATTATCCTGTGCATTAGACACTGTGTAACCTGAGGCTTACAGTAGCAGCCGGGCAGGATTCACTTACAGGACCGTGCAAGGTTTAGACGGATACAGGAAAGCATTTGAAATGTAGTATTATTTTCTGTAATTGATGACCTACTAACACTATCCAAATTAATGTGATGCTGTTTAGATCTCCAGAGGGAAATTATCTTGTCTCTTTTTTTTTTTTTTTTTACAATTCTTTGTGGTCAATCCCAGCCATCTGGTACTCCAAGCTGATCAAGATAAGCACTTTATTTGTGAATGCTTTTTGATCTGAGTCTAGGGCTGGGTATTGGCAAGGACCTCACAATACGATACGTATCACGATACATGGGTCACGATTAGGGATGGGTATCGTTAAGGAATTAACGATACTACTACTCTTATCGATACTGCTTATCGATCCGGTACTTTAACGGTACTCTTATTGGTACTTTCTGTTATTTTTAAGAAAAAAAAACAGAAAAAAATGGGGCTGGTTGTTGTCGGTTCTTTTCGTTATTTTTAAGGGGAGAAAGAAAAAAAAGTCAAAAAAAAAATCGATTTTTTTTTTTTGACGGTGGGACGTTGATCTAACCCTTTTACGTCTCCTATACCAATATTGGAGGTATTGAATGTGTATAATCTATTTTACCGACCCACTGAGTGGCGACATGTCTCTCCAGAGTAGAAAGAGGCGAGCCAAAACTGGAGGGAAAAGCGCGAGGAAGCCGTTCTCATACTGTAAAATGGATGGCGAAAACGCTTTCACTTTCGCGCTGACGCACAGCGGTGGCAACGGTGGGGGGTTCCAAGAATAGACTGGATGCACACTTTGAAACACGCACCATAAATAAGCCCAGAATCGCAAGAGCTTCATCAGAGCTCTCAACCGAAATGCCAAGAAACGAGCGAAACCCATCCAGCGAGCCCCATCCAGACTGCCAGGCAGCAGCCAGGCAGCAGCAACTCGTTTGTCACAGACCCGCTGCAGAGCCAAGGAGGGCGGAGGAGAACGCCCACGGAGGGAGGAGTTGGAAGCAGAGGGGGGTTTCCTGCTGTTATGGAGGAAATTACTGTTCAAAACTATTGTTTAGATGTCTGACGTCTTACTGATGCCAAAAATGAATGGTTAAAGTGACTGTTCTATCGAATTTCACAAAAAGCCGTTTATCTCAGAATAAATTTTCAGACGCTGAAACCATGCTGTATTCAACTGCTAATGCTTACATAACTACTAACTCTACAAACTAACTCTTTTAGACAGAGAAAGCACACATTCTATTAGTTCTTTTGAGATATTGTGTGTTCACAAAATCCTAACAGAAACGAATCCTCGGCTCTTGAAAGATGAGCCAAAATCCTAAAAAAAAAACCTTGGCAGAAGCTAACTACAGTATTGAAAAACGGCTGGCAGTGAATGTGTTAATGGGTGCATTTTTATTATATAATAATTTAATCCTCCTACCACTGCCAATACCAACATTCAGCTAGGGAAAGAATAAATAAAGCACGACAGTATCTGTCTGCTGCACTTGCCCCCAAATCACTAAATTTCCCCCCTGCTCTGGAAATAACATTTATTTAGGAGAACTGATTTAGCTCTGTTGATTTATTTCAGACTGGGTTTTTGATTATTAACACACCCAAACAGCTGGATAATGTTTACTACTCTCGTCTTAATCATCCGTGTTCACATAGTCCTACCTGATGACGAGGTGGGTCCGTTTATCATGGGTAACCACAACCGGGTCATTATTGACAGATGAAGAAGTCGTGTGAGCTAGCTTGTCGAAAACTGTGCATTTCTCCGTTTGTACCTATTTGATGCACTTTAGTGTTTAGACTAGGGATGCACCGATCGATCGGCACGTGACCGGAAATGGCCGATTTTCACGTGATCGGCCTCGATCGGTGATCTGCGCTGGTCACTCTAAAATGCCGATTCTGTGAGCCGATTTTCAAGTGATGTGCGCGCACCCAAAAGCAGCGAGACAGAGACGGATGAGTTGCAGCCAAAACAAAAGCTGCCACTACACACATGCCACAGCATGTCTTCGTCGGTGTGGAGCCGCGGAGGGGCAGGGTAGGTTGGAGTCCACTCCAGTAGGGCTGCAACAACTAATCGATTAAATCGATTAAAATCGATGATCAAATTCGTTGGCAACGAATTTGATTATCGATTCGTTGCCTCGCGATTAGTTGGACCGCAGAGCCATCTGTTTTGTTGATAAAAAACAGCAGCTGATCGCAGCTGCTGCGGCGCAGTGCTGGCTACGTCACTCCCTGGCCCCGCTGTCGCGGAGCCGACTACGTCACTCGCCTTGCGAGAGCCGACTACGTCACCGACTACGTCACTCGCCTTGCGAGGGACTGGAGTAGAATTGGTGCACTGTCAGTCAGTGTGGTGAAGTACCTGAAAGCATGATCACGTGACGTCACAACGCTGCGACGCTGTGTGATACCGGTGTTTTCAGCTCTGCCTATTACGACTTATTTTGCCAATTCCTCGCCTACCTTTTGCTATCTTATCTTTTCTCTGCCTGCGATATCACATCGCTACTTAATAACTCTTCTCTCTCAATCCGCGGACATCTGAAACAACCGTTCTATCGCTAAACGTTAGCCTAGCCGCCTGCTAGGCTAACGTAAACAAGAACTGCTAGCCACCAGCTAACAGCTAACGTTAAACTGTTTACAATGCTCTCGCTCTCCCCCCCGGATAATCACCATGCTACGGGACTATCCAATACGACTACGCTTAGTGGATCCGTGGAATCACGCTCATTTCCTTCGGATGATGAAGTTATTTTCAAGCTGCTGCCTGATACTACTTCAACACCAGCTCCCTCAGTATCCCGGGTCCTCATCGCACAACAACTAGCCACAACATCCGAGCGACTGGTCCGGCGTCAACCTAGGCTACCAGCCTCTGCTCCTAATGGCCTCAGGTCCCCGGACTGGCCCGCACTGGCCCGGCGTCAACCTAGGCTACCAGCCTCTGCTCCCAAGGCCCCAGGTCCCCGGGCACCGCAACGGCATGAGCTGCTTCTGGCCGCAGCACTACGACACGCTCCTGACATGGCTAACGCCAGCCATCTCCCTCCCGAATCGGGTAAGATCGATCCAATTCTTACTATCCACTCTCTCTTAGATATGATTAATCTATTAGAAAACCGTGTTTCCCAACTAGAGAACGATAAACGCCAGTCACCTAATGATAGTCTTGTTACACTTAACCAGACTGGCTTCCCTGATCACTTACAATGTACCTCAGTAGCTGATGTGTATTGTGAATTAAGCGAGGATGCTAGCTGCGGTCCAGCTGGTACCCCCGTTAATGCTACTCCGCAGCACGAGCAGAACAACCCGGCCAATGTCTCGTTGGCCCCACAGTCTGTGGATGATGGGTTTACAGTTGTCTCACACTGCCGTGGCGTTAAACGTGCACAGCCCGCCGCTGTGCAGCCCGTTTCCCAACAAACCACTTCGGTTGAGATCCGAAATAGATTCACGCCGCTTGCTAACTCTCCTGTTCAGCATGCTGTGTCGTCCGCTCCGCCCGACAATATTAAACCCTCTATTCTATTGATTGGAGACTCTATAACCCGCAATATCAAGCTTAACACACCAGCCGAGATAGTTTGTCTGCCCGGGGCCAGAGTACCCGACATTGAAGCTACTCTTAGGGTGCTAACAAACAGCCATAAACAGACAATTACCCAGGCTACCCATGATAACATCATACTACACGTTGGCACCAACAATGCCAGGTTTAAACAATCGGAGATCACAAAGCACAGCATAACTAGGACCTGTGCTTTTGCTAGCAAGATGAGTCGGCATCCATTAATTGTCTCTGGTCCCCTCCCTGTCACACTTAACTCTGACATTTTTAGCAGGCTGTTTTGGCTCAACAACTGGCTGGCCAAACACTGTGCTGATAAGGGCTACCTATTCTTAGATAACTGGCCCTCTTTTAGAAGCATGACTGGCATGCTTAAGATGGATGGCATCCACCCTACCCCATTGGGTGCTAGCACCTTATCAAAAAACCTGGATAGTTGCCTACGGCAAACCCAGACTACTATCCTTGAATGACAGTTTCACCCACAACATGCAGGGCCACAGGCTGCTAGACAGCCTGTTAGTTCTACTTGTGCGGTTATGGAGTCTGCTAGTTCAATTAACTTAGTCTATCCAATACAGACTGTGCTCCGTCCGCGCCGCACTATTACTAGTAACCGACCCATAAACGCTCTGCAATATCCTAACCCAAACCTTATTGTTATTAATCCGACTATTACCACCGCCGTTCCGTCTCCGTATTATACCACGATCTCTCAAATTAGCACAGTTTCTCTTCGTCGCTCCGTCCCCTCACGCCGCTCTCGTCCACCCCTCAAAACGTCAAACACCAACCTCATTGAGATTAAATCTACTCTTGGTATCGAATGCTCTAAATTAACTAATATTGATGATAAATCTATTCGATTTGGATTCATTAATATCAGATCAATCACCAATAAAGCCCTCCTCGTCAATGACTTAATCATTGAACATAATATTGACGTTATGGGATTATGCGAAACCTGGCTAAAACCGGACGTTGTTCTTCCACTCATTGAAGCCTCCCCCCCTAACTTTGACAATTCGCATGTTGCCAGAATGTCAAGAAATGGTGGGGGCGTTGGCCTAATTTATAACTCAAATCTAGGTCTTCTACAGGATCAAAAGTATAAGCTCCTATCTTGTGAGATACTTACTATGAGACACTCTAATATAGCTGGCCTCGGAGCCTTCTACCTAGTTATGCTCTACCGCCCACCTGGGCCCTATTCATCTTTTCTTGATGAATTTTCCAATTTTCTCTCTGACCTCGTAACCCGCACGGATAATATCCTTATCATTGGCGATTTCAATATTCATGTTAACCGTAAAGCTGACCCACTCTGCAAAGCCTTTCTATCTTTAGTCGACACCCTTGGCTTTGCTCAGTTGGTTCATGAACAAACGCATTCTAACGGCAACACGCTTGATCTCGTCCTTGCTCGTGGGATTAACGTCTCAGATCTGTCAGTCATGATTTACCCTCCAGCACTGTCAGATCATTATCTCATTCAATTTAAAATAGACCTGCCCCTCCGGCAATCAAACCTAGCTGATACCTATACCGCCCGGCGTATCGATAGTTCTACTCCCACTGAACTCGCTGATTTGTTATCGGGGCCGCTTTCCTCTCTCCCAGAGCGGATCGACTCCATTAATGAATTCACAAATCAATTTAATTCAATCCTACTCGCCTCGCTTGATTCTATCGCACCTCTACGTACTAAAATCCGTCGCCCAAAAAAACCCTCGCCTTGGTATACTGACGATACACGCGCACAAAAACTAATATGCAGAAAACTAGAACGTAAATGGCGATCATCCAAGCTTGAAGTCTATCGACTAGCTTGGAGTGATAGCCTATTAAAATACAAATGTATGCTCTCCGCTGCAAGAGCCTCCTACCTATCAGATCTTATTAACACTAATAAAAATAATCCTAAATTTTTATTTGACACGGTCGCAAATCTTACTCGCAAACCATCCCCCAATACAAACTCTCCATTTACAGCTAATGATTTCCTTGACTTCTTTAACCGTAAAATTATCTGTATTAGAGATGAAATTAGCAACTCTCTATTACTCACAAAGGGTGCTAACCCCTTTCCTAGCCCTGTCCTTAGAACCTTAGACGAGAGTACTATACTCTCGAATTTTGAGACTATCTCCCTAAATGCACTTTCAAAAATTGTACTTTCATCTAAATCCACAACCTGTTTATTCGACCCTCTCCCTGCAAAGTTGATTAAGGAACTCCTTCCAATACTAGGCCCCCCCTTACTTAACATTTTCAATAGCTCCCTCTCCTCTGGCATTGTCCCTGCCTCCTTCAAATCTGCTGTAATCAAACCTCTACTTAAAAAGCCAAACCTTGATTCTGAGGTTCTTAACAACTTCAGGCCAATCTCAAATCTCCCCTTCCTCTCTAAAATTCTTGAAAAAGTAGTCTCAACACAATTAACTGACTACCTCTCGCATAATAAACTTCTCGATCCCTTTCAATCTGGTTTTAGATCACTCCATAGTACTGAAACTGCTCTTACAAAAGTAACCAATGACCTTCTCCTCGCGTCCGACTCTAATTTCTCCTCTCTTCTCATTTTATTAGACTTAAGCGCAGCCTTCGATACAATCGATCATAAGATCCTCCTAGACCGCTTATCTAACTACGTAGGTATCCGGGGCACTGCCCTATCCTGGCTAAAGTCATATTTGTCTGATAGGACACACTGTGTCTCATATAAAAATATTATGTCCACATTCTCCTCAGTGAAGTTTGGTGTACCGCAGGGATCAGTCCTGGGTCCCTTACTCTTTGGAGTTTACTTACTGCCTCTTGGCGAAATTTTCCGTAGATATGGCATTAACTTCCACTGTTATGCCGACGATACCCAAATTTATATACCAATTAGACCAGACGATCGCTCTAAACTCGCTAATCTTGAATCCTGCTTAATCGCTGTTACAGACTGGATGTCAAATAATTTCTTACGACTAAACGCCAACAAAACTGAACTACTAGTTGTTGGCCCAAAAACCCAACTTCCATTTCTCACTGATCTTAGTCTGAACATTGAGAACTGCGTAATTACTCCAAACTCAAAGGTGAAAAACCTAGGTGTTACCTTTGATCCTACTCTGTCATTCGATGCTCACATTAAGGACATCACTAAAATAGCTTTCTTTCATCTTCGCAATATCTCAAAGATCCGTCCCTTGCTAAATGCAACGGATGCCGAAACCTTAATACACGCCTTTGTTTCATCTAGACTCGATTACTGTAATGTCCTATTCTCTGGCCTTCCACTTTGTAGCACAAATAAATTACAACTCGTGCAAAACGCCGCTGCTAGAATTCTAACTAGAACTAAGAAGTTTGATCATATAACTCCGGTCTTAATCTCCCTCCACTGGCTCCCAATTCAGGCCAGATCAGACTTTAAGGTGCTTCTGTTAACCTATAAATCTTTGCACGGGCTCGCACCTCCGTACTTATCTGAGCTAATCATTCCTTATGTTCCCACGCGTACTCTCCGCTCACAGGACGGTAATTATCTTACCGTCCCTAAAATTAAGAAAAAATCAGCAGGTAGCAGAGCATTTTCTTACCGTGCTCCACACCTCTGGAACCAGCTTCCTCTGTCAGTTAGGGAAGCTGGCTCCATTGAAATCTTCAAAACTAGACTCAAAACCCATTTATTCTCCCAATCATTTGGTTGTGCTTGATGGTTATGTTTGATGATGTCATTCTCTAGAAATATTTATTAGCTCTTGAATACATACAATCCTGAATTGCTGAGCGGGCTGTCTCAAGCCAGCAATATCAGTATAAACTTAGACTTGACCTAATTTAAATAATATGGCATCAGTCGACCCAGTAGCCTAGATAGAAAATCAAATAGTTGGTGAATAAACTTAGTCCTGAACTGCTGAGCGGGCTATCTCAAGCCAGCAGTATCAGTATAAATTTAGACTGGACCTAATTTAATAATATGGCATCAGCCGATCCAGTAGCTCAGATATAAAATCAAATAGCTGGTGAATAAACTTAGTCCTGAACTGCTGAGCGGGCTATCTCAAGCCAGCAGTATCAGTATAAACTTAGACTTGACCTAATTTAATTTAATAATATGGCATCAGCCGATCCAATAGCTCAGATATAAATTCAAATAGCTGGTGAATAAACTTAGTCCTGAACTGCTGAGCGGGCTATCACAAGCCAGCAGTATCAATATAAACTTAGACTTGACCTAATTTAATAATATGGCATCAGCCGATCCAGTAGCTCGGATATAATATCAAATAGCTGATGAATAAACTTAGTCCTGAACTGCTGAGCGGGCTATCTCAAGCCAGCAGTATCAGTATAAACTTAGACTTGACCTAATTTAATAATATGGCATCAGCCGACCCAGTAGCTCAGATATAAAATCAAATAGCTGGTGAATAAACTTAGTCCTGAACTGCTGAGCGGGCTATCTCAAGCCAGCAGTATCAGTATAAACTTAGACCTAGACTACCTAGACCTGAATTAGCAGTATAATATTAGTCATCCTAAATAATCCTAATAAATTTTGATTTGACCTAATTTTATTGCTGTCTATAGAGTTAGTTCCACCTCTGCGCAGATTCCCCCGCTCTCTTCTCTCTCTCCCCCTCAGGTGTCCTCATTGGCCTGACGTACACCCCACCGCTGCAGCCCTAGGTCCGGCCGTCATCGTCCTAGCCACCTGTCGTCACTCTAGGCCATCTACCCACTACTCCTTCTACTGTCTGACACCCCGGGCTCATCACCATCACCGACCCCTATCCTCATCATCCTGGTCACCTGCTTGCCTAAGGGAAGGGGGGGGCGCCCCCCCAGCCCCCCCCCCCGCCTCATCATCACCTCCAACTCCTATCCTCCCCTCCTCTTAATCATCACCTCCGACTCCTATCCTCCCCTCCCCTCCTCTTAATCCATGTCACCAACGCGGACTCATGGATTCCTCAGATCATCCTCATGGAACTCCCAATCTGTTACCCTTTTTGTCACCTAGCTAATTAACTAGTATTCTCTAAACCTACGAACACTTAAAGACTGCATTTTCTATTTCTTTTTGGACTCTACTTTTTAGATTTTCAACTCCCTTCCCTGATCTTAGGATAATTTAAAAATTACATTTTTATATCCCTTCTGTTGGACTCTTTTTTACATTTTCAATTTTCTGTTCTCTTGTACATTTTATTTCCATAATAAACCACTCACAGAGTTTCATTATCGGAAACTCTGTGCATGGTTTAGCCCGGCATCTCTCGGCCTGTCTCGGAGGGGAGTCCCCAGATGGGGGTCCGCTGCTGTGGCCTGGTGGGTGGGCCCGTCCCCCGCGTGGCCTGCTCTCACGCTCTCGGTCACTATGCTGGTGGCTGGGGGCTGGGGGGGCGGGTCGCGTGGGGGCTGGGTCCGCCTGGGCCGCAGCAATTGGCCCCTAGCACAACGACCTCACAAGGTTCCTCCTCAGCCAAGTCACTGGGGCAATCCATGCGGCGATCCATATGGTGGAAAGGTTTTCTTGCGTTCACTGGGGGTGAGGGGGTGCCGCTGTGTCCCGGCCTGGCCTTCCCTCCCACGCCATGTGTGGGCGGGGGCCGGGTCGGGGGGCATCGGTGCTCTTCATCACTGGTCGAGGGCTGCCGGTTGGTTTAGAACAGCTTAGGTAGGCGATAGATTAGCTACAGCCTAAGGCTGACCTGTTAGTGTTCAGGCTAAAATCAGACTAGAGCAGGGTAGGATAGGCCAGATTAGGCTGTAGATTAGCTAGATACTATGTCCCAGTTAGCTCTGGTTAATGCTTAGAGTAGTCAGTTGTCTGCTCTTCTCCCCCCCCCCTCTCTTTCCCCCTTTCCCCGCTTCTTCCCTTCTTCCCCCTTCTTGTTCTCCTCTCTTTCCATGCTCTTTCCTCCCCCACATCCCACCGCCCCCCCCCCCTTCTCCTGCTCTCTCCTCATTCTCCCCCCCCTCTGCTCCTTCTCCTCTTCTCCCCTATTTTCCTGAATCCCTGCCACTTCCTGCTCTCCCTTCTCTCACATTCCCCCTGCTCTCCTTCCCCTGCACCCTCCCACCTCTCCTTCTCTGCCTCTCTGTCCTCCCCCCTCTCTCACATTCCCCCTGCTCTCCTTCCCCTGCACCCTCCCTCCTTTCCTTCTCTGTCCTCTCCTCCTCCACATTTCCCATTTTCCCCCCACCCTCGCCCCAATCCGGGCCCGTATCCTACTCCCTCCCTCCACCCTAGACCCTACCTCTACTCTCTGTCCTCCCCCCTCTCTCACATTCCCCCTGCTCTTCTTCCCCTGCACCCTCCCACCTCTCCTTCTCTGTTCTCTCCTCCTCCACATTTCCCATTTTCTCCCCACCCTCGCCCTAATCCGGGCCCGTATCCTACTCCCCCCCTACCCCTAGACCCTACCTCTACTCTACAGATGCAGCCACTCCCGTCGTGACAGATTTTTTTCATTACCTTGTGCTTGACGATGCGGTGACGTTTTTGAGATGGTTTGAGATGTGAATAATGGCATTCAACCACTAGGGGCCCTCATAGTACCATAATGTGTCTCTCACTGTTGCAGCAGTTTCAAGCTGCGGGGTCACAGTCCACGCAAACGTATTTGTTCTTCCGGTTCAGCGCTAGTTGTCCTATGTGGCTACTAACATAGCTGCTAGTTATGTTATATGGCAGTAAAATGCTACAGAATGACCAAATTGATATAACTTTTAACCATTTCGAGTAGCAATGTTTCCATACGGATCACCAGCGTTAGTTTGTTTATAACGTGGCTATATTCATAACGTTTATATCTCGGATGCGTTATATACTGTCTGGTTAACGCCAACCTACAGTATGTGCCCTATCAGAGTTCGTTACGTTCGTTACGTTATTGTACAGTACACTAAACAAACGTGTGGGCGTTAAGTTTTAATTTGGTACAAGCATATTGTATGGTGACATTGAATCAGTGTTAGCTTAGCGCTAGCTAGCTAGCAAACACTACGATCTGTGAATATAATCTAGAATTGGCCTGCAGCCATTTCTAACTACTGTACAGTAGCTAGTTTTTCTCGAATTGATATAACGTTACAGTAGCATGGACCCATCTCGTTATGACAGTGGGGAGATGTTAGCTTTTAGGTTGATACTGTATACATTCAGATCTTTACTACCTAACATCCGAAAAGCTAGTCACAATACTGTATTAATACCGACTAGTCACCTTTAGCTGACAGCCAAACTTTTCACCCTGAAATAGGAGGATTTACTGTATGAGTAGCCTAGTTTGATTTCTCCCCTGGTATCTATTCATTGTCACTAGCCTATGCATACAGTACATGAACCACCATCATTCAGTCAGTCAATCAATTGATCAACAACTTTATTAATCCAACTCAGGGAAATAGGTCAAATGTGAAAGAGAATCTATACTGTAAATGTTGGTCTGTAGATAAATGAAGATAAAATAATTATAGAGTTTAAGTAAACTTCTGTGGGCACTGGGCAGGGCTCTGCTAAACACTGCAGTGTATGAGATTAAAAAGTGACTTCTTCTGTTGAGAGAGAGACCCGTACAAAAAATCAGGAGTGTTGGCAGTTATCAGTCCAATGTGCTTTGCTTACTTTATATGTAAGTCAGTATGGCCCTCTGGAAAAAAATGTTTCCCACCCCTGATCTAGGTTCATAGACTTTCAGATATCAAGTATCGAAGTAGGTTTTGAGGTGTCTTCAGAATGACCAGCTTACTGTATCGGGTCACTCTTACATGTACATTATAGTGACTACGCTGTTGTATGTTATCTGCCAAATATATTTCCAGGCTGTTAGAGGATTATAGATTATCTAACATCAGCCATTGATAGATATTCCAATGTCTTTAAAGCTCTGTCATTGTTACTTAACCCTTAGTTAATATGGAACAATAAATGAGCTTGAATCGTCACAACTCTTATGACATCTGTATATCAAATGCTTTGTCACAGAAGAAGCTTTCTAAACCCAGAAAAAGTGCCATAAATTCACACACACAGTGCTAAAACATGCATCATCACACCAAGTTCTGTCAAAACGGTCACATTTGTACAATCAAAAGGATCTGTGGGTTGATTTCCTGCCCACTACCATCTGATATTGTCAGTGTTCCTGCAAAAAAAAATCATACACAATTCATTTAAACAGATGGACATTTGCTTGCATAGGAGTTATGAGTGTGCAGTCTGTTTCCTTTGTTTACAACTTAGAACAAAACAAAACATGCAAAGCCACTTTTGCCTGCTCCTTGGTTGACCCATTCAGGAAGCGCTCAAAGTTCATGTTTCCAAGACAACAAGCAACAAGCACCACAGCTGTTTGTTTGCGGAAGCCGAAAAATCCATTGAGCAAATCAGCGCAGCGTATTTAGACCACGTGCATGCACATTGCGACATCAACTGTTGAGTGGTTAATTTACATGGACCTCTTGCCAGCCTCAAGAATGAAATTTGTGGGGGGAAGCAGGACAACTGTTACCTTTCAGAACCGGTTTGACTGCTATTCTAACAGCATACAGTGATCAGCTAATTAGATGCATCACTCACCCCCCCCCTCCCCCCCCGCACAAAGGGCACGCACACACAGCACAGAATTAGATTTCACTCAATATAGACTTTCCTGATTTGAATCCAATCGAAATCGTTTGGCATCTTCTGAAAGATCACATACGAAAAGTGACCAAATTCACACAGTGCTAAAACATGCATCATCACACCATAGTTCTGTCAAAACGGTCACATTTGTACAATCAAAAGGATCTGTGGGTTGATTTCCTGCCCACTTCAGCAGAACTGAACGTGTGGCCTGGTTTAGTGGTGTTTGCTGACAACGCCACCTAGGTTTTTTTTGGCTAGAGCCTAGGAACTTAATAGACTCAAATATACAATGGAGGTTCGGCACAAGGGAGAGCAGTTTAAAATACCCAAGGACAGAGACAGAAGCAGCTTTTCCCAAATATAAATACCATTTATTGGTTAAAAAGTTTTCAGGGAAAAAAAAAAAAAAAGTTCTGTTGTTGCAAAAGCTTCATACTGTAGTTCAATGAAAATATTGTATGCTTTAAATCTAAAATTGTTCATGGATTACATTCTAATCTAACAAACCTATCAATTTAAAAGTCAAGCATGTTACCGTGGAAACAATTAAGCTTAGCCCAAAATCACAAATCAGAATGAGGGGGTCCCTGGTATATTTTCTATCTTGTAAGAGGTGCTTGGCTGACGCCAGCCAGGCCGACGTGTCCTCCACGCCCGGGCGGGGTCCGACCAGCCGCCCACAGTACCGCAGCAGCGTTCAGGCGATCCGCTGACCCACAGCGCTCTGGCTCCGTCTCCGCCGCCGTCCGCTCCCTCAGAGCTTTGAGACCATCTTGCCACTCTTTTTGCTTTGGACGACACTGCTTACAGGCAGGCTCTGAAAAACAATGTAGAAACACAAAAATATTCTTCTTTCAGGTGACATAAATTTATGAATGTGACATATCCAAAGCGTCTTATGTTGACTATTTGTGAAGTCCCTCGGCGTGACTATACTGTATGTGAAAAGTAACAAGAGTTCGTCTGTTCCATTGTTAAAAACGACGTGTACATGCAGGGGCGGCTGTGGCTCAGGCGGTAGAGCAGAAAAATAGACTCTGGGACAGCCCTACCATTTTCCCCAGCTTCCTGTACAACAAAAGCACTCTATCTCTAGTTCCACCTCCAATGTGTGTTGAGTTCACATACTATAACAAAGCCTCACAAATGCACATTTTGTTTCACAGTTATGACTGCACTGAAGTTCGCACTGAAACATTTTGGGAAATAAAAACAAAAAAGAGCTAAATTAATTGGGAGTTATTTTTCTTTTTACGGTAGACTTTTCTTTGTGGGAAGCGAGGGGGGGCGGGGGGCGAGGCCTGAGCGCAGCGCGGCACGTCCATGGAGATTTTTCTATCAGCGCGTCGGGTTTTGCTGCCTGTGCCTGTAAGATCTGCGTGGTAGGCTATCAGTGGATATCTGCTGTGATTGAGTCCTCACCGTCCTCATCATCGTAAAGTCGCCTTCAAAGCATGATGTTCGATTATAACGAACTAGTTGTGTGGCTTAGCCTTCCCAAATGTTGAGGGTAGTTTTTTAGAATTTAATATATAGAATTGGGAACGTCACATTCAATTTCAAATTGCTGACATGCACTAATTTTAGCTGCCTATAACATTTGCAAAGCTGAGCTTTTCAATAGCTTTGTAAATAGCCTACTGTTCTAGAGGAAGCCTCACGTCTTTTTCTGCCTCCCCTTCCCTTCAGTTTTATCCCAATTTAGAAATGCTTCTTTCTCTACACTTTTGTCTGTCTCTCACAGATCTTTGTTGTCACTCGACACTATTATTTGGTGTTGCTTAGCTGGAAACGATCATATTTTCACGCACGCACACTGTGACGAGAGAGGGACCATGAGTGTAGCCTATAGGCTACTACTGTATGCCCTGTCTGACAGCTTGCCCGCCGGGCGGAGTTGCCTCCTCCCGCTGGGTGAGACAGCTGTCTTGGTATGAACGGGCGTGCAGTGGGGGATGAGAGGAGCGCGAGCCGTGTGAAAACAGACGCGGGCACCAGCATTCAGGCGATCCGCTGACCCACAGCGCTCTGGCTCCGTCTCCGCTCCGCCGCCGTCCGCTCCCTCAGAGGCGGCCTTTAAAAAGAGAAAGGCTGGTGAGTACGGGTGTCGAATCCCACAGTAAGAAAACTGCAATACTGTGATTGCAGAATGCAGATTAACGTAACAAGGCTCCAGCCTTTCCCAGTAACGGCAATGAGGCCAGTAGATATAGTGTGTGTCGGTTAGTGCTGCACGATTAATCGAATCGCAATCGCAATCGCGATGTCAGCACGTGCGATTGCATAACCGCAAAAGTGTGCGATTATTTTATTTTTTTCACGTCTTTTTGAGTGTGTGTGTGTGTGTGTGAGAGCCTCCTTTAAACTAACGTTACACGCGGTTAGAGAAGCGAGCTTCAATCCCCGGGACCGGCAGGATAAATCTGGGTGGGGAAAGTGAAAAGGCAGCGCTTGCCCCTCCCTCATTACCACCACTGAGGTGCCCTTGAGCAAGGCCTTAACCCCAACTGCTCCAGTGGAGCTGATCAGTGGCCAGCAGATCAGACTGTGGTTGTACTGGTCAGCTTCCAGGTATGAATGTGTGTGTGAATGTGAACAGGGCACTCCTGAAAAAGAGAGCATTGCTCTCAGTGAGACTCCCCCTGTATAAATAAAGGTAAAAAAAAAATCGCAATCACAATCGCAATCGCAATATTGTCCACCCTAATCGCTAATCGCACCTTTTCCCCAAATCGTGCAGCACTAGTGTCGGTTCACTGCTCCTCCTCTGCTGTCGGCGGGGACGTGGCTTTCGGCGGCTTGCTCTGGCTTCTCTCCGTCTCTGAGACATCAGAGTGAAATCCTGCTCAATCTGCAGACAAGATATACCTGTTAACATGGGGGCCAAAATTAAAAACAGTTCTGCAGCGCACACGCACTGCTCACGCAGACACTGTTTCAGCTGTTAGAATAAGAGCTTATATCCGGCTTCTCCAGCTGGGGGGAATGCATTCAAAATATTATGTTTGAATCAATCTGGGAACCGAGAGTCTATTTGTATTTGAAAAATAGACTCTGGGACAGCCCTACCATTTTTCCCAGCTTCCTGTACAGCGTGCCTTCCTGCCACTTCTGGCGCTCTTGGAACTTCTCTCGTACAGCCTGCATCCTTGATGGCAAATAAATTAATAAATGATCATTTCAATTGCATTATCACAAATATACACAGCAATTTAGTCATTTTAACAGTTACTAGTTCACATGCAGTACTGTACCTACTAGGGGTACTTGAGCAGCTTGCAGGGGGTACTTGGAATGATTGGGGAATACATTTTACCTCCAAAATGATAAATAAATAAATATATATTCCAAGTCATTTCATAAGCCCATTGTTAAAATGTGATGTGTGTGCCGCAACTAGTTCTGCTGGCAATTGTCAACTGCTACACTGTTCTGCTACTGATAATGGCAAAAAACAACAACTAAAAAGCCCAAACACCGGCAGTTCAGTGAAACATATATTTTGTATAGATTTACTTGTATGTAATCATCAACACGCATGAGTGAGGGGTACTATTGTCATGGAAAAACAGCTCAAGGGGTACATAAGACAAAAAAGGTTGGGAACCACAGTGCTGTGTACACCATGCAATACACGCTTCTGCAGTGGGTTGCACCAGCTGTGCGTAAGTTGAAACGTAAGCTAGTTTGAACGTAGCAGTTAGTGTGGACTTTACACCCTAACTTAAGACACAGCTGCAGTGGGCATTAACGTTAGTAAAACGTTAGTCAACCCAGTGCAGTTCTCCGTTCAGGCGTTGGACCGACCAGTGTGTCAAATTAACGTTTATGTCCATCTGCCGCTAGTAAAACTGTCACCCTACAGTCCTCTGTAATAGACTCAGTCAACCACACATGACAAAACTGCAACAAAAGTCGCCTACCCACGCTCTGTTCAGAGCAAAACACACGTGTCTCAAAGTCCGCTAGCAATTTAATACTCGTGTTGCACCGACCCACCTGGCGTTAATAACTTACTGTCGATAAACCACTACAAAGAGGTTTAATTAGTCAGTCCGATGCTAACGTAGCGTTAGCATGCTAACGTAGCGTTAGCATGTTATCAGCCCAGCCTGTTCAACAGATGGCTAGCATTACATGTAGGTAACTACTACTACCTGTAATGTTGCAAATCAGTTTAACCTGACACATGTTAATCAATAGTAATAAACTTACCTGGCATTTGATCCATCAAGTGAAGAAAAGGGCTTCCCAACTGCTTAATTATGTCCGTCATATTAACGCTACTGTAGGCTATAGGGGGAGAAAAATGGCGACCGAATCGGAAATAAAGTGGGCGTTAGTAGGCGTGACCATGCTGTTTACTCCAATATAATTTTGTCTGGAACTTTGCGCTCACTCTATTGCCTGCAGGTAATAATTATGCTCCAAAAGGATTAAATATTACTATTTGAGAGGAAAATAATATTTACTCTGGGAAAAATACCCTCCAGTTTTTCCTGTGTACTAGGCTACTGACGGTGGACTGCTCTGAGAGGCAGGCGAATCACAGGGCGAAGTCAGTCTTTCAGAAAGCTAATCAGACGGTGTGTTTTTGCACCTCCTGGTGGGTGAAAACAGAAGTGGACTTCCCAGGGTGAAAAAAAAATATTCCCACCGCAGCACTGCCGCGCGTTGCGCGCACGACAGACGCGGGGCAATGGGTCTCAGATTGGCTGGCTGCATCTGTACCTCCCCTGTACCCTTCCACCTCTCCTTCTCTGTTCTCTCCTCCTCTCTGTCCTCTCCCCTCTCTCACATTCCCACTGCTCTCCTTCCCCTGCGCCCTCCCACCTCTCCTTCTCTGTTCTCTCCTCCTCTCTGCCCTCTCCTCCCTCTCACATTCCCCCTGCTCCCCCTCCCCTGCACCCTCTCCTTCTCTGTTCTCTCCTCCTCCACATTTCCCATTTCTCCCCACCCTCGCCCTAATCCGGGCCCGTATCCTACTCCCTCCCCTCCCCCAACCCTAGACCCTACCCCTACCCTGGCTCTCCCTCCCCTGCACCCTCATCTCTCCTCCCCTGCTCTCTCCTCCTCCACATTTCCTATTTTCTCCCCACCTCCCCCCTCTCCTCCCTCCACCCTAGACCCTACCTCTACTCTACCTCCCCTGTACCCTTCCACCTCTCCTTCTCTGTTCTTTCCTCCTCTCTGTCCTCTCCCCTCTCTCACATTCCCACTGCTCTCCTTCCCCTGCGCCCTCCCACCTCTCCACATTTCCTATTTTCTCCCCACCTCCCCCCTCTCCTCCCTCCTCCCTCTCCCTCCCTCCTCCACTCTCCTGCTTTCTTCAAATGTTCAAATGTTATCTTTATTCTGTATATTCTTGTTACTGTGTGTTAGCTAGAATCAGCTAGACATACTTTCTGTGAAGCCCTCTGAGACATGCTTGTGAATTAGGGCTATATAAATAAACTTGACTTGACTTGACTTGCGCACGCGCAGTAAACGACAAACAACTTGGAAACATGGCAGAGGAGAAAGCAGCTTGACCCAAAACTTAGCAAGTTTGGGAGCACTTCATATTAACTGGAAATAAAAAGTCTGTTACGTGCAAAATGTGCAAAGCCGATCTTGCATGGCATGGAAGCACAACGGCCCTGCGTGAACACCTTAAACGCAAACATGTTGGATCATTGGATGGTGCCAAGGGAGCTCAGCAGCGGGGTACGTTAACGTTATTCTACTACAAACTCGATATGCATGTAAACTAGTGTTACATTATTAGACCCATGTGTATTGTTGTTTGAAGTGGAAATGTTCGTCTCACAGCAGATAGTTTGTTTTGTTTATCTAACGTTAACAGTCGATGCGCATTCCGCCCGCATCCAGGTCGACAACATTAACGTTATAGCCGACCGGCTAGTTAACGTTACGTTAACTTGCTAACGTTAGTGGTAGAGCAGACAGCAGATAGTTTGTTTTGTTTATCTAACGTTAACAGTCGATGCGCATTCCGCCCGCATCCAGGTCGACAAGATTAACGTTATAGCCGACCGGCTAGTTAACGTTACGTTAACTTGCTAACGTTAGTGGTAGAGCAGACTTGGTCTGTAAACTAAGGCTAAAAGAGATGTTGTTGTCCC
Source organism: Poromitra crassiceps (assembly GCF_964638095.1). NCBI lineage: Eukaryota > Metazoa > Chordata > Actinopteri > Beryciformes > Melamphaidae > Poromitra > Poromitra crassiceps. The sequence goes on from NC_139623.1 coordinate 64,254,838, forward strand.
TTGTTCATTGGTGTGTGTGTGTGTGTGTGTGTGTGTGTGTGTGTGTGTGTGTGTGTGTGTGTGTGTGTGTGTGTGTGTGTGTGTGTGTGTGTGTGTGCGCGCATCTTAATGTAAGGAGTGAGCTAAGACAAATTTCATTTGAGGCTTCTGTTATATAAAGGCCTTCTTTACATAAGCAATTATCAACTAAATCATCAATGAGTGAGTTTTATTGAGTTTTATGTTAATAGTGCTGTTAGGCATACTCGCTCATACTGTCTTTCTCATTTCAGAAAAAAACAACTCACCATGAGGCGTTTCGTTGTGGGGAATGCGGCTTGTACACCAAGGCAAGCAGCCATCATGACAGACAGTGTCCTGAACATGCTGGTCACCGACATGAGGCCCATGTCAATGGTTGGAGATGCAGGCTTCATTGCCATGATTAACACCCTCCACCCTGGCTACACTCTTCCTTCAAGAACATTCTTCACAAAACTGATGGAGCGAAAATATGAAGACACATTCCAGGAGCAGGTCCGTTAAAGCACTTTATTTAAGAAGATATGAAGATATCTGGAGGGAGGAGAGGGGAGGTGAAGTGGTGAAGGGCTAAAGGAAGTAGGCAGTGAAGGAGAGAGGAAGTAAAGTGGTGAAGGGCTAAAGGAAGTAGGCAGTGAAAGAGGAGGTGAAGGGCTGAAGGAAGGAGGCAGTGAAGGAGAGGGGAGGTGAAGGGGTGAATCTGTTATCTTCAATTTAACTTTTGTGTTTTAAATTTAACTGTGATTTTGTGATTCCCATTTTTCTTTGCAAGTTTGAAAGAAACCAGTGTGAATACAGTATACTATAAACAAGAGGGGACAAAGAAAAAAGATGTACCACCAAAAAAACCTCTTCATTTTCTTTGCAAGTTTAAAATAAAGTTTACCACTGAATACAGTAGAAGAGGGGACAAAGAAAAAAGATGTACCACACTGATGGACAGTCAATGTCAGAAAAAAGAAAAATAGCACTGGTTCGGTTCATGTTCTTGAGTAAATAAAAACAGTTTTCTACAATTTAACTTGGTTGTGGTTTCCCCCTTTTTGTATGCAAGTTTGAAGTGTTCCAATATAAACCACTAATGAATACAGTATAAACAAGAATGTTTTGATGCAGACTTATGTTGCAGGGACTACTAGAATCATCGTAATGTTGGAATTGTATGCATCAAAGGGTTAAATCGAGCATTTCTGAGCGATTTCAATATATCCGATTAATCGATTAATCGACAACTAACCCTACCGATTAATCGATTATCAAAATAATCGTTAGTTGCAGCCCTACACTCCAGTCTGAGCGGCTCGCTTCACCTCACCAGCTCTTCCCCGACCAGCGTCCACTTCACCGCTGCCTGCTGCTGCTGCTATCTGTCAGTCACGACTCACGTTGTAACGTGGATACAGCCAGGAGAGGACTTGTGTTTCGTATTGCGAATAGAACGACGAACATAATAATAAAACGCATCGGACCAGTGTGCGAGATGATTTTTTTCCGAATGGCGGATTAAAAAAAACACGCTCTGTGTGTAAACTACGATATTCAAACGGAGTCAACTCAAACTCATTTCCTCATCTAGGCTACTCAATAACAGCCAAATCCACAACTGTAGAGTGGGCATGGCTTCGAAGGTCTCTGGGCTCCAGAGCTATAGGCTATAAACTCCTTGTCCATGGATAACATTTTGACGTTTATTTATTTTATTTTATTAGTTTATTTGGTAGGGACATATACAAAAAAACATTAAACCCCATAGGGGAAGATATGCTTTGTAACAGATTTAGCCATAGGCTACTTTCCATCTGAAGCCCCTGTTCTGTTGCACCTTTTTCCTTTTGGAAAAGTAAATGCATGATAGCTGTGGGATATACTGGAATTAATTGTTTTATATTCATTGTATTTACACAAAAAAGAAAAGCTCTGTCCAGTAACCTGGAACACTTTTATTTTGAGATGTTTTTGAGTGAGATTGTCCTACCTCATGCAAATGATAAGAAATGTGACATGAATGTTAATTTTCTATTAAAGCAAAGTAAAAAAGTAAAAAAAATAACCCGCCAATTATTGTTCTTAGAAAAAAAATCGGAATCGGCAAAAATCGGTATCGGCAAGTCAGACTATTCAAAAATCGGAAATCGGAATCGGCCAACAAAATCGCAATCGGTGCATCCCTAGTTTAGACAAATTGCTCGTGTTTCCACCGTTGCTAGTGAATGATTTATCGCACTGCTGGTCCAGGGGAGCCAAAGTGCCCAGACGGAACGTTTTCGGCAGGGTACGTGATGGATGGATGGAAGAAATGGCAGACTGTATGCCTTGCCATTTTGACTGTTGAGGACGTCGAAGATGTTTACATATTCGGATTCATGATAGCTGGACTTTTGCTGACCGGTGTCGGCATCGCAGTCGTCTATCGCAAAATGTGCATGACAATGGGGAATAATGAAAGCCCAAAGATAGCTATCCTCATAAACATGATAAACGAGCTGGCCCGTGTTGTGAACTCTCAGTCTAATGCGTTCACAGAACGCATGAACTCTCAGGCTAATGCGATCACAGAACGCATATCAAAGGTGGATGCTATGCTTGCAGATGTGATCAAAAAACAGGACGCGATCTTGGAGAAGATGCAAAGAAACGGGAATGATGAGTATTAAGTTGGAGAGACGAGCTCCGAGGGAAAGATTTGGATTATACTTTCACTCGGATAACCAAATTATCCATCATGTTACTTATTTCGGATCCCCAGACTGCCAGATGGTGTATGAGAAATTTTCCCCGTTGAAGGGCCAGTGGAAACGAGGAGCTAACCCCCCCCAACAGTCACCCTTCACCTAGACAGCTGCAAGATAAAGACTTTGGACGAGGCCGTATATCCGCTCAACAACCGGGAAGGAGGCTTCCACTATCTGGTTGTTTAGGCTTACAGCTCTCATGGACAAACTATGGACATTCCTGCCAACACTCAAACTGACACACACACACCACATTATCCTCCCCCCATCCCCCGCCCCCCCATGCCGCCCAGTCCGGCCTGTCAGCCTTGCAAACCTCTACCTGGACGCCACACCCCCCCCCCCCCCTTCTCTCGGTCACACACATTGGAGCCCTAGTGGATGCTGCTGTGCACGATATGCATAGCCTTCAGTCATGCGTGAGCGAGCTTCTTCCCCCCCTCCCACTGCTAAACCCCCCCCTGCAAACCCTACTCCCTCCCCCCCCTAGTGTGTTTTCAACGGATGTTAATTCCTTACATGTAACAACAAATGTTTATGTATTGTATAATATTCAAGCGTGCCATTATTCCTATCAATCTAGTAATAATGTAATAGTCTTAATTCGAGTATAGAAGGTGATTCCCATTCGTGTGTGTTTTTGTCTCTATGTTGTACGTTGAGGACCGCAATGGAAATAAGCCGCCAGGCTTTATTGTGTTTTTATCCTCGGTGGACTGTCTGTTCCCTGTATCTGTGTTGACTTTTTCACCAAAATAAATAAATCAATCAATCAATCACTTATGACAATGTGAATTGTCAGCATCAACTCGAGTGAAGTACAACCTACTCCTCTCTCTGGCACTGTGTGTGTGCATGTGCGCGTGCGTGCATGTTTCACCGGCTTTGAGCCGTGGCACTTTCTGTCTCCACTCTCAATTCCTTGTACAGCCGGGGGGGAGGGTCTAGGTGCACTGCTCAAATCCTGTGTGCACATCTCAGCAGGGGAGTTTCTAGGGAGTGGTCTTGGCCACCCCAAAATCCTGAGGGTGCTGGCCAACAATACCGTCTTTCAGAGGCTGTAGCGGGCTCATTTTTAAGCTAGAGTGACGTTAGGCTAGATTTTGACAAGGGAAAACCTTTCTACATCCTTCCTAAATGCCGCAATCAGTGCCACCCTTGCTTGAGTCTGTGCCCCACCTGGGCCACCCCACTCAAAATGGCTGGGACACTGCATCTCGGCTCAGACACATCTCGCCTCAAACAGACACACATGTCAATTATAGATGTGGCTGCGCTGCTTAAAGCGTCTTGGGGGTATGCACGCATTGATGAGTTTTGTTGGGGCTTTATGTTCACTGATGGCTGATAGTGACCTGATGAGAGCCTTATGGATCAGATTGTGAGTCAGACCAGAACAGCCAAACTTTGGGTTTAGGTCTTGGTGAAACCAATGATGCTGATGCTGATGTCATACATCTGGGCTGAACGTGAGGGTGACTGGCTTCTAGGGGTGGGGGGAAAAATCGATTCACCTAAGTATCGCGATTTTTAATGTTACGATTTTTTGGATCGATCTTTTATTCCAGAATCGATAATCGCAAAAAAAAATTTTTTTTTTTTTTTTTTTTGTGCTTGCAGTCAGGCCACTCACTGAACAGCAGGCCAGGCGCCGCCTACTGGTTTACTAGTGGTTTTATTACTTTATTAGTTAGTCTGAAGTAATAATTACACTTCAGGGTTAAAGTGGGTGCATCTCATTGTAAAATTGGACTTCAAACGGCCCAAATCTGGCTTCAAACGGCCCAAATTTCACGCGCGTTGGCCCATATCGGCCTGGCCTGCTTGGTATCTAATGCCCGGCCTGAATTATGATCCCAGTCCGCCCCTGTTTTTAACTATATCGCCCAGCCCTACTCATGATATAATATACAGTCTCTAGTGTATGATTCAACTTTTCCCATGTTCTAATCTAGTGTAAAAAAGCAAACAAACTGAAAAAAGAAAAGAAAAAAATAAACAAAAATCGCAATAAATCGTAATATCGAATCGCAATAATCGTAGAATCGCAATACTTAAGAATCGCAATATAAATCGAATCGGCACCCAAGAATCGTGATAGTATCGAATCGGGAGATAAGTGAATCGCCACAGCCCTACTGGCTTCTCCATCTGACCACATTCCAGAAGATGCTTACCTACTACTTTGCAGCTGGCCATGTCAACCATGTCTGGTATGGCCTCTACTATCTTCGTTCCATGGAGAAGCTTCCTCCACAAAGGACTTTTCTCCAGGGGCAGAATGTGATGTGACACATTAGTGGAATATGGAATGGCCTGTGGATCAACCATTTCATAACTACTTTCGTGAGGTACAGCCACAGTGATGGAGGGATCATTGGAATAACCATGAAGCCAGAGGCACTGAAGATCTGGGCCCTGAGCCACCACATATGCTGCAAGATTGAGTCAGACATGAAGGAGATGGAAGAGGATGAGACAGATACTACAAAGGTTCATCTCTATCACAAGGAGGAGGCTAAAGCCATTGGTTAAGCAGATGCCAAAGTCAAGGACAGGGCTGGACTTTGTCAGAAACTGGAAACCTGCCTCCATCCATTGGATCCTTGGATTGGGGAGGCAATGTTGGAAGATTTTGAGAGGACCTGGTCAGAGGGATTTTACAACACCATCTCAAACAAAGTAAAGACAATGAAAACAACCAAATCAATCCAATTTGACAACTCCACAATTTATGACCTAAATGCCATCGATTCAAGGGTAATCACACTGTTGTCTAGGGAGGACGAGGACGGAATGCAAATTTGTAAATCCAAGTCTACACTGAAGAAGTCATTCCAAGTCAAAATCTCCAGGAGGAATGCCAGTGTCATTGATGGATCAGCCCTTCTTTGGACATCCACTGGCCAGCTGATGGCACCATAGCCGATTTCATCAAAAATGATAAGACACGGCTGAATTCATACCAATCAGACAGTGATGTGTACCTCATCTTCGGCAGCTACTCTGATTACAGAACTGTATCAAGTCCATCACCCGAGATGTCACAGAGACAGGGGTCAGCTAGAAACACCATCTCTTAGCTCTTATGTGAGGAACCAACCCAGGAAGGATCAGCTTTTCCATCTACAGAGGACAAGCAAACACAAGTTGGTGGTGCCAGGGGAGGAGCCATGTGACAGGGGAGGAGCCATGCCCCATTGAGATCAGGTTGGAAGAAAGAAGGAGCCAATATGATATAGAAAATCAGCAGGAAGAAACTGACACCATCATTGTCCAAAAGGTCCTGATGTGTGCTGGAGAAGCCCATCAAATCTCGGTGGTTTCTGATGACACAGATGTGTTCATCCTACTCCTTCACCATTACCATCAGGAAGGACTGGATGTACACCACACATTATTGAATCGCCCCACAAGGAAAGGGCAATAGTGGACATCAAGTCAACACTGGCCAAGCCTTCACAAATTGTGAAGCACCTTTTACCAGCCCATGCCATATTGGGATGTGACACTGTAGCGTCTTACTATGGGTTGGGAAAAGGCTCTGTCATCAAAGTCCTCAAAACTTTACGAACTATCTGCCATTAGCAATCTGGATGCACCGTTCCAACAGGTCCCCGACCAAGCCACTGCCTTCATCTCAGCCTGTTCTGGTATAAAGGAGAGCACAGACATGTCACACACAAGGCTACTTGTCTGTGAGGAAAAGAAAGGGAAAGGACACATGTCTGCTCCAAACTTAGCTGCTCTACCGCCAGCGAATGAAGCATTCATTGAGAATGTTAAGGGGGCCCACTTTCAAGCAATATATTGACATATCAATGTAAATCTGCCACTAGCATTGAACACAGGCATTTGGACAGGGGGAAAAAAGTGCAACAGGTCACTGAGCCCACCCACTCTACTGGAAGATTGCAAACTTGTCCTAGACTACATTTTGGAGATGATGCAGGTGTGGCTACAAAACCCTTTTAACTCCAATAAGTGCAACTGTGGAGTGCCTGGTTTGCCATGCACAATGTTCTGTGCATGTTTCAGGGTAGGATGCCAAATAGGCTTAACACTTTGAGTGCCACGGCCCTTGGGCAAAAGGTTGCTGTACTGTGCCACATAGGCCGCAATGCATTTTAATATAGCCATATCATTTTTTGTGTTCCTCTTATATGGACAACCAATAGCCTCAATGAAACTTTGAACCCTTCTGTTTCATTAAAAAAAAAACTGTGTTTATAAACCGTTCCATTTTGGAAATACACCCCTCTGAAAAAGAGTGTTTTCGACCGAAAAGAGCATGCTGAAATTAGTTTCTGAGATAATCACATCTTTATGTTAGAAAGGCGACAGAATGACTTCCGGGATGCAGGCGTAGGGAGCGGACGCACCTCTGGGCGCTCTCGCACTATTATTCCCATTTATATAATTTTATACCTGTAAACTGCCTGTTACTACATGGTTTAGACGTGTTATGTCTCTAGAACGTTGTTGGCCTGCTTCGTTTGAAAGAATGTCCAAACCAGCGGCCGCCAAACCCAATACAAGAAGCACAGAGAGAGAAGAATGGCGGAGAAAGATGGCAGTGTCCATGAGGAGCAAGTTAACGAAGCTGCAGCTAATGCTAATGCCACTGCTAGCAGCGGGCTCAGCGACCTCGACCCAGCTATATCCAAGGTTTTCCTAACGATGACTGAACACATCACGAAAGTGATTGACGATAAGTTGAGCCCGCTGCTGCAGACAGTGCAGGCAAACGTGGTTGCGCTGCAAGAAGTTGGAAAACGTTTGGATGAGGTCGAGGGCCGTGTTAACGTGGTCGAAAATGTCGCCTCCTCCACCGATACACGAGTGGATGATCTGGAGAAACAGGTGCTTATGTTAACAGAACGTCTGGATGGTTTGGAGGACAGGAGCAGACGAGAAAATCTGCGGATATATGGAGTTCCAGAGGGGACGGAGGGAGGCGATCCGGTAAAGTACTTCGAGACCTGGATACCTAAGCTTCTGAATATCGAGACGAAGGCCGGAGGGATAAAGTTGGATCGGTGCCACCGTCTCGGACCCAACACTAACTCCGACCGCAACCGAGCTTCGCCCCGCTGTGTCATCCTGCGACTCCACAACCCCAGGGACAAGCAGAGAGTGATGGAAGCGTCGAGACGAGCCGCGGAGAACGGGAAACAGCTGCGCTTCCAGGATTCAAGAATCTCGTTCTACCCGGATTATTCACAGGGAACTCTTCGGAAGCGCAAATCGTTTGACGAGGCCAGGAGACGACTGAGAGAGATGAAGGTGATCTACACCACGCTGCCCACTGGGGTGCTCCGAGTGACGCATAACGGCAAGACGACGCTGTACGACACCGCTGAGAAGGCAATGTCTTTCGTCAACTCTCTGGCCGCTGCTGGAGACAGGCTAGGATAGCCTGTTTGTTGCTCACCCCCTCCGCGCTACCTAGGTAACGTGACGTCACAGAGGCACTGTTTACATGGCTTATCGTATATGACTGCAACTGCGAGACATGCTGTTCTGATGAGGCAGCTAAGCCTTCTTATTTTAGTTACATTATTTGGGAAGTACAAACATTTTATTTTTTATCTTAAATGGTGCGTAGAGGCTTGGAGAAGGATATAACGGACTGGCTAGGTTTATACTAGTTTCTGTCATCCTCTGTTGTTTTCTAGGTGTCATCTCTCTTTCTCCTTTTCTCGCAAAGGAAGCCCCGCACCTAATGCAAAGTGAAAGCTGGTACAACAGCTTTGGAAAACCCATTCTGTTATGGGTATTTACGTCTACTCTAAGAGTGCTTTCACGGTTTTGTGTTTTTGTTCTGAATGTTGTTTTTTGTTTAGTTGGCGGCTCTAGACCTGTTTGTTCTACACATGGACACAATTTTTATTTTCTCAGAACGTCTAACGTCTGGTGGACATTTGCGTTGGACTGCTCTGTTTGAATACCTCTTACAAAACTATACACTGTTTGGAGGAGGGGGGCCGGGGAAGGCATATTTTGTGTTTACATACAAATGTTTATTTATTTTACTAATATTTTTCTTTAACAACAAATGTCATTGAATACCGTAAATTCCGGACTATAAGCCGCGGCTTTTTCCCCGTTTTTTGGCCCTGCGGCTTATATAACGGTGCGGCTTATCTATGGATTTTTTCAGAAAAAAAAAAAATAATACAAATAAAATCTCTCTTTTTTAGCACTCTTTCTAACTATAAATCCACTTCTGTTTTAATTTCCTCTCTTGCCCTCTTTTCACCACACCGCGGACACTGTGTGCACTGTAAAAATAAACAAAGGTGGTGTTGTGTTATGTTGTTTTGTTGAAATGTTACGGTAATACGGTAAATGGGAGCTTCCTCAAACAGCCATCTCTTTCCCGACAATCCCCTCTGTGCGTGACCCCTTACATATGGTAATTACGGTAAGCAAACGGCCACTCGGCCAACAACTCCCTCCCCCGACTACCAGGAGAAAATCACAAACTTCGGCGAATTCACACAAAGGAAGATCAAGGAATATTCCATCGAACCGGAGCAGATCATAAATATGGATGAAGTGCCTTTGACGTTCGACCTGCCACTCACTCGGACTGTTAACAAGAAAGGTGAATCGTCGATCACATTGAGAACCACTGGGCACGAGAGAACGAATTTCACTTGTGTTCTGGCCTGCTCTGCATCTGGAGTAAAGCTGCCGCCAATGGTGATTTTTAAGCGGATTACGATGCCGAAAGAGAAAATTCCCAGTGGGATATGCCTCAGAGTCAACAAGAAAGGGTGGATGATGGAAAGTGTCATGAAGGAGTGGCTGGCTGAGTGCTACGTCAAGCGCCCTGGAGGATTCTTTCACCAAAAAAAAGCTTTGCTCGTTCTCGACAGCATGAGGGCTCATATAACAGATTCCGTGAAAGCAGCCATCAAGACCACAAACTCCATTCGGGTTCCGAAAGGCTGGACTGCTGCGTGATGATGACGCCGGCACAGCTGGGCGCCTTCAGAGGCTGTTCGATTCCGACACCGACAGTGACGAAGAGGAGTTCCTTGGTTTTGAGAGTGACAACGAAGGAGAGAGGAGAGTGGTTGACGAAGCCACCCTGAACCTGTTCGTTTCCGACACTGAAGTTGAGGACTTTGCTGGTTTCAGTACGGAGGAAGAAGAGGAAGACGAGGATTAGTGACTTGACTTTGACTCTGACTCTGTTTTTGACGCTGCACCTTCACCTAAAAGATGAAGACAAGGATTACGGTACCTGGTTTGATTGTTGACAGCACCTTTTGTTGAAATGTTAATAAATGGGACAGCCATCTCTTTCCCGACATTCCTCTCTGTGCACGAACCCTTACATATGGTAATTAAACATCAAAACACCCGCGGCTTATAGTCCGGTGCGGCTTATATATGTAAAAAACAGTCAATTTTGCTGCTGCGGCTTATATACCGGTGCGCCTTATAGTCCGGAATTTACGGTACTCTTAAATTTTGCTCATGGAATGTCAGGGGTTTGCACAAACCAGTGAAAAGGAGGACAGTATTGGCTTTTTTGAAAAAAGAGAATGTTAGTCTAGCATTCCTCCAAGAGACTCATTTAGAGGAAAGCAAGGATTTAGCCAAATTACAACATACTTGGGTTGGTGAGGTTTTTATTACGTCTTATGCATCTAACAGTAGAGGTGTTGCTATCTTAATAAGTAAAAATATTGCCTTCAGATCCACAAATGTTTTGAAAGACAGGGAAGGTAGATATGTGATTCTCAGAGGCATCCTGTTTGGGAAATCTGTAACTTTCATGAACATCTACTGTCCCCCGGGGTACTCAACTGATTTCCTTACTAAAGCCTTTGCCGAGTTTGAGGAGCTAACCTCAGATTATTCTTATGTTGCAGGGGACTTCAATTGCCATATTAACCCTCTGCTTGACAGACTCCCTCCTGCTGCTGGTCCACCTGGTAGACAAGCCAAAGCTCTAATTTCAATATGTAATGATATTGATTTTGCTGATGTCTGGAGGACATTCAACCCTTCTTCTACAGATTTCACATTTTTTTCCAATCCCCATAAATGTCACACTAGATTGGATTATTTTTTTATGCCTAAAGGACTCATGTATTCAGTAATATCGTGTAAAATTGGGAATATAGTAGTAAGTGACCATGCTCCGATTTATTTGGAAATATCTCTGAAAGAGATGAACAGATTTTCCAAGTCTTGGAGGCTTGATACAACACTTCTGAATAATGATATTTTCACCTCTCACTTTAAGGCTCAATTTAAGACTTTCTATGAGGCAAATGTTAATTCTGCTCCAAACCAAGCAATTCTGTGGGAAACATGTAAGGCTTTCTCCAGGGGAGTAATTATATCTTACACAGCCAGCAGGAGGAGCCAAAGAATTGCCCAACAAAAACAATTAGAATCTCGGCTTTCCCAAGCTGAGGAAAGCTATATAGCTGCTCCTAACCCTGTCAAGTTGAGAGAGTTAAATGCTGCGCGTACAGCTCTGGAATCTTTACTTACTTTACAATCAGAAAAAAGTCTTAAATTTGCAAAACAGCGCCTATATGAGTTTGGTGACAAGCCAGGCAAATATCTGGCACGCCTAGCCAAAAAGAGAACAGACTCACAGACTATAGTTTCACTTGTGGATACTGAAGGCAATAGAACTTTTGAGACTCAAGCTATTAATGACATGTTTGCTGCTTTCTATACAAAGCTGTACACAGCTGAACAGGGTGAAGATGCTCCTCGTTCCATGCAACACTTTTTCTCCAACATTGATCTCCCTACAATTACAGATGAGCAAAGAACTATTCTCAATGCCCCCTTTTCAAAGGAAGAGGCTTTTATTGCCCTTACAAAGCTTCAGTCTGGAAAATCTCCCGGTCCTGATGGCTTCGGTTGTGAATTCTTTAAGAAGTTTCCAGACTTATTCCTTGACCCCTATCTAGCTATGTTGAATTACTCGGCTGAAACAGGAATTCTTCCCCAGTCATTAAGGGAGGCCAACATCTCACTCATATTAAAGAAGGGGAAATGTCCTGACAATTGCGCCTCCTATAGGCCAATTTCTTTATTAAATTCTGATTTAAAACTGCTTTCTAAAATGTTGGCATTACGGCTTGAACAATTCCTCCCCCATATTATTAACGTAGATCAAACCGGATTCATCAGGGGCCGGAACTCCTCAGATAACGTGAGGAGGCTCCTTAACATTATTCAGTATATGCATGAGCAGAAGGAGGCCGGTCTGGTGCTTTCTTTGGACGCGGAGAAGGCATTCAACCGTGTCGAATGGTCTTACCTCTTCCATACCATGAATGTTTTCGGCCTGGGTGATACTTTTATCAACTGGGTTAGAATTCTTTATAATGACCCACAGGCGGCGGTTATTACAAACGGCTTGCGCTCAAAAAACTTCGCTCTGGGGCGTGGGAACCGCCAGGGTTGCCCTCTCAGCGCTTTTCTCTTCGCCGTCGCCATCGAACCGCTCGCCCAGGCTATACGCCAGTCACCTGTGATCTCTGGAGTCTTTGTTGGAGAAAGGGAGCATAAAATTAATTTATATGCTGATGATGTACTTTTATTTTTAACCAACCCAAATATTTCTGTCCCATGCATCATTGATACTATTACTTTGTTTAGTTCCTTTTCAGGGTATAAGATACATTTTTCAAAGTCTGAGGTTATGCCACTGGGTTCTCTTCAGACAGTCCCCGATGCCCCTGACCCATTCCCATTCCGCTGGTCCCCCTCTGGTTTTGTATACCTAGGTATACGTATAACGCCCTCATTTGAACAGATGTACAACGCTAATTTTACTCCTCTTTTAGATATTATTAAGTGTGATCTTGACCGTTGGGCGTCCCTGCCGCTGTCTTGGTTGGGTAGGGTCGCGCTCATCAAGATGAACGTCCTACCAAGGATTTTATATCCACTCCAGATGGTGCCCATTATTCTCTCAAATAAGGTGGTTAAGATCATTGAAGGTTGGTTGAGCTCATTTATATGGAACAAAAGACGGCCTTGATTGAAACTGGCAAAACTACAATTGCCTAAAGCTGCTGGTGGTTTAGATCTCCCAAATGTGAAATGGTATCAGGCAGCTGCACATTTAAGGTTTATGGCTGAGTGGCTGAGGGGAGACCAGTCCTCTATATGGCTAGATGTTGAAGCCGCTCAGTGTGATTGTCCGCTCAGAAACCTGTTATTTCTTAGAAACCTTGCCTCAGTAAAAAGCCTGTGTAAAAACCCAATTGTTATTAACACTCTAAAGGCATGGAAATTGGTCAGATCGATGGAGGGCCGAACCAAACTAACATCACCTCTTACTTCAATTCAGGGGAACCCTGACTTCCCTCCAGGTCTTAGTGACCTTGGTTTTAACATTTGGAAGGATAGGGGGCTACTAGTTTTAGGGGACTTATTTGATGGCCCTATCCTGATGTCCTTTAACCAGTTACAGCAAAAATATAATTTGTCACACCAACATTTCTTTCGGTTTCTGCAGGTGAGGGACTTCATACTCCGGCGTACAACATTAACAACAAATATAGAAGCCTCTGAGGTCGAAAGGGTACTCTCACTTGGTCCAAGAAAGGGTTTTATTGGTTTTCTTTATAGTTTATTAAGGTCTACCTCTACTCTGAACACTCTGGCCACCAAGCAGATATGGGAGAGGGACCTTGAGGTGGAGATTGATGACGAGGACTGGTGTGATATATTTGATAACGCCAAAAGAATTTCTGTGTGCAACAGACTGTGGTCGATGCAGCTAAGAATTATACATAGATTGCAAATATCACCCAGCCTTCGTCATAAAATGAATGCTAGCCTGTCTCCCCTCTGCCTTAAGTGTAAGATAGAGGTGGGAGATTACACCCACTGCATATGGTCATGTCCTAAGATAGAACGATACTGGTCAGACATAGTGCAACAGTTGAGTGTCATCTTTGGTGTGGAGTTGGACCCAGACCCTGTCAGCCTTATTCTTGGTCTTCCCCATAAGAAACTCGTTTATAAACATCACAAACGGCTATTTAATTTATTAACTTTTGCTGCTAGAAAAAATATTCTTTTATTTTGGATTAAAGACAAACCTCCAACAAAGAGGAACTGGCATCAGATAATTATGCAGCTTATGCCTCTGGAGTTCATGACATGTATGCTGCACTCGACAACCGATATCTTTTATAAAGTGTGGGAGCCCTATCTGAAATATATCGACCCTAACCTAGCAGAGACACTGACTATTGGATATCTCAACCGAAGTGATACTGCCACCTGATGACTGCCTTTTGCCTTGTACATCTAATTTAATTTAATTTATTTTATCGTATTCTCATTCATCTGTCATCCTTTTCTTCATTGTTGTCCACATATGTGTCTTTGTGAAGTGTTTAAGCTGCCCTGTCTTTTTGTTTTTGTTTTTTGTCTTTGTCTGTTTTGTCTTGAAAAATTGAAAATTTAATAAAAATATTATTGAAAAAAAAAAAAGAAAGGCGACAGAATGAATTCTGCTTTGAGTTGAACAAAATGCTATAGCTGAAATGAAAGGTTAGAATGTCTAGTTTACCTGCGGGAAAAAGTATGTCAAAAGAAACTACACATTGAAAGCTTTCATTTGATGTGTAACATAATAACAATATTCAAAACACAACATGTCCTGCACTGTTTTATCACCCCTTGTTTTATCATTCAAGCACATCATTGACTCTGAAGCTAATATTTTCTGATATAATGACACCTCAAAAATAATTTCCTTCAATAAAAGAGTGAAAACAAAGGAATTTTGTTTGGCCAAATAATATGTTTTAGCTGCAACCAGCAGCGCTGGCCCCTGCGTGCGCAGACCCTACACCTTCTTGCTGGTCTTGATTTACTGCTGGTGGGCATCAGATAGCCTATTCTAGCTTGTTTGCTCTCTATGCATCGAGCCTGCTGTTGTATGCTGTTAGTGCCCTGCGTGCAACCACCCCCCTCCTCCTCCGCCTCCGTGGTGGGAGGAGTCGAGTGTCTCTGCTGCAGTTTGCTGAGTTTGATCTGCACTGAAAAGTCCGCTGCCTGCATCCCCCCGCTTTTTTACAGCGTGTCCTCGGCTCCCAGCTGAGAATAATGTCACTTTTCATAAAGACGCCGGTGTCGCCGTGTCGGCAACTAAATCATATGGATGGACTATCGCAGCCGACACGGATGGGGCTCAATTGTGGCAGCAGATGACTGCTTTTCACAGGCACAGCTATGTAACGTTATGCTTCAAGCATATCAATGGCGATTTCCGTTTCCTCATGACTTCTTCTCTCTTTACTCCTGGCCTTTGTCTAATCGGGAGGGCACTGTCGCCACCTAAGGGTTCTGTAAAATAGGTTAGACACATTCAATAGCTCCCATATTGTAAGAGGCGATGTAAGAGGCTTAGATCGACACCCCCCCGTCAAAATATGAATTTGGAGTTATTGACGCCATTTGGCGTCGCTGGCAGTCTACGGTAAATTTCTCTTGACGCCATATGGCGTCGCTGGCACTCAAAGTGTTAAAGAGCATGGTGCAGGTTAGAGACCCCAATCAGTCAATGTGTAGGTGAATTATGGAGGAACTCGATTTTCACATAAGACACTTACATATACACTACAGTGACTTCTGGGGTCGTTTTACTTTTTGAGCTTTTATTTTGAAATAAAACTCTGACGTCAGAAAGGGGAGTCGCCAGGCATGCTCGTCTGTCCCTCTGTCTGTCGTCACTTAGGTCAGGGCTGTCAGTCACACACTATGGATGCTAACGCCGGTTTTCAGGAGGAAGAGGAGGTAGCAAATGTTTATGCACATGCATGTGATGGGCCTCAGCCTAATTTTGACAGTGAAAGAGAGCAGGAACAGCCCACAACGGACCGCGGAGAGAGAGTTGTGGAGGAGCCTGAAAGCAAGCGAGCGGAGGCGGGCCGAGGTGCGGTCTGTAATTCGACACACACACACACACACAAGCGAGCGGAGGCGGGCCGGGGTGCGGACTGTAATTCGACACACGCACACGCACACGCACACGCACACAGACACACACACACACACACACACACACACACACACACCCACACACACACACACCGAGTGAGAGAGAGGGGGACTGACGGAGGGCCCCTCCACTCTTTCTTTCCCCTCCCTCCCTCCCGGAGCGAGTGAGAGAGACGAGAAAGAGAGAGAGAGCGTGTCACCGCGCAGACAGGTACACACCAAGGCTGCAGCCCTGGTCCCGTTTAGTGAAGCCGCTGCATGTTAGATGGCCGCTCTGGCGGTTGAATCCAGTATTAGGTCACAAGGCCCGCCTCCCCATGTTAGTGGATGGGAAAATCACAACCGAAATAATCACAGTATACGTCAGATAATTTTTTTCCAAAGGTGGTTTGTATCATTTTAGATAGTCATTATCATGCTAATGCCTGTGCAAGTGGTCATTTTTCTGATCAGTTTGTTTTTAAGTAGTTATTTGACATGAAAAAAAAAAAAAGGGATAAAAATGGATGATTGACAGCTGTGGCAGCCAGTCTCAAGCCGTCATTGGCTGGACGGGCTCTGCACATTATAGATCTATCGTCAATAGACAACACACACGGCTTCATGTTATCTAACGCTGCCTGGAGGTCGGTGGCTCATGTTGGCTGTGCTGGCTACCAGACATCAATGGACCCCAATAAAAACAACATTGTTTTGAGGAATGAAAACAAATGTTTTGTGCGCGAGGAATTAACGTTGGTTGGGGACTGAAGTAAGTTCAGAAAATATATGTTTTATGAGTTACTCCAGCTACGTTATAGGTAGGCTACACAATGGTTTTAACATGCAGGCTAGCATTAGCTGCTTGCGCTAGTCGGCTGTTTTTCATATTACTATAACTTAACAACCGATAACGATAGCTGGAATAACACAATAATAGACACATGTTTTCAGAACTGACCAGGTTGCCCAACCGACAGGAAATGTGTTTTATAACGTTAACTCCCGTCCCGGGTATAAGATGAGATGCGGCCTAGTAGTACACAAGCACCATTAGCTCATCGCTAACGGGTTAGCATGACATACAAACAGACGTTTTATTTTTTGTAGGCTATTAAAGCAACAAACGTTTTTATATGCATATCTGGGGGAAATGCTTTGACACAAGCTCCTCTCTTAGTAACGATATACCAGGCAATAGACCAGGCAGCCTGGCTCAGGTCTAGGCTAACGTAGGTTGGCCTGCCTACACACACTACCGGGCGGGTACAACAACGTAGCCTCACGGTTACATTTGCTAAACCAACATTTGCGCCAAAAGAAATGCGTAAATTCCGGACTATAAGCCGCACCGGTGTATAAGCCGCACCTGCAAAGTTGACTATTTTTTTCTTATATAAGCCGCACCGGACTATAAGCCGCGGGTGTTTTAATGGTTTTTTTTTTTTTCTTTTTTTTTTTTTGTGTTTTAATGTTTAATTACCATATGTAAGGGTTCATGCACAGAGAGGATTGTCGGGAAAGAGATGGCTGTTTGAGGAAGCTCCCATTTATTAACATTTCAACAAAACAACATAACACAACACCACCTGTGTTGTTTTTTACAGTGCACACAGTGTCATACAGTGTCATACAGTGTGGTGAAAAGAGGGCAAGAGAGGAAATTAAAACTTATTATAGTTATATAGGATTTATAGTTAGAGTGCTAAAAAAGAGAGTTTTTTTTTTTTTTTTTTTTTTGAAAAAATCCATAGATAAGCCGCACCGTTATATAAGCCGCAGGGGCCAAAAAAGGTCAAAAAACGGGAAAAAAGGTGCGGCTTATAGTCCGGAATTTACGGTAATCATAAAGTTAATCAAAATGCCGCGGAAACATTAGGCTAATCAACACAGAGCTGTTCATCCGAGAATTTCCCCCAGTGAGAGGCTGAGCCAAGCAGCCCTGGCTCCTCTTGCGGCTGAGAGCAGCCCGGAGGTCTGACTTGTCTGGCTGATACAACTCTCCGACAACGGAGAACGTTACAGGCTGCAGTACCCACAACACCAGCAAACAACGTTGCGTAAAGCGTCAAGGTTAGATTTGTAACACCAACATTTGCTCCAAAAGGAATTAAATCATAAAGTTAATCAAAATGCCACGAAAACATTAGGCTAGCTTAGTCAACACAGCAATCCCCCCACTGCCCCAGTGAGGCTGTTGTCTTGAGTGAGGCGGCCTGCCTCCACTTCCGGCCCACGCTGAGAGCACAGCAGCAGTCAGCAGCAGACCGGGAGGCCTGAAATCCCCGACAACCAAAATCAGATTTTCGTACAGGCGTCATTTTGATAAACTGATCTCATAGTGGGGCTCTTCCTGGTTACTTTTGGCGAGACAAAAAATATTACAACTTAAAGTGTAATATTTACAGAGCTAGACTGTATATAAATACACAACGCACTGTGCGCATTCTAGAAACAGCAGCTCTACAGAAGAAAGTTCAGAGGGGCGGGGAGCTCTCAGAGGTTCTAACTCAACGGAGCTACTGCGCAGACTCTGGTTCTCTGATCTGACAAGATTTTGGCTTCAATAGACAATACAGGCAGGAGATGGAGATCCTCCCTCCATTTTTATTTATCTCAATGGTACACACACACACACACACACACACACACACCGAGTGAGAGAGAGAGAGAGAGCGTGTCACCGCGCAGACAGGTACACAAACACACACACACCGAGTGAGAGAGAGAGAGAGAGAGAGAGAGATAGAAAGAGTGTGTCACGCAGACAGGCAGCAGCAGCTGAGTGGAGCTGAGCTTGTTATCTGCCTGCGCTCAGCAGGCTGCAGGCTGCAGTAACCTGGCGACACCCGACCCAAAACTCACTGACAACGACTTACTACAGGCAGCTACTGACTAAATGACTGACTAACTATATACTAAAAACTATCTAGTGATTAACCTACCAACTGACCGACCGACTAACTGGCTGACTGATTGACTTTGACTAGCGTACGTACCTGACCTGACTATCTGTCCTGAAATGCGACTGATTTGACCATGGAATTGACGACAGTGGAGGTACGGTGGTGCAGTGGTAAGCACTATCGCCTCACAGCTCGAAGGTCGTGGGTTCGATTCCCACCTGGGCCGATGTGAACACTGAAGGAATGCGTGCCCGTCCGCATGTCCTCGAGTGCCCACCACCCGGGTGGGGGTTGGCAAAATGGCCTTTCTGTGTGGAGTTTGCATGTTCTCCCCGTGCCTCCCGGGGGTCTCCTTCATATAGGAACCCCCTTCACAAAAACATGCAACATCCTGGTTGCTTATATGGTTCCTCCTCTGATCGTTAAGGGCGCCTGTTCAGAGGGAGGCGAACTGGTTGGAATAGCGTGAACCTCCCACGTGCTATGTCCTACCGGTGAAGCTTCCTCGGGCAGGTGAAAAGAAGCGGCTGACTTGACTGCCCATGTCTCGGAGGATGCATGGAATCAGTCTCGGCTCTCCCCAGATCGGCAGAGGATGGAGTAGCAACCAGGATTGAGTAATTCAAATGAGCACTAAACGGGGGATAAAAATTGGATAAAAAATCGGGAAAAAAACATAAAAAAAAAAAATAAAAAAAAAAAAAAAGGAATTGACGACAGTGGGAGGGGAGAGGGAGACACGCACGCGGGAGCCACTCCCCACTGTGACGTAGCAGGCTTTGTCTTAACAGAATAAAAGCCTGTTATTTCCTTCTGAAAAAGGAAGGTGTTTTTCTCCAAAAAAAAATCAAACTTTTTTTTTTTTTTTTTAAATGCTGCATTAACTTTTCAAATGGACATAGGGACAAGGTTAAGTATACATTTAGCAAAGGAATTACCCTGCTCCATGCTCTTTAACTACCATCAGAAGCAAAATGTGTCCTTCACACCTCCCAGTGTGTATCATCTACTCTGAATCTCTTCATGCCAATGAGCAAAGGCTCAATGGATGTTCTCATCCAGCACGACCCCTATAGTCATAAACAGTTTGTTTTGCTGGCATGGCTTAAAAGGGTTAACATTATGTAGTGTGGAATGAAATACATTGTACATGACCTCCTTTATGAATAGACATTGGAGAAAACAAATTAGATGCATTTGATTTGAGTATTTTGCATGAAATCCCATAAATCCCTATTTTTCTGGAATTTTGCCAATTAAGGGGTTAATATCTGAAAATGCTCAAGGGTGCTCACCGGGCACCCTCCTGTATTTTGAATAGGTACCCCCAAACTACAAGAATCAGCAGAGAAAAAAACTTTATCCGACGAAGCGAGGTTCAACCCCATGGCTCCCGGACTAACCGCAGCTGTTAGCTACATTAGCTAATCCCACTACTGCTGCTGTAACCACTTCACCAACACCGGGCTCAAAACGCCAGTGTGAGTGACACCAAATGTTTCACTTGTTAACCAGTCGGAGTGACGCTCTTGCCAGTAACATATTGGCTTTGAAATCTGTTGATACATGGACCCTGCTTGTAGATTGCAGCTACATTTAACGTTAAACACATTGCCGGTGGAGGTACCCGGATGTAGCAGACAAAGAGTATTGAAGGCAAGAGACAAAGCCTGTGTTGTTGTTTTTTTACAACAGCGCTCCCGCCTTGATGTTGCAGTGGAACCACTGAGGGGAACAATCCAGTCGTCAGTTCTTATTTACAATTGTCGAAGTTGCGATTTATAACTGAATCCTGGACATGCAGAGCTGCTGTTTGGGCTGTATGGGGCTACACTCTGAGCATACTGGGGGCAGCAGCTCAGCTTGAGGGAGGCTTTGGAGGGAATTGTAGCCTACATGAAACATGAAAGCTGGAACATCCCCACCCCCCACTAACTACTTAAGACAACTTAAAAATATATTGTGAATATATGCCATTGTTCTCTTGTTTTAACACATTCACTGCCAGCTGTTTTTTTTTTACTGTAGGTAGCTTCTGCCAGAGGGGTTTTTTGAGGATTCTGGCTCATCTTTCAAGACCTGAGGATTATTTTCTGCTAAGATTTTGTGAACACAAAATATCTAAAAAGAACCGTAAATTCCGGACTATAAGGCGCACCGGTGTATAAGCCGCACCTTCAAAGTTGACTATTTTTTTCTTATATAAGCCGCACCGGACTATAAGCCGCGGGTGTTTTAATGTTTTTTTTTTTTTTTTTTTTTGTGTGTTTTAATGTTTAATTACCATATGTAAGGGTTCATGCACAGAGGGGATTGTAGAGGAAGCTCCCATTTATTAACATTTCAACAAAACAACATAACACAACACCACCTGTGTTGTTTTTTACAGTGCACACAGTGTCATACAGTGTCATACAGTGTGGTGAAAAGAGGGCAAGAGAGGAAATTAAAACTTATTATAGTTATATAGGATTTATAGTTAGAAAGAGTGCTAAAAAAGAGAGATTTTTTTTTTTTTTTAATCCATAGATAAGCTGCACCGTTATATAAGCCGCAGGGGCCAAAAAAGGCCAAAAAACGGGAAAAAAGGTGCGGCTTATAGTCCGGAATTTACGGTAATAGAATGTGTGCTTTCTCTGTCTAAAAGAGTTAGTTTGTAGAGTTAGTAGTTATGTAGGCATTAGCACTTGAATACAGCATGGTTTCAGCGTCTGAAAATTTATTCTGAGATAAATGGCTTTTTGTGAAATTCGATAGAACAGTCACTTTAACCATTCATTTTTGGCATCAGTAAGACGTCAGACATCTAAACAATAGTTTTGAACAGTAATTTCCTCCATAACAGCAGGAAACACCCCTCTCCTTCAAACTCCTCCCTCCGTGTGTGTTCTTCTTGGCTGCAGCGGGCGTGTCACAAGCTCGTTTCTGTTGCTGCTGTAACCTCGCGTCACCAGGCTCACTGCTTTGCTGCTGTGCCTGTCTGCTGGCGGCCGCTGTGCAAGTCTGGATGGGCTCGCTCGTTTCTTGGAGTTTCGGTTGAGAGCTTTGATGAAGCTTTTGCGATTCTGGTCTTATTTATGCTGCGTGTTTCAAAGTGTGTTCCACCCGTAATCTATTATGCAAATTTGCAATCCCTCACCGCCAGCAATCAGCGCGACAGCGAAAGCGTTTTCGCCAATCCATTCTACAGTATGAGAATGGTTTCATCGCGCGTTCCCCTGCAGTTTTGGCTCTGCTTTTTCTAGTCTGGGAGAGCACTGTCGCCACTTAGTGGGTCGGTGGAATGGGTTGTACACGTTCGGTGGCTCCAATATTTATATAAGAGATGTAAAAGGGTTAGATGCACATCCCACGGTCAAAAAAAAAAAAATCATTTTTTTGACGTATTAACACGTCATTGGCAGTCAACCGTTGGATTTTTTTTGACGTATTAACACGTCATTGGCAGTGAACGTGTTAATAATAATTTAAAAAAAAGACTCTTAACCCATTGATACCTGATGCAGCATTTGCGTGTATATCCCTCATTTGTGTGTGTATCCCTTTAAGACCGTGAACCGCGATACACACACAAATGCTGCATCAGGTATCAATGGGTTAATGTGTAACTCATTCGTCCGTGGTATCGAAAATGGTATGAGTGAACTCTGAGTGAGTTCATGTCAATTCTGCTAATAAATACATAATACCTGCTTCTTGCCTTTTAGGGGTATTTTTTTCTCTTCAGTTACACAGATATCGTGATGTATCGTAGGTTAAATTTCTTCCAATATATCGATTATCGCAGAATCGCTGTATCGTGATAATATCGTCATCGAGGGCCAAGTATCGTGACCGTATCGTATCGTGAGTTACTCCGCGATTCCCACCCCTAGGTCACACAATATTAAGCTATTTTACATCAGGAATTTATTTATCTGGCATATTTTAAACCGGCCACTTGAGCCGGTGACCTTTTAATTTGCCGGCCCATGGCAACAAATTGCCGGCTAACGGAATCCCTGATACTGTATACATCTATACTGTACCATGTGCTGGCAACGTATGCTAGCACACAGGACGGCAGCAATATCTCACATTTTAAAAGAGGAGGTAGACCAACAGTGAAAGACAGAGAGAAGGGGCAGCACGGACAGCATCATGAGGAGCAACGACAGGTGTGTGCCATAGTGTTAGTAATAGTGTCATTGAAGGAACGGATGGAGACAAAGCTCTCCATATTCAGGGTTTTTTGTAACTTGTTCCAGTCATCGGCTGCAGCAAACTGGAAGGAGGAGCGACCCAGAGATGTGTGAGCTTTGGGGACCTTCAGAAGAATGTGAGAGGCAGTGCGAGTGCTGTAAGTGGGAGTTCAGCGTTCCAATAGGTGTGCAAGATAAGGGGGAATGAGGCCTAGGAGTGATTTAACCACAAAAAAGGATGTACTCGGAAGTCGTTCTGGATAACAGAATCAGTTAAATAACTAAAATGTAAAAATAATGGCCAAAAGAAAATTGTCCAATAGCCAAATACTGAAAAATATTTTTGCTGTGGCGGTTAAGGAAATTTGTTAGGAAGCCCAATCACAATTTTGTTCTTTGTTTTCTATTCTAAAAAACAAGATTGGCTGGTACAGAAGCACAGGTAAGAGTTGCTGGTGAATTGTGGGCGATTACCAGGAACTGAAAAGAGCAGTTGCTGTCCCTGCTGGCAAGCTGTAATTTCGGAGCATTAAAAGAGAAAGGTAAGAGAGGTAAGAAGCCAAAATATCAGAGGGAGAAATAACTGACACCCACCTTCAGGGCGAGTGACAAACAGCCTCTTCAGAGTGTTGTAGGTTCCTATCTTGATCGTCCCGTACGAAGCTTGCCTCAGCAGGGCCGGGGAAATCCTTGAAGGACAATTGGAATATTGTTATTAGAACAAAGGAAGATTATGTGCACATCCAAACAGGCTGGAGGTGCTGGTCAAGAAAGCTGGAGTACTTGATGAGAGAGAAGGAATGTATCCCATATACTTCAGAGCATTTTCAGGGAGGGACTAGGGCTGGGTCGGTTTGAAAATTTTAAAACCGGTTCGATATTGCCGTCTAAACTAGGGATGGGCATCGAATTTCGAATTTTCGAATAATCGTTGTTATTATCAAGGTCGACTTTTATTATTGAAATTCGAAATTCTAATTTTTTTTTTGAAGGCAGACTGCAAAATAAGCCAGGAATGCAGACAGCAGTTTTCAACTGTTTAAAAAGCCATTTAAATTTTCTTCAACATGGCCCCTTCCTAAAAAGTTGAATAAACAAGCAAACAAAGAAAAAAATAATAATAATAACCCCTTCTATGATATAACAAGGAGCACTCAATGTACGTACCAAATAATACGCTTTATGACGTCCCTTTTACAGTATGTCATCTTTTGTGTCAACTGCGGCCATTTAGAATTTAGCCAAAAACTCACTTCCTGTTTAAAACTTTTTGGCCACCCCTTGTAGGATGTGTTAAGATCACCCACAAGACATTTGTATAACATTTTATGCCTTTATGAGATTCTTTAGGCTTTTTGAGTCTATCGCCAACACTGTAGGCGGACCATTTTCAATTGTGTCAATAATTCACTTCCTGTATAAGATTTGTTTGGGCACCCCTTCTAGGCTATCTCAAGATGACCCAAGGGACATGTGTTCCAAATTCTATGCTTTTTGGAGATTATTTTGGTGTCTTTTGAGTCAACGGTCAACAGTTTAGGTGGCCATTTTGAATTTTGTCAATAACTCACTTCCTGTTTAAGATTTTTTTGGGCACCCCTTCTAGGATGTTTTAGGATGACCCAAGGGACATATGTGCCAAATTTTATGCCTTTATGAGATTCTTTAGCCTTTTTGAGTCAATCGCCAACACTGTAGGTGGCCATTTTCAATTTTGCCAATAATTCACTTCCTGTTTAATATTTTTCGGGCACCCCTTCTAGGATGTCTTAGGATGACCCAAAGGACACGTGTTCCAAATTTTATGCTTTTTGGAGATTCTTTTGGTGTCTTTTGCGTCAACGGTCAACAGTTTAGGTGGCCATTTTGAATTTGAATTTCGAATTAAATTCAAATTTGGCCAGCGAATTTCGAATAGTGTTTTTGCTAGAAATGCCCATCCCTTGTCTAAACCGGATCGAACCGGTATACCGATTTTTTTTGTAATTTAATTTGTAATTTTTCTTTTTTTTTTCTTTTTTAAGCAGGGCTCCCGAGTGTGGCCCATAACTGTCTGTAGTGCAACTTCAGTCCACCTGATAGCGATAATACACCTCTAAGCTGGTATTGTCAACCAGCAATGATACTGAATAAAAAGAAGCAGGACACCTGTGTAACAAACACACCCTGTATTTATTTCTCATAACTATTCAGCTTAACTTTTCTTCAAACATCAACATAATAAACAAAATAAGACTTTTGCATACTAGTGCAACTTGAGAAGAGGCTAATACGAACAATAGTGCAATCAGAATGGACTGGCAAAAAAATATATATATATTTATTTCTTTTTATTATTTTTTTCGGTTTTTTCGGTTCAAGATTCAAGATTCAAGATTCAAGATTATTTTAATTTGTCCCGAGGGAAATTTGTCTTGGACATACAGGCTGCCACATAGGTACACAGTGCCATAACAAAAACAACAACAAAAAAACAATAGTGCATAGTACACCAGTGCCGACATGTGCAAACACACAACCAAAGCACGTGATCAAACCGGTTTGGGCTCGTACATCGAATCGAACCGGTAAAACCGGAAATCGACCCATGCCTAGAAGGGACCGCACACTCCAGGACTTGACTTTTATAGAAGAATTAATTATTAAAAAAACAACGCGTTTCGCTTGCGCTTCTTCAGGTGAAGACCTGAAGAAGCGCAAGCGATATATATATAGACTGAAATGCATGGTCGGAGCCGGTCAGATCCAATGGCAGAGCTTGCAGGGAGCTGACAGCTGAAATGGTCGGCATTTGCACTAACGCACGGCGCTAATTGTCCCAGCGACACCACTGCGAGGAAATGCGGACGATATCGGCCTGTAGGTTTATATCCACTTTGGATACAAAATTGTTTGCCAATGTTCACTATTCATTATTTAAAAACAAACAGATTTAAAAAGAAAAGTTAAAATTATAACATTGTCTAAAAGGTCATTTCCGAGAGCTTGAAAATAGTGATAATAACATTCAATGTCAATGATGACTTCTACTTTCATGGCAGCAACAACTTGATTAGCTTAGGTGTTACATTTTAGAAGTGGTGTATATCTCAGTTTGGAAAGTCTTCAAATACAGCGCTGTGCCATGCGATGTGTGATAGAAGCAATATGAGTCTATATATTACTACAACACAGCATCTCAAGCAGATGTCAGGGCTCCCCTGGCAGGCATCAGACACAGCTATGTCATATAGTACAGGCTGCACTGTGCGGGATGCTAACAATAGATCTGTGCACGTTGATTTATTTGGAAGCGTCAAACAAGGTAACCTCGTTTTCAAATGTCATGGAGAGAGGCTACACTCAGGACAGCCAGGCGTATGGATGTGTCTGTGTCTGTGTCTGTGCCTGGAGACAATGTGTCTGTGCCTGGAGACAAAGCAGCTGCTTTCCACCCTGACAGAGACCAGCCATCAGAGTGATTTCTCTACCCTGACCAGCCAATCAGAGTGATTTCTCTACTCCTGACCAGCCAATCAGAGTGATTTCTCTCACCAATGATGCAACACTGATTCGACATCTTAGATCGGCCGGGAAAAGCTGCCGACAAGCCGTCGTCAAAGCAGACTAGAGCCCTGGGTGCAGGACAGAGCGGGACAGAGCGACACAGCTGCTGTGTCTGGGGCTAAACAAATGCTACTTCTTGTCCTTCAACCCTCATTACTCCAACTGTCCAATCCAATGGATGATATCGACCAACTGTCCAATCCAATGGTCCCAAACGAGCAAGGACCAAATCATATCTCTAATCAGGATGTAGCACAGGGCTTTTCAAAGTGTGAGACTGTGGGCCTCCCCTCAGACAGTTTACTTGCTTAGTTTCACTCAATTCCTAGATGCCTATGAGATTATTATTGTTATTTGATCCCATAGACACTCAACAATTGAACCAAGATAGCCCTCTGTTTGATAGTCTGACATAGCCTACTTCAGATGACACCAAATACATTCAAAAAGCTCTTTCTGAAGGCGTTTATTTGTTTCTGACTGAGAAAGTAAAATTCCCACTATATTTATTTAACCAAATTACACACATTTAGGTTATTCCATGTGCTCTCCTTTTGATAACAAATAACTAAATATAATATTTTTTTCACTTCCATTCAGTCACTGAGCCTCCCCTGAAACTGTTTGGAGCCCCCCTGGGGAGGACCGCCTCCCACTTTGAAAAGCCCTGATGGAGCGTGTCCTGAGCCTAAATGAAAGCTGCTCCATACCCAGAGTAGAATAACCCTAACCCATACCCAGAGTAGAATAACCCTAACCCATACCCAGAGTAGAATAACCCTAACCCATACCCAGAGTAGAATAACCCTAACCCATACCCAGAGTAGAATAACCCTAACCCATACCCAGAGTAGTATAACCCTAACCCATACCCAGAGTAGAATAACCCTAACCCATACCCAGAGTAGAATAACCCTAACCCATACCCAGAGTAGAATAACCCTAACCCATACCCAGAGTAGAGCGCCCGGATGCCCTCCTCCTTGCCGATCCTGAACAGCGCGTGGAACATGCCCTTGTAGCGGATCTCCATGTACTGTGACTGACCCTGGACCTGCAAGCGCGTCTTGGTCAGGTCGATGGGGAAAGTCCCTGTGGATTCATAAAACAAGAGAAAAAATATCAGGCTATTGACCAGAATGGTTAAGTTCAACAACAGTTTTTCAGGTAATAATCCTGTTCAAATGGTGCAACCATGAACCAACAGCTCATTGTATTTGAATCAAGTGTCAAATTCATACTGCATCTGGGTATAGAGATAGATTATCCTACAAGTAGCGTGCAAATACAGTGGTTCTCAACGTGGGGTCCAGAGACCACCAGGGCTCCTTGAGGGGGTTCCAGGGGTCCAGAGACCACCAGGGCTCCTTGAGGGGGTTCCAGGGGGTCCCCAGTAAATGGATGAAATGTGAATGAATTGATTTCATTTACAAGAGGCTAACACAAGTAGAGAATGTAGAATGACTGTTTTGATCATAGTTTCACTATTAGCTCTCGACCTACAATACAGTCATGGAATTCTGCAGAAAATCATATCTAACAATAAACACATTCTCAGATTTGGGACAGAGAGAAAACATATCTTCAAATGGGGTCTGTTGCGCTCACTTGGATTACATGAAGGTCCTTGATATGGAAATGGTTGAGAATCACTGGTTTATAAGGAAGCAGCAGACAGTAGCACGGTGTCAGGATAACTAACTTTGTGAATGGTGTACATCTGCAGCTACCAGGCGCGATGTGCACCAAAGACCAAACATTTTTAAACAACTGGATGCATCAATCGTCATTCAGCAGACGTCTTATCTGATCATTTAAAGGATCCCATTTGCATTAGCTTCTATTCTGTTACATATAATACCACACAATTATTCTCCAATGATCAATACATACAAAATGCATTATAAACGAAATATGAATACAGAATTACTTGTAATATGCAGATACAAAAAAAATAAGAAAAATTAAAATATTAACACAAATCATAAACATGCAACATGGGACATTGATAATGCTAGCTAAAGACTCTGAACAAATCTCTATGAGTAGAGATTTCAGAGCTTTTCTATTGGTAGAAAATGCAATAGATTTTTTCCTAATATCCCGTTTCAATTACAACGACATACAGCAGGACAGTATAGAGGCGTTTTTGTAATATGTAATATGAAATTCAGCAAGCATAGCATATTTATCATATAGCACTGATTCTTACATTGAATTCCAGAAGCCTATGTGGCAGTGAGTCAGTGTGCGTGTGTTATGGTGCATCACGTACCGAATTCTGCGACAATCGAGGCCATTCCTCCGTAGATGAACGGCTTCCAATTCAGGCTAACCATCTCCTCTGCTGCGGCCGCCTCTGCCTGCTGCAGCCCGGCTAGGAACAGGAGCAGAGAGAGGTAAACAAACTGCTGTACGCTCGCACAAGGCAACATCTTGATAAACAGAGATCAAACGGAGCTAGGCTACAGAGCATCCACTGACTCCTCTCCTCAGCAGCACAGCACTGCACCGGAAAGGGACGCCCTGCCGCTGTGTCAAACAGCCACGAAAGACACATCATATTTCTCGGGCTGCTGCTATTGGCTGAGAATAAAATCAATCGTAGAAGGAATTCAATTGGCTCCCCATCTGTGGTTTGTATGGGCAGAGCGTGAGTGACAGCTCGGGGACAGCAACAGTGTCATGAGAATGAAACGAGGTTATTCGTCAGATAATAAACAGAAACACAATTTAAATAATAGATATAAACTCCCGACACATTAGTGTACCACTTCAAGTAACAAGATAATCGTACATTTTACAAGTAGCCATCTTGGCCGAACAGATGGCCGTGCCAAGAGCTGGGCACACGAAGCAGATGGCTGTGGCTAGGCTAACAGCTAACAGAGAACACTTCTGGAAATGCTTAGCCACCTTGCTAGGTTACTGGCCAACTACTAACGTTGCAAACAGTCAAAACGCAACGTACCTGTGCTGTCTGTAAAAGTCCCGATCTGTTATTTGACTTTGTTCTCCATGACTTATTCGATACAGCGGCTAACTTTGATGAAGTGAAAGCAGAAAACTTCTCCCCTGCAGTTAGCTTCCCATTGCAATCGGTGTCAAGTGAGCCTGTGTGTTAAACAACAGGAGTTCCGTTCAAACTTTCAAAATAAAATGCACTTGTGTACAATGAAATTCTAACCTCGCGTCACCAGGCTCTTCTCGGCGAGAAAGAGCCTGGCTTCCGTTCACAATTGATTTTGTCACCCTACCTGGTTCCGGCCTAGAGCCCGCCCTATTCACCTTATTCACCACGCCCACTTTTTCTCTCTTCCGCATTCAACGCAAACGTATTTGTTCTTCCGGTTCAGTGCTAGTTGCCTTCTGATATTAGCCACTAGTTAGTTATGTTATATGGCAGTAAAATGCCACTGAATGACCAAATTGATATAACTTTTAACCATTTCGAGTAACACTGTTTCCATACGGATCACCAGCGTTAGTTTGTTGTTTATAACGTGGCTATATTCATAACGTTTCTATCTCGGATGCGTTATTTCGAATCGCACATAGGTTACGCCAAACCACACATAGGAAAACGGTTACGCCTCGAATCGCACGCAACCTATGTGGGTTTCAGGACGCAACAGCCTCGACTCCACTAACGTCATCTTAAGAGCACAATATTCCTGGAATGCAAGTTTAACTAAACAGTTACATGTCCTCTGCATTCTACATAAAATTAAGATATTAAGGGTTGTTTTATTTTGTATGTTACACACGTATTGGCCAAGATATGTTAGTTTATGGGGGAGTAATTTTGCACTTTAGGAGCGGAGTGTGCGCGGCCATTTTGCCTGCGGGGTTTTTGGCAAGTCAAAACGGAAATACTATTACGAAATGACGTAATGCGGAAGTGTCCATGTGTGGGCAAAGAATAAGGTGAATAGTAGGGGGAATTAAGGGCAAAAAATGGCCAAATCGTTACGCGGTGGATACAAGCACCAAATTTGGTACACACATTCTTTAGGGTGTATCTCACCATCTCAGAAGGGGTGCCCAAAAATTCGGACCCATTAAATGCTTTTTAAAAGGGAAAATCCTAAATGGCCACCAGAAATGACGCATGATTCCAAGAGGTGATATAATTCTGACATTTTGACTTAATGTGCTAATTATAGATTTTACATTTATAGTCAATAGACAAATAATAAAGGATTTGGCCAAAGCCACCAAAGAAACATGTGTTAAATATGTTTTAAAGGCCTTTAAACACAAAAAATAGGCTTAAAATGTACTCCGAAAGACATGACCTTCCACATTAATCCTTCTCTGAGTGATATATTGTTAATGCCCGATATACATCATTGTTTTTAAAAACTTTTAATAGGCCCTATGAATGATTATCTATAGATAATATATTGTGACAACTTCATATGACCATAGATCAAGCCCTCTAGTAGGTCACAGGCGAGACATGGCAGGTGACTAGGGTAAAAAAAATAACTAACAGCTATCACAATGAAACTTCTCCAGTTGATTACTTACATTAAGACTAAGATTTTTTGTATTACAAGTTTTCTGAAATTATATGTTTAAATATGCAAATTAGGCAATATATGCACTAATTTGCATTAATTTGCATACATTTCAGGGACATAAATGCGACTAAAGGTATACATGTGCTTTCATCAGGTGCTCTAGCCACAATGCCAGACTGTGACCATGAGGAGGCAGACACTAGAGTATGCATCCATCTGAAAGATGCTCTAGAAAAGGGTGCACAGACAATCGTAATTCGAACTGTGGATACGGATATCATAGTGATTCTCGTGGGTCTGTTTGGACAGCTAATTGAAGAGTACCCAAATATAGGCCTCTGGGTTGCTTTTGGTATGGGGAAAAACTTCCAGGAAATATGCATCAACACAATTTTCAACAAGCTGGGGAGGAAAATTAGTTTGGTTCTACCGGGATTCCACTCATTCACAGGCTGTGATACAACTTCGCAGTTCCAGGGAAAAGGCAAAAAGACAGCCTGGGCTGCATAAACATTTCCAGAAGTGACAAATGCCTTCACTGCTATGATGGTTAATCCTTTTGAAGCACTTAGCCAGGAATCAAACAGTTTTGCAGTGCTAGAAAGATACACCTGTGTTCTGTATGACAAGACAACTGACATTGAAAATGTCAATGAGCTAAGGAAAAAGGTCTCTCAATGGAAAACATTCCTCCCACACAGGCTGCGCTGCTACAACATTCAAATCGAGCAGTTTACCAATCTGGCATTTGGTCCAGAAGCCTGAAAGCTATGCAATGTCTACCATCTCCTGAAAGACATGGATGGATTAAAGTTGCTGATTCTTGGACACCTTTATGGACACTCTTGACAGAGGCTGCCAAAGTTTGTAGAGAACTCCTCAAGTGTGGCTGCAAAGCTGAGCCTCTCTGTTCGAGAAAGTGTAGATGTGCTGGTAATTGCGAAATGGCACACACATGAATAGTTACCAAACACTAATCACAAAAAACAGTATTCTACAACAGCATGAGTGAATACTGGATTCTGATTGGCTAGCAACAGTGGTAAATAGGCCAACAATCTACAGTTCGGCTCCAACCGCAGTATCACTCCGCTCCCTGATGCTGACTCCGCTCCCTGTGCTGACTCCGCCCACTGTTAGCCTGTCAGTCTGCAAATCTCTAACAAGGAAATGGCCGATCTCTAACAAGGAAATGTCCGATTTCGTAGTAACGTTTGATTTACTGGGTGGATTGAGTTTTGAGCAGTGGTTAGATGAAGATGAAGGTGAAGTGAACAAAGAACGACATGGTGAAATTGGGGAGAGAGAACTGGCTGAGCTTGAGTTGTCACGAGTTCGGACTAGCGGGAGGTCGGACTAGCGCCCGGACCCCGAACCTGGGACTGTCAAACAAACAAACGCCCTCTGCCGTCACCAGATATCAACACACCACCACCAAAACGGGCTGCTTTAGATAACTGTTTAAATAACTGTACTTTTACAGGCAATGTATCAATAACTGTGAATCCCGTTAAGGAATAGGTTAGTTGTTTTTTGGCTCAAAGGCAACTAAATGTTTAGTGCAATCATTGATCTTGTGTATGGAACTATATTCTGTGGCGGAAGGATAAATGTATTCTGAAACCAGTAATGATTGTAAATAAATGAATTGGATGTTACAATTGTGTATTTTTTATATTATTTGGTAGCTGTTGTAGAAAACAAATTTACCACTCGAGGTCGGGGGTTGTGGCCACATTTACCACTGGTACAGGGTTTATAGCACTCGGCTTCGCCTCGTGCCACAACCCTGTACCAGTGGTAAATGTGGCCACAACCCCCTTCCTCTCGTGGTAAATTTGTTAAATAATCAAGAAGAAAATAAATAATACAGAGTGCAAAACAAAAAAGAAAATGCAGAGGGTAAAATAAGAATATGCAGAGTAAGATAAGATGCAGAGTAAAATAAATAAGAATATGCATAGAGTTAGTAAAATAAAGAAGATTCAAAGAATCAATAAAGTATATAAAAAAGAATGCAGAAAGTAAAAATAAGATGATGTAGACTAGAGTGTAGGCTAAATGTAAACTGAAGGCAGACTGCAAAATAAGCCAGGAATGCAGACAGCAGTTTTCAACTGTTTAAAAAGCCATTTAAATTTTCTTCAACATGGCCCCTTCCTAAAAAGTTGAATAAACAAGCAAACAAAGAAAAAAATAATAATAATAACCCCTTCTATGATATAACAAGGAGCACTCAATGTACGTACCAAATAATACGCTTTATGACGTCCCTTTTACAGTATGTCATCTTTTGTGTCAACTGCGGCCATTTAGAATTTAGCCAAAAACTCACTTCCTGTTTAAAACTTTTTGGCCACCCCTTGTAGGATGTGTTAAGATCACCCACGAGACATTTGTATAACATTTTATGCCTTTATGAGATTCTTTAGGCTTTTTGAGTCAATCGCCAACACTGTAGGCGGACCATTTTCAATTGTGTCAATAATTCACTTCCTGTATAAGATTTGTTTGGGCACCCCTTCTAGGCTATCTCAAGATGACCCAAGGGACATGTGTTCCAAATTCTATGCTTTTTGGAGATTATTTTGGTGTCTTTTGAGTCAACGGTCAACAGTTTAGGTGGCCATTTTGAATTTTGTCAATAACTCACTTCCTGTTTAAGATTTTTTTGGGCACCCCTTCTAGGATGTTTTAGGATGACCCAAGGGACATATGTGCCAAATTTTATGCCTTTATGAGATTCTTTAGCCTTTTTGAGTCAATCGCCAACACTGTAGGTGGCCATTTTCAATTTTGCCAATAATTCACTTCCTGTTTAATATTTTTCGGGCACCCCTTCTAGGATGTCTTAGGATGACCCAAAGGACACGTGTTCCAAATTTTATGCTTTTTGGAGATTCTTTTGGTGTCTTTTGCGTCAACGGTCAACAGTTTAGGTGGCCATTTTGAATTTTGTACATAACTCACTTCCTGTTTAAGATTTTTTTGGGCACCCCTTCTAGGATGTTTTAGGATGACCTAAGGGACATATGTGCCAAATTTCATGCTTGTATCTACCGCGTAACGATTTTTCCCTTAATTCCCCCTACTACTAGACCGGATGGGCAGCGTTTCTAGCTCGTCAACTTTTACGTTAACTTGACAATTTGACACAAGTATCAGAACGGCAAACAACAAAACAAAAGATGGACGTACCCAACAAAGTTTTTGAAGAAGTTATTTTAGAAACATTGCGGATTCACAATCTTACATCTTTTAAGCCAATACAGAAGCTTTGCATCAGACAATTAATCGAGGCAAGAGACTTCAAGCTAACGGCAACAAATACGTTTTTTGGCGCACTGCCTTCCGGTGTTCATTCTGGTTCCGTGGTTTACGCCCCATGACAAAAAGCGGGGTGAAAGTTGCCCAGACTAATGAAATTCAGGAGAGAAAAATAAACAATTTTGCTTGATAAACTCTACAGTCTATGGATAAAGGGAAGGGCAATGTAGGGCAAAGTAGACTACGGTAAAACCTGTCAAATGAGTTAGTGTATTAACAAGAGGACCTCCGTTAATACTGTAGCGATCCAGGTAATTGCAGGTATTGTGGTGTTTCCGTGTGTAGCTAGGAACGGATATGTGTGGGTGTGTTCCTAGGGGGAAGGGGGTATATGGGACCAGCGGCCGCGTGGCGGAAGTCAGTCAGGCTATGTGAGCGAGCTGACCGGGTGCGTGTAGAGTTAGCAGCGAAGCTAGCTGCTAGGTGCTGTTGTGAAGCCAAGAATAAAAGCCTTGTACCAACTTCAAGTCTCCGGTTCCTTGGGCGAATACCCGATTCGCTACATTGGTGTCTAGGAGTGGGATCGATAACCCTCTGCGACGGCCGAGAGGGGAGAGGGTGAGAGGAGGAACGGCAAAAGAGACTGTGTGCGGCGCGGCTTTTGGGCTCCAGACCTAGCGGTAGCAGGCTAGCTGCGTGTGCTAGCTGCTAGGGGCGCCACGTGTGATGGTGCACGGTGAAGAATGGCCATTGGCGAACGGGAGAAAAGAGGAGCTGACGACGGGGATCAGCTCGGCGCTGACGGGCATGGAATCCCGTTTGTTGAGAGAGGTCAGATGGCTGGCGGAGGCGATTCCTGCCTGGGCAGTGGAGCTGTGGCGGGCGCTGCGGGAAGTCGGGCGGCGTGTGGACGAGTGGAGCACAGAGGGAGCGCAGTGTGGAGAACGGCCGGAGGAGCCACAAAAGAGACTGTGTTGGACCTGCGGAGAACCGGGCCACGTGGCGAGGTGGTGCCGAAGCGGTCCCGGGAGACGGACCGGGTATGCGGAGCAAAGGTACTGGGGACAGCAGGGAGCCTGCTGGGCATGCGGTGGATTGGGGCATATAGCCAGAGAGTGTCGAGAAGCTGTCGGGGACTGGAAGACAGCGGGAGAGGAGAGACGTGCAGGCGGCGGACAGGTGAGACTTTGTTGGACGTGCCGTTCGCCTGAGCATTTAGCCAGAGACTGCACTAAGAGTGTGAACGCTGGAAGAGACACACAGCCGGGGGAGCAGCCGGAGCAACAAGCAGCGACGCAGCGGAGCAGTGCAGAGCCGGTTATTCAGGGCAGGAGAGTGACGTTTGAGCCGGCCCAGGCTAGCTGCTCTGCATACCAGCCGGTAGAGGGGGACATCATTATCAGTAACGAGACAATCAGGAGAGCGGGGATCGTGTTGAACAGCCAGAGGGAAGTGAGAGACATCACCTGCAATGCTGTTGCAGTCGGGGGAGCGACACTCGTGTCTCCGGGTGAGCCTGGGGAGTTACCGCCGGGGGAACCAGCCCAGCCTAGCCGCTACATACCCCCCATGGTTGCACTGCGGAGAGCCGAGGTGGAGATCGACGCCGGTGGTGTTCGCCCTGCTGTCCTGAACGCGCCGCCCCCTGGGGGAGGGGGACGGGAGGACGAACGAGTGCAAGAGGTGGAGGAAGACGAGGGAGATTGTTCAGATGGGGACCTGACAGACGAGGACATAGACGCCATCATGGATGTCGACGAGGAGGAGTGGAAACGCAGGCAGGCGGAGGACGCGGATATCGGTCCGGTGTATGCGTGGGTAGCGGCCGGGGGGACTGCCCCCTAGTCCGATACCTCACGAGTCCGATACCTCACGAGTCCGACACCTCATGGTTTTGGGTTAGGGTCTGGGGGAGGTTAGGTTTAGGCGTGGGGGTGGGAGAGGTTAGGTTTTGGGTTAGGGTCTGGGGGAGGTTAGGTTTAGGCGTGGGGGTGGGAGAGGTTAGGTTTTGGGTTAGGGTCTGGGGGAAGTTAGCCTCTTTTTTCGGACTCGTGAGGTGTCGGACTCGTGAGGTATCGGACTCGTGCCATGGCACCGCGGCCGGACGCCGGCCCCCTGTGGAGGAGATTCACACATGTTCCGGTGCCACGAAAGGACTGTGGAACATGTTTTCGGACCTGCGTCTCGATGGAGATGGGCTGTTGGAGAGGAAAGGGGGACAAGGGGAAAGGGGGTTCCAGAGGGTTGTACCCAGCTACCTGCGGGGGTTGGTGCTACGGGGGACGCACGGGGGCTGCGGCTGGAAGGGTCATTTCGGGCCTGAAGCGACACTCCGCCGGGTTCGTGAACTTTACTACTGGGGCAAACACAAGGAGGATGTGCGGGACTACTGCCTTCGCTGTGTTGACTGTAGCGTGCTTCAGGTGGGACAGAAGCTGTAAAAGGGGGGATGGAAATGGGGTTTAAATGAAAAATTAAGAAGTTGCTGGAGAAAGAAAAGTTAAGGAAAATGTGGGGGCTTGTGTTTAATTGAGATGTGGGGGTTATTGTTGAATGGGAAATGTGGGTTGAATTTAAATGTGTGAAAAAGAAAGGAAATAATGCAAAACTAGACATTATGGAGTGCCTAATGGGAAACTAGACATTATGGGGGTACCTAATGGAAAACTAGACATTACGGAGTACCTGATGCAAACTGGACATTATGACGGGGGTGTTGGAAAAAAGAAGGGACTAATTGTGGGGAATTGAAATGTTGTGGGGTTTGTGGGAATTGGAATTTGATGTGGTGATGGGAAAAATGTTGTGTTGGGTGTGTTTTGGTACAGGAGGATATGTGTGGGTGTCGCGTGGGAGCGACATTAAAGTTGGGTGGGGGAAATGTAGCGATCCAGGTAATTGCAGGTATTGTGGTGTTTCCGTGTGTAGCTAGGAACTGATATGTGTGGGTGTGTTCCTAGGGGGAAGGGGGTATATGGGACCAGCGGCCACGTGGCGGAAGTCAGTCAGGCTATGTGAGCGAGCTGACCGGGTGCGTGTAGAGCTAGCAGCGAAGCTAGCTGCTAGGTGCTGTTGTGAAGCCAAGAATAAAAGCCTTGTACCAACTTCAAGTCTCCGGTTCCTTGGGCGAATACCCGATTCGCTACAATACTTTCAAAATAAAATGTTCTATATAGGCCTACTAAAAATATTGTAGCGATCCAGGTAATCCAGGTATTACATGTAATGTGGTGTGCAATAGAAGTGTCTAGATTGCAGCTAGGAACTGATGTGTGGGAGTGTTACCGAGGGGGAACACTAGGCTGGTGGGAGACTTCCGGGGAACACAGAGCATGCGTGTGTCAGTCTCCAGATACCGCCAAAAGGAGAAGCTGCTAGCTAGCTTTGGGTGTAGCAACCACCAAGAGTTGTCTGATAACTAGCTGTGAATAAAGAACCCTGTACCAACTCAAGTCTCCGGTTCCTTGGCGAATTAACGATTCGCTACATTGGTGCAGAAGTGAAGTGGTAACGCCTCTGATTCGGCCGGGAGGGGAGAGAGTGAGGAGGAACGACGGAGAAAGTTGGAGCCGACAGCTTTGGGCGCGAGCGAATAAAGTACGGAACGGAGCCGCCGAAGATGAAGAGGGAGATAGAAGAGGCTGAAGCCTCGGTGCGCGCGGAGATGAGGAATACAGTGGAGGACGTAAGGGGGGTATACAGACGGATGAGGGAGGAATACAGACAGATGGCGGAGAGCCTCGGGCGGGAGGAGAACGATGCCGAACCGGGCCCCTCTGGCAGACAGGGACCCGTGTACAGCGCAGCAGAGGCCGAGCCGGACCCCGCTGGCAGACAGGCGGGGAGTGACGAGGCTGAAGCAAGGCCCGCGACAGCGGGAGACGGCGCCCGCAGAACCAGGAAGGACGTGGCCGTCCCGAAATACAACGGTAAAGGCGAGTGGGAGGCGTACTGCAAGCAGTTTGAGGCGGTTGCAGACTGGAATGGCTGGACGAGAGGGGAGAGAGCCACCCATCTCGTGATGTCCCTCGAGGGCGAGGCTATAACGTGCGTGTCGGCAATAGCTGATACAAAGGACTTGAATGTGGTGATGGGGGCCCTGCGGAGACGCTTCGGACGATGTGAAGAGAAGGCCATCGTAGTCGCGGAGCTGTGTAACAGACGCAGACGGCAGGGTGAGTCGCTGCGTGCACTGGCAACGGACATTGAGATTCTCAGCCGGCGCGCATACAGTCAGCTGCCGACGGAGGCGCTGGAGGGGTTGGCCCTAAGCTACTTTGTCCAGGCCATCGAGCCACAGAGTCTAAGCCAGAAGGTAACGCTGAGACATCCGAAAACACTGGAAGCAGCGCTGGGGTTGGCGCTGGAGATAGAGATTGTGGAGGGCTGGGACACGAGCAGCGGCATGATGGAGGCCGCCCCCGTGGCGAGAATGGCGGTGGAGAGCCCGCCACGGGAAGAGCCAGCGTCGAAGAGGGTGTTGGAGGAGCAAAGCAGCATGGTGCGGGAGCTATCTGAGTCGGTGCGCCAGTTAAAAGAACAACTGCTCCGAAGCGCGACCCTGCAGCCCACCCCACGAGACAATACCTGGCACAGGGGGCCCGGGGCCATGCGCTGCTGGACCTGTGGACGCCCCGGACATCGGGCCAGAGAGTGCCGCGGAGGAGCGTGGAACCAGGGAAACGGCGCGGGGCCCGTCTAAGAGGGGCGAGATGGGCCCCCTACGTCATATTCCCTATGGCCATGTCACCGTTGGAGGGGGCCCAGCGGTACAGATGGGGAGGTGGGGCGTCGCCTTCCCCCGAAGCAGACGACATCGCCGGCGCTGTCAACATGCAGAACGGGCCGCACACGATGAACGGCTGCCATGTTCAGGTCCGCCTGCAAGGGAAGCCCTGTGTCACCCTGGTGGACACGGGGTGTACGGCAACGCTGGTGAACTACAACATGATGCCAGAGGGAGCGCTTCTGGAGCAGCCAGCGGACCAGCTGCTGAGGACAGTATCCGGTGAGTTGATGCCGATGAGGGGAAGGGGTCCGTGATGATAACTGTGGGGGGACAGACAGTGAACTTTCCGGTATGGGTAGTAGAATGGCGGGGCCCTGTATCTTGGGGGAGGACTACTTGATGCTAAACCAATGCACAGTAGACCTGGGAAAGAGGACACTCACGTTCGCAGGGGGGCCAGTAGTTCAGATGGGCCACCCTCCCACCGCTCCAGGGGAGCAACCAAACGTCAACGGCACCACAGTGTACCGCGTCATGGTTGAGCACGGGCCCCACGCGGAGCCACAAAAGAGACTGTGTTGGACATGTGGGAAACCGGGGCACTTAGCGAGAGGGTGTCGCAGCGGTCCCGGGGAACAGACCAGGTACGCGGGACAACGACATGGACAGCAGGGAGCCTGCTGGGCATGCGGTGCGATTGGACACCTGGCCAGAGAGTGTCGAAAGGCTGTCGGAGACCGGGGGACAGAGGGAGAAGAGAGACGCGCAGGCGGCGGGCAGGTGAGACTCTGCTGGACGTGCCGTTCGCCTGAGCACTTAGCCAGAAACTGCACTGCGCCCCCCACGGTTGCTGTGCGGAAAGCCGAGGTGGAGATCGAGGCCGGTTGTGTTCCCCCTGCTGTCCTGAACACGCCGCCCCCTGGGGAAGGGGGGCAGGAGGACGACCGAGTGCAGGAGGTGGAGGAAGACGAGGAGGACTGTCCAGAGGTGGATCTAGAGGACGATGGCGTAACCATCATGGATGTCGTCGTGCGTGAGTGGAAACGCAGGCAGGCGGAGGACGCGGAGATCGGTCCGGTGCTTGCGTGGGTGGCGGCCGGACGCCGGCCCCCCGTGGAGCAGACTCACATGTTTTCCGGTGACACGAAAGGACTGTGGAACATGTTTTCCGACCTGCGGCTGGATGAAGATGGGCTGTTGGAGAGAACAGGGCACGGGGTAAAAGGGAGGCAGACCCCAGGGGTTGGTTGTGCGGTGGGCGCACAGGGGCCGTACGGGGCATGACGACCCTGAGAAGATGCTCCGAAATGTTCGTGCACTTTTCTACTGGGCCGGACACGAGGAGGACGTGTGGAGATACTGTAGTGCGTGTGATGGCTGTGGGGCACCGAGGGGGGACCGGGCTGAGTTACACTGCAGATGACTAACCCCACTGGGGGTTGAGCAGGAATAGAGTGCTTCAGGTGGGACAGAAGCTTTAAAAGGGGGGATGGAAATGGTGGTTTAAATGAATGTGTAAAGAAGAAAAGAGAAATAAGGTAAATGTTGGGGTCAAATGTTGAATTGAAGTGAAAGTGAAAATGAGTGTAAAAGGAAAGGGGGAAAATGTCAATGATGTAGATGATGGTGGTGGAACGGGAATTAAGTGGTGTGTGGAAAAAAAGGAAAGACTGTTGTTGGGAATTAGAATTTGATGTGGTGACGGGAAAAAAGATGTTGAGGAAAAAAGTTATTGTTGTGTTTTGGTACAGGGGGGGATGTGTGGGTTGTGGGTGTCAACGTGGGCGTTGACTTATTGTTGGGCGGGGAAGTATGTAGCGATCCAGGTAATCCAGGTATTACATGTAATGTGGTGTGCAATAGAAGTGTCTAGATTGCAGCTAGGAACTGATGTGTGGGAGTGTTACCGAGGGGGAACACTAGGCTGGTGGGAGACTTCCGGGGAACACAGAGCATGCGTGTGTCAGTCTCCAGATACCGCCAAAAGGAGAAGCTGCTAGCTAGCTTTGGGTGTAGCAACCACCAAGAGTTGTCTGATAACTAGCTGTGAATAAAGAACCCTGTACCAACTCAAGTCTCCGGTTCCTTGGCGAATTAACGATTCGCTACAATATCTAAACGAGATTAGCTATATAACTAAAATGAAAAGAAATTGCTAAATTAAATTGGGGGGAAATACATTTGAATGATTTTGCTTGATACAACTGAGTGTCCACTGTCCAGACAGCAGTTGTTAATGTAGACTACTGAAGGGCAAAGTAGTCCCAATTTAAATGGACTAGAAATTGAACGCACTCCTAGTGTGGTTGTCATCATCCTCCTCCTCATCATTGTTTTTTTCCCCCTACCGTGCCTTGTTGGTTTGCCCTCGAGGTCTCTCCCACGCTTCTAGGGCTCGCAGACG
Source organism: Poromitra crassiceps (assembly GCF_964638095.1). NCBI lineage: Eukaryota > Metazoa > Chordata > Actinopteri > Beryciformes > Melamphaidae > Poromitra > Poromitra crassiceps. The sequence goes on from NC_139623.1 coordinate 64,296,137, forward strand.
CAGCTCAGTCACTGCATGACCTCGCCCGCTCAACTGCAGTTGAGCCAACTGCCGCCCAATTATATTAGTAAGATGGGCAGAAAATTAATGATATAGGGAGCAGGTTCAGTTTTTATGTTCCAAAATGGAAAGAAAAATGAACACTAAATTATGTGGAAAAACTAAAACTTGACTACAAGAGAATACCAGTAGTCTGAAAAACTAAACCTAATGTTAGCTAACGTATCATTAAAATTGTAAATTGTTAACACACTGACTTGAACTCAACTGAATTAGGGATTAACAATGAAGTTGAAATAAAAAACGTCTAAATTAAAAACAGGGTGACATTCAGTGACTAACACATTAGAGGAAAAAGGGAAAACGATGACTATGCTGTTTTAGAAAACAAAGGTTAGCTTTATTAGATCAAATATGTTACAACAAACATGATCAAACCATTTCAAATCAGAGTAACCTCTGGACAGAACCATGCCTTGACCTTGCAGGGATAGGACTCTATGTTGAATCATGCCATGTTTCCATGCTAATGTTTTATCAAATTAAATCCCTTAACCCAATCAAATCAATAGATTACTTAAACACTCCATTCAGAGAACGTATATGAGGAGCTTGTTGTTTTTATTGTTTATTCATTTATTTAATGTCTCTTTGGACAGCAACACACTTACACCACAGTTTCTTTGCCGGCCACTGTGCAGCTCCACTGGAGGGTTAGTGCATTGCTTATGGGCAATTCCATGATGATTGTTGAGGGAAAGGACAGGTTTAACTCCTTTACATCCCACATCTGCAACAGATTCAGCCAGTCCCTGGATTCGAACCGATGACCTTCCAGTCACGAGCCTGGAACAAGCCGGGCTCACAGGCGAAACCTGATGCATTTAAAACAGGAGTGCTGACATCCATCCCACCTCACTCGCCTCACACAGCAAGCCTGCTATGATATCCAAAATGTTCATCTGCACCTGTAGAAAAATAGACATTTATTTTTTGTGCAAAATGACATTCCTCTTCTACAGTCAGAGGATTACAGTAAAGAAGAGAAGGTAGGTGAGTCAACAATTAAAAGAAATCAGGAGGTCTGGCGATCCCAATTCAAAAAACAATTTGAGTATAGCGAGAATAACATGCTTCTTCCTCCACTTCTTCTTCTTCTTAATCTGTGGATGGGCGATGTGCTGCTGAAGGTCATGCTAGATGGAGGCTGGAAGATGGTTCCAAAGAAGAGGAGCTGAAGGCTCTGCCTCCCATTCTATGAGCAATATAACTATTGACCATGTCAATAAATCACTCTTTACAACACAAACATCCCATGTTAGGGCATGGTGTCTCGGTGCGTCGGGCCCAGGGTATGGCGGTGGGAACAGGAAGTGCTGTGGATTACAGAGTGGTGCGCAGCAGTCGCATGACACGTTGGTACAGCTGCTGGACGACCAACACTAGATTCCTGAGAGAGAGAGAGAGAGAGAGAGAGAGAGAGAGGAATGGTAACTCTTCCAGCATTCTACATAAAGTATTATTTGCAGATGACACAAATCTATTTTCATCTCACAAAAATCTAAATGACCTGCAAAACAATGTAAACGAAGAACTGGTTAAGGTGAACATTTGGTTTAAATACAATAAACTATCTTTAAATGTAAGCAAGACTAATTTTATTGTCTTCCGCTCAAACAAAAATCAAAATAATGTTGAAGATGTCTGTATTAAAATAAACAATCTGGTTATTGAGAGAGTGAAGTCCACCAAATTCCTGGGGGTTCATATTGATGAACATTTAAACTTTAAGCGTCATATTGATGACTTAACGAAAAAACTGTCTAAATATGCTGGCTTATTTTTTAAGGTGAGACACTTTCTTCCATTGGAAGCACTTCTAACCTTATATCGGTCCTTATTTGAGCCCCATATTAACTATTGTAATATTATTTGGTGCAATACCTTTCCCAGTTATCTCATGAAACTACAGACTGTACAGAAAGAAGTCATACGTGCCATTTCATGGTCGAAGTTTAATGCCCATACTGATCCTCTCTTCCAGCGCTATAGTCTTCTGAAGCTGCCCGAAAGTAATGTCTTTCACAATGCATGTGTTATGTATGATGTGGTGCATATGAAAGTAATGTCTTTCACAATGCATGTGTTATGTATGATGTGGTGCATATGAAAGTAATGTCTTTCACAATGCATGTGTTATGTATGATGTGGTGCATATGAAAGTAATGTCTTTCACAATGCATGTGTTATGTATGATGTGGTGCATATGAAAGTAATGTCTTTCACAATGCATGTGTTATGTATGATGTGGTGCATATGAAAGTAATGTCTTTCACAATGCATGTGTTATGTATGATGTGGTGCATATGAAAGTAATGTCTTTCACAATGCATGTGTTATGTATGATGTGGTGCATATGAAAGTAATGTCTTTCACAATGCATGTGTTATGTATGATGTGGTGCATATGAAAGTAATGTATTTCACAATGCACGTATTATGTATGATGTGGTGCATTGTAATGTCTTTCACAATGCATGTGTTATGTATGATGTGGTGCATATGAAAGTAATGTCTTTCACAATGCATGTGTTATGTATGATGTGGTGCATTGTAATGTCTTTCACAATGCATGTGTTATGTATGATGTGGTGCATTGTAATGTCTTTCACAATGCATGTGTTATGTATGATGTGGTGCATATGAAAGTAATGTCTTTCACAATGCATGTGTTATGTATGATGTGGTGCATATGCGAAACAACTGACTTTGTGACCTTGTTCCAATTTATGTTCACTCACACACACATCAGACAAGAAGGAAACATATTATAAGGGGGAAAAAGCGTAAGCTTAAATGTACGAGCTTCAGTACCGTTTGCAGAGTTCCACAACTGTGGAATGAACTTGAGGACACCTTAAAAATGTCAATATCTGTGCCTGTCTTTAAAAAGAGATTAAGGCAGCAGTTGCTGCAAAAATACAAATGTAATTGAGGAAATATGTTCTGAGATCATCATTAATTTTAAAGTCTTATTTTAACCTCTAGGGTTTTTATGTTTAGTGTTTACTGTAGGTAGTGTATGTATTTTACGTGTGTGTTATTTTTGTTTCTTAGGTGGAGGCTCAAATAAGCCCATACGGGTTTCCTACCTCTTCCTGCACTGTCTGGACTACTTGTTGTCTTTTGTCATATTTTATGCATCTTAAACTGTGTAATGTGTGGGTGTGTGTGCACGTGCAAAATAAATAAATAAATTCATTCATTCATTCATTCATAGGAACAGGATAAAAGAAGAAGAGAGTGGGAGAGAGAGGGTGGGAGGGAGGGAGGGGATAAGGGAGATAGAGAGAGACTTGTGTGTTCACATCAAATATGTTCTGAGCGGTTTATTTGAGCTCTGCAATGTTTCTTCCTATTGTTTGTCCAGATGAGAACGATGACCTTTGAACTCTGGTGTCACCAGATAACTGCAGAGTCTCAGGGGCTGTTCACATAATAGTGTTTTTTCCCCAACCGCCAGGACCCTTTTCTCATTAAAAGACATGGGAAGCAGCTGCAAGGCGCAAAAAAGGTGGCCGCTCCCACGGATATAAACAAATGGTATCTAGGGATGTGCCGGTATGAGTTTTTGATGGTATAACCTTGAACAAAAATACCACGGTTTCACGGTATCACAGACTAAAATAGCTACATGAAATATATTACAATTTAAAATATATTAAAAAATAAATAAATAAAACAAATTGAAATTAAATTATCTTTAAAAAAATAAGAGAATACAGCATATTTATTTTTTTATAAAATAAAATCGACTTTTCTTTTTTTAGAGAGAGAGTTACACACAGAATTTACATGCAGACCCTGAAGGTTGCTTCTGCAGCTGCGAGGGTTTTCTCTGCTCTCGGTTAATGTCACTATATTCTTCATCGCAGTGGGTCATTACCATCGTCATAAAAAGATGGACGTCTGGTCTGGTCCCGTTCAGTGAAGCATGAAGTGGAGCATGTTAGATCGCCGCTCTGGCGGCAGGTACAGTAGGCTATAGGTCACAAGGCCCACCTCCCCATGTTAGTGGATGGGGAAATGAACAACCGAAACAATCACAGTACACGTCAGATAATTTTTTCCCAAAGGTGGTTTGTATCATTTTAGATAGTTCTTATCATGCTAATGCCTGTGCAAGTGGTAATTTTTCTGATCAGTTGTTTTTAATTAGTTATTTGACGTATAAAAAGGGATGATTGACAGCTGTGGCAGCCAGTCTCAAGCCGTCATTGGCTGGACAGGCTCTTCATATTATAGATCTAGCATCATAGACAAGACACAGTAGCCTACTGCTTGGTAAAACGGCTTGATCTGTTATCTACCAGACCGCAATAAAAAATACATTGTTTTGAGAAAGCTGCGCAAGGAAGTAACGTTGGTTGGGGACTGAAGTAGTAAGTTCAGAAAATATGTGTTTTATTAGTTACTCCAGCTACGTTATCGGTTATTTTAATACATCAATGGTTTTAACGGATGCCAGCTAGCATTAGGCGCTTGTGTTAGCCGGCTTTTATTAGCTTCATTCTTTAATGTCAGCATAACTACCAACAATCTAACAACCGACAGCTGATAACAGACACATATTTTCAGAACTTACCAGGTTGTCCAACTGCCTGCGTATGTCAGGAAATGTGTTTTAACGTCACAACTCCCGGGTATAAAATGAGGCCTACGCAATACCAGCCATTAGCTAATAGCTAACGGGTTAGCCTGTCGCAAACAGACACTCTAGTCACTAGAGGTTTTATTTGGGGTGAAGCACGAGGAGAGTATTTAGCCTATATGGATATCTCTGGGAAGTGCTTTTACTATGGGTATGTTCGCAAGCTCCTCTCCTCATAGCTGTTGTATAAGGATACAGAAGAGACAGGCAGCTGGATAACGTTAGTTAGAAAAACGACCCGACTGAGATAAAGCAGCACTGGGCTGCCCAGTAAGTTACAACGTAACCAAAGGTTCAGTTCGATTTCACCTGTTAAACCAAAATTTGTTACAAAATGAATTAAATCATAACGTTAATCAAATGCTACGGAAACATGAGCTAATCAACAGAGCTGCAAACATCAGTTCATTGGATAATAATTTCCCCCTGTATGATAGTTTGTTACCCAGAGCACCCCGGAGTCTGGCTGCTAGGATCAATCTCCGACAACGAAATTCAGATTTCCGTACGGGTGTCATTTTGATAAACTGACCTCGTAGTGGGAATCTACATGGTTAATTTTTGCAAGACAAAAATGATTAGAACTGAAAGTGTCATATTTACAGAGCTAGAGAGGATTGACTATAACACACTGTGCGCAAATCTAGAAACAGCAGCTCTACATAAGAAAGATTAGAGGGGATAGAGAGGGGGAGGGGGGGCTCAGACGAGGTTTCAACCCAAAAGAGCTACTGCGCAGACTCTGGTTCTCTGATCTGAGAAGATTTTGGCTTCAATAGACCATACAGGGAGGAGATAGGCACGCTCTCTCCATTCATATTATATCTCAATGGTCATTACCTGCTGTACACTTAACGTGCACTAGTTCTGCTTAGAACACGGCTCTCTCGAATACTCGATTCTGATTGGTCAATCAACAAGATTCACCGGTCATTATTTCTCGACAACCGACCGCTGCTCTGCCACACCTGGATTAATCAGTTGATAAAGAGCCTTTTGCCAGCAAACACTACTAATTAGGCCAACCAGTTGCAGCTGTGGTGTCTTGTGTGCCAATTACGAATGAAACCGCTTTGTCTTGAAAACGCTATTAAAAAATCTATTTGAATAATTATTTTTGTCAGATTATTGAATGATTTAGTTGTAGGCCGTGTTCTAAGCGGGATAATGTATGGTGAGCCGGTGATTACTGGAAATAATGACCTTCAGGTGAATGATTAAGCCCTCCGCTTCGTCGGTCATTATTTTGCCAGTAATCACCGGCTCACCATACATTATCCCTTACATAATCACCTGCAGCTCTCTCCTTCTTTTACCCACTTTCTCACTAATCACACGGCTGTTTCCATCCATTCCATTTTCTACTCACTTAGCTTAGTTAGCTGTTAGCGGTGGCTGCTGTCTCTCCCTCAGGTAAGATGTTTATGTTTAACCTTATAACGTTGCTGTATATTTGGAGGTGGGAGAAGTCTCCCGCTAGTGTTGATGTCCAGTGTGACTGTGAGTTTCTTTGTTTATTTGCTGCGTCATGTGTAACGTTAGTTAGACACACAGACAGTTAGCACACGCACACAAACAGACTTATATATAAGAAATATATAATTGCACCCTTTTGCGGTTATGTAACGTGCTGACATCGCGATTGCGATTATGATTCGATTAATATATAAATATCATCACAGACTCACCGAGCCCCGACGGAGAAGCAGTTGTTGCGGTTGGGGTTGAGGCAGAAGAGTGAGGCCACACAGTACACACAGCACAACAACATGGACAGCAGCCGTCTCTTTAAAGACATCTTCAGTCTGCAAGGGAAGAATCACAACCAGTCACACTCATCTCTCTGCACACATCAGTCTGTCACACTCATCTCTCTGACACACATCTGTCAGTCTTCTCTCTGACACACATCAGTCTGTCACACTCTTCTCTCTGACACACATCTGTCAGTCTTCTCTCTGACACACATCAGTCTGTCACACTCTTCTCTCTGACACACATCTGTCAGTCTTCTCTCTGACACACATCAGTCTGTCACACTCTTCTCTCTGACACACATCTGTCAGTCTTCTCTCTGACACACATCAGTCTGTCACACTCTTCTCTCTGACACACATCTGTCAGTCTTCTCTCTGACACACATCAGTCTGTCACACTCTTCTCTCTGACACACATCTGTCAGTCTTCTCTCTGACACACATCAGTGTGTCACACTCATCTCTCTGACAGTCTGTCACACTCTTCTCTCTGACACACATCAGTCTGTCACACTCATCTCTCTGACAGTCTGTCACACTCTTCTCTCTAACACACATCAGTCAGTCATCTCTCTGACACACATCAGTCTGTCACACTCATCTCTCTGACAGTCTGTCACACTCTTCTCTCTGACACACATCAGTCTGTCACACTCATCTCTCTGACAGTCTGTCACACTCTTCTCTCTGACACACATCTGTCAGTCTTCTCTCTGATACACATCAGTCTGTCACACTCTTCTCTCTGACACACATCAGTCTGTCTCTGTGTCAGCTGTGCAGAGACATATCACAACCAGTCAGACTCATCTCTCTGACACACATCAGTCTGTCTCTGTGTCAGCTGTGCAGAGACATACTGTATCAACAAATAAAGTGATGGATTTCAATAGCAGTTGTTTTATCTACTTTACCAGCCAAATATGAATTCAAGATGATTTTACCCTTTCACGCATCATGTCCACCTGAGTGGACGGAAATTAAAATGTATTTTTGAAATCATAATAAATGTTTTTTTTTGTCAAAGTTGCACATAGGCCAATGAAGTGGACGTTAGAGCATCACCCTATACACTGCCACCCAGTGGCCAGCCGTTGGAACTGCACCTAAATTGACCAACACCCAAGATGGCCGACAGAAATAAAAACATGCCAAGCTGCTCAGGTATATCCAGCCAATCCGTCTATGGAAGCAGACACTTGCAGGTAAAACATTTTGTTTTACATCAAATAACATCTAAAAAGCAATATAGTTGTGAAAATGTCCAAGTATTGATTTTATTTAGTGAGGAAATTGCGATTGATCGTCTGTCCAATACATTGGCCCTTGTGCGTCACTGGCTCTATTTCAACTACAATTCATGCTATTACTGCCACTTTTTTTCTATTTTTTATTTATTTGTTCTTTTCATGCCTAAAGATAAATAGAAACACTTGGGGAAAAAATCCTGACTGAGGCTTTCATAATTCATGCATCAAAGGGGTTTTAATAGCCATAGTGAGTATTATCATCTTATTACAAAGGAGGAATTTTTCTTTGTGCAGTATGCAGTGCAGCAATCACAGCAATAGGAAAATATGGACCAGACAGAAAGACAATCTTCAAATGATGAATAATAAATTATAAAGTGCAAAGTATAAGTCCACGTAAAATGTCAAGTAAGTCCTCTTAAGTCAGTGATTCCCAAACTGTGGGCCTCGGCCCACCAGAGGCCTGCGGAGGTACTGCAGGTGGGCCGCCAGGAGCATTTTCTTTTTTTAGGCGGACATTTTTGGACAAATACAAACTACCAAATGGACTGTACTTGACTAGAAAGGTACTTGACTACAAAGGTTGAATAATACACTAACAAACTAGGTTAGACCACCCAAATCAGTGTTTTTATTTCACTATTACATCCTGGAAGTTGGCGCTAATGGGGTGCCGCGTTAGCATACTCCATGACCACATACATGAAACTGTTAGCATTTGAGCTACAGTAATGCATTGTAACATTTTAACAGCAACATTAATGTGATTTGGGCGATGTACCCCAGCCTGCAAGCTTTCCAACCATGTCTAATTTGAATTCAATCTAGTTAAAAGCAAAGAAAATTGCAGTGCATTGTTTGGAGAGTAGGAAGTGAAATGCGTGTGCATTTTCTTTTCAAGATCACCTGTCAAATCCCACTTTAACCCCTGTGCACGCAAATATTTCTGATGAGTAAGGGGGAGAAAATGTTGGCAATCTGGCTTTTAGCTATTTCGCAGATTTTTTGTATTATTAATTAATGGATTATTAATTTGCTGTATGCCTATGTTCACATGCTCTGTTAATGAAATAAAAATATATAGGGAAATATATCTTAGTTGCATGTGCTGATCAGAGCTTTTATTTATTTTATTTAGCCTTCATTTAAACAGGTAAAATCACATTGAGACCGAGGTCTCATTTACAAGTGCGACCTGTTCATACAGCAGCTCATACAACAGTTACACATGTAAAGACAGCAACAATACAATCAACCGTCAAACAATAATAAGTTAAAAACAACATAAAACATAAAGAGTTCTGATTAAAGGGTTCGGTGGGCCCCGGAAGATTTTCTGATTTCAAGTGGGCCCCCAGTATTCTTAAGTTTGGGAACCCCTGCCTTAAGTGATATATAATGGGGGGGGGGGGGGGGGGGGGGGGGTCCGTGGGATGAGATCCTTTAAAGAGGTTAGAGACCCCAATCAGTCAATGTGTAGGTGAATTATGGGGGAACTGGATTTTCACATTAAGACACTTACATATACACTACAGTGACTTCTGCTCTGTGAAGGTTAAGGTTATGTGAAGGTTAAGTATACATTTAGCAAAGGAATTACCCTGCTCCATGCTCTTTAAGTGTCTGTGAGATAATGTCCATGGTGGGACCTCATTCGTTGCATGATGGGGCTCTGAATGATGGCTGATTAACAGATTATACCAAATTTACAAATTTGCCAGATTGTATGTAGAAATCTTACTTACAAATTATAATGTATGAGCACAACGTTAGAAGCATTCATTTTCCCTATTATTTTTCAGGTTTGGGCATTTGTCTTTTACTCTGAGATCCTGAAACACACACATGTGCTCAGTTTTTGAATTATGAATAAATCATAGATGTTTTATACAAATCTTGTTCCTTTCAGACCACTGATGTATTCCTGCTTTTTACAAGGTTTCTACACATTTTCAATAAAAAAAATGCCATACTTTTTTACAGACCTTGATTTGTTTTGACGATTTTGTCTGGTGTTCAATATGTTGACACAATTTGGCCTGCTAACTAGGTCATATCATTGTATAGATTACAGTTGTTCTTCACAGCCACAAATATCAGAATATGAGGTATAAGAGCATCCCTCTATCTGAACATTCTTCACATCAACAAGAACTGTGGACTCTAAGTGGGTCGACAACAACATCAAAGCTAGAATTATGTGTGTATCAGACCTGAACCACATTTCCCATACTTTTTCATGCCCCCCCCCCCCCCCACATTTCCCATACTTTTTCATGCCCCCCCCCCCCCCCCCCCCCCCCCCCCACACACACACACACACACATTCAATTCAATACTTTTCCAGACTTTCCAGACGTGTGTAGGAACCCTGACTACAGTTTGCAGGTTACAGTGTGGAACTGAGTTAAATACCTGTTCCCCAACGCAACACATTGCCCTTCTCCATCACCTGAAAACACTCATCAATCATCACCTTAGCAGTCCAGTCGACTTGTAATCTTCAGAAACAGCTTCTTTCCTACAGGTCCACCCTCCAAATCCAGAAATGTCCTCCCTGTGGTCTAAAGCACACACAGCAAGGTCTTGGAGAAACGTCCAGGTCAAGGCAGCGTCAGAAGAAGCAGAGGCGGAGGTGTAAACAGGGTGCTGCTTGGTGCTGCCTGCTGGGCAGCAGAACTGCTGAGCCACACTTTGTTTTGAAAGGCCCTGAAAGGTCTAGCAGTGGTGAATAACATTCCTACATTGTATGTCTGTTGGAGCTACTGAGTTATTCAGGGTTGGGGAGGGGTGAGGTGTGTGTGTGCATGTTAGGGAGGGGTGAGGTGTGTGTGTGCATGTGTGCATGTGCGTGTGTGTGTGTGTGTGTGTGTGTGTGTGTGTGTGTGTGTGTGTGTGTGTGTGTGTGTGTGTGTGTGTACTCTGGACTGGTTGGGATTATTGGGTTGAGGAGTGAGTGTGTAAAAATGGTACCACATGAAATACATATGACATTAACCAATGTTTTCTGCAGAAGAAAGATTGTGATTGGTCAATAAAGTGAACGATGACATGACACACTTCTTGCTATGCAGATGTTCATTCAAGGATTTGAAAGACACTTGTAGTAGGCTAGCATGACTGGCCGCCTCTGGAAACTCCTGAAACTCCTGAAAGTCCTATAGCTACAAACATTTCAACTAACCATTGTTGATGTGAAATGAAGACAGATTAAGCAACATGGCTGATTTCTCACCTCACATTTTTTCAGAAACACATTTCGGTGAACCGTTTTCGTAATATAAGAGTTTCCAAACGAGTCACCATGTTTTTCAAGTTTGGCTGAGGCTTTTGTCATCCGGAAGTGGGCGTGGTTTCATCTAAACTGAGGGACCTAACCCCACCTCTGATCCTAACCCCAACCAATCATCACTCCCCATGCCTAAGATATAAAGGTAAAGGTAAAGTCCCACTGATTGTCACACAATGTGTGACATTTGTTCTCCCCATTTGACCCATTCCCTGGGGGAGCGGTGAGCAGCAGCAGCGCCGCGCTCGGGGATCATATTGTGGCGGAATGAGGCGCACACCAGAGGCAGATCCTTTGGCTTATCAAACTCTTTATTAGCGAGCGAACAGACACACATAAAGGCAGGCACGCCAACACCTCGCTAGCTTCTCCTAGCCTAGCTCTCCCCAGCACGTCTGCTCTCTTCCAGCTCCACACAGCTCTCCCGACCATCCCACTTCCTCCCCTAGTCTCCACCCACTGGCCCTATGCTCCCTTCACTTGCCACTCCAAAACCCCAAACCCCACATGCACAGAACATCATAACAGACAGATACAGTTAGACATACACCCTACTAGCTATCCCATAATACTCCATCTTTCCCCGCGCTACCCTGCCCCCCCCTTTTTAAACCATTTGCCCCCAAATGACACCCCAAAACAACCCTTACATCAACCCTTATAAGCCATTCAACATTTTTCATTTCAAACAGAACATTTCCCCTTTTATTCCCCCCCCCGCACATCACATCCCCAAGTCCCTCGTGCATCTAGCCCACCTCCGTTTCTGATGTTACCATGGCACAGGTGGTCCTACCCTTCCCCACTCAACAGTTTTGTCCCCCCTCCTCGCACCGCACTCAACACAGCAAAGGCAGTAGTCCTCTACCTCTTCCTCCATCTGCACCCAGTAGAAATGTCGACAAAGGTGGCTGAGTGTCTCTTCAGGCCCGCGATGCCCCTGACCGCTGCGGCCCCTGTGCGCCCCCCGTAGCACCAACCCCCGCAGGCAGCTGGGCACAACCACGACTCTGCCACTCTTCCCGTGCCCTTCCAACCCCAGAATCCCCGACTCCCACACCCTCAGGTCCGGAAACAACTCCCACAGTCCCTTCGTGGTACTTGAACACATGCCAACCTCCTCCACGGAAGGCCGGCGTCCGAACGCCACCCACTTGCGCACCGGTCCAACGCTAGCGTCCTCCGCCTGCGTATCCACTCCTCCACATCGACATCCCCCATAGTCACGTTCTCATCCTCCACCTGTAGACGCTTGTCCTTTCGCCCTCCACCAGGGGGCGGCGAGCTCAGGTCAGCGGTGGGAACACAAATGGACGCCATCTCACTCTCCACCCCGGGCCTCCGCACAGCACCAGCGGGGGTTGTGGAGCAGTTGGACTGGGCCGGCTCTTCCGACATTTGCACCACTGGTACCTCAGGAAACACAATCGTCCCGACCTGAAGAACTGGCTCTTCCCTCTGGTGGCTCACCTCCTTCCCAGGCTGTGTGTCTCCTCCGTTCCCCACAGTCTCAGTGCACTCTCTGGCTAAGTGCTCAGGCGAACGGCACGTCCAACAGAGCCTCACCCTTCCTCCAGGTGGACCTCCCTCCGTTCGCACTGTCCTTTGATCTCGGGACGCGTCGGGGCACACTCTGGCCAAGTGTCCACATGTCCCGCACGTCCAGCAGACACCTGGACGCGCCCAAAGCCTCTGCTCCCTGGGTCTGGTCCCTCTCCTGGAACCGTAGTGGCACCCTCTCGCTAAGTGACCCACTCTCCCACAAGTCCAACAAGCTGTCCGCGCTGGCTCCGGCCGCTGCTCACCGTGCAGAGTGGCCTCTTTTATTAGCTGCATCAACTTCTCTGCCCAGGCAGGCGTAGCCTCCAACAGCTGTCTGACCCCCTTCAACAAACGGGCTTCCATCTTCCCCAAGTTGGCAGACCACCAGCTGTGCTCCGGAGTTATCAACTCCCGGCGTGCTCCGTCACGTGCCATTCCCCTGTGGTCGTCCATGGCAGCTAGCTAGAAACGGCTAACTGCTAACGCTAAGTCGAGCCTGATTTTTAAGCCAAAACGATCCCACTTCTGACACCAATGTGGCGGAATGAGGCGCACACCGAGGCAGATCCTTTGGCTTATCAAACTCTTTATTAGCGAGCGAACAGACACACATAAAGGCAGGCACGCCAACACCTCGCTAGCTTCTCCTAGCCTAGCCTAGCTCTCCCCAGCACGTCTGCTCTCTTCCAGCTCCACACAGCTCTCCCGACCATTCCCACTTCCTCCCCTAGTCTCCACCCACTGGCCCTATGCTCCCTTCACTTGCCACTCCAAAACCCCAAACCCCACATGCACAGAACATCATAACAGACAGATACAGTTAGACATACACCCTACTAGCTATCCCATAATACTCCATCTTTCCCCGCGCTACAATATGGTGATCTAACCCCCCAATTCCAACCCTTTTTTCGATGCTGAGTGCCAAGCAGGGAGGCAAATGGGTCCCATTTTTATAGTCTTTGGTATGACTCGGCCAGGGATCGAACTCACAACCTCCCAGTTTCAGGGCGGACACTCAGACCACAAGGCCACTGAGCTGGTATATAAGTCATGCCATGCTATTGATGGTTGGAGTTGGTTAATGCATAGTTCTGTGAACTTCTGTACTTAAAAATGTCTGAGTTACTGTCACTGTAAGTAAAAAAACAACAACCATGGCTGTACTTCCCCTCCAGACCAGCAGGTGGCAGTGAGATGCACACACTGCGCATGCGCGTCCCTGACAGCTGTCATGGCGGCGCCCTGTCAGAGGTTTCCTTCGTGGTGAGAGACCGACAGCTACAGACAGGCATAGATCTAACGTTACAGACGGTCTGTGTTTCAGGATGAGGTGAGAGTAGAAGCGCGAGCTGTCTAGGTGAGTTTCCCGTCACACCCGGTCACTCCGCACTTTGTTCCTGGGACTCAACTCCCGTGACGTCCTGTCCACACGGGAGGACGCCAAACTTCACAGTAGAGAAACGTGTGATTATAACATACTAGACTCTATGGTGTGATCTGCTGCGTACAGACTGCTGTACAACACAGCTGTCACTGATCATCCACCAAGCAGCTCTCATTTACATGAACGTTACATGTTCATTCATGTAGGCTAACGAGATGTTTGGCTGTCAGATACTGTCAGACTGCTGCTATCACAGCGAGTCAGCTCTGAGTGACGCTTCAGAGTCTAATGAAGTTTAGTGGGTTAATTTTAAGCCGAGTTTACTATCAGACTCTGGAGGTTGGCCAAAGCTCTTCAGTCTGAAGCCCCGCGGTGTGTCAGTGCCACTGAGCAAAGCAGCAGTGATTTTAGCAGACTTTGAATGGAGCGTGGCGTCGCCCTCTGTCCATACACGGCCCGGCCACATCTACGCGTCGTTTGACGCCGGCTGACGGCCGGTTCACACACACGCCTACGCCTATGCCTACGCCTATGCCTACGCATATAGGCATTAGGCTGGTTTCACACCGACGACCCACGCCTTGCCTTGCCTCAACCCACGCCTACGCCGAGCTGGGCGTGAACCTGTTACACGCTTTTGCGATCACACCGCACACCTTTTGCACGCCGAACCTGGAGCCGAGTCACAAGCGCCTCTCCTCTCTCCCGACTGTATTTTTTCACGTGTTGACCAGAATTGTCATGGGTAGCCTCTAGGTAAAATAAATCTGATATATTTAATGTTCTATTGATGCTGGATATGTATAACCAGGTCTGACTATAGTCGGACATTTTAGAGAGGTGATCTTGCAAGAATATGTGCTGGCACAACAACATTGTCCATCTTGCTTCTTCGGTCGCTATTCTCTCTCATGAAGATTTGTTTGCCGACAGGGAGAAAGCCCCACGTGATAGCCACCCGTCAATCTCTCTCTCGCTCTCTCTCTCTGCTCAATACTGTTGTAAACTCCATTTTATTTTGAAATTCAGTTGACTTTGCCAGTTCCCACGGATATTGTCGCGTTTTTCTTTCATGGCTTGACAGAAAAGCCTGCCTGCACGCGCCTTGTCGGCGTGAAAATAGAACTCTCGCCTATTCGATAAAATCGGCAAGGCACAGGCAAGGCGTGGGTACACGCAGGGTTCACGCTCAGGCGGCCGGTGTACACAGCCTCGTTGACTAAAACGGACGCCTATTTAAAAGCGTGGGTAAAGGCAAGGCATAGGCAAGGCTTGGGTCGTCGGTGTGAAACCAGCCTTACGTCGGGTTCACACACACGCCTAGAGCGACGCTTAAAGCAACGCCTAAGCAACGCCTAAAATTTAGGCGTCCTTGTTAACAGACGAGAGCGTTCACACATACCGCTGCCACGCTGTGCTGAAGCCACGCTCGCGCTGTGCCTACGCTGCGCTGCATTTATCGTTTAGGCGTCTGTTCTATTTTTCAGCTCTAGGCGCGCTGAAGGACTTGGGCCATATTTTCTACCGAGTTTGCCCAAAAGGGAGGGTGGAGCATAGTAGCAGAGGAGAGCTGTCCTTCATGTGTTCCTCTATTAACGTCTTTTCTGTCAGATGTATATATACCCCCCCTGTCTCAATGCAAGTTTCACTCATGGTGTTGATGACTCATAGTCACATGATTACCCGAGGGAAAATAACAATTACAGCGGGCCAGGAAATAGACAGACATCCTCACTTGCACATTACAATAAAAAAGAGGACTCACCCATGCTATAAATCAGATCTGAAAAGTGTAAAAAACCCGCTGCTCATGTGTTCAGCGTAGCGCAGAGCGTGGCGTCCTGTGTGAACGAAAATAGGCGCCAGGCTGCATGAAGCAATGCCTATATGCGTAGGCGTCGATTAAAGCATATGCGCAAGGCGTCGCGCAAAGCGTGTGTGTGAACCGGCCGTTAGGCTCGTTTGAGATGAGCAAATTCTGCGCAGATTCGACCAGCGCCTTGCTTGCCCCATTGCATGATGGTTAGAAAGTTGTCCGACTTGCTCCGTCCTGCCCGACTGCGTGAGTCACGTGACTCTCGCGAGAGCGAGGCGGGCGCAGATTTGGAGCGAGGCGTCGCAGTTGCTCCCCACCAACTGCGCCCGACTGTGGATGACAGAGGATGACGAGAAACGCATCAAGCTGAGCGCCCATTGGTTCAACACAGGTGCATCACAAACCCACAGTGAAGTGTAGAAACTTCAATTTTATATCTATTCCAAGCTGTCACTCCATATTTTACATAAATACCACCTGGAATGCCTACATTAAAATAAAAATAAGGAATCTGAAGATCTGTGTTATTTGAGCAGTGAGTGTGGGTGGTGCTAATGCATGTTTTAATTTGTTTACAAACCGCTGTTAAACCAAACTGTAGAAGAAGAAAAGCAGCAGCAAGTGTGCCGTCGGGGGTGTTCGACTTGTTGATGCCTCGCCTGACTGTGCTCGCCTGCTCTCGCCTGCTTTCCAGGCGAGGCGGCAGTCATCTCAAACGAGCCTATTGCTTCATGCACGCCTGGCGCCTATTTTCGTTCACACAGGACGCCACGCTCTGCGCTACGCTGAACACATGAGCAGCGTTTTTTTTTACACTTTTCAGATCTGATTTATAGCATGGGTGAGTCCTCTTTTTTATTGTAATGTGCAAGTGAGGATGTCTGTCTATTTCTTGGCCCGCTGTAATTGTTATTTTCCCTCGGGTAATCATGTGACTATGAGTCATCAACACCATGAGTGATACATGCATTGAGACAGGGGGGGTATATATACATCTGACAGAAAAGACGTTAATAGAGGAACACATGAAGGACAGCTCTCTTACTATGCACTCATTAATTCGCGCTCCACCCTCCCTTTTGGGCAAACTCGGTAGAAAATATGGCCCAAGTCCACCAGAAACAACAGCCAGCTTGACAGTTCAGTGCGCCTAGAGCTGAAAAATAGAACAGACGCCTAAACGATAAATGCAGCGCAGCGTAGGCACAGCGCGAGCGTGGCTTCAGCACAGCGTGGCAGCGGTATGTGTGAACGCTCTCGTCTGTTAACAAGGACGCCTAAATTTTAGGCGTTGCTTAGGCGTTGCTTTAAGCGTTGCTCTAGGCGTGTGTGTGAACCGGCCGTGACGCTTGGCTGTATGGACGTTTGACGCTTGGTGGGCGTGGAAATCCGGAAGCAGCAGCTAGCTCCCAAGCAGCTAGCTCCCAAGCTAGCTGCTGCTAGATTTACATTAGGCTCGTTTGAGATGACTGCCGCCTCGCCTGGAAAGCAGACGAGAGCAGGCGAGCAGTCAGGCGAGGCGTCAACAAGTCGAACACCCCCGACGGCACAATTCCTGCTGCTTTTCTTCTTCTACAGTTTTGTTTAACAGCGGTTTGTAAACAAATTAAAACATGCATTAGCGCCACCCACACTCACTGCTCAAATAACACAGCCCTTCAGATTCCTTCTTTTTATTTTAATGTAGGCATTCCAGGTGGTATTTATGTAAAATATGGAGTGACAGCTTGGAATAGATATAAAATTGAAGTTTCTACACTTCACTGTGGCTTTGTGATGCACCTGTGTTGAACCAATGGGCGCTCAGCTTGATGCGTTTCTCGTCATCCTCTGTCATCCGCAGTCGGGCGCAGTTGGTGGGGAGCAACTGCGGCGCCTGCTCCAAATCTGCGCCCGCCTCGCTCTCGCGAGAGTCACGTGACTCACGCAGTCGGGCAGGACGGAGCAAGTCGGACAACTTTCTAACCATCATGCAACGGGGCAAGCAAGGCGCTGGTCGAATCTGCGCAGAATTTGCTCATCTCAAACGAGCCTTTTGCTTCTTTGAAAATTGGTGTTAGAGAGGAAGTGGAAGAGGACAGGAAGGGTAGGATAGGTCTTACCCCGCTAGCCGGGCGCTCCTGGCTCATACGAGCGCATTAGCGCCCGGCGAACGTCACGCATTTTCCCATTTTACACTGTGGCATTTTCACGTCTAGGTCTAAATGCCGGCTCCTACCTGAGTCTTCACGTGAAGTGAAGACGCTATCCGATATAAAACACCCTCTTCTTTTAATGACACCTAGTTGTTGCATCCAAATTGTTGCATAAAATCCACTTTTCTGTCTCTCAAAAACCGAAAAGCATTTATCTGGAGCAACTCGAGCAACCCGGAAGTCGTTGTTCCGGGTTGCTTCAGATCAGAGAAGAAGAAGAAGCGGTGCGCCAAATAAATGCTTTTCGGTTTTTGAGAGACAGAAAAGTGGATTTTATGCAACAATTTGGATGCAACAACTAGGTGTCATTAAAAGAAGAGGATGTTTTACATCGGATAGCGTCTTCACTTCACGTGAAGACTCAGGTAGGAGCCGGCATTTAGACCTAGACGTGAAAATGTCACAGTGTAAAATGGGAAAATGCGTGACGTTCGCCGGGCGCTAATGCGCTCGTATGAGCCAGAAGCGCCCGGCTAGCGGGGTAAGGATAGGTCCTAGGACGAGCTCAATTGGCTAGCTTTGTACTTTGTCAAATTCCACCCCACCCCCTCTGTTGCCCACTGTCGCTTCACAAGCCTGCTACGCGTCGTCTGGTCTCCCAGCATGCTTTGCGAGGCGTCGAGCAGCATGTTCAATACAAAGTGGATGGGCAGCAGCGTCAGCCCGCGTCAAACGACGCGTAGATGTGGCCGGGCCGACAGGGGGAACAGCTCGGCAGGGCGGCGGGGGGGGGGGGGGGCTGTTTTGTATTGGAATTGCAGTCTTATATAGTAGTATATATATATATATATATATATATATATATATATATATATATATATGTATGTATGTATATATGTATGTATGTATATATATATATATATATATATATATATATATGTATATATATATATATATATATATATATATATATCCACCTTATTTTTTAATGCCCCGCTGTACAAATAATTATGGGTACAAGGTCCGGTTTAACGTGACTTATTGTTGCAGCTTGCCATTTCCTAAAACGGTATTCTACTTGATTTGAAAAGATGGCCGCCTACACTCCCTTGTACCCTGGCTGAATTGAACATAACTTGGCCAATAAGTATGTAAAAACAAACAGTAATGTCTTTATTTGATGTAGAATGCAGAGGACATGTAACTGTTTTGTTAAACTTGCGTTCCAGGAATATTGTATTTACTGCAGCTGCTCTAAAAAAAACATTAGTGGCGCGTGGCTCAGAGAACTTGTTTGTCCTAGAAGCCACTCGCTTTGCGCCAGAACACAATCGATTTGGGGGTGGAACACGCCAGGATTGGCCAACGCCAACACCAGTGCCCAGAACTGTCAAATCAAATCATCGACATCATCATGGCCCGCCTCCCAGTATTTATCAGTGTATCAGAGTTAGATAGATAGAACGTGACAAATATAGCCACGTTATGGTTATAAACAACAAACTAATGCTGGTGATCCATATGGAAACAGTGTTACTCGAAATGGTTAAAAGTTATATCAATTTGGTCATTCAGTGGCGTTTTACTGCCATGTAACATAGCTAGCTAGCCGCTAACACTGCGCTCTTAAAGGGATATTTATCGACAAGATTTTTGTCAAGCTGGACCTAATTAGTGATTTGCTCCGTTCGCCCAGACGAGTGTCAAGCTGTCAGCAACAAGGGGAGGAGCACACCGGAAGAAAAACCCAGAGGCATCATGGCTGCTAGAAATAAGCTGGATAGGACGAATCAGCTTGACGTCCCTTGCCACCCAGAAATGCAGAACCCTGCGGCAGTTAATAGTAGGAGTTGTGCCAAACAAACATTAATATCTCAAAAACTATACATCACATCGCTTATATTTTGACATTCTGAGTGAGAGCAGAAGTAGCTCAAGAGTTTGATGTATAATATATACATGTCGTGTTAAAGTTGTGTGAACTGTCGCAGTTTTTAAAATGTGAACAGAGTTAGCTGGCTAGAGTGAGACATGCAAGCCTCGCGCCACTTCGGCTCCATAGGGTTCTATTGCCGTTGCCACCCAGTCCCGCGGTTTGTTTACAAAAATGCTGCTCGGCTGATCCCTCGTATATATATATATATATATACTGTATATATATATATTAATGATTAAAATGTGTTTTATATGTTTTATACTGCGATATTTAGGGTTTATGAGCAAAGCAAAGAGGGTGTAGATGTTATTTTTGATGTTTGGTTTATAATAATAAGATAATAAAATATAATAATAAGCTCAGTGTTTCTGCCTGTGTTGCTGTCTGTTGTAGTGTAAAACGACCTGGTGGTGACATGAAAGTGAGTGAGAAAAGGAGAAAATACTATACACAACAGTATAATCCTAATAATCCTAATCCTAATGTTAATTGAAAATGAGATATTCCTTTAAATATGGCTAAAAACATTAAAAAGTCCAAATAACATCCAAATTGTTTTAGCGGGCGCCGCCAAAAGTCCCTTCCTTGCAGCACCCCCTGCTTAAAATGACTTCCAGCGGCCCTGCAGCTGTGAGCGGAAAACAAACGCGTTACCTGCCTGCAATGTTTGTATGATGTGAATACTGTGTGTAGACTGGTGACCATAAAATAGATATATGGGAAAACCTAATATATATATATATATATATATATATATATATATATATATATATATATATATATATATATATATATATATAATACTGTGTGTAGACTGGTAACCATAAAATAGATATATGGGTAAATTAAACTGTAATAAATGGTTAAGAGATGTGATTGATTAACCAAGCTAGATACTTTTCTGATGATACCAATTGATTTCATTATTTCATTACAGACAAGATGATGAATGTCGTTTATCCAATTCAGTTTCTCATCAATCAGAATTCAAAGGAATCTGGTAGATGCGACCTGAAGGTATTAATTCCCATTGACTACGATTTTGGCACTATTAAAAAACCCATCATTAATGGTATTGGTTAAACCTGTTAAAACTTTACTTCCTGCTTTACAACCTCAAAACAGTTGCTGTGACAAGAGTCTATAGCACATGTGGCAAACTCAAGGCCAAATACGGCCCGTCGGGCCCAGCACCTCATTTTATGTGGCCCGCGAGAGCTAGCAAACAATACAATTTGCACAATACAATGCTTCACAATACGGCTCAAAATAGCTATTGTTAAATTGAATAATAGTTGCAGGCTAATAGTTGTCTATTGCCATTGTTTGTTTCCCTATAATTCAGCTTTCAGAACTAGTTATTTAAGTTAATACTAAAAAACTATAATAATAGAATCAGAGGTAATTATGAAATATGATAACACGTAGGCTTGATACATTTATATATTTATGTCAAAAAAGCTCACAAACGTCTCTCCTTTTTAACTCATTCAGGGCCAGTTTAGGACTGCCAATATTTAGCACAGGCCAAAGATTTTCATAATTGTTGGTCATCTTTCAAGACCCACAGTAAATTATCTATTAGCACCAGAGTGATTTGCAATACCTCAAAATGAAGATGTACGTCTCTGGGTTCACCAGGAAAAAAAAAGTGAGCTTTTAGCATGTTCTGTACTCTACTTATAGCCATTTATATACACCCTGTTTTCCCCCAGAAGGTCTCCATGAGAAAATAAACAGGAGAAAAGGCAATTTTTGTAAAAGGGCACAATCTCAGGCAGAACTCACTCTCAATTCTTTTATTTTGAACTGTATTGACATCAGACATGTAAATATTATTCGTTAGGACACAAATGACAAAAAAAATAAATATATATATATATATATATACACATGAAGTGCTTTTTTTTTACATTCAACAATACAGTTTACTCGGTGTGAGTGAGTGTGCAGACAGACAGACAGACAGACAGACAGACAGACAGACAGACACACCGACAGACAGACAGACAGACAGACAGACACACACACACACACACACACACACACACACACACACACACACACACACGATCCCCCTTTTAGATTTCTAACCCCACATAGGATAAGCAATAACCACGCCCTGTGGCGCTGGGATTGGCCAGGAGCAACACTGGAGGGCACGCAGCCCAGCGATTTCATGAACCAACTGAGAAGGACAGCGGGCTGCTGTGACTGCCTTCTGCCCGCTGCTGCCTAGCTGTTCCTGTGTTTATTTTGATTTGTTCTGGTACACCCGTCCTCGTCCATGTCTCCCTGTCATATCCTCTCTGCTATTTGATCGTTCCCGTTTTCCCCTCGGCTATTCAACACGTCCTCACCGCCCTCGCAAACTGATCGATCATTTCCTCATTCCTCCGATGATCAAACACATCTCTTGATTACTTTCTCCCGTTTTCTCCTGGCTGGCACAGAGGAAGGCGACTCCAGCTCGTGCAGCGCGCCGAGGGCGTTTCAATGGCGTTTCTCCTGTCTGCACAAGGAAGCGTTACCCGTTTTCTGCTTTTCCTCTTGCTCAATTTCAAAACAACAGCTGCGGTATGTGTTTGTTCACGTGTTGTCTTAGATGCTAGGGACCTGATACCATGTGACAGGCTGGGGAAGTGTTTTAACTATGCGCTGCACGAATAAAAACAAAAACACGTCAAACACGTCATTGGCCCTCTGGGCTATTCCTGATAACACGTCAAAGACGTCATTGGCCCTGAATGAGTTAAGAAAGCTCCACAACCTTAAACGTTTACTATGCAACTATTTCATAAAAAAACCCATTATATAATTATACAAACGTTTCCCCTCAAAACGATAACTTCTGGCCCATATAATAGTGTGGCAGTGTGTTTCAGGGAGTTCCCTAAGTAGCAGTAACAGATTCTGCCTTTCTTTAGTCTCGCTGGCCAGCCTCCCCTCCCTTCCGGGAGAGGAGTCTGGCAGCACAGGTCTCCATTGTGGGATTACGACGGGCGGCGTTTGGCGGCAGTGCCCTTGAAAAATAGTTTACAACAATCCAACTTGCCATTTTCAGCGTGTAGCAACAAGCTAGCGTGTAGGTTTCTGCCATTAGCTTGCTAGCTAGTTAGCATTGTTGTTTTCACTGAGGCGGCAGGGGACTATTTACAGCGACACACAGGGAGGAGGGAGCGTAAGCCACTCTGATTGACATGGTCGGAGCCAATGACAGAGCTTGTAATAAGCCGGGAGCGGACATCCAGCAGCGACTGAAACAGTCGCTCCAGTGGGGAGCAGCTGTAGAGCAGGGGAGGGTTTATCCCAGTAGCCTGTTTCCGTGCAGCCAGACGACTCTCACGGAAGGGAGAGGAGGCTGAAGAGAGAGACTAGTGTTCTTTTACGAACCAAAAACAATTCTGCCGTTAATTTTTTAATAGACATTTCGTAAAATGTTATAAAAATAGTTTTACTTAGTGAAACCAAGCGATTCAGCTATATTTAGACTCAGGAGAGACCATAGAACATTTCACTCGGACAAAAAAATACATTTGTTTTCCCCCCCCTCAGATGAGTGTTGTGGCCCGTCTTGTGCGGAGGGCACGGCCTCTCGCCTGGCGCTGTGACCCGGCTCTGCTATGTGCCGCCCCCCTGATGGACACGCCTCTCCTCCAGCTCAACAGGAGCCTCGCCACCAAACAGGTGAGATGCCCGAAACCAGGTCAGACATAGACAGACAGGAGGCTTCACTCTGCTCTGACTTTAACATTTTATTGATTTATTGATTTATTTTTGGTCATTTTATGTAAAAAAAAAAAAAAAAAGAAGACGACGTTTTTATGTTGTTTTTTTGTCCGTTTTTGACAGGTTTCTGTGTTTTTGTTAGGGGTGCAACAGATCACAAAACTCAAGGTTCGGATCATAACACGGTTTTGAGTCATGGATCGGATCATTTTTCAGATCAGCAAAAAAGTAGAAAAAAAAAGTAATTTAAAAATGTCCTACTTTCGCTCTTTTTTCAGTCTTTATTGGGGAAAAAACATTCAAATCGGCTTAGGGATGGGTACCGAAACCCGGTATCAAACGGGCCCCGAGGCTGAATTTGTAAATAACGGAGTATCAATAAGCTTTAACATTTACGGTTCTCTTATCGGTACTGGATAAATTAAGAAAATAGATTTCCTATTTATAATTGCTACATAAACGTTATCTTGCACATTTCATCTTAGCAAATCCGTGAGACATGCCTATGATATGTTTTTTGCCATTTCTGAACGAGAAAAGAGATCCTCTTTCCGGGTTGCTTTCTCTCTCCGTCAGACGAGATGAAGAGAGACACAGCAGCAGTGAGCGAGGAGCCATTTGTCTGAGTGTGAAGCGCAGAGGAGAGGGGCGGGGCACAGCACAACACACACACACACACACACACACACACACACACACACACACACACACACACAGTCACACACACACACACACACACACACACACACACACACACACACACACACACACACACATGCTGAAGGCAGGCAGCAGAACAGTCACAGCCGAGAGAGACCGCAGCATGCCAGTGAAAGATAAATGGCAGAGAGAACGAATTCAAGCGATCAGAAATGTGGTTGTACTTCACTCGAGTCGATGCTGACAATTCACGTGGTCACAAGTGCAATAAATCGTTTGCTAGTAAAGGTGGAAAGTGGAAACACAAGCAATTTGTCTAAACACTTAGCCAAAGTGCATCAAATACAAACGGAGAAATGCAGTTTTCGATAACCTAGCTCGTACTTCATCATCTGTCATATTATGTGAATATGGTAATGATTAAAACACGAGTAGTAAACATTATCCAGTTGTTTGGGTGTGTTAATCATAAATCCAGTCTGAAATAAATCGTAAGAGCATCATCTCTGTTGTCCTTCAGAAATGTTACTTTCAGAGCAGGGAGATATTTAGTGATTTGGGGGCAAGTGCAGCAGACAGATACTGTCTTGTTTTATTTGTATTTGTATGATGCTTTCTCTAGCTGAATGTTGCTATTGGCAGTCAAAGAGATTTTAATTCTTATATAACGCTGATCACAATCACAGACATTATAGGCTGTAAAGCTAATAAATGCTGTTGCAGTTTGGTACTCATGAGAAAATAAAGCAATTTCTGTTCTTATTTGGTTTATTTATTTTTTCTTTCTCTTAAAAATAACAAAAAGAACCAACAACCAGCCCCTTTTGTTTTTGGGGTTTTTTCTCTTAAAAATAACAAAAACAAGTGCCGTTAAGAGTTAAAGTACCGGATCGATAAGCAGTATCGATAAAAGTAGTAGTATGGTTAATTCTAGGGATGGGCATTTCTAGCAAAAACACTATTCGAAATTCGCTGGCCAAATTCGAATTTAATTCGAAATTCGAAAATAAAAATAAAAATGTAATTTTTTTTTTTTTTTTTTTTTTTTTTTTTTGTGTGAGTGAAATGTTGCATTGTCTCCCCTGATTCTAAGTCTACGGCTTTATTAATTAATATAAAAAGCTTCTGCTGTGGATTTTTAGCTCAAACAAGCATTGCACCACTGAAGTAAAGAACATGTTACATGACATTGACATTTTCGAAAATAAAAAACAGTTTTGACAATCATGAGTGGTTCATTAAATATTTAGTAGGCTCAGGTCTGAGTGCCAAAGGGGTGCCAAAGTCACCCCCTCTCCCTCTTCATGGGATTTCATCCGCCATTCATTTTTCCATAAACCTTGCTTAAAATGCTTATAAAAATTGTTTTACTTGCTCAAACCAAGCGATTTGACTATACTTAGAATCAGGGGAGACAATGCAACATTTCACTAATTTTTTTTTTTTTTTTTTTTTTTTTTTTTTTTGAATTTTGAATTTCGAATTTCAATAATAAAAGTCGACCTTGATAATAACAACGATTATTCGAAAATTCGAAATTCGATGCCCATCCCTAATTCCTTAACGATACCCATCCCTTTAGTAAATAGGCTATGCAGGCAGTGCAGATGTGCTCAGCATAGTGTATACAAATAAACAAGAATATACATTTAAATAAACAAATAAACGTAATAATTATTATTTGCCTGGGATAAATAAACTCCCATTAATATAAAATGATTTGCTACTTTGAATCTGATGCAGCTGCCACTCTCTGTCTGAACTGCTGCTCATTTGGCCTGGCCGCTCTGCTGCTAGTTCCAGTGTGCCGTTGCTACCTGGGGCTGGGCGATAAATGTAAATTCATTTCTTGCTTATTCATTGGCTATTTTCACCTGATAAGTAATTACATAACCGGTTTGCTAAATTTGACTGTCGCCGGTGACTATTCATGACCATATCGCCTAGCTACAGTATATTCTATCTGTTCTGCTCTTCTCTCCCCCCTTCCCCTGCGCCCTCCCCACCTCCTCCCTTTCCCTGCTCCTTCCTGCCCCACATCCCTACCTCCTCCCTTTCCCTGCCCCCTCCTCCCCCACATTCCCCCCTCTCCCTCTCCACCTCCTCCCTTGCCCTGCTCTCTCCTCCCCTACATCTAGCCTAGGTAAACCCAGCCACCACGTGACCTGCTCTCTCAGTTCCCAGTCACTAGCGTCTAGACTCCGGGCCATTCAGATCGATTTCTGGGGCGATTGAAAGACCCGCGCAGACCCGCAGCCACCCCGCAGCCAATGAGTGACGGCGTGACTGCCAACATCAGTCCTGCCGTGATCGGCCAATCAGAGAGTGCGTCTTTGTCAATGACGTGTAACAGCTGCAGCGGCTTAGCACTACCTAGCCGTTAGCATTTGGCCTCTCTAAAGCATAGCTCCCGAGCTAGCTACTAGCTGGCTAGCTATATGGCTATGCAACTACGTGAGGAAATTCAAGTGAAAACAGCTGTTGAGGTTGAGGTCTGTTGATCAAAATAACACCTAGCGTTATCGAAATCGGATTTTAGCGGACCATACAAGCCAGGGCTTCAGAGCTGATCACCTGGACACATTTTATCGCGAAATTATCTGATAAACTTGTCTGTGCTGCTCTGTGGTGATCAGCTAATGTCTTCATAGCATTGTGATTATGATTTAATGCATTATGGAAGATAAACGCTGGTTTAACATAATTAAAATAATTCCCTACCAAACATGTAAAGTGACGCTTCTGGGCAGTAGACCATTTGGGCATAACATTATGTAATGTGACATGAGATCACCACATTTCAATAAATATAACGTTTTTGCACATTTGAATGCTGCTGGTCGTTTGTTTAATGCTGTATATATTGGATATTTAAAGCTGATACACTTTACACAATCAAATCTAACTTATTCACAGCAATACACAGTCCAGTAGTACAGTGGGCTAATTGTTTGAATTATATCGAAATATATTTGCATGGTGTAGCATGTAATGCAGATAATGTAGCTAGATACTCTGACACAGAAAGGCAGACAAGCTAGCAGCAGGGATCTTGTCACACTGATTCCAGATAAACTCCTCTGTCTAGCCAGCTATACAATATTGATCAAAATAACACCTATATCGAAATCGGATTTTAGCGGACCATACAAGCCGGGGCTTCAGAGCTGATCACCTGGACACATTTTACGGCGAAATTATCTGATAAACTTGTCTGTGCAGCTCTGTGGTGATCAGCTAATGTCTTCGCATTGTGATTATGATTTAATGCATTATGGAAGATAAACGCTGGAAGGCTGGGTAGCATTAGCTGACGTCATCCAGGCTACAGTAACATTAGGCTATTATAGTTATGAAACGCTGAAATATTTTGTGAACGCACCAATAGTTAGAGAAGGAAACCTCTCTTTGCATTTTATTTTTTAATAAAAGTAGGCTACTTGTGATATCTCACGTGGTCGATCATCATTGCAAATTTATGTGAACAGCTAGGTTTAATGACAAATATGGAATATCACCCAAGGAAATACCACGGTTTAATGCCAACAGATAAACCATACAGATTTGTTGTAATTGTGAACACATAAGGGAGCAAAGACATGGTTTTCAAGCATAACACAATGTACAACTTTTATTCAAAGACAGGATTGAAAAATATAGGTCACTTGTATTCACTTCAGTAATGTCAGGTCTCAGTCGCATTCACGCTAACCTCTTAACTTCTAGCTAGGTCAAACACACCTTAACGTTATGAGTGTGGCCGTTTTGGATTAACATTAAGTCCACGATCAAGTCTAGCATTTCGGTATATTCCTACCTCTTAACATCTAGCTAGCTAGGTTGGATCTGGAATATGATATCGGCTTGATACATTTGATTATAGCTACTCATACAGCCGTGTGGAGCTTATCTAGCTAGGTTGCATCTGGAATATGATATCAAGCCAGTAATGTAGCTAGCTAGCGTTAAATAGGTTTATCTGTAACCACGCTGAAATGTGAGGGCATTAACGTTAATATTTCTAGCTAGGTCAAACACACCTTAACGTTATGAGTGTGGCCGTTTTGGATTAACATTAAGTCCACGATCAAGTCTAGCATTTCGGTATATTCCTACCTCTTAACATCTAGCTAGCTAGGTTGGATCTGGAATATGATATCGGCTTGATACATTTGATTGTAGCTACTCATACAGCCGTGTGGAGCTTATCTAGCTAGGTTGCATCTGGAATATGATATCAAGCCAGTAATGTAGCTAGCTAGCGTTAAATAGGTTTATCTGTAACCACGCTGAAATGTGAGGGCATTAACGTTAATATTTCTAGCTAGGTCAAACACACCTTAACGTTATGAGTGTGGCCGTTTTGGATTAACATTAAGTCCACGATCAAGTCTAGCATTTCGGTATATTCCTACCTCTTAACATCTAGCTAGCTAGGTTGGATCTGGAATATGATATCGGCTTGATACATTTGATTGTAGCTACTCATACAGCCGTGTGGAGCTTATCTAGCTAGGTTGCATCTGGAATATGATATCAAGCCAGTAATGTAGCTAGCTAGCGTTAAATAGGTTTATCTGTAACCACGCTGAAATGTGAGGGCATTAACGTTAATATTTCTAGCTAGGTCAAACACACCTTAACGTTATGAGTGTGGCCGTTTTGGATTCACATTAAGTCCACGATCAAGTCTAGCATTTCGGTATATTCCTACCTCTTAACATCTAGCTAGCTAGGTTGGATCTGGAATATGATATCAAGGCTTGATACATTTGATTGTAGCTACTCATACAGCCGTGTGGAGCTTATCTAGCTAGGTTGCATCTGGAATATGATATCAAGCCAGTAATGTCAGGTCTCAGTCGCATTCACGCTAACCTCTTAACGTCTAGCTATAGCTAGGTTACATCTGGATTATGTATAATATACAGTATAATACTACGCTCACTACGTCATGACATTCACATTAACGCCTCCAAAAATCTAAAAGGATGTTAGCATGCTAGCATTATTAGCACAGAATGTATACAGTCCATGGTACAACGTTAGCCCTTCAAGTCCTGAGGCGAACAGCACTGGAGGATGAAGTCTGCAGTCTGGCATT
Source organism: Poromitra crassiceps (assembly GCF_964638095.1). NCBI lineage: Eukaryota > Metazoa > Chordata > Actinopteri > Beryciformes > Melamphaidae > Poromitra > Poromitra crassiceps. Next base: position 64,325,452 of record NC_139623.1, read on the forward strand.
CAGTGTCCAGCATAACAAGCACGCCTGTTTCCTCATCAGGTTGGCAGCAGCTGTATAGATGATGACTGTTCTTCACAGCCACAAATATCTCTCCAGATCTGCGGCCATCTGCAGCAGGGATCGAGGTTTGGGTCCGTGTAGACACGTCCTGTTCCTCTTTCATTCCCTGACCACCGTCACGCGATGTTCTCTCTTCTTGTAGCTGGTTGTAACCATTTGCGTGCTAGCAGTACTGAAATGAAAAGTGTTAGCTCGCTTGCTAACAACAAAGGTCGCAGAGCGATGACGCCATCTGCTGCACTGCGCATGTGCTCTGTGCACAAAGCTGGTTGGATGACGGTTGCGTAATGGAGCGGTCTATCGGGGGGGGGCCAACAACCGCAGGAAATCGTTTAACAATGGTGGGAATCCAGACCATAGTGACTGAGAACAGGTCTGAGAGCAGGTCACGTGGGGGATGGGTTTACCCAGGCTACCCTACATCCCCCTGTTCTCCCTCCCCTGCTCCCTCCCCAACCCCTCCCCTTTCCTTCTCTCTCCTCCCCCACATACCCCCAGCTCTCCCTCCCCTGCTCCCTCCCCAACCCCTCCCCTTTCCTCCTCTCTACTCCCCACATACCCCCAGCTCTCCCTCCCCTGCTCCCTCCCCACCTCCTCCCTTTCCCTGATCTCTCCTCCCCCACATTCCCCCTGCTCTCCCCTCCCCACATTCCCATGTTCCCTCCCCATCTCCTCCCTTCCCTGTTCTCTCCTCCCCCACATTCCATCCCCCTTTTCTCCCTTTCTTTCTGCCTTTCTCTATCATATGATTGTTCAATCTTGTTATTATTACTACTGTAATTGCTACTGTTGTGTCAGCTAGATTTAGCTAGATATATTTTCAGTGAAGTCCTCTGAGACATGCTTGTGAATTAAATAAACTTGACTTGACTTGTCTCTGTAGTCATGTTTTCTCCATGAGAAAGACTTAGAGCTGATTATGACCAAACCACAAAACTTTCTGGAAAGGCTGGTGGAGGTATGCACTCTACCCAGTGTCCTCTATTTGTCCCCCCCCCCCCCTTTTTTCCCTTCCTCTCGCTCGGGATCAGAATACGGTAGGGATGGGCATCGAATTTCGAATTTTCGAATAATCGTTGTTATTATCAAGGTCGACTTTTATTATTGAAATTCGAAATTCGGAAAAAAAAAAAAAAATTTTTTTTTTTTTTTTAGTGAAATGTTGCATTGTCTCCCCTGATTCTAAGTATAGTCAAATCGCTTGGTTTGAGCAAGTAAAACAATTTTTATAAGCATTTTAAGCAAGGTTTATGGAAAAATGAATGGCGGATGAAATCCCATGAAGAGGGAGAGGGGGTGACTTTGGCACCCCTTTGGCACTCAGACCTGAGCCTACTAAATATTTAATGAACCACTCATGATTGTCAAAACTGTTTTTTATTTTCGAAAATGTCAATGTCATGTAACATGTTCTTTACTTCAGTGGTGCAATGCTTGTTTGAGCTAAAAATCCACAGCAGAAGCTTTTTATATTAATTAATAAAGCCGTAGACTTAGAATCAGGGGAGACAATGCAACATTTCACTCACACAAAAAAAAAAAAAAATTACATTTTTTTTTTTTTTTTCGAATTTCGAATTAAATTCGAATTTGGCCAGCGAATTTCGAATAGTGTTTTTGCTAGAAATGCCCATCCCTAGAATACAGCTCTTTGTCACATTCTCCTCAGAACATTGTGTGGTCAGGCTCAATGCTGCCCTCTGGCTTTAACACTGCCCTGCCTTTCCAGGTCAAAGGTCAGAAGAAGGTCCAGAAGGTCAAACCTAAAGTCCACAAACAGGAAGTGGAGATCAGACAGAGGATGACGGCCGCAGCGCTCGCTCAGGCCATGAACAGAGACTTCGGTAAGAGACGAGGAGAGGAGACAAGTTTTACTTGGACAAACCAAGCAATTCAGCTATGAGATGAATCACAAGTGAAACAACAACAGCAGTAGCGAGTCAGTCAAGGTGCAGGGCCAAGGTAGAAACGTACAAAAGAGAACAAAAGGCCAGCACTCAAAAAAGTCCTTTAAGTGTTTTTAATACTTAGCTTGTACAGCAGCACAACGTGCTTTTTAAAACTTAGCTTGTACAGCAGCACAACGTGCTTTGTCGTTGTGCTGCTGTACAAGCTAAGTATTAAAAACACCTAAAGGACTTTTTTGAGTGCTGGCCTTTTGTTCTCTTTTGTATGAATCACAAGTGACTATAGAATATGAATAGGAGCGCGCTATGCCCCTGGAGCTGGCAACATACAGCTGTCCATGGCTGAAGATGGGGATCTGAAGCCACACTCCCACTTCTTTCAGCGTCTGCCCCTGGGATTTGATTTTCTCTTATGAGATCACTGATGACATCATCAGTGATCTCATAAGAGTCCCACTGATGCATGATGGATCATGCTAACTGGCTGGTGCATCTTGGATCATGCTAACTGGCTGGTGTGTCTCAGATCATGTTAACTGGCTGGTGTGTCTCAGATCATGCTAACTGGCTGGTGCATCTCGGATCATGCTAACTGGCTGGTGTGTCTCAGATCATGCTAACTGGCTGGTGTGTCTCAGATCATGCTAACTGGCTGGTGTGTCTCAGATCATGCTAACTGGCTGGTGTGTCTCAGATCATGCTAACTGGCTGGTGTGTCTCAGATCATGCCAACTGGCTGGTGTGTCTCAGATCATGCTAACCGGCTGGTGTGTCTCAGGTCATGCTAACTGGCTGGTGTGTCTCAGATCATGCTAACTGGCTGGTGTGTCTCAGATCATGCTAACCGGCTGGTGTGTCTCAGGTCATGCTAACTGGCTGGTGTGTCTCAGATCATGCTAACTGGCTGGTGTGTCTCAGATCATGCTAACTGGCTGGTGTGTCTCAGATCATGCTAACTGGCTGGTGTGTCTTTCTTTCTTTCTTTATTCGGATCCCCATTAGCTTCCACAACAGTGGTTGCTAGTCTTCCTGGGGTCCACATAAAATATACATTACAATACATTTACATTTACATACAAATACATAAAAACATGACATTTACAATACACATACAAGCATCATAAAAGTTTTAAAAATAGTAATACACATTACATTAAAGGAGGTTATCAATACAGATTATTGAATTGAGGCACAACAAGCATGGCTGATGGTGCGAGTATCATTCCTGTTGTGTAAATTCATGCAATAGCTTCTGTTTCAGAGATCTTTTAAATGGATATTTACCTTTGATGTGTTTCATATGAGTGGGTAATGAATTCCAAAGACTGGTTGCTCTATAAATGACTGCATTTTTGAGTTGATTTGTTCTAGGCTTTGGAAGGTCGTAAGAGCATACACTGACCTGTCTAGTATGATGAGTATGCCTTAGACCTGTTTGTACCTGCTCTAAAAAAAACTCTGGTTTTCCATCGACAATAGCATTTCGAGTAAACATAGCAAGACTAGATATTATTTTTGCCTCAACAGTCAGCCATGACAACCGACGGTGCATCTCTCTGACATTGGTTCTGAAAGAACACTGAAGAGCTAATCTTGCAGCTCTGTTTTGTGCGAGCTGGAGTTTCTTAATGTGTTTTTGTGCAGCGCTGGACCACACAGCCATACAGTACCCTAAGTGAGAGAGGACGAGTGCCTGTGTCACCTGATTTCTTAACGATGTAACATAGTGTGAGCATTTTCTAGTCATGGCAATACCCTACCCCATTTTTACTGCTGTATGATCAATATGGTCAGACCATGCCAAGTGATTGTCAATTATGACGCCAAGCAGCTTAATTTTCCTCACTTGTTCAATTGGGGTTCCCCCCATAGATAGATTTAAGCACGAGTCTCTTGCAAGCCTTCTACTGGTACCAATTACCATGCACTTTGTTTTACTTAAGTTCAGAACCAATTTGTTTTGCTCTACCCAATCAGACACAGTTTGTAATTCTTCGCATAGTACATCATTCAGCTCTTTACATGTTGACGCTGCACAGAACATAGTCGAATCATCAGCATACATAACTACATTAGTCTTTTCTAGAACACAGGGCAGGTCATTGGTAAAGATGGAGTATAAAAGTGGACCCAGGCAACTTCCCTGTGGAACTCCACAGAGGACGTCTTTGCTGGCAGATAAGCTACCATTGAAAAACACTCTCTGCTTTCTCCCAGACAGATAACTCTCCATCCAAGAGAGGGCAGTGTCTGAGAAACCGTAGCCCTTGAGTTTGGCTTTTAACAGAACACAGTGTCTGTGTGCTAACCGGCTGGTGTGTCTCAGGTCATGCTAACTGGCTGGTGTGTCTCAGATCACGTGTTGGAGGCGCTCCTCAACACGGATGTGGACCTGGACTCACTGGAGCCGGATTCGGTGCTGGAGGAGCGCTGGATCAAGGAGGCGGTGATCCGGTCCGGGATGAAGTTCAGATGGGCCAAGCTGAGCGAAAGCCGAGAGCGAGAGAACAGAGACGTGGAGAGAAGGTGAGAGATGGGCTTAGGCGATATCTCTCCTCCCCCGCCCCCCCCCCCCCCCATTCTCTCCCACCCGTTCCCTCCCCCTTCTCTCCACCTCACACCACTCCCACCCGTTCCCCATATTCTCTCTCTCTCTCTAATATAAGATTGTTCAATCCTGATTTAGCTAGACTGAGATAGACATTCTCTGTAAAGCCCTCTGAGACATGCTTGAGAATTAGGGCTAATAAACTTAAGAAATAAACTTGACTTGACTTGATCAAAAAATTTATATCGCGACGTTGTCCCGCCAAAATATCGCTCCTTGTTTTCTGATCTGCTTCTGGTGGGGTTCGTTTGGTAGCATTATTTTGTTTTGTTTTTGTTAGTGCTAGGGATGGGCATTTCTAGCAAAAACACTATTCAAAATTCGCTGGCCAAAGTCGACTTTTAATCGAAATTCGAAAATAAAAATAAAAATGTAAAAAAAATTCAAAATGTAAAAAAACCAAAAAAAACACACAAAAAAACAATTGTGAGTGAAATGTTGCATTGTGTCCCCTGATTCTAAGTCTAAGGCTTTATTAATTAATAGAAAAAGCTTCTGCTGTGGATTTTTAGCTCAAACAAGCATTGCACCACTGAAGTAAAGAACATGTTACATGACATTGACATTTTCGAAAATAATAAACAGTTTTGACAATCATGAGTGGTTCATTAAATATTTAGTAGGCTCAGGTCTGGGTGCCAAAGGGGTGCCAAAGTCACCCCCTCTCCCTCTTCATGGGATTTCATCCGCCATTCATTTTTCCACAAACCTTGCTTAAAATGCTTATAAAATTGTTTTACTTGCTCAAACCAAGCGATTCGACTATACTTAGAATCAGGGGAGACAATGCAACATTTCACTCACCAAATTTTTTTTTTTTTTTTTTTTACTTTTTTTTTTCTTCGAATTTCGACTTTCAATAATAAAAGTCGACCTTGATAATAACAACGATTATTCAAAAATTCGAAATTCGATGCCCATCCCTAGTTAGTGCAATGCATTTCGATAATTATGGTAATCGACGACGGCATGCTCTAGGGACTCCCGCAGGCCGAGTCATCTTGTGGCATACTTGTGGTACATAACTACAAATTACAGTTATGTTATATTATTTTATAACAGGCACCAGAGGCCTATACCACGAAGCAAGATTAGTGGCTTAGCGAGGTAACTTCAGGTTTAACCCTGGGTTTGCCGTGCTACGACGCTAGTTAACTTCTTACCGAGATATATTTCCATAGCAACTTATGCTTCACACTTAACCTGGTCGATAGCAGGTTAAGTTGCAAGGATAAGATTAAAGCTTAAAAGGCACCGCTCATGAACCAATGAGCTTCCTGGAAAAGGAGAGAAGAGTCTTGCCACCGCCAAGACCCATTTAATCATATACGTCTCTAAAGCGCACCGTGTGCGCAACGGAGATGCTGAACATTGGTGGCGAAATCAAGCAAGCTGAATAACTTTCACATTGAGACAATCTACATTTTTTGCCAGCCCTCCTTTCTGTGATTATTATGTGCAGCAGTGTTGCCTTTGGTTTTTATTAGCCTACATCTTTGAATTCTTCATATTTCCTTAAGATTATGGTTTGTTCCTCCAGTGTGAAGTATTAATTTTTCTTTGCTCCCAAGCACGTTTGACCCTGCCGATTGCAGCTGAACGCTGCGTGGAGAAATATCACCAAATCACCTGCGTAAAAAGGTTACCATAAACGTCTCCAAAGCGCACTAAGGTGCTCTGTGTGCAACGGAGCTGCTATTTTTTATAGCCAATTTTTTTATTTAATTAAAACTACGCCTGCACCGTGTTGATTCAGACGTTAAATCTATGATCTAAATAGGCCTACGGATTTAGGAAATTTAGACTGAGTTTACACTCCTACTCACAAAAAACACATGCAGGTTTTATTGAGTAGACTATATTGAGTAGTGTATATTAATCTGCTGTATAGACCTTATTCGCTAACCCCGGACAGCGCCATATTGTTGACATACCGTCCTGCAGCTGACAACTAGAGTAACGGCCTTATTGTCGTTTCTGTTCCATTACAAAATAGCGATAGTGATGACAGCAATAAAAACCCCAGAGTTGTTGTTTGTATGCTGCCGTTAATGCCTGTAATAATAAACAAAAGAAAAAACGAGATGAACAGACTTTGCTGTGAGGAGCTGTCAGAAAGTTTCACCTGTCTCTCCCAACTATCCACACATCTCCTGTGCTGCTGACGTATCCTCCGTCTCGCTCTCTTCACGTCTGTGGACAGTAGAGATAGAAACAAACCACGGGGACTTTATTGCTGTCATTTCTACAGCCACGTGTAACGCAGGTCACCATCCGAACACAATTGGAACGATACAGGTAACGCTAACGGCGGCTAGCTTCCTATAAACGCTGCTCTCACATAGGTTGTCACTTAACTCATTCTCTGCCAAAGACGTACCCGGACGTACTTTTAACAATGGCGTTCTGTGCCAAAGACGTACTCGGACGTACTTTCATGTTTTGGCTGTTTACATTAGATCAGACCCTTTCCCAGCCTGTGACATTGTTTCAGGTCAAACAGATAAAAGGAACCCGCTAGTTTAGTATTTATGGGTGGAGCCTGTGGTCGAAACAGAGTCCGACCCAGTCGTTCTCGGATGGCGACGATGGCGAGGAAGACGCCGGCATTTTCGTTGTTGCTCCACGACAGGGGGCCAGGGCAAAGAAGGCTCCCCTTCACAGTGTTCTGGTCTGACACAGATGAATCGGAGGAGGAGAAATGGGTGCCACTTGGAGAGAGCGATGACGATGGTAAAAAGTAGCCTATTTTTTGTATCGCGTTTGAGATGAAATGATCACACACACAACATTCGAGTATAATTGTCACGCATTGTTTATAACTTATGCCGCCGGCATGACTCGCTTCACGTTTCCTCTTGCCAGCTCTCCCTCTCAAGGGAGAGCTCTGTCACACTCAAGTACACTCAAGGGAGGGGGAATCACATGGATACGTCAAACGCGTCAAACCGCGTCACACACCCGTCCCCAGCAACCAAGGCGAAACATGTGTCACATAAACATTTCAAAGTTTACAGCACTAACGTAGCTATTGTGTGATCTTCTGTGCTAACGTTAGTTATGAGAGGTAACGTGACAGCAGGTAACGTTACAGCACTCGTTATTCCTGTGTGTGTGTGTGTGTGAGAGAGAGAGAGAGTGAGTGTGTGAGTGTGACCACATAAGGGTTCGTTCCATTTGTTTATGCTTTTATCAAGCTAAGCTAAAAATCCACATGGCAACTGTAAAAGTAAATTATTTATTTGATTTTGTGCACATATTTATCATACTTTGATAAATACTGCGGCCAAGCCTCATCTGTCAAGAAACCCCAGGGGCCAGACTCTCTCTCTCTCGCTGTAGCCGCTCACTGGGCGGGATGGACCGACACAGCTCCCTCAAATACATTCTCTTATTTTTTATTTATTTATTTGGGAAAACAAATACTGTATAATGTGTCTGATGTGTCACTGAGGCAAAAAATAAAAGGCTCAAAAGAGAGTTCTGCTTGAAACGGTGTCCTTCACTAAAAACCTCTTTTTCTCGTATTTCTGTTCCAAAGAGGGCATTTTTAGTGAAAACAAGCTAACTTCCACTGCTTGTAAATAAACAAGGAAACATGGGAGAGTTTCAGTTTTTTACAAGGGGTAAGAAGAGAGTCTCTGCTTTATTGTGAGATATGTTGTGTAATTTTATTCCTAGCACAGAATATTCTGTGGGTCCTGGAAGATCAGGAAATATGCTCAAAATCCTGGCACTGGGAGCACACAGACCGAAATGACCCTGGCAGAGAATGAGTTAAGAGCTGCAGCGTTATGTCGAGAACATGGCGGCGGTGGGCGTGCTCGTACGTGAGTGACGTCAATCGAATAAGGTCTATAGGCACTAGGCAGAAATGGCAGCAGAAATCAAATGACTGATGTGAATAAAAGTGGTAACTTTAGACAGTCCTTCAGTAACAGACTCGTATTCAACGCAGACTTTGATTCTGACATGCAGTAAAGCTCAGTTAATTTGCCACTTTGATGTGGCTTTCAATGAATGAGGAAATAGGCGTGTCTGACGCTGTAAAATCCAGAGCTGTCCATATTGCATTGTGATTGGCTAGTTGTTACAAAACCACGCCTCTTTCGTGGGGACGAGCTCCTGTTCATGAGCATTTTCAGGTGCACGAGCTCAGAGCTGATAAAGAAATCCAAATTGACAGACCCAGCTGATAACTGGCATCGGGGTACAGAATAGCGCGATTGCTTTGATCTGGTTAAGCCAAACCAGATCAAGGGACAGATCCTGGATCTGTTTATCCTCCATTCGTGGTATGGGCCTCAGGAGTTTACCGGTATCTCCACCATTGTTTTTTCCTCTGTTTGTTTTTTGGGGTCGGTCTTTATTTGTTCGTATTGACCATGCCCCTGGCCATTATCAGAGACCCGGTATTTAATTGACTACTACTACCACTATTAGAGGAATTACGGTATTCCAGTCTGTAATATTTAGCTATTGTATCAGATATCTCATTATAGCAAATATATTCAGTAGTTTGAGGCGGATGACCTGTGTTAAAGAACTCACATTTGGATGTTTTTCTTACTTGAAAGATTTTCTATGGTCATTATCTGACAAAACACTATGAACACTGGCTTTAAACAGGAGATCTATGTAAATGAAACCATAATAAATAACATTAATATTATTATTGTTGTTGTTAGCAGCAGTAGTACCTGTTCTATTAGTGTTGTACAAAGTAATAATGAATAGTTCCTATATTTGGTTTTTGAACTGAGTTGAGAGTGAAGTTCTGGGGATGGTTCTGGTCTTGATGCGGTTGGTTCTGGTCCCCGGCAGACCCCCGGCGGACCCGTTGCTCCTGGAGCCCCGCCCCCCCGTGGTCACCATCATGGGCCACGTGGATCATGGGAAAACCACGCTGCTGGACAGCCTGAGGAGGAGCCAGGTGGCGGCCGGCGAGGCGGGAGGCATCACCCAGCATATTGGAGCCTTCCTGGGTCAGAACTGTCTGTCTGTCTGTCTGTCTGTCTGTCTGTCTGTCTGTCTGTCTGTCCAAATAATTAACAATTGACCGTTGAGATTGATGGGTGAATTCAGGATTCAAAAGAAAAGAAAAGAAAAGAAAGGTCCACACACTGAAATTGAGCTCCCAGGTCAGTTTATTTGATGTTTCGACACAGAGGTCTTCATCAGAATAAAGGAGGAAGTAGGAGGAGCACTCATATACATCAAAGACTCAACACTGATTGGTGGAGAAAACACAGGTGTATATATTTGTGTCAATGAGGGATCATACAAATCACCAATGCATTATATACATATAAGTATATACGTAAGTACAGAGTGCATAAACGTTCAGTACTAAAGACTGACAATATATATAATAAAATGCAAACCCAAGGGAAATATATAAATCTACTCAAAGTAAGCAGTGTAGGTAATGTGTAGGGTCAGACAGAAAAAAACAAGTGTAGGGTAAAGTCTCCTTTTCTGTCTGTAAGAGGGCAGTATTTCCCTGGGAGGAAGAGTAGCTCTGTCTTTGCAAAGTTTTGTTTGAGATACAGTAGTGGGCAGACATCCAGGCACTGATGTCTTTGAGAGATGCAGAGATGCTGAGGGGGGAAGAGAGGTCAAGCAAAGTGTTCAGTATAGCAGTGATAGGAGAAGCCATGAGAGGAAATAACATGGCTGAGGGATTTAGTATAGAGAAGGAAGCACACCGGTGCTAAGAGTGTACGATATGGATAGAGATCCTCTCTGTAACTGTCACCAAGTGTAGAAACGCCACCGAGGGTAGAACCATCGTCACCGGTCTGTCTTACTGACTGACTGACTGTCTTACTGACTGACTGTCTGTCTGTCTGTCTGTCTTACTGACTGACTGACTGACTGTCTGTCTTACTGACTGACTGACTGTCTGTCTGTCTTACTGACTGACTGACCGTCTGTCTTACTGACTGACTGACTGTCTGTCTGTCTGACTGACTGACTGACTGACTGTCTGTCTTACTGACTGTCTGTCTATCTTACTGACTGACTGACTGTCTGTCTTACTGACTGACTGACTGACTGTCTTACTGACTGACTGACTGACTGACTGTCTGTCTTACTGATTGACTCTCTGTCTGTCCAGATTACTAACAGTCAGTTGTCTCCTCCAGTCCAGCTGCCTACAGGAGAGAAGATCACCTTCCTGGACACTCCGGGCCACGCTGCCTTTTCTTCCATGAGGGCCCGCGGAGCCAGCGCCACCGACATCGTGGTGCTGGTTGTGGCGGCGGACGACGGCGTGATGAACCAGACGGTCGAGTCGATCCGACATGCCAGGAACGCCCAAGGTGCTGCTGCGCTTCATACTGTCACTATTTCCACTGAGTTCCTGCTGTTTCTCCACTGAGTTTCTACTGTTTCTACTGTTTCAGTGCCGATCATCGTGGCGGTGAATAAGTGCGACAAGCCTCACGCAGATCCAGAGCGAGTCAAGCAGGAGCTGCTGGCTCATGATGTGGTGTGTGAGCAGTTTGGAGGAGATGTTCAGGCCATCCACATCTCCGCTCTCAAGGTGATGCACCGTGTCATGCACCAAGTCACGAGTCTTTACAGAGAACTGTGTCACGAGTCTTTACAGAGAACTGTGTCACGAGTCTTTACAGAGAACCGTGTCACGAGTCTTTACAGAGAACCCTGTCACGAGTCTTTACAGAGAACCCTGTCACGAGTCTTTACAGAAGACCGTGTCACGAGTCTTTACAGAGAACCGTGTCACGAGTCTTTACAGAGAACCGTGTCACGAGTCTTTACAGAGAACCGTGTCACGAGTCTTTACAGAAGACCGTGTCACGAGTCTTTACAGAGAACCGTGTCAGAAGTCTTTACAGAGAACCGTGTCACGAGTCTTTCCAGGGACCTGTGTCACGAGTCTTTACAGAGGACCCTGTCACGAGTCTTTACAGAGAACCGTGTCACGAGTCTTTACAGAGAACCGTGTCACGAGTCTTTACAGAAGACCGTGTCACGAGTCTTTACAGAGGACCGTGTCACGAGTCTTTACAGAGAACCGTGTCACAAGTATTTACAGAGGACCGTGTCACAAGTCTTTACAGAGAACCGTGTCACGAGTCTTTACAGAGGACCGTGTCACGAGTCTTTACAGAAGACCGTGTCACGAGTCTTTACAGAGGACCGTGTCACGAGTCTTTACAGAGAACCGTGTCACGAGTATTTACAGAGGGCCGTGTCACGAGTCTTTACAGAGAACCGTGTCACGAGTCTTTACAGAGAACCGTGTCACGAGTCTTTACAGAGAACCGTGTCACGAGTCTTTACAGAGAACCGTGTCACGAGTCTTTACAGAGAACCGTGTCACAAGTCTTTACAGAGGACCGTGTCACGAGTCTTTACAGAGAACCGTGTCACGAGTCTTTACAGAGAACCATGTCACGAGTCTTTACAGAGAACCGTGTCACGCGTCTTTAGAGAGAACCGTGTCACGAGTCTTTACAGAGAACCGTGTCACGAGTCTTTACAGAGAACCGTGTCACGAGTCTTTACAGAGGACCCTGTCACGAGTCTTTACAGAAGACCGTGTCACGAGTTTTCACAGAGAACCGTGTCACGAGTCTTTACAGAGAACCATGTCACGAGTCTTTACAGAGAACCATGTCACAAGTCTTTACAGAGAACCCTGTCACGAGTCTTTACAGAGAACCGTGTCACGAGTATTTACAGAGGACCGTGTCACGAGTATTTACAGAGGACCGTGTCACGAGTATTTACAGAGGACCCTGTCACGAGTATTTACAGAGGACCCTGTCACAAGCCTTTACAGAGAACCCTGTCACGAGTCTTTACAGAGGACCCTGTCACAAGTCTTTACAGAGAACCCTGTCACGAGTCTTTACAGAGAACCATGTCACGAGTCTTTACAGAGAACCGTGTCACGAGTCTTTACAGAGAACCATGTCACGAGTCTTTACAGAGGACCCTGTCACGAGTCTTTACAGAGAACCGTGTCACGAGTATTTACAGAGGACCGTGTCACGAGTATTTACAGAGAACCGTGTCACGAGTCTTTACAGAGAACCGTGTCACGAGTCTTTACAGAGAACCCTGTCACGAGTCTTTACAGAGAACCGTGTCACGAGTATTTACAGAGGACCGTGTCACGAGTATTTACAGAGGACCGTGTCACGAGTATTTACAGAGGACCGTGTCACGAGTATTTACAGAGGACCCTGTCACGAGTCTTTACAGAGAACCCTGTCACGAGTCTTTACAGAGGACCGTGTCACGAGTATTTACAGAGGACCGTGTCACGAGTATTTACAGAGGACCGTGTCACGAGTATTTACAGAGGACCCTGTCACGAGTATTTACAGAGGACCCTGTCACGAGTCTTTACAGAGAACCCTGTCACTAGTCTTTTCAGAGGACCCTGTCACGAGTCTTTACAGAGAACCCTGTCACGAGTCTTTTCAGAGGACCCTGTCACGAGTCTTTACAGAGAACCCTGTCACGAGTCTTTACAGAGGACCGTGTCACGAGTCTTTACAGAGGACCGTGTCACGAGTCTTTACAGAGAACCGCGTCACAAGTCTTTACAGAGGACCCTGTCACGAGTCTTTACAGAGGACCGTTAATGTTAATAAATAATTTTTCTAACTAATCTACTGTAGGTCACTCTACAATACATGGACAGCAACTAACAATTACAATTACAAATGACATGTGAGCAGTTGATAGAGTTGTGAGAAGTTCATATGCAACAAAACGTTTCTTACCATCAAGAAAACATTTACCTTTGTCCGCCATGTTTATGCATATATGACGTTGAGTCGGGAAGTCATGTACCAACACTTTTAGACGGTGGGCCAAGACCGTTTTTCGTGTTGTTGATTGATCCTCATCGACAGTTGACACAATATTTTATGTATGATGCCAAATAATTCTATGAAGTCTAAAACGGTTTGTTGGCAGCTCTGGTGTGTCCATCTAGAATCTAGATGGACACAAGGCCACTACTGCAACAGTAGCCTTATAGGTGCAGGGTGAGAAATTACCACTGCAGCTAAATGCTGGTGAAATACTAAAGTGGCTGGTAGATTTAAGACGCAAAATAATGTACAATGTACTGTAAAAAGTTGACGTTAATTTCCCACTCTGGTAACGTCCAACATAGCTAACGTTAGCAATGTTAGAATTCTATTCGCTAAACATTATCTATGTATAAAACAGACTTACCTGACAGCTTAGGCTTCAGTCGTTCTGTGATGCGTTTATTTCATGTTTGTTCACTTCCTAGTACGTCCTGTTTGCGCAGATATCATTGGCTGATTCAAGTCATGTGATGCTAGAACAAGCATTTGATTGGTTTTTGCGATAGCACTGCCTAGCATTTCCCTGATCTAGTAAATTAAGTTTTCATTAAACTGCATTCGAGTTGAGGCTGCCAACAAACGGAATCGTGTTCAGAAGAAATGTATTTAGTTCATATGAAAAAACAACCTAAACTTAAGATGGGGATTGATCATCTCAAAAACTAAAGTAGATAGCAGCTTTCGACCCACCACTTATTTCTGTGTTGTTCCGATTTGAGGGGGCGTTCATGAAGTTTCCCCGTTGGGAACAAATTTTTCAGATTATTCCGACACCACATGAATGCAGCATTAGATCAAAAGTAAGCTAAGCGGTAGAAACGGTAATAGAAGGTGTGTGTGTGTGTGTGTGCGTGCGTGCGTGCAGGGAGACAACCTGCTGGCGCTGGCAGAGGCCACGGTAGCGCTGGCCGAGGTCCTGGAGCTGAAGGCGGAGCCGTCCGGCCTGGTGGAGGGGACCATCATCGAGAGCCGCAGCGACAGAGGGAAAGGGTTGGTCTTTTACATTTACATCCTGTCCAATCACAGGACAGCATGGTGTCCCAGGTTCAAATCCTGTCCAATCACAGGACAGGACACAGTGTCCCAGGTTCAAATCCTGTTCAATCACAGGACAGCACGGTGTCCCAGGTTCAAATCCTGTCCAATCACAGGACAGCACAGTGGCCCAGGTCCAAATCCTGTTCAATCACAGGACAGGACGGTGTCCCGGTGTAACAGCTCAAGATATATCCCCTGGCCAGACTATACCCAGGGTTAAAGTGGGCTAGCCTGTTATATACCCCGGGTATATTCTGAGGTAGTCCAGTTCATACCCTGAGGTATTTCATGGCTGTGATTCAGTCGTAGGCACGAGGCCGCAGGCCAAGTGCCGAAGATGATCACAGCCGTGACGATATTAGACAACAACAGCCAGACCTCAAGTAAATATTAATAAATAAATATTGCTTTTATACAACAGTTGTACAGCGTAAACAAAGCTATGCATCAAGTAATAACGACATTTTAAAGTAATTTGCAGATACTTTCTGTCTGTCATTTGTCTCTGCCAACAAAAAATAGTTCCCTCAGGAGTGCATTGGAGTTGCCAAGCATCAATGCAAGCTAGCTAAGCTAACTTTAGTTACTTTCAGAGTTTTTGTTTGCAAATGATTTGGCGGCCCACTTGCAATACCTTCGCGACCCGCTAGTGGCAACTGCACATGTATTGGAGGAAGCATGTGCTAGTCTGACTACAACTCTCCCCAGATCGGCAGGGGGAATTGGCCAAGTACAATTGGGGAGAAAACAGGAGAAAATCGGAAAATGAATTATTATTAATAATAATAATAATAATAATAATAATAATCTTGCAGCCCTAGTAGAGTTTTGAAGGTGTCAGGTTGGTTGGAGCCTCCTGCTGTAGCGAAATGTAAACAGTTTGCGGTTGCTCCCTCTGTCAGACCCGTGACGACAGCCATTGTCCAGCGGGGGGCGCTGAGGAAAGGCTGCATTCTGGTGGCGGGGAAGACTTGGGCCAAAGTCCGCTTCCTGTTTGATGAGCACGGGCGTGTGGTGGCGGAGGCTGGGCCTGGAGCTGCCGTGGAGGTTGTTGGCTGGAAGGAGCTGCCCAATGCCGGGGAGACCATCCTGGAGGTGGAGTCAGAGGTGAGGGGAACGCATCACTTCCTGTGGTCCGGGTGGAGGTCTTTTATGTCCTGCCCAGGACTTTCAACACATAACCAGACTGTATAGTGGTTCATTAAGTGCTGTACTGGCACAAAAATAAAGTGCAGTTTGGGTTAACTCATTGAGTGCCAATGACGACTATCGTCGTCAATTCAAATAGTAACGTAGAGTGCCAATGACGACTAAAGTCGTCAATTGCGTTTTTTGACGGTGGGACGTGGATCAAAGCCAGATGCATCTCCTGTAAAAATATGGGCGATGTCGAATGTGTATAAGCTATTTTACGGACCCATTAGGTGGCGACAGTGCTCTCCAGATTAGAGAAAGGTGAGGAAAAAACAGAGAAGAAGTCATGGGGAAACGGAAACCGCATCGATATGCATGAAGCATAACGTTAGCTGTGCCTGTGAACAGCAGCCAATCTGCTGCCACAATTGAGCCCCTCTGTCTCCGCTGCGATAGCCCCTCCACATGATTAGTTGCCGACACCAGCGTCTTTCTGAAAAGTTACATTATTCTCAGCTGGAATCGCTGGGAGGAAAAACGGCGGAACGCTGTGAAAAAGCTGGGCGTAGCGCACGTTTCAGTGCAGAGCAGACGCAGCAGAGAGCCACCAGAGACACTCCCACGGAGGAGTGTGCAGTTGAGGGGGTGGGGCACGCAGGGCAGCATACAACACCGACCCAGACAGCAGGAGGCTCGATGGACAGATTTACAAACACAAGCTAGAATATCTGATGCCCACCAGCAGTAAATCAAGACCAGCAAGAAGGTGGTCTGCGCACGCAGGGGCCAGCGCTGCTGGTTGCAGCTAAAAAATATTATTTTGCCAAACAAAATTCCTTTGTTTTCGCTGTTTTATTGAAGGAAATTATTTTTGAGGTGTCACTACATCAGAAAATATTAGCTTCAGAGTCAGTGATGTGCTTGAAATGCTTCATTTCACAAAAGGCTGATTATCTCAGCTTCTAGTTTGAAACGCCTGTTTTTGGTGAAAACAACCTACATATTCTCCGGCTGATAACTAAAGAACGGAAAATGATATCAATAAACTTTTTTTTGCTGATGATACAATAGAGTCTCATCGTTCTTTGGGCGTGTTCGGTGTTTACATAGTAATATCACACAATATTCTGTGGGCCTCGAGAAATCACTGAAAACGCTCTGAAACGGCTGGCACTGGGAGCATCCGTTTTCCAAAAGTGGCTGGCACTCAATGAGTTAAGGGTCATTTTGCCTACAAATTAATTCTGTTTTTGGTTTTGCGAAAAGCCCCCTTTTATCCTCAAAGAAAAACAAGCCTTATTCCTAAAATGAAAACCCAGTCACTTTCAGTTGACTAACAATGTAGTCTCGCTTGCCAGACTATCTCCACACTTCGTTTTGTGCTGAGTCTGGCTCAACTCACTCTCACTCTGGGCTAGCGGAGAAAAAAATCATCCCTTATCTTTTCAACCTTCCACCGAAAGTACCAAGCAGGTCTGCTTTATTGCACAATCCAAATCTTTGTCAAAACCTCTTCAATTTTCAGCGTGTAGCTTGCTAGCTAGCAGTGTATTTGTTGTTTCATAGCAGCGGAGGCATTTGAGAGCGGTAACATGCAGGGAGCGGAAAGGGATTTCCCTTCGCTCTGACTGAAATGGTCAGAGCCAACGGCAGAGCTTATACCCACAGCCTGCTTCTGTACAATGTGCTTAATGTGTGGCTTAAAAGAGAGGGTTCAATTCATGTACCAAGATATTTATAGGAAGTGACAACCTCAATTTTGTTGCCCTGAATAGTGGTAATTGATGGGAGATTCAGTGGAGGATTTTTTTGTGTGTTTATTTATTTACATGAGTTTATTTAAACATTTAAAATTTTATTTTATTTTTGCCAGCATTTAGAACGAGCTTCAAATGACAAACAGTATTAAAAGCAAGCTGTAGCTGACAAAGAGTCTCAATCTGTGTAGGAGCCAAGCAGTAAATGAAATGAAATGCATTTTATGCATAAAAGTGGAAATTTGCATTGGATACATTTTGATCAAGACTGTTATTATAAATAGTAAATAAAAGTGGTCCAAGGACTGATCCCTGTGGCACACCATTGGCGACTTTAAGGGAGCTAGATGTGAAACCCTGCACACAGAGTCCTGTACAAAAGGTAATTACCAAACCAACAGTTTCTTCCAACAGTCCTAAACCACGTCAGTATTTCATGATTCACTGTATCAAAGGCTTTTGTAAACTCTATAAAAAGTGCAGTACAGTGATGCTTCTTTTCCAGGGATTAAATAAAACCATTAACTACTTTTACAGCTGCTGTGTTAGTGCTATGCTAGGCAATCAGATTACATACGAGGAATTTGACTAAGTATGTGGTCACATCAATAGTCACAAGACAAAAAATATAAAATATACGATTATTTAAAAAAAAAATCAAAGTGCAGTCCAATATATACAATATACACACAAATTAGAAGGTCCCGAGGGGAAAAAAAATAGAGTAAAATATTCTGCTAAGAGAAGCAGCTAAGGTCGGCAAAAGGGCCTTTCTGTGTGGAGTTTGCATGTTCTCCCCGTGCCTCCCGGGGGTTTCCTTCATATAGGAACCCCCTTCACAAAAACATGCAATATCCTGGTTGCTAGTGTGGTTCCTCCTCTGGTCGTTAAGGGCGCCTGTTCAGAGGGAGGGGAACTGGTTGGAATAGCGTGAACCTCCCACGTGCTATGTCCTACCGGTGAAGCTTCCTCTGTCAGGTGAAAAGAAGCAGCTGACTGACTGCCCATGTCTCGGAGGAAGCATGGAATCAGTCTCGGCTCTCCCCAGATCGGCAGAGGATGGAGTAGCAACCAGGATTGAGAAATCAAATGAGCACTAATGGGGGATAAAATGGGATAAAAAATCAGGGGGAAAAAATTATAAAAAAAAAAAAGAGAAGCAGCTATGATACGTTAATGAATGCAGTAATACGGTAACAAATGCAGTGCAGCTCTGCAGCTACTTTATGTCCCTGGAAACCAAAATCCACAAAAACGTTCTAACTACCGTATGTTATTTAGGGTCTTATGTTAGTAATTGTGTCCCTCAGAAATTATTATACATTACTTTCAACCCAAAGCCTTAAAATCGACACTTTTCTACAAGATTGTACAAGGTACTTCCTCATTGAAGAGAGCAGTGCGCGAGGTGCTGAAATGCAGGAGCTTATGACGTCATAAGCTCTATATAACCTTTGTACACGCGCGCAATCCGCACCCACCCTCCTTTTGTCCGTTCTTTGCCCCCAGTGACAGCGCTCGCTCAGTGTCTGTCTCCCTCCCACTCTGTGTGCAAGCGCTATGCTTCTCTCTCTCTCTCTCTCTCTCTCTCACTCTCTCTCTCTCTCTCTCTCTCCCTCTCCGAGCAACGAACACACACACACACACACACACACACAGACACAGTAGCGCTGTGCAGTCGCAGCAAGTCTCTCTCTCTCCCTCTCCGAGCAATGAACACACACACACACACACACACACACACACACGTGTGTGTGTGTGTGTGTGTGTGTGTTCGACACAGCACTCGATCTCTCTTTCTCCGTTTCCCTCCCCCCCTCTGTCTCGCGCTCTCTCTCTCTCGGAGACCTGCTGCAGACGGGACACGCCCACACAGTCCGCGGGAGAAAATACACTCTAAAAACGAATTGATTCTCATGAGTTTTGCCATGACTGTCAAACCTAAATTTATATACTTTCCGACGTTCATCATCGTTCAAATTTGGCTGGTGGCTTATTAACATAGGGTCCTGTGATGTGATGAACTCAAAATGCTAAATAATAAAGAAATATTTCTGGTTTCCAGGGACTTTAAGTAATGTATAGGGGGATATTGGGGTGGGGGTGGTAGAGTCCTTAGTAGAGCGGGCGTTCGGGCCTTGTTGATGAGGCCGATGGCAGTTGGGAAGAAGCTGTTCTTAGAGGCGAGAGGTTTAGGTTTTGTCAGACTTCAGCCTCTTGCCGAGGGGGGTGGGAGCGGTTGCACATGATTTTACCAGACCGATTCAGCGTCCTGGCGGTGCAGTAACCTGGTAAAGCAGCCGGTCACATGAACTCACATTTCATTTTGTTCTACCAGACCGTCTGGCCTCAAGCCCTGGGAGGGCTTTTGCAGAAACTGCAAAGCGTACGAGCCAATCATGCGACCCGCCTCGTAGTTGACATTGTAACCGGCCAATCAGGAATGCTGCTAGCAAAACAATAATGGCTGCCTCCTTGCCTGTCCGCCTCGAGGACTAATGTCAACGTTCGTCGAGTTGAAACAGCCATAATGTGCAGTTGTTGCAGAAATAGACTCAATAACAACGATTAAACAAGTACAGGAGTATGCAACAGCGTGAAAGCTTAAGACCAGACGGTCTGGTAGAACGAAATGAAATGTAAGTTCACGTGACCAGCTGGTTTACCAGGCTAGGTGTGCAGGCCTTGATGGCAGAATTTTAATGTCATAACTCTTCCTTTAACTGTTGGATCTCAGGTAGCAATATTTTGTTAAAATGAGCAATAAATCAAAATGTGTCCAGCCTTCATGCTGTTGTCGTCCGGGCAGCAAAGAGCGAGGGAGGTGGTGGACTGGCGCCTGTACCAGGAGGAGCAGCATCAGCTAGAGGAGGAGCAGCGAGCCGTGGAGGCCAAACAGAGACAACACCAGGAGAGCTACAGGAGGGAGAGAGAGGGGCTCACTCACCTCAGCTGGAGGCAGAGGAAGAGCGCCCTCTACAGGGCCAACAAACAGGCAGCCGCCATGAGACCCAGAGAGAGAGCAGAGAGAGACGAGCTCGCTCTGCCACTCATCATCAAAGGTTAGAAGAGATTCCCCCTGATGTTCTCTGTGTGGATATCTCACCTACATACGTAAAGTGTAAGGTGTAATGCATGAATACAGTGTGTTCACATTACTGAGCACGTATCCCTCAGTAGAACTGTCATCACCGAATGCAGAAACGTTGTCATATTTGTCACCGAGTGAAGAACTGCCACTGAGAGTTCCGGCTTGGTCAGATGTTCCTATAGACACAATTGCCCGTCTCTGCCGGTGGAGTCCTGGTCGCTGCACTGGTGCCTCCTCTGGTCGGCCTGTTCGGGGGGAGGGGAACTGGGGGGAATAGCGTGATCCTCCCACGCGCTACGTCCTGCCGGTGAAACTCCTCGCTGTCAGGTGAAAAGAAGCGGCTGGCAACTGCACATGTATCGGAGGAAGCATGTGCTAGTCTACGGCTGGGCGATATGGCAAAAAATGATCACGCTATTTCTTTTCCATATTGATCGATATCGATATTTATCACAATATATAATTTGATAATGCTGCCAGTTTGAAGAGTATCCTGATAATGACTGATGAAGCCTGAAAAACCAGAGGGTTCATCAATTAAACTTTAGAATATAATTTATTAACTTTTCTTTTTATAACATCAGGTGATTCGACTAGGTTTCTACTTCAAAAGTGCTACAAGTTGCCATTGTCAGACCGTACATTTTACATCCACCCTGAATACTTTTATTTTGGAAAACAGTGACAGGAAGCCTTCTCTGCTTGATCCCAGTGTTGGGCTAGCTAGCTTGATGCTCTTTGGTGTCAAGATGTCGGCATTGTTCAGCATGTTAAGAAGCGGTTTCTCTGCATGCTGGCTCAGTGCTTTCACTACATTCCTACAGCGGACACCAGCGTACATGTCCCGGTGGCAGAGGGTGACTGTCATGCTCATGCACAGAGTAGTGTGTAGTCGGCCCTGGCTAACGTTAGCTGTTAAGTTACGCTTCCACTGTCACTTCGGTTCCCAGCAAGCAGGACGGACCCAGACGAATCGAGAGAGCCCAATTGTGGCAAGATCAAGTCATATCATGACGAGTCAGATCTGGCCCAGAGTATCACGTATCACTATCCAACTAACTTCACTCACCACTGAAATATCCATGAGGATAACTAAATGGTTGCAATCAATGTCAAATAAATTGCGTATTTCTCACTCTGGTCTATTCTTATCCAAAATCGGACTGATCAGCACTCATCGAACAATCACCAGCGCTGATGGAGGTGGGACTACGAGGAGATCAATTGCAGTTGAATCCTGCATTGTCTCATTTGCATATCTTGTTGCCAGATTGTTTTGGGCAAAAAAAAAAAAAAACACTGTGAGGCGTAAAAGTCTACAAGTTGGAAGTTGGAATGGAGCATTTTGGGCGGGTTCATGTTTTTCAGGGTTCTGCTTCTGCTTCCACAAATTGTTGGTCACACTGTGATGTCCGATCCACAAAGACTTGACGCCCACGTAGGCTATGTTAAATTTAAATAAAAAACACGTTTTATAAGGTTACTTCCTACGGCATCTATATGTACAGGAGCGCTGGATAAACAACATTATAGGCTGGAGACAAATTTGAGAGAACCCTCAATGATTCTTTGAGATTAAAGTTTGAATTAAATTACCTTTCGTTTTTTAAATTATCCCGACCCCACGGATGTGATACCACTGTAACAAATAAAAAGATTCATATAGGCCTACGGTATATTACTTCAACTTCCCTCTGATGATCTCAGCGAAAAGATGGTGTAGTGGTAGAGTAGAAGGCTGATAAGCTGTAGATCCCGGGGTCAAATCCCAGTTGAGGCACTATTTAATTTTTTGAAAATGTAGCATAAATTGTTAATCTGGACATAATTATGTATAAAGCTGCTGAATACACACTGTGTACATAGCAGAAATACTGAACATGGTAACGTCATATTTCGACATCATCTCGATGTTACCGTGTAGACGTCTAAATCATCCCCAAACCAGCTGTGATTTGGCCATGTCCTGGATGTCACTGAAAGACGTCATCACAACGTCATCATGACATAATTTTGCTTGCTCGGTTACTATCTGATGAAACGGACGAGCTCTTCACATGATACAACATAAGATCACTAGTTCACCGTTGCTTTCTTGTCCCTCGACACTTTCTTCTCTCAAACTTACTATCAGCGAGGGTAGAACTGTCGTCGCCCAGGGTAGAAACGTTGTGGATTAGGAACACTTATGAATAGTTGACTTCTGTTGATTGCGACCTTTGCCCTCTCACCTCAGGAGATGTGGACGGCTCGGTGGAAGCCATCTTGAACATTCTGGACAGCTATGACGCTCAGGAGCAGTGTCCGATGGAGGTGGTTCACTTCGGCATCGGAGACATCTCCGAAAACGACATCAGCATGGCCGAAACCTTCTCAGGTATAGCAGAATGTTACTAACAAACTTCAGTCTGAACAGAAGGTTAAGACAAGGGTCAGAGGTCATGGCACCCAGGCTGAACAAATTGAGTACCGCAGGGATGACGTATTTTTGTAGGCCAACTCAGCTAGTCATGCTAGTTCCTAACTCTAAAAGTCAATGGGATTTTTGTTTGAGGATTTTGGTTAAATGCATGAAAGAAGATTAATAAAAGTTTATGAAACAGCAAACTTTGTGTTCAGCAAGATAGTCTTCAGAAATGAGGACCACTTTTATGATTTTGATCGTGATTTAAAAACAATGCATTCACGCTAGTGCTGCACGATTAAACGAATTGCAATCGTGATGTCAGCACGTGCGATTACATAACCGCAAAAGGGTGCGATTTCTTTTTTTTTAAACGTCCGTTTGTGTGTGTGTGTGCCTCCTCTAACGTTACACGCGACGCATCAACACTAGCGGGAGACTTCTCCCATGCACTCCCGCAAATACTGTAAGTAATGTTATGTGCAGCAAGGTTCACAAACATCTTACCGAGAGGGAGAGAGAGAACATCCATGATCGCTAGCCGTTCATAACTAGCCTTTCAGAAAAGCATGTAAACAGCCGTGTGATTAGTGAGAAAGTCAGTAAAATAAGGAGAGAGCTGCAGGTGCTTATGCAGAACTAGAGCACGTTTAAGTGCACAGTGGGTAATGACCCGCTGTGATGAAGAATATAACGAGATTAACAAGGTTGATAGCAGAGAAAACACTGTTGCAGCTGCCACCAGCAGCACCTCCAGGCTTCTAGCTAGCCTGTCACATGACGCCTTCATGGTCCCTCGATAAAATCTACAGATGCACGTTACCTCGCCTCTCTCAAAAAAGAGTCACGTGAGTATACAAAAGAAATAAACTGGGTGTATTACTCATTGTATTACTGGACAGACATGTAACTAACCTTTGCAGTATATATAAAACTAGACTATAATAAACATTATTTACAGATGGGTTTTTATATAAAACAAAGAAAATATTTAGAAAAATGTGCCTTTTAACTGCATTTTCTACCTGCTCTGAGCCCTGGATTATAACTGTTATAATCCTCCTTTTTACAAATTTAAAAAGCTGCAATTTATTTGACAGCAACCATTTTTTGGCAGACACTTTTTGATAACATCAAACAGGGACACTAGAGCGGCCCACAGAGTTACGGTACATAGAACATGTGATGCATTATCTACAAGCATGATGTGTATAGGGAGTAACAGGTTAATTCATATTGTCACCAAAACACACATTGGATCATAAATTAAACCTACTGATGTGATTTTGTGATTAATCAATGGTTATGGTTCACACATATGCTCAGGTGCCTAATGGTTATTAGAGTTCACAGTATGTAGCCAGGCTGTGTGTAATGGCTCTGGCTCACTGTATAGAGGCCTAAAAGTCCCTCTTTCATGTTACCAGACAGTATGTATTATAAATCTGTGCACATGGTGTGGTTTAGGAGTACATTCACTACATTGTAATAAAACCATGCCCACTGAGCTACCATATTGTTTTTGTACCAGGCGATCCCTGCAGGTGTGTTCCACAGTTCTCCTTTATAGATGAATAATGCTGCGGTTTGTTGAATATCCACTCATCCAGCACAGAAATGTGTCTGTTGCTTTCGTTGTTCTTGTCAATGGACGAGTTTTATAGAGAAATCGTGAAATAACTGTTGCGATGGTGCAGTGTGCCGCCTGCTCCGCGGTGCAGCGTGACACGCTCCTCCCGAGCATCTCTTTTTTCACCATACATGAGTTTGCATCTCTGACTTGTGCACGTGTAACCGAGGTGAATCAGTGTTGATTCCTCGTGAGCCCAGAGTGGTAGCGAGTGGATTGGTTAAACTCACTCCCCAGTATAAAGGCATGTTAATCAGCTCCACCAAGAGAGCTTGGTGGAGTGGTTAGTGTCTTTGACTCCCAAGCCGAAGGTCGGCGGTTCGTATCCACCCCTGGACAAGCCCTTAACTCATTCACCGCCAGTTTAGGACTGCCAATATTTAGCACAGGCCAAAGATTTTCATAATTGTTGGTCATCTTTCAAGACCCACAGTAAATTATCTATTAGCACCAGAGTGATTTGCAATACCTCAAAATGAAGATGTACGTCTCTGGGTTCACCAGGAAAAAAAAGGTGAGCTTTTAGCATGTTCTGTACTCTACTTAGAGCCATTTATATACACCCTGTTTTCACCCAAAATGTCTCTCTGAGAAAAGAAATTGCAGAAAATGGCATTTATGTACAGCACACAATATCATGCAGAACTCGCTCTCAATTCTTTTATTTTGAACTGTATTGACATCAGACATGTAAATATTATTCATTATGACACAACTGACAAAAAAATATATATATATATATATATATGAAGTGCTTTTTTTACATTCAACAATACAGTTTGCTCAGTGTGAGTGAGTGTACAGACAGACAGACAGACAGACAGACAGACAGACAGACAGACAGACACACACACACACACACACACACACACACACACACACACACACACACACACACACACAGAGAGAGAGAGTTCTGTCCACAGCTGCCTGCAGCTAGATCGCACCTCCTTCCCCCTCCTTCACTATCAGCGTTTTGCCTCCTCTGCTGCTCGTTTTCCTCCTCTCGTTCGGGCTGGGAGTGGGACGAATGCTGCGACACGAGTCACACGACACAGGAACGGGTCCGCGGCTTGGCTTTGGGACCAGGCGCTGCTGGAACCGGATCGATCATGTTCGTCACGGGTTTGACTAGGCAATCCAGGTTCGCCCTGCAGCAAGGCAGCAGTGCAGCGCGCCGAGAGGCGTTTCAATGGCGTTTTTTCCTCTGTACAAGGAAGCGCGTTTCTCTGTTTTTCCTCTTTTCCTCCTTCTTCCTCGTTTCAAACAACAGCTGCGGTATGTGTTTGATAACGTGCTGTCGGCTACCCTTTGAGGATAGGGACCAGATGACATGTCAGAGGCTGGGTAAGTGTTTCAACTACGCGCTGCACTCATAAAAACAAAAACACGTCAAACACGTCTTTGGCGTGGATGGCTATTTCTGATAAGACGTCAAAGACGTCTTTGGCGGTGAATGAGTTAACATGGGTTGCTGCAAGTACCACCTACACAACGCCGTTACACATGTATGCAGACAGTGCCAGAGAGAGGGGGTTCAACCTGCACAAACTCACAACATCTGGGTGTGAATTTTCATATTCAAAAGCATTTAGTAATGCTTCCATTTATTTAAAGGGATAGTAAAAAAAAAAAAAGTAAAAGGTCTAGCTCTATTTGCTACTTAACAATGATGATGTTGATTGGTAGAGTTCTTTCTCAGCACAATCTCATAGTAGCTCTGGAAAGTTGGGCAAAAACAAATGCAAGGTCAATGGGGTCACGCTCCTGTCTGTACAAGCTGACTGAAGCTCACTGAATTTCACTTTGTGTGACTATGGATGACATTTTAGTGAGCCTCAGTCAGCTTGTACATACAGGAGCGTGACCCCGTTGACCTTGCATTCGTCCAGAGCAACTATGAGGAACAGTATAGATTGTACTGAGAAATAAAACCTCTACCAATCAACATTATCACTGGTAAGTAGAAAATATAGGGGTAGACTTCAAAAAATGTAAACCATCCCTTCATAACTAGGGTTTTAACGTCTCTGACTGATCCCTCCTGCAGGTTCTATCTACGGTTTTAACGTCTCTGACTGATCCCTCAGATTCAGATTCAGATTCATTTATTTAAAGAATGGGACATTGCACATTGATGAACAGTACAGCCGTACAGTAAACATGCCAGGTTATAGCCCAAGGGCTAGTTTCCACCTGTAGTCCCATGGCAGGTTGATGTAATCTTGAAAAAGAAAAAAAAAATTAATAGTACAAAAAAAATGAATAGTACAAAAGGTTAGTAAAACCTAAGGTGAGTAAAACACACAGAGCATGCAACGAAACATGACAGACGATATGTTAAGTATGATCACATTGCTGGTTTCATCTGAGCCATAGTTTCAACTGGCCTTTAAAGGTGGCGAGACTAGGGCATTCTCTAATAGAGGGAGGTAGATTATTCCAGAAGGTGCTTCCCATGAAGGATAAGGTCTTCTGACTAAAGGAAGTTTTTCTAAATGGGACCTCACAGACCTTTTTCGTGATGGCCCGGGTGACACGAGTCGAGTTGGCGGTCGATCGATATTTAATGAAGTCAGCAAGAGGAGGCGGCGCCAGTCCATGTAGAACTTTGTATATTAGACAGGCAGAGGTGAAATTTCTAAAGTTCTCAAAACTTAGCATGTCATATTTACGTATGATATGACAGTGGTGATGAGAAAGGGGTTTTTTATCTAGTATTTTCAGGGCTTTTTTATAAAGTAGTTCGGCTGGTTTGAGAGTGGTTACTCCTGTCAAAGACCAGCTAGTTATACAATAATTCAGATGCGAAAGGATCATCGAGTGTAAAAATAAAAACGCAGCATCTGTGGACAGACAACTCCTTATTTGTCTGAAATTATACAGGTGGAATTAAAAAAATTTGGAAATCATTTTAATATGGTTGCTGAACGTTAGGTTGGAGTCCAACATCACGCCTAAGTATTTCAACTCATTAACCACAGATAATTCCTCTGACCCCAAGAAGACATTGGAGCGCGGAGGTGCAATGTTTCTTTTAGAAAAGAACATACAAACTGTTTTTTTGCATTCAGCACGAGACAGGATTTAGTTAGCCACGCCTGGATATGAGAGAGAGAGCTAAAGATAAGACACGTGCCGCCTCCCCTGGGTTTTTAGCCCTTGTGAAGATGACTGTGTCATCAGCATAAAGCTGAACATCTACATTAAAACAGTAATCAGGAAGATAGAAAACCGTAGATGCGGTTTTAATGTCTCTGACTGATCCCTCCTGCAGGTTCTATCTACGGTTTTAATGTCTCTGATCCCTCCTGCAGGTTCTATCTACGGTTTTAATGTCTCTGACTGATCCCTCCTGCAGGTTCTATCTACGGTTTTAATGTCTCTGACTGATCCCTCCTGCAGGTTCTATCTACGGTTTGAATGTCTCTGACTGATCCCTCCTGCAGGTTCTATCTATGGTTTTAACTCATTCATGGCCAGTTTAGGACTGCCAATATTTAGCACAGGCCAAAGATTTTCATAATTGTTGGTCATCTTTCAAGACCCACAGTAAATTATCTATTAGCACCAAAGTGATTTGCAATACCTCAAAATGAAGATGTACGTCTCTGGGTTCACCAGGAGAAAAAAAAGTGAGCTTTTAGCATGTTCTGTACTCTACTTATAGCCATTTATATACACCCTGTTTTCACCCAAAAGGTCTCTCTGAGAAGAAAAACAGGAGAAAAGGCGATTTTTGTAAATCACACAATCTCAGGCAGAACTCGCTCTCAATTCTTTTATTTTGAACTGTATTGACATCAGACATGTAAATATTATTCGTTATGACACAAATGACAAAAAAAAAAAAAAAATATATATATATATATATATACATATACATGTACATACATATACAAGTGCTTTTTTACATTCAACAATACAGTTTACTCAGTGTGAGTGAGTGTGCAGACAGACAGACAGACAGACAGACAGACAGACAGACACACACACAGACAGACAGACACACACACACACACACACACACGATCCCCCTTTTATCTTCGTTACGTTGTTTCCGGGTCTGAGTACTGCTGGCGTCTGCTGCTGTGACTGCCGCTTCTGCCTTGTTAGCTGTTCGTGTGTTTATTTTGTTTTGTTCTGGTCCACCCGTCCTCGTCCATGTCTCCCTGTCCTATACTCCCTGCTGTTTGATCGTTCCCGTTTTCCCCTCGGCTATTCAACACGTCCTCACCGCCCTCTGGATTACCCGTCAAACTGATCGATCATTTCCTCATTCCTCCGATGATCAAACACATCTCTGGATTACTTTCTCCTGTTTTCTCCTGGCTGGCACACAGGAAGGCGACCAGCTCGTGCAGCGCGCCGAGGGGCGTTTCAATGGCGTTTCTCCTCTCTGCACAAAGAAGCGTTTATCCGTTTTCTGTTTTTCCTCCTGCTCAATTTCAAAACAACAGCTGCGGTATGTGTTTGTTCACGTGTTGTTGGCTTGTCTTAGATGCCAGGGACCTCTGATAACATGTCACAGGCTGGGGAAGTGTTTGAACTACGCGCTGCACTAATAAAAACAAAAACACGTCAAACACGTCATTGGCCCTGAGGGCTATTCCTGATAACACGTCAAAGACGTCTTTGGCCATGAATGAGTTAACGTCTCTGACTGATCCCTCTTGCAGGTTCTATCTATGGTTTTAACGTCTCTGACTGATCCCTCCTGCAGGTTCTATCTACGGTTTTAACGTCTCTGACTGATCCCTCTTGCAGGTTCTATCTACGGTTTTAACGTCTCTGACTGATCCCTCCTGCAGGTTCTATCTACGGTTTTAACGTCTCTGACTGATCCCTCTTGCAGGTTCTATCTACGGTTTTAACGTCTCTGACTGATCCCTCTTGCAGGTTCTATCTACGGTTTTAACGTCTCTGACTGATCCCTCCTGCAGGTTCTATCTACGGGTTTAACGTCTCTGACTGATCCCTCCTGCAGGTTCTATCTACGGTTTTAACGTCTCTGACTGATCCCTCCTGCAGGTTCTATCTACGGTTTTAACGTCTCTGCCAATAAGTCGATCCAGCAGCTGGCGTCCAGGAAGGACGTCCCCATCAAACTGCACAACATCATCTACAAACTGATCGACGACCTGAAAGATGAACTGAGTGGCAAACTGTCCCCTGTCGTCAGCGAGACCGTCATCGGTACGTTAACTCAAACACTCTGTGGGTCCAACAACTACAGACAGTAATGTCTGTAGTTGTTGGACCCTGACAGCTGACTGGAGACAATACTGTATGTGCAGTGGTGTAATGTAACTAAGTATACATACTTAAGTACTGTACTTAATTATTTTTTCTGAGTAACTGTACTTATATTTCTGTCAACTTTCACTTTTACTCCACTACATTTCCCAAATAAAATGGATACTTTTACTCCTCTACATTTCCCCCAAGCATCTTAGTTACAAAGTAAAATCAGAAGAAATTGCGTAGCCTGCAAGCAATCAGGTTTGGCAAATCAGTGCTCCTAGTTTGCAAGTTACGTTAATCACGATCCACACGCCATTCCATTTGGTGGCTGTAATGCAACATAACGTTGTTTGCCAGCGGCTATAAAAGTCAAGAAAAAGAAATAGACTTCCACTCAAGCTCAGGCATGTCTTTTGCTTGATTTTTTTTTGCAGCATTTACTTGTACTTTTTACTTTCAATACTTAAGTACATTTAATATCAGAAAATTACTTTTGATACTTAACACGTTCACTGCCAATGACGAGTTGAGTCGTCAAAAAAAATCCAACGGTTGACTGCCAATGACGAGTTGAGTCGTCAAAAAAAAAAAAAAAAAAATTTGACGGTGGGACGTGGATCAACGCCCCCCACATCTCCTATAAAAATATTGGAGCCACCGAACGTGTACAACCCATTCCACCGACCCACTAAGTGGCGACAGTGCTCTCCAGACTAGAAAAAGCAGAGCCAAAACTGCAGGGGAACGCGCAAGGAAACCATTCTCTCATACTGTAAAATGGATTGGCGAAAACGCTTTCGCTTTCGCGCATTATCGCGCTGGGAGCTGGCGGTGGGGGATTGCAAATTTGCATAATAGATTATGGGTGAAACACACTTTGAAACACCAGCAGAAAGCGCAGAATCGCACACAGCTTCATTCCAGCTGAGCTCAACCGAAAACCCAGAAACGAACGAGCCTCATTCTCATACTGTAGGCGAAAACGCTTTCACGCTGGTGCACACGGGCGCACAACGGTGGGGGGTTCCAAAAATAGACTGGGTGCAAAACACACTTTGAAACACGCAGCATAAAGCCTAGAATCGCACAAAGCTTCATCAAAGCTCTCAAACCCAAGAAACGAGTGAGCCCCATCCAGACTTGCCGACGAGGGGGCCGCCAGGGAGGGAGGCTGCTCACTGCTCAGACAGGCAGTAGAAACTCGCTTGTGACAAACGCTGCTGAAAGCCACCAGACACGCCCACGGAGGGAGGAGTTTGAAGGAGAGGGCGTTCAGAACTATATTGTTTAGATGTCTGATCTCTCACTGATGCCAAAAATAAATGGTTAAAGTGACTGTTCTGCCTGTTTGATTGAATTTCACAAAACTGCGATTATCTCAGCTTTCAGTCTCAGACGCTGAAACCATGCTGTACTCAACGGCTAATATCTACATAACTACCGTAAATTCCGGACTATAAGACGCACCGGTCTATAAGCCGCGGGACCAAAATTGACTATTTTTTTCTTCTATAAGCCGCACCGGTCTATAAGCCGCGGGTGTTTTGATGTTTAATTACCATATGAAAGGGTTCGTGCACAGAGAGGAATGTCGGGAAAGCGATGGCTGTTTGGGGAAGCTCCCATTTATTAACATTTCAACAAAACAAAACAAAAGTCAGGTCACTAATCCCCAGACAAAATCACACAACAATAGGCTATATGTGCAGCAAACCTGTAACCAGAGAAGTCAAGTCACTAATCCTCGTCTTCCTCTTCTTCCTGCGTACTGAAACCACCAAAGTCCTCATCTTCAGTGTCGGAAACGAACAGGTTCAGGGTGGCTTCGTCAACCACTCTCCTCTCTCCTTCATTGTCACTCAAAACCAACGAACTCCTCTTCATCACTGTCGGCATCGAACAGCCTCTGAAGCCTCTGACGGCCCTCAGCGCCAGCTGTGGCGGCGTCATCCTCTTCATCCCGCAGCAGTCCAGCGTTTTGGAACCCGTTGGTGATTGTGGATGTTTTCACACTCCTATAATATTCCGTGCTGAGACAGTTCCTCCTGCTGCACCGTCCAACGCCTCACCATTGACTCATCGATGCCCAGGTTACGCGCGGCTGCTCTGTTTCCCTCTTTTAATGCGAGATTGACTGCTTTCAACTTGAAAGCTGCGTCGTGTGAATTTCTGCGTACCTTCCCCATGGTAAGTGAGAGTGTTGCTTCTACTGCTCGTTCTCATGCTGTCGAGAACGAGCAAAGCTTTTTTTTGGTGAAAGAATCCTCCAGGGCGCTTCTTGTTAACAGTCCGAGTGAGTGGCAGGTCGAACGTCAAAGGCACTTCATCCATATTTATGATCTGCTCCGGTTCGATGGAATATTCCTTGATCTTCCTTTGTGTGAATTCGCCGAAGTTTGTGATTTTCTCCTGGTAGTCGGGGGAGGGAGTTGATGGCAGAGTGGCCGTTTGCTTACCGTAATTACCATATGTAAGTGGTCACGCACAGAGGGGATTGTCGGGAAAGAGATGGCTGTTTGAGGAAGCTCCCATTTACCGTATTACCGTAACATTTCAACAAAACAACATAACACAACACCACCGTTGTTTATTTTTACAGTGCACACAGTGTCCGCGGTGTGGTGAAAAGAGGGCAAGAGAGGAAATTAAAACAGAAGTGGATTTATAGTTAGAAAGAGTGCTAAAAAAGAGAGATTTTATTTGTATTTTTTTTTTTTTTTCTGAAAAAATCCATAGATAAGACGCACCGTTATATAAGCCGCAGGGGCCAAAAAACGGGAAAAAAGCCGCGGCTTATAGTCCGGAATTTACGGTACTAACTCTACAAACTAACTCTTTTAGACAGAGAAAGCACACATTCTATTAGTACTTTTGTGAACTTTGTGTTCACAAAGTCCAAGCAGAAAATAATCCTCGGCTCTTGTAAAATGAGCCAGAATCCTCAAAAAAACCCTCTGGCAGAAGCTACCTACAGTAAAAAAAAAAACGGCTGGCAGTGAATGTGTTAAGTACAGAAAATAGCAAGTACTTTAAGACTTTTACTCAAGTAATATTCTAATGAGTGACTTTGACTTTTACCAAAGTCTTTTTCTGGGAAGATATCTTTACTTTTACTTAAGTATGGTTTTCGAGTACTTTATACACCACTGTGTATGTGGGTCTAACACCTACAGACAATACTGTCTGTGGGTCTAACGGACTGGTTGAGCTGTGGTCTCTGTGCTGCCCCCTGCAGGTGAGGCATCGGTGCTCACCATGTTTGAGGTCACTGTGGGAAAGAAGAAGGTTCCGGTGGCAGGATGCCGTGTCCAGAAGGGCCAGCTAGACCGACGAATGAAGTTCAGACTGATCCGCGGTCGGGACGCCGTCTGGGACGGTGAGTTAGACCACACTCACTTGGGACCTCAGTATGGTTGTTATTGCGGCTTTCCTGCGATTCTAACTGTAAATCGATTTAGATTCCAAATTAAAATCAACACAAAAATGTAAAAAGTTTTACGACCATTGAAATTCAACCGTTAAGCCTTGAAGTTCTCCCTCCCCACTTGTGAAATGGATCAGACCAAGGCAGTCTATCACAAATTAGACTAGATATTCCTCCTAAATCAGAATGAATTACAAAGCCATTTAAATGAAACGGTTTCTACAATTCCTGAGTAAGGAGACGACTTCAAAACATGTCAATACAAAACATGTCAATCCATATGTCATGAGGAACATGAATCAGCTCCATCCTGCTGTAGTCATCAACTTTCACAAGCTCTCCATCCAAATTATATCATTGTCTCTTTGTAATAACAATTACATTGTTATTATTCAATTGTTTACATTGTGGCTAGTAAGGGTGTGCCGTATCGTTATATTGTTAGAATTCATATTCATATCTTCAAAAATTCACATCATGATAATTCCAATATTCCGACTTGTTGCCGTTACGCAGCCTAACGGTGTGACGTATGCACAGCAACAACAAGCATGGCTGAAATTGGCCCCACAGGGAGGCGTTCATTCCAAATAGGGGAGTGGCTTCAGTAATGTGGAAGTGGTTTGGTTGGTAATATTAGAAGGTATACCTGAATATTTGAAGTCAAACTGTTAGGTTTATGCTGATATATAAAACTATAACACTTATTTTGTTGGATAACAATACAATACAATATTTTTCATTATTTTGTCACATGGTCAAGAATATTATCGGAGAAATACGCTGAAATATTGTGATATTATTTTAGGGCCATATCGCCCACCCCTAATCACTGGAAACATTTGAGTCTCATAAATGAACTGAATTCTGCACAGTCAGACTATATTGTCACACTGTGACTGTTATCCTAAATAAGAATCCGTTCTAAATGGACCTGCCTGGTCTAATAAAGGTACCAAAAACAAAGAAAACATCCTGATTGTATTGTAAGGTCATGTGACTCTCTCCTCAGGTTGTGTGACAGCGTTGAAGCATCATAAGGAGGACGTGTCGGTGGTGAAGGCGGGGATGGAGTGTGGTCTGTGCGTAGCGGGGGACGTGGAGGTCCAAGCCGGAGACACCGTGCTCTGCTACGAGGAGCGGGAGGCCCCACGCCGCACCGCCTGGGACCCCGGTTTCTGACCGCCTGGGACGCTGACTTCTTACCGCCTGGGACCCCGCCGGCTTCTAATCGCCTGGGACCCTGGCTTCTAATCACCTGGGACGCTGACTTCTTACCGCCTGGGACCCCGGCTTCTAATCGCCTAGGACGCTGACTTCTTACCGCCTGGGACCCCGGCTTCTAATCGCCTGGGACCCCGGCTTCTAATCACCTGGGACCCCGGCTTCTAATCGCCTGGGACCCCGGCTTCTTACCGCCTGGGACCCCGGCTTCTAATCGCCTGGGACCCCAGCTTCTAATCGCCTGGGACCCCGGCTTCTGAGGGGTCTGCTTCTCTGATGCTCACTGACTGATACAATGTACAACTACAATTATGTTAATTTGTCACGTCCGGACAGCTGTGACTGTGATAGATGTGTTGGGTGTAAAGTGTGAATTTGTAAGTTATCACGGTGCATTTTATGTACATGTCAGATTTTAGTCAACTTTTTGTCATTACTTTTAGTCAAAATGTTTTCTGCAACGACTGCCGGACTACTGGACATTTACTTTGCACTTTGAGATAGTTTTGTTTGCTCCATCTTCTGCTCTTGCTGTGATGGCTGCGCTGCAAACTGCACAAAGACGAATTCCTCGTTTGTAATATGATTACTCACTATGGCTATTAAAATTATGTATCAATCCAGATCAAGGGAACTATCCTGGATCTAGTGTTAATGGAGCATCGTAGTATAGGCAGGGAGTTGCCCAAGCCCCGGTGGCCGGTGATTTCTCCACCTACTGGCCTACCGGTTACTTTATAGATAATAAAAAAAAAATTACAGTGCACCTGAACGCAACATACAAGATACCCGCTGAATAAGTGTCCACATGTTCATGTCATTCTGGCCAATACTCCACTTCTGTTAGAACATTTCAGTCTGGAATATGGAATATCTTTCAATAATCTTTATGACTAAAAGTAATCTCATATGTAAGAAATGACTGTTCTACATTGAAGTGAAAATGTAAATAATTAACTTGTTGGTTTTGGATTTATTTAGCTTCAAGAATGCATTTTTGTTCGTGTGACCCTCAACACAGGCTTTGAGAATCCCGGGCCACTTACTGATACTTGTGGTTAAATTAACCCACTCATATTCTGGTTTATTTCAAGAAAAACATTTTGGCTAGTGGAAATTCTAATTGGCTGGTAACTTCGAGCAGCCATATTGGCAGGTGGTCAAAAAAGTTAATTTCAAGCCCTGCAGGGAGAGCAAGTGGTGACATTGGAGTGAGAAAAGGATCAAATATTGGTGTTTAAGACTGAATAATGACATCACCACTGTTAATTTAAAATGAGTTATTCCTCTAAACCCGACTTCAAATGCCCAAAAAAATCTTTGCGCCGGCACCGTTTGGCCCCCAACCCTCAGCAAAATCTGGCCCTCTGGTAGCGAGGACATTTTTTTGTGGTCCTCTATCATCAAAGTTCCTGGGTTATGGCATGACAATATTTGTTCGGCCCCCGGCAACAATCTAGGTTTCTCATGTGGCCCCCCATGAAAAATAATTGCCCACCCCTGATCTAGCCTCTTAAATTGGTTCTCAAAGTGAACCAGATTCATGCATTTTAGTTTAAAATGTACACATTGTTCTTACAGGGGGCATGGCCCCCCGAACCCCCCAAGAGGGTCCGAGCAAGGTCTACCCACCAATATCTCTTCAAATCCTGTGGGAAACACAGTTTAGTATTTTCTTTGTTCTTAAAAATATACATTGCCCGTTTGTGTTTTGCAATATGGATATTGTTTTATTTATAATTAAATTGAGCATTGGGCCTTTATAAGAATGTTTATTTGTATTATTTCAATTGTCACACTCATGGATACATATTTGAGGTTTGTTTATTAATTGGGGAAAAGGACCACTGGAACAAACGGCGCGAACATGATCCAGCTACTTATTCAATCTGACTGGCTACTCAAAAGTTTGGGGAACTCTCTGTATAGGGCTGTGAAGTTTTTCTCTGCAGATTCATGAATGAGTGAATGAATGAATGGGTGGACGCTGGTGATTTTGTTGCACTGTAAAGTTTTAATGAAAGAAATCCAAATTAAACAGTTTCTTCTACACTTTACTAAATCTTCTGTTACTTCAGGAAAAATAAAATAAATCCAGAGAAAATTATCCTTCCAAACGGTAACAAGCAGAGATCACTTTCATAAAGTTTCATTTTAGAATGAAACTCTTCACTTGCATTCCCAGCTCTGTTTCCATCCAAGGATTCCTTTACAAAAATTATGTTCAATTTGGAAAGTGAATACCAAAGTGAAACCCCATGCCCTTGCTGGGGGGAAACACTTGAAGTGGCAAAGTGTTTGGCTGGTAAAGGAACAAGCGTGTTGAGCTCGACCACCAGAGGCACCACATCGACTCTGCTGATTTAGCTGCAGCGTTTTTGTTTGAATCTAGTCTGCGATACAAAAAAGAAAAAGAAAACATTTGGGGCCATATCTTACAGCGGCAAGTGCTAAATCTTTGATAGTTTCTAGCACTCAAAATTTCCTTTTTTTCCTTTTAATTACCACTGGGTCAGTACATCAAAGACCCAGTGCTTTTAATTACCACTGGGTCAGTACATCAAAGACCCAGTGGTAATTATATATAAACCACTGGGTCAGTACATCAAAGACCCAGTGGTAATTATATATTTAAAAAAAACATTTTGAGTGCTAGAAACTAGCAATGACTTTGCACTTGCCCGCGCGTAAGATATGGCCCATGAAGTCTTCAGGTTATAATTCAGAGAGTAGGAAGTATTCATCGGTTGTTGAAAGGCTGGTGAGTTTCACTGATGTTCTGTCCACGATGTCCACCTGGCTTGAGCAAACAGGTTCTACAATGTCTTTGAGGTTCTTCGTTCTCTCGTCATGGTCTCTGGAGACCAACCCAGTTTAAAGCTATGCCCACTTCCCTATGACGAAAGCCTTGGAAGGCGGCCGTTTGGAAACACTCTTATATTAGCAAAATGGTTTACATAAATGTGTTCTGAATCTGTCTTCATTTCACATCGACAACGGTTAGTTTACAAGTTTGGATACGAGTTTCAGGAGTTTCCAGAGGTGGCTTTCGTCGGGCATGGTTTCATTGAACTGGGTTGGGAAAAGGATAAAACGTGTATTCTGTATTTGGCTCCAGAACAGAAACTCAGGCGACTCTGACCTCTTCACTTCTTCTTGGACTTTGCGGGTTTGGCGAGCAGCGCCGGCTCGATCTGCTCCGGCTTCAGGCCTCGGACAGAGAAGAGGCGTGCGGCGCGCTCCCTCAGCGTTCCCCCACACTTCACTCCTCTGGACATCAGTTCCACCTTCAGCTGCTCCAGACCCAGAGCTTCCAGCTCCTCTGCAGAGCCCACAGCCTGCAGCTCTACTGGGCTGACTGGTCCAGCCTGGAGCTCTACTGGGCTGACTGGTCCAGCCTGCAGCTCTACTGGGCTGACTGGTCCAGCCTGGAGCTCTACTGGCCTGACTGGTCCAGCCTGGAGCTCTACTGGGCTGACTGGTCCAGCCTGCAGCTCTACTGGGCTGACTGGTCCAGCCTGGAGCTCTACTGGCCTGACTGGTCCAGCCTGGAGCTCTACTGGCCTGACTGGTCCAGCCTGGAGCTCTACTGGGCTGACTGGTCCAGCCTGGAGCTCTACTGGGCTGACTGGTCCAACCTGGAGCTCTACTGGGCTGACTGGTCCAGCCTGGAGCTCTACTGGGCTGACAGGTTCCTGCTATCAGAGGAGACAGAAAGAAAATGGCAGTAAATTTAGTTTTCCAATGTTTGTCATGATTAGTTTTTCCTCAGACTTAAAAAAAAAAAAAGAACAGAAAATATAGCCACAAGCTGCCAAGTCATAATCGAGATGGCCCAGGGTAGTAGACAGAATATCAGCTTTTCTTCATGCAGTAACGAGCCTTGAAACTTTTTACGGACTGCATAAAATAAACATTCAAAAGTTAGTTGCGGAGTCTAGGGTTTGAGTGGAGCCACCTAGTCAGAACAAAGGGGAAATACTTTTTAAGACAAGACGATTGTCACATAAACTATATGATTTTTAACAATAAAAAACTATTTTTTTATGATAAATGACTATTCAAAAATCACTGCCCATCCCTAATATTAACTCATTGAGTGCCAGCCACTTTTGGAAGACGGATGCTCCCAGTGCCAGCCCTTTCAGAGCGTTTTCAGTGATTTCTCGAGGCCCACAGAATGAGCTGAAGCTGAGATAATCAGCCTTTTGTGAAATGAAGCATTTCAAGCACATCACTGACTCTGAAGCTAATATTTTCTGATGTAGTGACACCTCAAAAATAATTTCCTTCAATAAAACAGCGAAAACAAAGGAATTTTGTTTGGCAAAATAATATTTTTTAGCTGCAACCAGCAGCGCTGGCCCCTGCGTGCGCAGACCCTACACTTTCTTGCTGGTCTTGATTTACTGCTGGTGGGCATCAGATATTCTAGCTTGCCAATCTGTCCATCGAGCCTGCTGTCTGGGTCGGTGTTGTATGCTGCCCTGCGTGCCCCACCCCCCCCCCCTCAACTGCAAACCCCTCCTCCGTGGGTGTGTCTCTGGTGGCTCTCTGCTGCGTTTGCTCTGCACTGAAAACCCAGCTTTTTCACAGCGTTCCGCGTGTATTTGTCACCGGCTCTCAGCGCTTCCAACTGAGAATAATAACAACTCCACAACTAATCATGTGGAGGGGCTATCGCAGCGGACACGGAGGGGGTCAATTGTGGGAGCAGATTGGCTGCTGCAGGCACAGCTAACGTTATGCTTCATGCATATCGATGCATACCGATGCGGTTTCCGTTTCATCACGGGGCTTCTTCTGCTGTTTTTCCTCACCTTTCTCTAATCTGGAGAGCACTGTCGCCACCTAATGGGTCCGTAAAATAGGTTATACACATTCAACATGCCCCAAATTTTTACAGGAGATGTATCAGGCTTTGATCCACGTCCCACCGTCAAAAAACGCAATTGACGACAATCGTCGTCATTGGCACTCTACGTTACTATTTGAATTGACGACGATTGTCGTCATTGGCACTCAATGAGTTAATCAAACTTGCACTCACCGGCTGCTGGGGGGCGGAGCCTAAAGCTTGTGGATCTGGTCCCTGCTCTGCTGCACTGGGGCTGCTGCAGGCAGGAAGGCTGCAGAGAGACAACAGGTCATGTTGAGACAAAGGAATGACCTCAAGTCAAGTCCCAGGTCATAATGTCAAGTCCCAAGTCAAGTCCACATCTTTAATGTCAAGTCCATGTCATTAATGGCAAGTCCCAAGTCATTAATGTCAAGTCCCAAGTCAAGTCCACATTTTTAATGTCACCATGTCATTAACTCATTGAGTGCCATGGACGAACATGTTCGTCATTTCGTTTAGTAACGTAGAGTGCCAAGGACGAACATGTTCGTCAATTGCGTTTTTTGACGGGGGGATGTCGATCTAAGCCTCTTACATCGCCTCTTACAATATGGGAGCTATTGAATGTGTCTAACCTATTTTACAGAACCCTTAGGTGGCGACAGTGCTCTCCAGATTAGACAAAGGCCAGGAGAAAAGAGAGAAGAAGTCATGAGGAAACGGAAATCGCATCGATATGCTTGAAGCATAACGTTAGCTGTGCCTGTGAACAGCAGTCATCTGCTGCCACAATTGAGCCCCATCCGTGTCTGCTGCGATAGCCCATCCATATGATTTAGTTGCCGACACGGCGACACCAGCGTCTTTCTGAAAAGTTACATTATTCTCAGCTGGGAGCCGGGGACACGCTGTAAAAAAGCGGGGGGATGCAGCGGACTTTTCAGTGCAGATCAAACTCAGAGCAAACCGCAGCAGAGACACTCCTCCCACCACGGAGGAGGAGGAGGAGGGGGGTGGGGCACGCAGGGCACTACAGCATACAACCATTGACAGTACACACAGACCCAGGCAGCAGCAGGCTCGATGCATAGAGAGCAAACAAGCTAGAATAGGCTATCTGATGCCCACCAGCAGTAAATCAAGACCAGCAAGAAGGTGTAGGGTCTGCGCACGCAGGGGCCAGCGCTGCTGGTTGCAGCTAAAAAATATTATTTGGCCAAACAAAATTCCTTTGTTTTCACTCTTTTATTGAAGGAAATTATTTTTGAGGTGTCATTATATCAGAAAATATTAGCTTCAGAGTCAATGATGTGCTTGAAATGTTTAATTTCACAAAAGGCTCATTATCTCAGCTTCTAGAAAAAAATTGCTGTTTTTGGTTAAATCAAGCTATCTTCTCCGGCTCATAACTAAAGAACGGAAAATGGGATCAATAAACTTTTTTTTGCAGATGATAGAAGAGAGTCTCCTCGTTCTTTGTGCGTGTTCGGTGTTTACATAGTAATATCACACAATATTCTGTGGGCCTCGAGAAATCACTGAAAACGCTCTGAAACTCTGGCACTGGGAGCGTCCGTTCTCCAAAAGTGGCTGGCACTCAATGAGTTAATGTCAAGTCCCAAGTCATTAATGTCAAGACCCAAGTCAAGTCCACATCTTTAATGTCAAGTCCATGTCATTAATGGCAAGTCCCAAGTCATTAATGTCAAGTCCCAAGTCAAGTCCACATTTTTAATGTCACCATGTCATTAATGTCAAGTCCCAAGTCATTAATGTCAAGACCCAAGTCAAGTCCACATCTTTAATGTCAAGTCCCAAGTCAAGTCCACATCTTTAATGTCAAGTCCATGTCATTAATGTCAAGTCCCAAGTCATTAATGTCAAGTCCCAAGTCAAGTCCACATATTTAATGTCATTAATGTCAAGTCCCAAGGCATTAATGTCAAGTCCCAAGTCAAGTCCACATCTTTAATGTCAAGTCCCAAGTCAAGTCCACATCTTTAATGTCAAGTCCAGGTCATTAATGTCAAGTCCCAAGTCATTAATGTCAAGTCCCAAGTCAAGTCCACATCTTTAATGTCAAGTCCATGCCATTAATGGCAAGTCCCAAGTCATTAATGTCAAGTCCCAAGTCAAGTCCGTGTCTTTAATGTCAAGTCTGTGAGAACACCAAGTCAAGGCAGGACAAATCAATAGTCCAGTATCAAAGAAAACGAAATATCAGAACATTCCAATGCAATATGGTTTGAATAGGATAGAATAAAAAAAAAGATAAAAACTTGGTCAGAGCATCATGAGACATTTGAATTCTATAATCAGTTTTAACTTACTGAACAATACATTCAGTCATTCCACACAAATTCAGAAAACAGAATTTAAATGCAGTCGTCTGCTGGAGGGTCAATGACAAATAAGGCTTCAAAAAAGTGAATTTTAAAATGTATTTTCAAAATGGATGTAATGCATATTTTTGAGTCTGGAACAATGTGTTTAAACAAGGCTAATTTGTGGGCCAACATTCCCAAGTGTTTAAATGCATTCATTCATTTTTTGACTGTATTATTAACTCGACCGCCCAAAAAATGTCAGGTGGCGCAACCAAAACATTTCCTTCTATTTATTCTAATGAAATCTTTGGCAAATATACCTTAGAGTGTCTAAAGGGCCTAACATTACCTTAGAGTGTCTAAAGGGCCTAACATTATTTTGTGCAAGAAGAAGAGGTAGGAGGAGTGACATTGACGAGTAGCGCGCTTTTCCTCCAAATGTTTAACTTTTTTCAGCTTGAGACACCCAGAGTGCTCCGCCAAAAAACATTAGACGCCACCAGCACTTAAACGTGAGGTGCATTCCTTGAAAGAGGAGCGTGCTTAGTGCGTCCTTACCATAGATAGAGAATGAATCGCAGAAAGGCGCTGGCAGCTCAAATAA
Source organism: Poromitra crassiceps (assembly GCF_964638095.1). Taxonomy (NCBI): domain Eukaryota; kingdom Metazoa; phylum Chordata; class Actinopteri; order Beryciformes; family Melamphaidae; genus Poromitra; species Poromitra crassiceps. Next base: position 64,367,608 of record NC_139623.1, read on the forward strand.
GCGCGTTGGGTCTGCACAGCCGCTTATGTGGGATCATGGCATTTTTTTCATATGTACGCCGACGATACCCAGCTGTACTTCCCACTGAAACTTAATAGTAATTCTCCCTGATGGCCCTGTTCCACTAACCTGACGCTGCCAGATCGATGAGTTTGCTTCAAATATCTGTTTCACAAACAACATCAAACAATGAGGTGGATTGTGAATTTGTGGAACAATGCCGCCCCCGTCTGGTGGAGTCAGGCTACTGTTCCACTGCCTTGACGACATAACATCCTGTATGTCAAATAAGTTTCTTATGCAAATTGACAATAAAACGGATTGTTCTATTTTGCCCCCCTGCCCCAAACAACAACAACAAAACAAACATCAATCATATGTGACACGGGCTGGTTTTTTCACTAGAAACTCGCCAGGTTGAAATCGCGCAATTTGAGGTGAAAGGTTGTTTTGTGAAAAAAGTAGTTTTTCGTTTTTTTTCCCATTAGTACACAAAGAAGAGGGTGAACTATCCATTCCACGTAAAATTGAGTCATTTTAGAATCAGTAAATATGTATATTTTGTAAGATAAAAACTGACTCTGAAAGAGAAAATACTTCTCTCTGGACACGGCTGGTATTAATTTGCATGCGGCGTTTCACTGGCTTAATGTCTGCTATTGTTTCGAGTTTCGGCCAATGAGCCACATCAATAGAATCCAGCTTGTTAGATGGGGGCGGGGTGCAAAGCTCTGTTTACAAGTGACAACATGGAGAGTCACTGATGAGGACAGTCTGTGTGGATTAAAATGATTGAAACTTTATCTGTGAGACGAGTGCAGTCCGGCCACTTCATCTGACAACATGGAGGAACGACAGATTTTATTCACAAGACCGATGGAACGCAGACAACAAAAAGACACATGTTCGTTATGGGAACTTTACTGATGCAGGCAGTGCAGAACACTTCTGGCTTTTTTTCACCTAGTCCTAGGTGAGTTTAATCATGATCCCTAACTAACGTTACGTCTTGTTTCGGTTTTAGGGACTGTGCGACCATCGAGTTATGGTTGGACGTGTGTTTTGCTATGTTTTATCGCGTAGTCGAACAGTAACAAAGAGTATTGAAGGAAAGAAGCGACCATTTGCAACAGCACCGCGGCCATTTTGGCGCGGAAAACAACGGGACAATAGCAGAGAGGTTAGTTGCCCCCAAAATGGCGGTTTCTTGTGCACTGTAACAATGGACTAGTTGTCGCTTCTTCTCAATGCTCACTCCCCTCTACTAAAAGTAATGTTAAAGCAGCTACGAGCAAGATTTTCGATTGTTATTAAACAGTCTAAATTTAATATCGATGCCTCACATCTTACCTCTAATAGTAGACGAGACCAACGCAGAGTAGTCTTGCTTGAACCCCGAGTGAATCGGCCAGTGTTGTCTTGATGATTAGTCTGTCTGCGGCCGGGGCAGATCAGGAAGTGTAATTAAACGGTTTGCGCCAGCCACTTTGGCCATAACCACAAAATAACAAAATAAGTTCCAAACAAACTGTTAGAATATAATGAGAGATGTTCGCGAGAGTAGCAAGCCCCTGGATGTAGCGAGCATGGCGTTCTTGTTTATGGTCTGTTGCTAGGCAGCTGCCGTAAACCGTTTCGTTTCACTTCCTGGTCTGTCCGGCCGCTGGAAGACAGACACAGACTCTATAATCATCAAGAGAGCAATCTCTGATTCACACGGCTTTGGTCTCAGCTACTATTATAGGTAAGATGTGATGCATCAATATTACATTTAGACTGTTTAATAACAATCGAAAATCTTGCTCGTAGCTGCTTTAAAACCGTCGGTGTTGCTGCGTGCAAGAGGGCTTGTGTTTACCATGAATATGACATAAATTCACTTGAACGGTTACACTTATGTAGCTAACATTGTTTGACTGCAGTAACAGATGAAGTCACAGCAGCTAACAAGCTAACGCTAATGTGCTGGTGGTGTTGGTGGCTGTGTGACGTTGCCCCAGAAGTGAATTCCTCCATAATTTTCTCCATAGAAATTTCGGAAAGAAATCCTTATGTAACGAGTTTTAAGGCTTGAACCAAGCCAACCAGTCTTCCAGAGAATCGTGACTGACCATAAAACATTTAACTTTCAGCAAAAACAAAAATAAAAGCAAAAACAATATATCTTTTTTTCTTCCATTTATTTTTTATGGGCTAGTAGTCTTATTAAATGGTATACATGCAATGATAAAATAAATTACAGATTGTTTATTTTTATAGTCCACAGAAATTACAAGAATATTCAGTATCAATTCTAAAGTCAAAGTATTTTTGCTGGGCATATTATTATTATTATATTCATTCTATTGTTCCAAGTACAATGACACTAAGGTTTTGCATTCATTTATCCCAATATGCCTGGAATCTGCTTACTTGCAACTTTAAAGAAAAGGTCAAGGTCACTTCAGACAGTAGTTAACTTTTTCACATCAAGGACCCCTAAACTGACAAAAATTAGACCACAGACCCCCCTTTGATAAGAGTTTTGCTTTTAGATGTTTTATTACAGAAAGTGTATGAAACCCATGACCAAAATAGTTCTACATTCTATCATTATGTTACTTGTGGATGGAATTATAGTGAAAATAAGTACCCCCCTTTTTGCTGTTGACGTGTGACCTGTGACAGTGATGACAGCTGGAGTGGATGGGGAGTGGTTAATTTAAATGAGCAGCTATTGTTCACTCCCCCATTACCTGGCTGGGGGAAAAACACCTTAAAAAAGATCATCACTCTAGCTTTAAAAATGAGCTCCCTGTCAGCCGTGGTTGTACCGGCCAAATTCAGTTAAAAAATGTGTGAGTTTAAGGTTGCTGTTTTTATTTGCAAAATGACAGGCTATGCAGCATGAAACATATTACCGGTAATACGAAAAAAATAGCGCTGCTTGGTGGACCATTTGCACGCCGAATTTACTAGAAGGCCCGGATAACTTGAACTTAATTGACTTACTTGCACATCCAGGCCGTCTGTAGTGTAACCGCATGCAGCCGAGCCGAGCCGTTGCATATATCCCAGTTTTTGCGGAGATTTCAGCCTCCGCGCGTACCGTGGCGGCCGGCTCTAAACTCGTGTTGGCTCGCGTAATGCAACAACTGTCTGGCTTGTGAGCGAACTTACTGCTTGATAAAATAAAATAAAAAATAAGAAGGGGAAAATATAATATGCTGCTACTGTCATGTAAATCTATATATTACTGTCAGGTCATCACAGCAAAGTGGAATTTTGATGTCATCACTTCCTAGTAGTGAGCTGGATTCAGCGTTGAGAGACTCATTCATCATTGGACAATACAATGTCAATCTTACCGATCTATCCAATCAACAACCAATTAGGTTGAATAAATTAATTGATTGGCAGTGATTGGTGAGGGCGGTTTAGGCTTCACTGTTCCCTGTGAAATGCATGTGTTTTTCAACCAATCATATTTAGCACGAATTACCAAGGAAATGAAACGCCCTAGGGGGGAATGTTTTTCTACTGTACCCCCCTGAGACAGACCCACTGGCACAGACTCTGTCTGCATGCCGCTCCATCAGTGCCCTACAGGTATCACTGTTGTTGAAGGATTTTAAGAATACCATGAATACCATGAATTTTTATTAAGTAAAAACACATTTGATTGATATTTTATAAAAAAAAATATATATTACTATATAAAATCCCCCATCTCTTCTAAAAAATAAGGGAGGACCATCCTCCTTTGGATACATTAATAACCTCCACTGGTAAGTATGTCTTTGTGAGCTGATCACTGATCTAAAGTATGTTTTGTGAGCTGTATTTCAAGGTTTTAGCTCACAAATGACTTCCGGGGTGACGGCTAAAAACAGAACGTGGGTAGACAAGTAATGGGAGGTAAGCAGACACATTGTTGATATTGTTATTTATATTTTCACTTTAGATTTGTTGACGTAAGCGATGTATTACGTTTTTTGCCTGTTCCTTTAAGGGAGACCTAAGCCTGCTGACTTGCTTGTTTTGGTCTTCCTCACTTTACATGTTTTTAGTTGTTTGATCACTTGTGTGTTTGTATAGATTAGGGGTGCACTGATCATGTTTTTTGCCACCAATCACTGATCGCCTATGAGAAATATCTGCCAAACCGATCACCGTTTTTTTTTGTTGCAGCTATAGCAGTCTATAGAACAGTTTCCATTTTATAGGCCTACATTTCACGCATCAAATTAAAAGTGCAGCACATTTTATTTTTTCTACATAAATATTTTATATTGTGTAGGCTAAAGGAAACTGCCAACATTGGAGTACAAGACTGTTGAGACTAGAAAAGGCTAGAAGAAATGGTCTTTATAGTTCAGTCCAGTTCCCTCAGTTCAGTTTATAAAGGAACACAAATAGTCCTATTCCACTTCAGGATTTCCATGTTACCAGTTCAATGCAGTTCAGTTCACTCAGCAAAAATACTCCATTCCGGGATTTCCCTGTTATCGAAGAACTAACTACGGTATTAAATAAACTATTTTATAGATATATAAGCTAAAGCTGCCAAAGCTAACCGAAGCTAACCCAAAGCTTTTTCAAGTGGTCACACGTCTTTTGCCAACGCACGGCTGGTGACAGCTGTCGTCAGTTCAGGTTAGTTCATTAGTGGCTAGTTGATTACAAGATTAGAACAGCTATTGTCAAATCTGTCGGTGAAACAGTCTCACAAAGCACTCGTGTTAGCCAGCTGCGCACCAAAACACACATGATAACTATTATCTCCTCATATATACTGTATCATACGAGTGTTGGCAACAAGTGCGAGCGATTGATTCATTGATTGATTCGCCCGACGTTAGGCTGTCAATTTACCTCCGCTAAATTGACGACTGCATTTCATTCCAGAGTCACGTTTGGTAGCCTATACGGGATAGGGCTGGGTATCGTTCAAAATTTTTCGATATCGATACCGTTTCGATACTTGGATTTCGATACCGGTTCCTGAACGATACTTTTTTCGATACCAATTTTTAGAAAAATCCATTTGAACAAAAATAAAACTGCATTACACATTTAAATTATTTTACAAATCTTTAGTTTTCCCCCCATCTTAAGTTTTACAGCAGAAAAAAATAAAATAATGGGCGATAACTGCCCGCTTGCACATAACGTTAACGCTAATTAATTAAACATTAACGCTAGCGTTGCAGATCACTGCTGCAACAGAACGTCATTCTTGTCAAATCTGACGAGACAGCTCCACTTCATGCATTCACTGACTAGCCAATCAATATAAATGAATCACATTTACATTCAACAAACTATCATGACATCATCAAAAATACACAATGCCCGCTTGCGCATAACGTTACGGCGGCAATTAATTAAACGATCTAATGCTAGATACAACTCACAGCCAGATGCATGGATTTGTCAGACTGAGGGATCTGATAACCGCTAACTTGCGGTAAGCTGACCCACCTCTCAATTATTTCTCTTGTCTGTGGAAACCAGTCCGTGTTGTTTCTGTTTCTTTTCCTGCTTTTCATCATCTTCGCCATATGGTACTCCAGGATAGGAGTAGCTTGGGTGGCTAAATTCTTGTATACTATATCCGCACCGCACGCCTGGCTCACAACAAACACACCGGCTAAAGTGGGCGTAACGTTTCCTGCATGCCTCTACATGACAGCCAATCACCAGCCGTATTAGAGCGCGGCGTGCAAGCATGTCGCATGCTTATAGGCTCAATGACGCTGTTTTGTTTTGGTATCGAAAATTGGTATCGATTGACAAGGGAGGCTTCGATACCCCTTAGTATCGATGTTTCCATTTCGGTGCCAAGTAAGTATCGAAACTCGATACCCAGCCCTAATACGGGAGAGCCAGAATGAAACAGCCTCAGGAAGCACTCATGTTATGCTACCGCACTGAACTAACGTTAGTTTCAGACTGCTTCCTTGTATATTGTGCGCTGGGGTCAGCGCTCCCCAGCGCACTCCCAGCGTTTAACAGTCGGAAAAAGACGCTAGGTGGACACAGGCCGGCTACACAGTTTTAATATTACATGATGACTATTTTGAGACCCGCCACATGGCGGAGACGCGCCAAACCTAACTCGCCAAAGCTAAAATCTGCCCGCCATTGTCGGGTGGCGGGCTCTAATTTCGGGCCCTGGGAGGACACATGCAGATATAGACCAAAAGCGGACTTAACACAGCGCAAATGCCTCGGTAGGCTGACATAGTGGAGGACTGGAGGTAACTTCTCCCTGCTTCTCTGGCTGATTTGTGTGACTCAAGACGCAAGGGGTGCATTGACAGAGTCTGTGGTGAGTAAAAAAAACACTGACGAAAGCAAAGCGTGTCATTTGCAACACAATGATATAAACGATAGAGCATAATATGAAAGAGCATAATATGAAAGTGAAACGATGTCTATCATGAAAATGTGTTTCCCCCCCAATTAACTCTGCGGAGAAATGGGTTGTCTCGTGTTTCTCACATCCATCATGATCAGCTATGCAAATCGGCAACAATAAAGCAATATCTGCATTCAGCCGATCGCATATTTGAGGTAAAAATCTGCCGATTCCGATCGCGTGCAGATCGATCGGTGCACCTCTAGTATAGATTCTAGATTATATAATGGGTATTTTGTTTAAGTGACACTCTTGTGCTAATAAAATAAAATAAATAAATAAATGGTGTGGATGATGTGAACCTGTGGCTCCGTTCCGGTTGCTCCAGCTCCTCCTGCTCTTCATCCTCATGGTCATCTTCCTCCTCCGAGCTAGCCAGCCCCTCGTCTGTCCTGCAGAGAGAGAGACAGACAGGTTCTTACTGGTCTGTCCTGCAGAGAGAGAGACAGACAGGTTCTTACTGGTCTGTCCTGCAGAGAGAGAGACAGGCCCTTACAGGTCGCCTGTCCTTTTGAACCGGCAACCTTTGGCTGAGCTCAGGGGTCTCATCGATATGTACTGTGCCCAGAATCCCTTCTAAAACTATGACTTATGACTCGATCCAATCTGTGTTTCACAATGTAGTGTCATCTTGCAAAGGTATTCCACACAAAAGTAGTGATGTAAAAAATAAATGACACAATGGTTAGAAAGTAAACAGGACATCTTAAATTCTGACCCTTGCTTAAGCACATTTTGGGAGACAAGTGCCCACACCTGCTGCAGGCAATTACCGGTAACCCCATTATCAATCACAGTCCAACGGCTACATGCACAACTCCAATACTTCCTGAAATTAGTACAGCTTCTTTATTTCCTGTCATCACTATTGGATGAACTGATTAATGTCAGGTGTGCTGCAGTCACAACAATGATCAGGCACACCTGATTAATCAGTTCATCCAATAGTGTAGTACTTCTTCCAAGTATTTTAGATCAAACACACACCTTTATTTCCCTCACAGTGACTTTACATCTCAAACTAAATCATGGAATATGTCGAGTTATTAGTCCACAATTGAGAGGTATAGGCTACTGCGGCGATCCTCAAAGTCCGGACTCCGGTCCGCATCCGGACCGAGATGCCGTCCTATCCGGACCGAGCCCTGTAACCTACAAATCATTGATAACTTACATTTTCACGGAGCGTTTCTATTTTAACCGGCACATGCTTTTCTAGTCTTTACGGTAATACTGGTTCATCTGCCAGGAAGCTCACAGACCAATGCATGCGCTGTAAATCATCACACGTGGTGCTACTCGGCCAATCAAATAAGCGAATCGTTTCTCTCTGTTGCTTCGTTCTCAGTGGTGCTGCGAGACACACGGACAGAGGCGAGTTGAGGCGAGAGATAGTAATTTCACATGGTGTGCTCAAAAGAAACCACTCTTACACGTCCATTCATTGTTCTTACGGGCAGATCAAAACCAGTATGTCTTGTGTGAAGTGCGGTGCGATCCTGACCGGTCTATGGAAGCGCCACACATGAGCAAACACACACCAGGGCACACTCACTGCCCAACGCAAGGGCATGCGAGGTTTGCATTGCAATTGCATTGATCGACAGACAGACCGACAGACAGATACCGAGCTCACTTATCTCAAGAGAAAAGGTTGTTTGTTGGCTGAGAGTGTTAAATGTGAAATGGAGTGAAGAAAAGGGGAAACGCATTTCTCTTAAATTAAAGCACTTCATTTTAAGATGCACATTTTTCCAAAGCACTCTGTTGTATGTTATTTGTAAATGCATTATTTTACTTGAAATGAGAAAAGAACATTTATTTATTATAGTAGGCTAGTTATGTAGCTATAATTAATCCAGTTAAATATGAAAACTGTAAATAAGCATTGTTGATGTTTATTTTGATTTAACAGTCAGTTGTTGACTACATACAGACGTACTATTAGGCTACTTCAATCATTGAGTTCAATGGCACTGAATCATAGCGCAAGCTACGTTACAATGTTCCGGACCTTTGCTTGAGGACATTTTCTCTAACTGGACCTTTTTGAATTTTAATTGAGTGCCCCTGGGCTACTGTATTCAAGACAAAGTGGCTAAATGAGAGCTAAGCATAGACCTAATATAAACACAGTCAGGGGTCGTATACATCAAGAGCGATGCGAATATATGGCACGAAATTGCGATGCGAGTTTTGTCCCACCTGTCAATCACAGCCACAGATGTGTTCTGACGCGTCGGAAAGCGAATTTCTGAAAAATCGACCGTGGTTCGAAAAAATAAACACCGCAATAACGCTCAGCGAAAAGGACTTTGAAGCTTTATTTTGTAGCCCATGTGTGTCTTTTTCATATGTGGATGGTTATTAATTTAAAAATACATACATTTTGTGTGTAGTCTAAAACATGTCTATGCATAGACAACATTATCCTGGGCTAAATGAGAGCTAAGCATAGACATAACGTTAAAATCTTGTGCTCGGATAAATGACCTTTTATGCTAACTTCTCTAGTGTATATTTTTGTATTTACTGCTAATTATTCATTTTAATAATGTATTTACTGCTTGGTCTAAAATAGGTCTATACATTAGCCGGCTATATGAGAGCTAAATCATAGATGCCCCGTTGAAATCACGTCTATTGTGGAACAGCATGACAGCTGCGGCACAGGCAACGCGTCTGTCCATCTCCATGGTGACGGCTCTTTCCTGTTTCCGGTAAGGTAGCGAGGGCGTCTCACTAGGCTACATGCACAACTTTTTTACTTCCTGAAATTAGTACAGCTTCTTTATTTCCTGTCCTACACTATTGGATGAACTGATTAATCAGGTGTGCCTGATCATTGTTGTGACTGCAGCACACCTGACATTAATCAGTTCATCCAATAGTGATGACAGGAAATAAAGAAGCTGTACTAATTTCAGGAAGTAGTGGAGTTGTGCATGTAGCCCCTTGTTCGGCTTCTCTTTTCTGCCCTCCCCTTAATCAGCAGTGCCCTCTACAGCTGCGAGTGAGAGTCCATTTGGAGTGGCACTCGGTAGTGAAGTGATAGGGAGTGGTTTGGGATTGGGCCAGTTTGATGGCTGTGTTACTCACCAGAAACACTTCCTCTTAGCCGAGCGTTTGCTTTGGTCTGGGCTCTGCCTTTTAGCTCCGCGCTCCTCTGCCTTCACCTGGCCGCTGGAGGATGCCTGCATCCCTGAAACAAACAAACAAACAAACACACACACACACACACACACACACACGCACGCACACACGCACACGCACGCACACACACACACACACACACACACACACACACATGAAAACAAAGACTGGCCCAAATCAAATGTCCACCCTCCTCGTGGACTGAGGCATGGCAAGGCAAGTTTATTTGTATGTGTGATACACAGAGGCAATCCAAAGTGCTTTACATCAAATGGAGGAAAAAAAAAAAGAGCGGTGATACAAGGTAAAATATAAGATCCAAAAGGTGACAGAGCAAAATTATTAGCAGCATATTTTTACTTTGAGTGAATTCATATGCATACATAGACCTTAAATTATGCACTGATGTTAGTGCTGCACGATTTGGGGAAAGGTGCGATTAGCGATTATGGTGGACAATATTGCGATTTGCGATTGTGATATAATAAAGAAATGGTATCTAGGGATGTACCGGCATGTTTTTGACAGTATGATAACCTTGGACAAAAACACCACGGTTTCACGTATCACACACTAAAATACATGAAATATGTTACAATTTAAAATATATTAAAGGTCCCAATTCGTGCAGCTGTAACCTCTTAAAAACGTGTGTCTCTGGTCCACAAAACATGATTCTGGATTAATCTGTCGAAAATACAGCAAGCCCGTTTGCTGTGACGGAGTTGTCCCTTCCTCATCTCGTCGCGTCCCAAGAATGGTTGGTTTTGCTAATTTATTCAGAACCAACAGCTCCCATTGGTCGCTGGGGAAGAGCCCGCCCCAGGCTCCCAGCGGCCAATCAGATTAGCGTCTGTGGACCAGCACGCTAGGTTGCGAGTTATCGTTAACTTAACGGTTACTACGCTAAAGAGGACATCTCAAAATGCCTAGACTTACCGAATGCACCTCCGCAGCTGCTGGATCACGTACAGCCGGCGTTGCTCCAGCTAGAAGTGTTAATTTTGTGGCTATAGACAAAATGGTGCAGATAGCTTGTGTGAGATACACGCGCGCAGTATGCAGAAGGAAGCTCGTGACGTCCCAATTCCCAGCCAATTCCCCTCTCGGCAAACGACGCGTTTGGGGGTGTGGCTTGGAGGAGGCTGCAGGGGGACGCTGGATAGGGACAAATCCAACTGTGGCAGTTCTGAGCGTGTGACCACTCATTACAGGGAGGGCTGACAGCAGTATATATGCATTTACAAGTAAAAACAGCTTTTGCACGGAATGGGACCTTTAAAACTAAATAAATAAAACAATTTGAAATAAAATTATCTTTACAAACAAATAAAACATTTTGAGACATTTGTCTGTCCCAAACATGTAAAAAAGAAACACCAGAAAAATAGAAACTGCACTGTGTTACAGCACATAGAAGATGGCTCAGACTGCAAAGTTAGTTACATGTCTGTCCAGTAATACACCCCGTTTATTTTGTAGCGACAGATGGCCTTAAATGCCACACTCACGTGACGCTTCTTGAGAGAGAGGTGAGGTAACGTGTATCTGCAGACTTTACGAGGGACCATGAAGGCGTCATGTGACAGTGTTTTGTTGCTATCAACCTGGTTAATCTTGTTATATTCTTCATCACAGCGGGTCATTACCCACTGTGCACTTAAACATGCTCTAGTTCTGCATAAGCACCTGCAGCTCTCTCCTTATTTTACTGACATTATCACTAATCACACGGCTGTTTACATGCGTTTCTGAACGGCGAGCTAGTTATTAGCATAGCTCGCTGTTAGAGATCATGGATGTTCTCTCTCTCCCTCTCGGTAAGATGTTATGTTTGTGAACCTTGCTGCGTATAACATTACTTACTTGCGGGAGTGCATGGGAGAAGTCTCCCACTAGTGTTGATGCCCAGTGTGATGGCAGAGAAACGTGTGTTTGCTGCGTCGCGTGTAACGTTAGTTTAGAGGAGGCTCACACACACACTCAAAAAGACGTGAAAAAATAATAATAATCGCACACTTTTGCGGTTATGTAATCGCACGTGCTGACATCGCGATTGCGATTAGATTAATCGTGCAGCACTAACTGATGTGAATGAATTCTGTACATGTGTTTATACTGGTTTATTAAATTATATTTTTTCTAAATCTACTTTGAACCAATCTAAGACACCGAGGGCCCTATCTTCCCAAAAGCGGTAATTTAGCGTTTGCGCTCGTTTAACGCCATGCACAATGCAAATTGGGGCGGGTACAAGCGCATGCCTGTTATAATTGTACTGGGCATAGGCATGCCACATGCCAAAAAAGGGGTTTGAGCACTAAAATGTGGGGATAGATGGCATTATCCTATTGTCAGAAGGGCGCAATTACTTTGCGCTAAGAGCTTTGAAAAGGACCTCTTAGCACTAAAATACTCGCTGCGCTGGGAGCGCACCATAATCTCTGCGCTGCGCAGCACAGAAACGTTATTACGCACGGACGTGCCACCCCAGGACATCAAATTCTGCTGCTAAAATCGGGTAACCAGCATATTATTCGGTGAGGCAATCAACTATAATTCACTGAGAAACTTTTATCACATGCAAGGAGGGGTTATGGTAAATTAATTGAGAAAACTTGTACATTGTAGCCTACTTGCAATAGGCTATTCACCTTCACCTGCTATAACCCGTAGGGTCGTTGGCACCACAACTGATCTGGCACAAGCCTCGGCACGAGTCAAGTTTTAATTGAGTCCACTGTAATTCCTCCAATCTTTCCTTTTGTCTCTGCCGTTTACCCGCTGCAAACACGTTTCTATTGTCCCACCCCAGTCAACAAAATAACCCGAATTGCATCAAAACTCAGATGTTTTGAGGTATATGATGTGATGGTGTCGTTATGAGATAGGGATAATATATACAGTCAATAGGCCTACACCTATCCAAATTACACATGGGGAGAAGTACAGCATGCCTCACACAAACTGTATTACAGGGAGCGCAAGACGGGAATCTGATTGATGTAATGCCCAGGCATTGCCAGGCCACACCTGTGCATAAATGATTTGGCACGCCTCTAATCTGCACTTGTGCCCGTTGTTGTGATAAATTATGCTCCCCCATGAGTATTGCATCCTCACGAGATTTTGGGGCTGTTTTAACTTAAAAACAGGGAGGTCATGTCTACCCTAGTCTCGACGCCAGACCCATGAGAGTTCTTACGCTGATACACTACGTTACTGCATGCTGCAGAGCTCTCTCTGAGTCTGGGACACTTTCCCTCATGGTGAAAACACACCACACGCGACTCCTGCACGTAAGCTTAGCGGCGCGACCATTCGCGACCTTGTGCGCAGCCAGTTTTCATTAGGACACCATGTTAACAGATCTGCCAGTCCACACCGCTCAGCTCAGCGGATGCTCATGCCGCGCAACTCAGCCTGGATTTCTATTTTCCTGCGCAGCCGTCTGCGACCATGAGCGACTCAGTCAAGCAGAACAGATCAGATCAGGGCAGACAGGAACTCCGAAACCGGACATTCGTCAAATAAAACCAATTTCAAAGTCAAATAATGTTTATTTACGTTGTTGATTGCCCCTTTGGAAGTGTGAAAAGAGAGAAAGAGCATTTGGAGAGGGGGAGCGGCATCTAGGGGCTCGTTGCCTGCGGAGCAACAAGTAGAGAGCTAGGACTCGCCTTCTCTCTACAACAGCACGCACTGGGAAAACGGGAGGAGAACAGACTTAAATATGATGCAATTGCATTTTATAACGCCGAAGGTAGCCATTAACAGTTATCCCAAACATATTACTTTATATTTATGTCGTTATTTACTACCCGTGATAACGAAGACAGTAGATTTGGGGCAAAATATATAGCGGACGAGCAGAGCGCGCAAAGTTAGCTGCGCTCTCTGTGTGGACACTTTAAGCGACTTCTGCGCGGAGGTGCGCTGCGCAGCGCATGCCCGCAAGTTCCGCGTGTCGGTGTGTCCCCGCCGTCAGAGGGCTGGTTATGGGAGGGAACCATTCACTTGGCCAGTGATGGCTTCAGTCCTCTCCAATCAGTAACGACTTTGCGATCAGACGACAGGGAGGCGCAGCCCATTTTTCAAACCGCTCTCATCGGTGCTACGACCCGTCACTCATTCAATTTCAACCCGCCTTCAAAACCAGCAGTGGCTGTTAACTCATTCACCGCCAAAGACTAGGGGTCGACCGATTATCGGTTTGGCCAATTATTATGGCCGATATTCATCATTTTGCCGATTACCTGTATCGGCATTTTCATTGGCTGTTTGCCGATATCATAATTTAATAAAAAAGTGCGCGGGTGCTGCACCTGGAAGAATCCTCTCCTACAGTAATTCCCTCTGTGTGTGATCTGGAGCAATGTCCCGCCCACAGCGCTATCTGATTGGTTACACATCAAGCAATAGCCTATCAGAGGGCTCAGAGATGAAATCTTGACACCTCACCTCAGTGCTCTGCTCTCTGTTCAGCGCAGCCTAGTATAGGGGGACAGAGCGAGGCTGCCTGTAGCGAGAGCAGCGGACTCGACTAGTTGGCTGTTGTCACACTGTAACAGTCACACTGTGTTAACACATTGACTGCCAGCCTTTTTTCAATGCTGTAGGTAGGTTCTGCCAGGGTTTTTTTTGAGGATTCTAGGCTCATTTTACAAGAGCCGAGGATTCTTTTCTGTTAGGACTTCGTGAACACCAATCATCTAAAAAGAACTAATAGAATGTGTGCTTTCTCTGTCTAAAAGAGTTAGTTTGTAGAGTTAGTAGTTATGTAAGCATTAGCAGTTGAATACAGCATGGTTTCAGCGTCAGAAAAAATATTCAGAGATAAACGGCTTTTTGTGAAATTCGATAGAACAGTCACTTTAACCATTCATTTTTGGCATCAGTAAGACCTAAACAATAGTTTTGAACAGTAATTTCCTCCATAACAGCAGGAAACTTCCCTCTGCTTCCAACTCCTCCCTCCGTGGGCGTTCTTCTTGGCTGCAGCGCCGTGTCACAAGCACTTTCCTACCTGTGCAAATGCACTTTCTCATACTCTCGACCTCTCAAATAAATTTCTGAATAGAAATTAAATTACTCTAAATTAGAGCGAAAAAGAAACAAAAAAGAATGGGTTGAAAATCCCATTCTAAAAGCCTTTTATGGCTGTTTCCAATTTGGTGCTATTTTGCAAGGCAAAATGGCCTGCTGCACCACAAGCTTGTCACCAGTCTCATTGCTTTGCTGCTGCTGTGCGGCTGTGAGCCTGTCTGCGCGGCTGCTCTTTGAGGAAGTCTGGTTGGACTCGCTCGCTTCTTGGAGTTTTGGTTGAGAGCTTTGATAAAGCTTTTGCGATTCTGGTCATATTTATGCTGCGTGTTTCAAAGTGTGTTCCATCCGTAATATATTATGCAAATTTGCAATCCCGCACTGCCAGCAATCAGCGCGAAAACGAAAGCGTTTTCGCCAATCCATTTTCATGAGAATGGCTTCGTCACACTGCTTTTTGCTTGCCTTCCTCCTTCCTTGTCGCCACTTAGTGGGTCGGTGGAATGGGTTGTACACGTTGTACACGTCCAATACTTATATAAGAGATGTAAAAGGGTTAGATGCACATCCCACCGTCAAAAAAAAAAAATCGATTCTGACGACGTGTTAACACGTCGTTGGCAGTCAACAGCTGGATTCTGAAAACGTGTTAACACGTCGTTGGCAGTGAACGTGTTAAGGAAAAGCAGCAGATATTGCCATGCCAAAGTTGTAATAAAGTTAATATACATAATAATTACCTACGCTGACATTGCAAAAACACCACGATCTTATGAGCGATTCGTATGAAGCGCTGCCTCGCACAGTGCAAAGTGTGGAGTGTGGAGAGGTCTGTCTATCAGTGAGAGAGATGAAGCAGTTTAATTGAAAATGCGCGCATGCACTTTGTTGCAGTGATAACAATAACAAGATAACAGAGATTATTTGTGTATTGATAGCATAATATATCTTTGAGTAACGTTGGTGCCTGCAGTGCTGTCGCGCTGCGTGTCCGAAAAATACATTGGCAGCCAGGCATGTCTGGGCAAGCTGCAGCAGACTTTTTTTCTCTTCTCTGCCTGGAACAAGGAACCGAATAAACTAGGATGAGACATTTCGTCAGCGGAGCGGACTCTGTTTGGAATGAAACAAGGAACCGAATAAACGAGGATGAGACATTTCGTCAGCGGAGCGGACTCAGTTTGTTTGGAATGAAACAAGGAACCGAATAAACGAGGATGAGACATTTCGTCAGCAGACTGTTTGTTTGGAGGATGCACGGATGAACATGTTTGTTTCAGTATTCTCCTTTGAGAGCCTGGGGGTGAGGTTATCAGGTGTAAGCGGAGGGAAACCCTCTATTATCTTGTTACTGTAGTGAGTCGGTGTTAGTTTGTTAAAAGTATAAGTCCACAGATTTATCTTGATAATATGCCCAAGTCTCCACTAGATTGAGCACACACGCGCACACACACACACACACACACACACACACACACACACACACACACACACACACACACCACTTTGCTTAATGTTAATAGTGTGACTATTTTCAATTAATATTGCAGTTGGATAAACTGAAGAAAATGCATTTTAACAATCGGTCGTGTTATTCAAAATTTTGACACCAAGATTTTCTATTTTACTGCAAATATATATCGGTTCCAAAATATCGGTTATCGGTCTGCTTGACTCGCGATAATCGGTATCGGTATCGGCCATGAAAAAGCCATATCGGTCGACCCCTACCAAAGACGTCTTTGACGTGTTATCAGAAATAGCCCTCCGCCAATGACGTGTTTTTGTTTTTATTAGTGCAGCGCGTAGTTCAAAGACTTCCCCAGCCTGTGACATGGTATCAGGTCCCTGCCCTCAGAGACAAGCCGACAACACGTGAACAAACACATACCGCAGCTGTAGTTTTGAAATGAGCAGGAGGAAAAACAGAAAACAGAGAAACGCGCTTCCTTGTGCAGAGAGGAGAAATGCCATTGAAACGCCCCTCGGCGCTCTGCGCTGGTCGCCTTGCTGCAGGGCGAACCTGGATTGAGTTGTTCGCGGTAGTCAAACCCGTGACGAACATGATCGATCCGGTTCCAGCGCCTGGTCCCAAAGCCAAGCCGGACCCGTTCCTGTGTCGCAGCATTCGTCCCAGCCCGAACGAGAGGAGGAAAACGATGCAGAGGCAGAGGAGGCTAGACGCTGATCTCAGACCAGTTTGGTGTTCCCCTCCTATGCTAATTTGCGGGGCGATCAATAGTGTTCCCTGCGAAGGAGGTGCGATCCAGCAGCAGCTGTGGACAGAACTCTCTCTCTGTGTGTGTGTGTGTGTGTGTGTGTGTGTGTGTGTGTCTGTGTGTCTGTCTGTCTGTCTGTCTGTGTGTCTGTCTGCACACTCACTCACACTGAGTAAACTGTATTGTTGAATGTAAAAAAAGCACTTCATGTATATATATATATATATATATATATATATATATTGTCATTTGTGTCATAACGAATAATATTTACATGTCTGATGTCAATACAGTTCAAAATAAAAGAATTGAGAGCGAGTTCTGCCTGAGATTGTGTCTTTTACAAAAATGGCCTTTTCTGCTGTTTCTCTTCTCAGAGAGACCTTTTTGGTGAAAACAGGGTGTATATAAATGGCTATAAGTAGAGTACAGAACATGCTAAAAGCTCACTTTTTTTTCCTGGTGAACCCAGAGACGTACATCTTCATTTTGAGGTATTGCAAATCACTTTGGTGCTAATAGATAATTTACTGTGGGTCTTGAAAGATGACCAACAATTATGAAAATCTTTGGCCTGTGCTAAATATTGGCAGTCCTAAACTGGCCATGAATGAGTTAACTGGCACAGACTCACTTATGTAGTATGCAGAGCGCAGCGATTCAACGTAATGTTTGAGTCTGGGGAGAGACTATGTCTACCCAAACAATTATACAATTTTTAAACAGTTATGTTTTTGTATAAATCATTACAATTATGCTCCCGTGAGGTGGGGATGCTTTTTTTTGCTGCCAGGGCGGGGGTGCAAAACTCGGCACAACACCTGGACAAATGCGCAAGGCGGAGGACTGTTATCTTGCCTGCGTTAAGGCATGCGCAAACAGGTGCGCAAGCGTAAATAGGGGGTATCGCCTGTACGAAGATAGGGCCCCGAATATTTTCTCTTACCTCAGTTCAAACCTCACTCCTGCAGTCATATCAGAAATTGGGTTCAAAGCCTCTGCCACTCTTGGTTCATCTTTCAGAACCTCATTGCCCTCAAGCAGGGCTGCCGTGTATCTGGCCTAGGCCCGGGACAAAATGATCTCATAAGGCCCCAACCCTCCTCCATCCAATATTAAATTACACAGACAATTAGACATTTAGAGGTCCCTCCTGGGCCCCGTGGTTCCAGGGCCCGCGGCAACTGATCCTGTTGCCCCGCCCCCAAGTCGACACAACTGCCCTCGTAGACTTAAAGGAGAATTGTGGTTTTGCACAACCTGGACCTTATTTCCAGCTTTAATTATGATTGATAGTTTTTGTTTCTTTTAATCAGACAAATGTGTAGTAGATGTTTTTTTACCTTGACAGTTTCGACCGACAACTGCAGTCTTCCGCAGAAGCGTCAAATGACAGCTGTTCATATGTTCATTGAACACATTATATTAATGTTCGCCCATATTTAGTCTCTTTTATAAAGAAAAAAAGAAGTTGAAAAAAGTGAAATAATTTAATGTTCACCACGTCTGTGGAGCATCGTTTATTCACTGTGTTAATGGAAACAATGATGAACGCAGCCAACTTCTGCAGTAGGAGACCGTCCATTCTAATCGATCTAATCCTATCGGTTAACGATCGGTCAATGAGGGTCGGCTATCATGCAGGGGGAAAATAATCTAAATGAGCATCCCTACTCCCACTAGGTATCCCAGCATGTGCCATTGAGCACAGAGTCCTGGGCCAAATGTCTAAAACAGTGTATATTTAGGTGTAGAAATGTGTAAGCCCAAAAAAGCTCTAAATAAAAAGTCACCCAAATTCACACTTACTGTACTTTTTTGCCACACCACACTAGTGGTGAGAGATGTACCGTACACACCCATTCTCACAGCCCGTGGGTTTTTATACATTTGGAAACCTGTGTGGAAAGTGGTGCAGCACACTATTCATACGTACACATTAGGCTCCTGAAGTCTCTCTGACAGGTGCAGTGTTTCTCCTAGAAAAAATTCAGGCCTGGAGGGATTTCGAAATGTACCTCGGCCGCAACGGTGGGGGCCCTCGCTGGCGACGCTAAACCTTTAGCTAACCTGTTCGCATCTATGTTCGCAATGGCATCCCAAGTATCAGCATACTATTATGGGATGCGATGCGAACAGTTGTATTATGGGATGTGCGTTTCCCAGGCAACAACACACATTGACACAAAATGCTTATTGTTTTGAATGATTTGGCATCTTCTATTACTGTCAACACTAGTATTGCTGTATTGTAATAATATGGCATAAAGGTTTATTGTAATTTTGGGGAGAGCAGAAAAAATCTTATCTGGCCTGGCGGGGGCGCCGTTGGCCTGGTGGGCCCGCCAGGCCTGTAGAATGGTAGAGGAAACACTGAGGTGGTACTTGCCTTTGAGCACAGAGTCCTCCAGTCTCTCTGACAGGTCGTGGCACTGCCTCTGGTATTCCGTGTCGGTGAACTGGTGCTTGGGCTCTGCCAGCTTCCTCTGCAGACGCTCCAGACGACGCTGCTCCTTCTCTGCCTCACGTTCCGCCTGCTTCTTCAGCCACTCCGCCATCCTGACACACACACACACACACACACACACACACACACAGAATCACTAGGGATGGCTTTTTGTATTTTTATGATGCTAAAACAGGGGTGGGCAACTCTTTTTCATGGGGGGCCACATGAGAAACCCAGATTGTTGCCGGGGGGCGAAAAAATGTTGTCATGCCGTAACCGATGGATGGGCAACTTTGATGATCATCAACAACGCATGTGGAGAAAGAATCACTTTTTGGGAGACAATCGCTTCATGGTCACTATTTAGCTGCTCCTGTAACGTTAATCACACTGGTCAGTTTTCACTTTTTGGCAGAACACCGGACCTTGTAATCTGTGGATTTACGTTAGTGTAACAGTGATCATAAAGTAAAATGGATGATACTGGACAATGGACATGTATTGGAAATTAAATTAGCCTTTGCTTGTTTCACAACATTATTGTCTGCTCCGAAGCGCTAATGTCATCCATCCAACCATCGGAGATACTGTCTGAGGTAGGCGTTAGGGTTAACCCTAACCTAATATCACAGTCAGTCCCTCTCCTCACAAAAAATGCTCCAGGTAGCGCTTTTTCTATGCAAAAATGCAAACGTTGTGTGAACAGCCCCATACACAGCAGATTACCCCTGCTCAGTAATTACCATAGTAATCACACAGACCCCCCCCCCCCATCCGCGAGTACCCGGTTACTCGTTCATAATAGAAGGAGAGTACTTTTGAGTATTTAAATTGCTTAAAATGCACATGCCCATCCCTAATAAAAACTAGAACGACCGCAACGCGTACTTATGCCTCCGCCATTAGTTAATTCTACAGTCCAAATCGCCATTTGAGGCAAATTGGAAGAAATTCCATCAAGGCGCTCCTGAGATGTTGCGTTACAGAGCTTGAAAATTGGGTGTGTGAGGTCACAGTGACCTTGAACTTTGACCACCAAAATGTCCTTGAGTCCAAGTGGACGTTTGAGGCAAATTCGAAGAAATTCCATCAAGACATTCCTGAGATATTGCATTAACAAGCTTGAAAATGGCATTCGAGAGGTCACAGTGACCTTGACCTTTGATAACCAAAATGGAATCAGTTCATCCTTGCGTCCAAGTCGATGTTTGAGCCAAATCAGAATAAATTCTATCAAGCCGTTCTTGAGATATTGCGTTAACGAACTTGGGAATGGCGTTCACGAGGTCATAGTGACCTTGAAGTTTGACCACCAAAATGTAATCAGTTCATCCTTGAGTCCAAGTCGATGGTTGAGACAAATTGGAAGAAATTCCGTCAAGGCATTCCTGAGATATTGCGTTAACAATAGGGCTGTGGCGATTCACTTATCTCCCGATTCGATACTATCACGATACTTGGGTGCCGATTCGATATATATTGCGATTCTTAAGTATTGCGATTCTACGATTATTGCGATTCGATATTACGATTTATTGCGATTTTTGTTTCTTTTTTCAGTTTGATTTTTTACACTAGATTAGAACATGGGAAAAGTTGAATCATACACTAGAGACTGTATATTATATCATGAGTAGGGCTGGGCGATATAGTTAAAAACAGGGGCGGACTGGGATCATAATTCAGGCCGGGCATTAGATACCAAGCAGGCCAGGCTGATATGGGCCGACGCGCGTGAAATTTGTCTGTTTGAAGCCTAATTTGGGCCAAGTCCAATTTTACAATGAGATGCACCCACTTTAACCCTGAAGTGTAATTATTACTTCAGACTAACTAATAAAGTAATAAAACCACTAGTTAACCAGTAGGCGGCCCCTGGCCTGCTGTTCAGTGAGTGGCCTGACTGCGGGCACCCAAATTCTTTTTTTTTTGCGATTATCGATTCTAGAATAAAAGATTGATTCAAAAAATCGTGACATTAAAAATCGCGATACTTAAGTGAATCGATTTTTCCCCCACCCCTAGTTAAAGCTAGCCTGACTCCACCAGACGGGGGCGGCATTGTTCCACAAATTCACAATCCACCTCAGTCTGGCCCTGGCCTCAGAGAGGCGTTCAAACCGGCCGCCACCCAGGCGCACCAATCAGCGTGAGCTAAGGGCGGGCTTTGCGAGACCGGGTGTGACGCCACCGAGAGGTGATGGGCGTTTGTAGTTCTTTCACTATTCAACATGGCGGCAGCTACCGAGGCTAGCTCCAGTGAGCTAGTCAAACATTCTATTCAAAACAATAAGCTAACATAAACGTTAAACACTTGATCTTACAGTGAGTACGAAACCGTAACTGTATTGATGTAACGTTATCAACTATGAACGTTAGTAAACAAGACATTGTTGTAGAATTTGGGGAGATAGCGTTCAGACCATTGATAGGCTGGGAGAACATAGCTGCCATCAGCTAGCTGTAGGCTAGTGAATGGCTAGCAGTTAGCCATTCACGCAAGTCACACAAACACAAAGCCCTTCTCACCACAGCCCAGTAAACATGCAATCTGTTAAACCATCATTTTTGTTCCAAATAGAAATAAATCATAACGTTAATCAAAATGCCACTGAAATATTAGCTAATCAACACAGAACTGCAAAGATCAGTGTGATGTATTGTCCCTACTGCTAGCTGAAGTGTATTCTGCTATGATTGGAATGTTTGCTGCTGTTTAATAAACCACGTTAACTCACGTTGGTGTCCGAGTGACATATTATGTTATACAGGCGAGATTAAAGATCTCAGGATAACAGGATGTTACTCGAGAAATTGGTTTATCGATAGAACATAGCTTAATATTTTGCACTTGTACTTTCTTTAGATAGGGGGTAAAAAAACTAACGGCATGGGAGCCAACACTAGATTATATCCAAATGCTGCATGGTGTAACCTAAAGGGTGTTTTTCCTCTTCTCCGTTGACGTCCTCTGGGCTCCAGGCAGCTCCCTTTCGCAGATTCATCTGACATAAACATCTTTATGAATTTACATCATCTTATCATTTTACCCAATCGTGCCTCAAGACCAGCAGATTATGTAACAACAACACCACACGGCCGTCTTTTCTCCGTTTAGTTTATTATCACAAAAGTATAACATTCTCCAGTCATGCGTAAACATCTACCATTCCACTGACAGATATGCTAAAATTCACCAGTCCTTAATGCTAAATAGTAGCGTTAAATCATTATATTGTATCAAAGTATTTGGTTGTTATTGATTGTTTTGGTTGTTATTGAGCGAGCTACTGTAACTTGTCCCAATTTCCCCCCGGGGATCATTAAAGTCTTTCTGATTCTGATTCTGATTGCCATGATCATAAAGGCTAGAGAGCGTTGCGTCTCCATGACGTTAGCCGTCCAGGCCAGTCCAGGGTGCGTGCCACTCGGTGTCATATCGTGTCATCAGTTCCCTGAAGAAACGAACAACGATATGTGTTAGTCATGAATCGCTGTTAACGTTAACATCAAAATATCAATCATCAGACGTAGCACCCCAACATCCAAATGTTGCTAACGTTAGCGTAACATCAGTTAATCCAATCAGTTACATTTAACGTGCAAAATGGCCTACCTGCACTTCATCCTCAGTCAGACATCTGCAGTAATTCTTCTTTCTTTTGGCAAATTGAATAGTCAATGGTTGCACCCAATATTCACCTTACAAAAACAGCAAAAAATCTGCGACCTCCATGCTAACTAATTAGCAATTGTAGTCCTAGCCGTTCGTGTTCACCAGGCGAGGCTACGTCATGAAGGCAAGTCGATCTGATTGGTTGGCGTTGGCACGCCCAGACGGTGACAGACAGACGGTCCATCCAATCACCTGCCAAGTAGCTTGAAAAAAGTGACCGCCCTCTTCAGCAGGGTAGCTTGACCAAATCCAGATGGATGTCGTTTGTGAAACAGAATGTGAAGCAAACTCATCAATCTGGCAGCGTCAGGTTAAGTTAAAGCCCCATTCAGTAAGTTTTCCAAGTTTTGCTATTGGGGAAACTGCGCCCTCTGGGTCCAATAGTATCGATAACGATATCGCCGTTCAAAGTCAACAAAACAGCGCCAGAAAGCTCTATGTACATGTTGTGACATCGGGTACTCACCACGTGATGAAATAATAATCCATAGTTCCGTGAAACATCATTTTCGTAGCAAATCCGAATCGAGTTACTTCCTTGTTTTCCTGAAGACAGCGCTTCCGCTGTACAGCGCATGCGCGCACCCTTTTCTTTTTTCTTTTTTATTGACACAAGTCAATCTACCATGTCATATAAAAAGCTCTTATATTACAGTAAAAAATTTCAAAAATCTTACTGATTGGGGCTTTAACAAGCTTGAAAATGGCGTTCGAGAGGTCACAGTGACCTTGACCTTTGACCACCAACATCTAATCAGTTCATCCTTGAGTCCAAGTCGATGTTTGAGGCAAATTTGATGGTTGGTTTTTGAAAAAGGTCTGAGACCGAAACGTTACAATTAAATTTATTTTTGCAAGTTTGGACAGTGTGCGGGACTCTCTTTATTTTTGTGTGAATTATATCCTTGTCCTACGCACCTGCCCCAAGAGAGATGTGCGGAGTTTTCCTTCGAATGAGGCAAATTTGATGAAATTCTGTCAAGGCATTCCTGAGATATCGTGTTAACAAGCTTGAAAATGGCGTTCGAGAGGTCACAGTGACCTTGACCTTTGACCACCAAAATATAATCAGTTCATCCTTGAGTCCAAGTCGATGTTTGCCTACAGCTGTGAACACAGGATGGAGCATTGTCTTTTTAACATCACTGTGGCAGAAATGCTGTCAAACACTTGACGAAGGTCCACAGGGACCAAAGCGTTATAAATGAAAGCAAGAGCAGTGTGCGGGATCTTCCTTCTTCAAGACTCAAGTGATCCAACGCACATGAACTGCATGTGCGAACATCTCCTTTGAAAATATAGTATCACAGGGTAAAATCTTGGTATCGTGACAACACTAAAGGTGATACTGGGTTTGGGTACCCAGTCCCACATAGGCCTAGTCTCAGCTCAGTGGTCAGTAGTGAGGGCAGGGTCTGGGTATCTTACTCTTTCTAGTCTCAGCTCAGTGGTCAGTAGTGAGGGCAGGGTCTCACTAGGCAGGGTCTGGGTCTCTTACTCTTTGTAGTCTCAGCTCAGTGGTCAGTAGTGAGGGCCGGGTCTGGGTCTCTTGCTCTTTCTAGTCTTAGCTCAGTGGTCAGTAGTGAGGGCAGGGTCTGGGTATCTTACTCTTTCTAGTCTTAGCTCAGTGGTCAGTAGTGAGGGCAGGGTCTGGGTCTCTTACTCTTTCTAGTCTCAGCTCAGTGGTCAGTAGTGAGGGCAGGGTCTGGGTCTCTTACTCTTTCTAGTCTCAGCTCAGTGGTCTGTAGTGAGGGCAGGGTCTGGGTATCTTACTCTTTCTAGTCTCAGCTAAGTGGTCAGTAGTGAGGGCCGGGTCTGGGTCTCTTACTCTTTCTAGTCTTAGCTCAGTGGTCAGTAGTGAGGGCAGGGTCTGGGTATCTTACTCTTTCTAGTCTCAGCTCAGTAGTGAGGGCCGGGTCTGGGTCTCTTACTCTTTCTAGTCTTAGCTCAGTGGTCAGTAGTGAGGGCAGGGTCTGGGTATCTTACTCTTTCTAGTCTTAGCTCAGTGGTCAGTAGTGAGGGCAGGGTCTGGGTCTCTTACTCTTTCTAGTCTCAGCTCAGTGGTCAGTAGTGAGGGCAGGGTCTGGGTCTCTTACTCTTTCTAGTCTCAGCTCAGTGGTCAGTAGTGAGGGCAGGGTCTGGGTCTCTTACTCTTTGTAGTCTCAGCTCAGTGGTCAGTAGTGAGGGCAGGGTCTGGGTCTCTTACTCTTTCTAGTCTCAGCTCAGTGGTCAGTAGTGAGGGCAGGGTCTGGGTCTCTTACTCGTTCTAGTCTTAGCTCAGTGGTCAGTAGTGAGGGCAGGGTCTGGGTCTCTTAAGTCAAGTCAAGTCAAGTCAAATTTTATTTATATAGCACCTTTCATACACAAGGCAATTCAAGGTGCTCTTACTCTTTCTCGTGGTTGACGTCTCGGAGGCGGCGTCCGCTCAGGTCCCGGCACGCCTCACGGTTCGTCGTCTTCTCAATCTGAGCTCCAAGAGCTCTGAGCATGGAGCCGAATCCTGCACCACACACACACACACACACACACACACACACACACACACACAGAGTTGTCTCGACGGTAAGGCTGTCCCAAATACTGTACCATATTTTGGCCTTTGAAGCTTGAGGGAGAGAAGAAGTCTGTGACTCAGACTCAGTTTGGGTTAAACTCAGTACCTCCTTTTCCTCCACAGAGTCGTGGTTCCAGGTGATAGATGGCTCCATGTTGGACTGAATCCTGCAGGTCAGATCGGCGTCCATTACTGCTGACATAGAAGTCCTCAGCAGGAACACCCTGCAATACAAACCAGCACATTAACACATTAACTAACACATTAAGATAATTTATTCAGATATTACTTCTATTTGGACAGACCTGAGATACTACTAATATAGAAGAATAGAAGACCTAAGGAATCGATTTGTACCAATCATGTCATGCTAGTTTGTCAGGAAGGTAGCTAAATAACACTCCAAATTTAAGCTAAATTTTGGCGAGGGAAAAAAAAAGATTTTCAAAGGGGTCCTCTTTTTCACAGCCTAATGTTGGCAGGTGTGTGTGTGTCCGTTTTGAACCAGCTAGTAGCCTTATATTGTCATTTAGCCTTTCTGCTGCTGTTGTTCTCAATGTTATTAAACATGTCCGTTTTGAACCAGCTAGTAGCCTTATATTGTCATTTAGCCTTTCTGCTGCTGTTGTTCTTAATGTTATTAAACCAGTTATTGTTATACAGAAACATAATCTGTATTGTATAGCTTCGTTTAAATGCTTACTTAATTGTTTTAATGTGCAAATGTATCATTTTTCAATTGCTTCCGTGTGCTCTAGGCTTGTGCAAAAAGGTCACCGGAAGTGGTTATTGTTGCTCGTCTTATTGTTGCTAACGGAACAGAGGTTAACGTTACCTGAAAGTTACAGTGACGCTAATTAAATGCATGTGAGCAGTGGCTCCACGGCTCTGGTCGTAATGTAGTTAATGTTATATCTGATTTAGTCTAGAATAAACTGTCTGTCAGTCAGCTGTTGTTAGCCGCTCCGTCTGGGCTAGCTAACGTAGCTAACGCTAACTCTACAGACGGAGGCGGAGCGGCTAACAGGTTAGCCAGCATCAGCTTATAAAGCAGTTGAGAGATAGGCTTGTGAAGGAGGTGTTGGGGTCAACTGACCGTGTGGGTTAAGAAGCGGTCCAAGATGTCTCTGACGCGGGAGCCAGCAGGCAGAGAGGAGCTGGACGATCCAGAGAACAGAACAGGAGCAGAGACAAACACAAACACCTCCATGTTGGCAGCAGCAATAATCGTTTGGACTTCCTTCTTCTTCTTCCTCTTCTTCTTCTTCTTCTTCTCCTTCTTCTTCTTCTTCTTCTTCTTCTTCTTCTCCTTCTTCTTCTTCTTCTTCTTCTTCTTCTTCTTCTTCTTCTTCTTCTTCTTCTTCTTCTTCTTCTTCTTCTATTGATGTTTTATGGCGGTTGGCAAACAACTTTTTGTGCATTACCGCCACCTACTGGAGTTTGATGTCTTCTTTATATTGGAATCTATTTACAGTGTTCATCATGTATCATCACCCATAGTGCTCCCATTCACGATATATATGTCCATTCTACGACTCAGTCGGCGGGAACTCATCCCTCAGCGCCTTCTCGATTTCCTCCCCATCATCATCTTAATCTTTTCCTTTTTTCCTTTGACCTGCTCCGCACAATTAATTACCATGGCCATGAATGTCAAAAATCCTTTCTTGTCCACACAAATGTTTCGTTCAATTCCACCAGTTCCACTCTTCTGCTCCGATTCATTTTGCACTTCCACTTTTTCCTTTCTCTCAATCTCCCTGCACTTAACTAACCTGACGCTGCCAGATGGACGGTATAGCTCCACATAGGTTTCACTAAACCAGTCGATCTGGGTTTGAAGTCACCAGACCCGCTGACGGAGGCGGGCACTTTGTCCAAGCTACTTGGCAGGTGATTGGATGACCCATCTGTCTATCACCGCTGGTGGGTGTTAACTTCAACCAATCAGATCGCGGAAGGTGCCTGTGGATGATCTCCGTGGTATTCATTGATTGAGTCCTCGCGGTCGTATAAAGTCACCTTCGAAGCATTTAGTTAGATTATAACGAACTAGTTGTGTGGCTTAGCCTTCCCAAATGTTGAGGGTCGTTTTTTAGAATTTAATACATAGAATTGGGAACATTACATTCAATTTCATTCAGACTGCCTGTCACTTCCGCGATGTTGACGAGTGAAAAGAACTACAAAGACCATGTACCCACTACTTGCCCAGACGAGCCTGCCCGCCTACGGCCGCCGCTGATTCGTCGGCCCGGCAATGGCCGGCATGGCTCGACCAATCATCTTAAACTGCCTGTGCGGGTCCAGACCGTCACGGAGAACCAAATGAAATGTGAGTTCACGTGACGGGCGGTTTACCAGGCTAGCACTTAACAGCCTCAGCATACTTCTTCTTCTTCTTCTTCTTCTTCTTTGAGGTTTATTGGCGGTTGGGAAACAACGAATTGGTGCATTACCGCCACCAACTGGTGACTTCCTTCTTCTTCTACTTCTTTTTCTTTCAGGTTTTCGGCAGTGTAGACGCTACTAGGCGTAGTACTGCCCTCCGCAGGAGAAGGATAACTAACTCAAACACTACACTTCATATTACAACTAAATGAATGAATGCATTAATTAATACAATTCTCGATACAACTCTGAATCATGCAGGAACACAAACGCATCACCAGTGATTCTTGTTCTGGCCAAAGAAAGATTTAACAGAAAAATATAAAACTATAGGCAGTGGTGTGTGTGTGTGTGTATATACTGTATATATATTGTAGCGGGTTGGGTTTGTGTGCTACTGTTGTGTGTTGTACTGTTCTGTGCATGGGGGTTAACTGTGGGATTGACATGTCTGTGGGGATTTACGGGGGCCTGTGAAGGCGACATTAGCCAGTGGGTGGGGTGAGAGGGGGGTTCACCTGTGATTGGCTGGGGGGAGGGGAGCTGTGGGCGAGAGGGGAACAGCTCGGGGGAGTTGGAGCGTGAGCCTGAGAGAGACGGCTGTGTTTGGGGAGAGCTGAGAGCTAGGAGGGAGCTAGCGGGGTTTTGGTGTGTGTTGTGGGGTTTGTTTTGGCGTGGGCTACGGCTGACAGTAGCCCTGGAACCTGTGTTAACAGAATAAAGTGTGGTAACAAGATCCTGACTCACCGACTGGTTCCTGACAATGCTACACTGGTGTCAGAAGAAAAACTTAACGACTGGAAGACTCGAGCGCGACCTGGCGTTAGCGGTTAGCTGTTTGTGTGCTAGCTGCTACAAGGACCACGTGGAATGGTGCGCATAGAAGAACGCCTGTCGGTGGACGGGGGGGAAAAGGAGCTACCGACCCCGGAGTTTAGCTCGGTGCTTGCTAGCATGGAGGGCCGCCTGAAGCAGGAGCTCAGCGCGGTACTTGCCGGCGTGGAGGCCCGCTTGATGCAGGAGGTCAGACGGCTGTTGGAGGCGACGCCTGCCTGGGCAGAGGGGCTTATGGAGCTGCTACGGGAAGTCGCGCAGCGCGGAGAGAAGCGGACGGAGGAGCCGCAAAGAGAGTGTTGGACTTGTGGGGGACATGGGCACCTGGCGAGGTGGTGTCGCAGCGGTTCCGGGGGACAGACGGGGTACGCGGAGCAACGATACTGGGGACGGCCGGGTGTCTGCTGGTCGTGCGGAGCCTTCGGGCATCTGGCCAGGGGGTGTCAGGAGACTGTCGGGGAGCAGAGGACGGCGGGAGAGGAGAGACGTGCAGGCGGCTGGCAGGTGAGACTCTGCTGGTCGTGTAAGAGGCCTGGACATTTGGCCAGAGACTGCACTGAGACAGTAGAGGTCAGGGGAGAGACACAGGCTGGGGAGGATGTGAACAACCGGGGGGAAGAGAACGTTGTTAGGATCGGGAGAGCGACGCTCATATTTCCAGGTGAGCGGGTGTCGCTACTAACGCCGGAGGGACCGGCACAGCCGAGCTGCCCTACACCCCCCACGGTTGCTGTGCAGGAAGCCGAGGTGGTGATCGCAGCCGGCTGTGTTATTCCCACTGACCTGAACACGCCGCCCCCTGGGGGAGGGGGACGGGAGGACGGGCGAGTGCAAGAGGCGGAGGAAGAGGAGTACTGTTCAGATGAAGAGGAGTTCTGTTCAGATGTGGACCTGGAGGACGACAACGTGACCATCATGGATGTCGACGCGGATGAGTGGCAATACAGGCAGGCGGAGGACGCGGATATCGGTCCCGCGTATACGTGGGTGGTGGCCGGACGCCGGCCCCCTGTGGAGGAGATTCACAGGTGTTCCGGTGTCACAAAGGAACTGTGGGAGATGTTTACCGACCTGCATCTGGATGAAGACGGAGTTTTGGGGAGGGGGGAACATGGGAAGAGAGGGTTCCGGGCGGTGGTACCCAGCTACCTGCAGGAGTTGGTATTACGGTGGGCACACAGGGGCCCGGGACCTGGTCATCAGGCGGCTGAGGAGGCGCTCCGCGGTGTTCGGACGCTGTTCTATTGGAACCAGTACGAGGGGGATGTGCAGAACTACTGCAGTGCGTGTGATGACTGTGGGACACAGGGGGGCGCTGAGGAGAGTCACCCGGCGGAGGAGTGACCCCACTAGGGGGGGGGGAGAGGGACTAGTGTGCTTCTGGTGGGCCAGAAGCTTTGATGTGAGGGGGAAGTGTAGCGGGTTGGGTTTGTGTGCTACTGTTGTGTGTTGTACTGTTCTGTGCATGGGGGTTAACTGTGGGATTGACATGTCTGTGGGGATTTACGGGGGCCTGTGAAGGCGACATTAGCCAGTGGGTGGGGTGAGAGGGGGGTTCACCTGTGATTGGCTGGGGGGAGGGGAGCTAGGGCGAGAGGGGAACAGCTCGGGGGAGTTGGAGCGTGAGCCTGAGAGAGACGGCTGTGTTTGGGGAGAGCTGAGAGCTAGGAGGGAGCTAGCGGGGTTTTGGTGTGTGTTGTGGGGTTTGTTTTGGCGTGGGCTACGGCTGACAGTAGCCCTGGAACCTGTGTTAACAGAATAAAGTGTGCTAACAAGATCCTGACTCACCGACTGGTTCCTGACAATGCTACAATATATATATATATATATATATATATATATATATATATATATATATATATATATATATATATATATATATATATATATATATCGATTTTGCAATCAAAATTTAGTTTTTATAACCTTGGAGATGATTTAAGAACCGCAGAGAAAATTCACGCATTGTGGAGCGGTCTCGTTCCACAATGCGCCCAGCCTCCTGGGACATGATGCTCACACGTGTTCAGAGGGCAGTTTTGTTACAGTCGGGATTCTGCCTCCATTTCAGCTCGCCCCCGCAGGGCGCAGCTCACCCCCGCTCAGCTTGCAGAGGCACGCGCGTCACTTAATGGCTCAGAGCCGGCTTCTGTCAGGGGAGGGAAATCTCCGAAATGAAAATCAAAATTGTAAATAAGAGTTATTTTTGATAAACTGAGCACACAGGGGTGATTTAAATATATATATTGTAACGATCCCACAAAGCAGTCGAAGAGTCAGGATCTTGTCACCGCACTTTATTGTGGATCGCTATTCCGGGGACTACTGTCAGCCGTAGTCCACGCCACCAAACCCCACAACCACACACCCAAACCCCGCTAGCTTCTCCTAGCTTCTCCCACACACAGCCGTCTCCTTCAGGCTCCACATCAACAACCTTGAGCTGTCGCTCTCTCATTCACACCCCCCTTCCCCCAGCCAATCACAGGTGAACCCCTCTCTCCCACCACACCCACTGGCTGGTATGCTGCCTTTACGTAACCCTGTAAATGACCCCCCCATATCTTCAGTGCCTACTGCCCAGGTGGGCTATCTC
This sequence comes from Poromitra crassiceps, assembly GCF_964638095.1. Lineage (NCBI taxonomy): Eukaryota > Metazoa > Chordata > Actinopteri > Beryciformes > Melamphaidae > Poromitra > Poromitra crassiceps. Next base: position 64,398,926 of record NC_139623.1, read on the forward strand.
GTCGAAAGGGCCTTTCTGTGTGGAGTTTGCATGTTCTCCCCGTACCCCCCAGGGGGTTCCTCCGTACATAACCCCCCACTAAAAACATGCAGAAGATCGTCATCCGACCAGTGACGACAACATCTGAAGTTGGTCCAATGATGGTCCAATGAAGGTCCCCGGGCGCTGGAAAGAAATAGCGACCACTGCTCCTGGCCTGCCCCCTGGAGGAAAGGACAAGCCTGGATGGGTAAAATGCAGAGGACATATTTCACCGGCCACCGTCAGCATGAGTGTGTGTTGTGGCCGCATGCATGTGTTGTAGTGTGTTGTGTGACAATAAAAGATGGGCTGCCGTCTGAAAATCGTGTTTTAAATCCCCACAGACATGTCAAACCCCAGAGTCGCCACATTACCTCCTCCCAACAAAGCCAGCGCCCACGCTGGCACCCACAAAACACCCATATCCCTGTACATGTCCCTGTACAATAACACCCCAACATTTACATTATTCTTTTCTTTTTTCCATTCATTTCAATTCACAACACCATTTCCATCCCCCCTTCAAAGCTTCTGTCCCACCCGAAGCACACTAGTCCCTCTCACTCCCCAGTGGGGTCAGTCCAACGCAGGGTGACTCTCTTCGGCCCCCCCCCTTGTGCTCTACAGTCATCACACGCACTGCAGTAGCTCCGCACATCCTCCCTGTGTTCGCCCCAGTAGAATCCCAGACGAACACGGTGGAGTGTGTCCTCAACCCCCCGATGACCGGGCCCGAGTCCCCTGTGTGCCCACCGTAGCACCAATCCCTGCAGGTAGCTGGGTACAACCAACCCTCCTCTCCCGTGCACCTTTCTCTCCAAACGCCCATCTCCATCCAGACGCAAGTCTGAAAACATATTCCACAGTACCTTCGTGGCACCGGAACATGTGCGAATCTCCTCCACAAGGGGCCGGCGTCCGGCCACTACCCACGCGTACACCGGACCAATATCCGCGTCCTCCGCCTGCCTGTGTTTCCACTCATCTACCCCGACATCCCAGATGGCGTCCACATCCGGACAGTACTCCTCTTCCTCCGCCTCTTGCACTCGCTCTTCCTCCCGTCCCCCTCCCCCAGGGGGCGGCGTGTTCAGAACAGCAGGGAGAACACAACCGGCAGCGATCTCCACCTCGGCTCCCTGCACAACAACCGTGGGGGGTGTAGAGCAGCTAGGCTGGGCTGGCTCCTCTGGCGTTAGCAACACCCGCTCATCCGGACCCACGAGCTTCACTCTCCCGACTCTAACAACGTTCTCTTCTCTCAGGCTGCTCACATTCTCCCCAGCCTGTGTCCCTCCTCCGTCTCCCAATGTCTCAGTGCAGTTCCTGGCCAAATGCCCAGGGCTCTTACATGACCAGCAGACTCTCACCTGCCAGCCGCCTGCACGTCTCTCCTCTCCCGCTGTCCTCTGGTCCTCGACAGCCTCCCGACACTCCCTGGCCAGATGCCCAAACGATCCACATGACCAGCAGACACCCGGGCGTCCCCAGAAACGTTGCTCCGCGTCCCTGATCTGCCCCGAAGGAATGCTGTGACACCACCTCGCCAGGTGACCATGTGCTCCACAAGTCCAACACTTTCTTTGCGGCTCCTCCATCCGCCGTTCTGCACGCTGCGTGGCCTCCCGCAGCAGCTTCATAAGCTCCTCTGCCCAGGCAGGCGTCGCCTCCAATAGCCGTCTGACTTCTTTCAACAAACGGGCTTCCATGCCCGTAAGCACCGAGCTGAACTCCTGCTTCAGGCGGGTCTCCATGCCGGCCAGTACCGAGCAGAACTCCGGAGTCGGTAGCTCCCTTTCCCCCCTGTCCACCGACGGCCGTCCTTCTTCGCGCACCATTCCACGTGGTGTTTGTAGCAGTTAGCAGACACAGCTAACCTTGTAGCAGCTAGCACACACAGCTAGCCTCGTAGCAGTTAGCACACACAGCTAACCTCGTAGCAGTTAGCACACACAGCTAACCGCCCACGCCAGTCCAAGCTCGATCCTCCAAGGCGTTAACTTTTACTTCTGACACCAATGTAACGATCCCACAAAGCAGTCGAAGAGTCAGGATCTTGTCACCGCACTTTATTGTGGATCGCTATTCCGGGGACTACTGTCAGCCGTAGTCCACGCCACCAAACCCCACAACCACACACCCAAACCCCGCTAGCTTATCCTAGCTTCTCCCACACACAGCCGTCTCCTTCAGGCTCCACACATCAACAACCTTGAGCTGTCGCTCTCTCGTTCACATCCCCCTTCCCCCAGCCAATCACAGGTGAACCCCTCTCTCCCACCACAACCACTGGCTGGTATGCTGCCTTTACGTAACCCCGTAAATCCCCACAGACATGTCAAACCCCAGAGTCGCCACAAATACAAGGTCCAGTATAAAACACACAATACATAAAAAAGCAATACAACATCCCAACATACACATATGCCAATACATTACATTAAAAGGTTGTACCAATGTACCAAAATGCTAGACTGGTACTTAATAGCACTGAGACCAGGTTGAGACAGCAGCATAATGATCAAGTTCTGAGATATATTAAAGGAGAATTTCGTTTTTTTTTAACCTGGACCCATCTCCTGGCAATAATTATGATTTGGCCACTCACCCAGCGATGTTCGCGGCGTTTCTGGGTGTCCTAGCGTTGTTTTGAGATCAATAGCGTCCAAGTCAGTCGTAAAATGGAGCTGATTTGGGGCCAAGTGTGAGCCTGTCTTTCCTGCATCTAAATACCGTAAATTCCGGACTATAAGCCGCGGCTTTTTCCCCGTTTTTTGGCCCTGCGGCTTATATAACGGTGCGGCTTATCTATGGATTTTTTCAGAAAAAAAAATACAAATACAAATAAAATCTCTCTTTTTTAGCACTCTTTCTACCTATAAATCCACTTCTGTTTTAATTTCCTCTCTTGCCCTCTTTTCACCACACCGCGGACACTGTGTGCACTGTAAAAATAAACAAAGGTGGTGTTGTGTTATGTTGTTTTGTTGAAATGTTACGGTAATACGGTAAATGGGAGCTTCCTCAAACAGCCAACAATCCCCTCTGTGCGTGAACCCTTACATATGGTAATTACGGTAAGCAAACGGCCACTCGGTGACCTCCAAAATCGATGGATTTTACAGGTTACACAGCTTCATCAGCACATTTTATGTGCATTGCTTTGCTGCTTGTTTTTTCGATTATTTTTTTGTAAAGCACCTTGAATTGCCTTTGTGTATTAAAGACTTGACATCATTGGCGGAAATCAACCGGTTACTCCTACCGGTTCAAAGTTCATCAGCCGCCCGGAATCACAACAAGACGAGCAGTCTCTCACTTACCATGGGGAAGGTACGCAGAAATTCACACGACGCAGCTTTCAAGTTGAAAGCAGTCAATCTCGCATTAAAAGAGGGAAACAGAGCAGCAGCGCGTACCCTGAGCATCAATGAGTCAATGGTGAGGCGTTGGAAGGCGCAGCAGGAGGAACTGTCTCAGTGCAAGAAGACCAAAAAGTCCTTCAGAGGTCATAAAAGCAGATGGCCCGAACTTGAAGATTCCCTTGAAGACTGGGTGTTGACCCAGAGAGCAGACGGCCGAGGCGTTTCCACGGTGCAGATCCGACTGAAGGCCAAAACAGTCGCCACCGAAATGAAAATTGAACATTTCAGAGGTGGGCCATCTTGGTGCTTCCGATTCATGAGACGAAAGGGACTGTCCGTCAGGGCGAGGACGACTGTGTGCCAGCAACTCCCTCCCGACTACCAGGAGAAAATCACAAACTTCGGCGAATTCACACAAAGGAAGATCAAGGAATATTCCATCGAACCGGAGCAGATCATAAATATGGATGAAGTGCCTTTGACGTTCGACCTGCCACTCACTCGGACTGTTAACAAGAAAGGTGAATCGTCGATCACATTGAGAACCACTGGGCACGAGAGAACGAATTTCACTTGTGTTCTCGGCTGCACAGCATCTGGAGTAAAGCTGCCGCCAATGGTGATTTTCAAGCGGATTACGATGCCGAAAGAGAAAATTCCCAGTGGGATATGCCTCAGAGTCAACAAGAAAGGGTGGATGATGGAAAGTGTCATGAAGGAGTGGCTGGCTGAGTGCTACGTCAAGCGCCCTGGAGGATTCTTTCACCAAAAAAAAGCTTTGCTCGTTCTCGACAGCATGAGGGCTCATATAACAGATTCCGTGAAAGCAGCCATCAAGACCACAAACTCCATTCCAGCTGTGATTCCTGGGGGCACAACGAAGCATCTGCAGCCACTTGACATCAGTGTCAATCGTGCGTTCAAAGTGGCACTACGCGTTGAGTGGGAGGCGTGGATGACGAGCGGCGATAAATCATTCACCAAAACAGGTCGCATGCGAAAAGCAACTTTCGCTCAAGTTTGCCAGTGGATCCTGACAGCGTGGAGGAGTGTGAAAACATCCACGATCACGATCACCTATGTGGGATTCGAAATAATGAAGGTTATGCCAAACCCCACATAGGTTACGCTAAAACCACCACCGCAAAGCGTCCTACCTGTAGTTGACCAGTCGGCAGGAAAGTATCACGGGACTTCACGAGACTTGGTGACCGAGATCACGTTTGAGGTAATTTGGTCCCTGGGAGAGACCAGGAAATAGCCTGGGGGGAAATATCACTCTGGTGGATGTTGACGGATCAGATTATGGCGATATGTGGCGAAAACGGGAATAAAAATAGCTATTTAGATGCAGGAAAGACAGGCTCACACTTGGCCCCAAATCAGCTCCATTTTACGACTGACTTGGACGCTATTGATCTCAAAACAACGCTAGGACGCCCAGAAACGCCGCGAACATCGCTGGGTGAGTGGCCAAATCATAATTATTGCCAGGAGATGGGTCCAGGTTAAAAAAAAACGAAATTCTCCTTTAAAGGGATAGTTCGGTTTGTTTGAAGTGGGGTCCTATCAGCTAGTTCGATACACTAACTTAATTAGGTACAGTGTTCAGGAGGCTGGGCGCATTGTGGAACGAGACCGCGCACTCAGAGCAGCAGCCAAACCAGCCTTTTCTCTGTAAGTACGGGGGGTCAACAACTAAAACGTAATTTAGCCACCTAAAACAACGCCCACCTAAACAAATCGATATCTGTGTACATGCACGCTCTATTTTGACCATTTTCAGCGCTTTACTTTTCCGCAAAACAGCAGTTTCATTCGGCACTGCTTTTTCTCCCAACCGTACAACTACCGTATTCCTCCGCTAAAAGCCAGCACAGAGCACAGAGCCGCGGTTTACAAAACAGGAAGGCTTGGAAGAGAGATAAAACACTGACTTACTTTAGAGACAACAAGTCACCTGGCCTCTCTGGTCTGGGACGTTTTCCACAATTTATCCTGGGAATGGTGAAAAAGGTCTGCAGGGCACCCCGGCATTTAGGCAGCAGGCGCATCTCTCTTTCTGCCTGTTCACTCTCTGCAAAAGTTCCTCTTCTGTATTCTCTCTGGTTCATAATTGTATCCTCTTGTCACCAAGGTGAATGGCATATCATCCTCGCTATCAAAATCACTCATATTTTCGTTCGTGTATTCTATTTGTTGTGTCTTCACTAACAAACCGGGAGAAATAAAATACCCCCAAATAACTGCGGAGTAATCCAGTGCTGCGGCTTTGTGCAGGCTTTTAGTGGAGGAATACGGTAGTTGTACGGTTGGGAGAAAAAGCAGTGCCGAATGAAACTGCTGTTTTGCGGAAAAGTAAAGCGCTGAAAATTGTCAAAATAGAGCGTGCATGTACACAGATATCGATTTGTTTAGGTGGGCGTTGTTTTAGGTGGCTAAATTACATTTTAGTTGTTGACCCCCCGTACTTACAGAGAAAAGGCTGGTTTGGCTGCTGCTCTGAGTGTGCGGTCTCGTTCCACAATGCGCCCAGCCTCCTGAACACTGTACCTAATTAAGTTTATTGTATCGAACTAGCTGATAGGACCCCACTTCAAACAAACCAAACTATCCCTTTAAGACGACAGATAAACTTGTAGGTCAGATTTCTCAGCAGGGCATGAAAGGTGTAGACTCCTGCACCACAAAACATCTCACTAGCACTGCACCACCTTGGCTTTCTGAGCAGAATCCTCATGCAGTCATTGTAAGCAACCTGAAGCTTTTGAATGCTAGCCTGCTTAAACTTGACCCACAGGGGACAGTATAGAGAGGAGTACAATAGGCTCTAAACAGGTTAATCTTGACCTCATCAGAGCAAAAATATAACTTTTCCCTCAGCATATTAGCTTGTGCATACAAGACACGCCGCTGCCTATACATGTCATCATCATCGCTCATTTGATCAGTAAGAATGTGACCCAATTACTTGGTTCTACAGCACACTTCAAGAACCAGTCCTGACAAATAAAAAGAAGTGAAGGAGAGATCCTTATCATCCCTTGTTCTGCAAACCATGATGACACTATTTTTAGCATTATATTTCACATCAAAATCTACTCCATACGCAGAACAAATATTCAGCAGCTGTTGAAAACCAGTACTGCGTGCTTGGAGACAGGATGGTCAGATCGTCAGCGTACATAAAATGCTTTATCCAGGTGTTATCCAGCACACATCCAGTTCTACAGCTACTGAGCTGTACAGAGAGGTCATTCATGTAAAAAATGAAAGTGGACAGGAGAAAGAAGCCCCCCCTGCCGGATGCCGTTCCCCACCCCAAAAGGAGCAGAGACCGAATTACCCCATCTGACCTGCATGGTCTGGTTGGCATACCAGAATGCTAGGATTCTAATAATGCCCCTAGGCACACCTCTCTCTCTCATCTTTAAAAACAGCTTCTGATGGTTAACTCTATCGAATGCGTTAGAGGCATCAATAAAGCCACCAAAACAGAGGGGTTCTTAGCTTTATACATATCCATCACTTCTTTAAACCCAAACTGGTTGTCAGTGGTGTCTAAAAAGGAACTTAAACGATCTAATAAAATTTGCTCTAAAACCTTGGAGAGTACACTAGCCAGTGCAATTGGCCGGTAGATGTCCAGGCTCCCCACCTTGCCCGCCTTGTCCTTGATGACCGGCACTAAGGTGACGGGCAACATGGAGTCTGGCAGCAGCCCATGTGACACGAGGCCTGTAAGACAGATGGAGAGCAGGACAGCAACCTGGCTCGCAAAGATGCTCTGCAGTGATGTTATCAGGGCCGCTGGCTTTATTATAAGCAGTGTTGGGGGTAACTCATTACAAAAGTAACATATTACATGTAATATATTACTTTTAGCAGTAACTCAGTAATATAACTTATTACTTATAGGATTTCAGTAATATTATACCAGTTACTTTGTCAAGTAACTCAAGTTACAAATTGAGTTACATTTGATTAAATCAAAGCACATATTTAAAAAAGATACAATCATTTCCTAATCAAACTGTGTGTTTTTAGGCAAATAACCACTATAGATGACAATAACAAAGGAAAAGAATAACATTTAGAATTTTGGATTGTTTACACTGACTTCAAGCGGTTGAAATTATTTTTTGGGATGGCGGCGATGTCATTCTGTTGGTGCTGTTGTTTTGGTAAAAGTAATGCAAAAGTATTGTAGGAAGTAACAAGTTACTCTACACAGAAAGTAATATTGTAAAGTAACGTATTACTTTCAAATGAAAGTAACTAGTAATATGTAGTATATTCAGGGATCGCGGAACCGCCCGGGCCACATGGGCCCGGGCCCGGGTACATTTCAGTTCCCCCCCCCCAAAAAAAAAAAAAAAATTAGATTTTTTTTTTTTTTTTTTTTAAATTAAACCTCATTTACTTATTACACTCGACTGGTTGTTTTTCAGATGTGATGTGAATCTAAAGTGAACTAAACAAGTCAGATCCACTATAAATGTTTTTCAGTAGATGCTGTGATGTAGCCACAAGAAAGGTGCAATATTAATGTTTTTCAGGAGATGGCGATGTTGCTAGCTATAGGTTCTAAACAAGAAATATGGTTCAAATGTTTACAGTAGTTTTCCTTTCTTGCTGCACTACAATGTTACAATGCTGTGAGACAGGCCCGGCGTTGGAGGGGGGCCTGACCGGGCCGGGCCCCCCATTCCCTAAGCTGGCCCCCCCCATTCAATTTCTTTTTTCTTTTTTTTTTGTGTGTGCTAAAAACGTTTTTCCGTTTTTCTGTTTTAAAGTTTAAAACGGAATCTGGCTGTCATTAGGCATTGATTAACTGAATGCTATTGCTAACTGTTACTTTGAACCTCCATTTGCAATGATTCTGGCTGGATATTAACTATTGTAAATTTGTCACAATGAATGCAATTTGTGCACAATGTGTAAATACATTTAATATTAATTGTTTAGGCCTAATTATTTGTAAAGTCACAACACATTAGAGATGTGTGTAGTTCTTCATAGATTTAGCCTCTTCATTTTGCTCTCAAATGCACCAGGTTGACGAATTTTACTTTAAAATGTACAAAATCTTCTTCCGGGGGAGAATCCCCCCGGACCCCCCTTGGGTAGCTTGGCCCCCCCAAGCTAGGGGCAGGCCCCCTCTGTAATTTGGTTCTGGAGCCGGGCCTGCTGTGAGACGGAGCTAAACACAAAAGATGCAATATTAATAGTTTTTCATGAGATACTCAGTATTTAATACTAATACTAATACTAATAATATAAAAGGAGAAGATACTGAATAATGACATGACAACAGTATAATCCTAATGTTAATTTAAAATTAAATATTCTTCTAAACTGCTTACAGACAGTCAGTATGGCTTTAGAACAAACAGGTCAACTGCCATGGCTCTAACGGATTTAGTGGAAGAGTTAACAAGTACAATTGACAATAAGAAATATGCAGTGGGTGTTTTCATTGATCTGAAGAAAGCGTTTGACACAATAAATCATGATATTCTAATACAAAAACTAGAGAGGTATGGGATCAGAGGGGTGGGGCTAAATTGGCTAAAAAGCTACATTGAAAACAGAAAACAGTTTGTGCAGGTGGGCATTACAACATCTTCTCCCTTAGATATTACTTGCGGTGTACCACAAGGGTCGATTTTAGGACCAAAACTGTTTATACTGTACATTAATGACATATGCAATGTTTCAAAAATATTGAAATATGTAATTTTTGCTGATGACACAAATATATTCTGTGTAGGTGAAAATCTTCAGCAGCTGTTAGAGGCTGTCACAGAAGAATTGGGGAAGCTAAAGTTGTGGTTTGATGCAAATAAACTATCATTAAACACAAAAAAAACAAAATTTATGATCTTTGGCAAAACAAATAAACATCTGAATACTCCCGTAGAATTAATGATTGACAGTGTTAAACTAGAAAGAGTACATGAGAACACATTTTTAGGAGTAATAATCGACCACAACTTTAGCTGGAAACCACATATCAGATATATCAGGTCCAAGTTAGCAAGCACTGTGGGGATTCTATGCAAAACAAGGCACTTTTTGAACATCAAATCATTGCAAACACTGTACTGTACACTCTTCTTACCATACCTGACTTATTGTGTTGAAGTATGGGGAAACACCTATAGAAGCAACTTACAGACAATATGCAACATGCAAAAGAGAGCAATAAGGATAGTGAATAAGGTAGGTTATCATGAACACACAAATGTACTGTTTCATAAATCAAAGACGCTGAAGTTTTGGGATCTGGTGGAGTTCAAAACCGCCCAAACTCTGTATAAAGCGCGACATAATTTACTTCCTGGTAATATACAAAAACAGTTCAGTGATAGAGAAGGTGGTTATGAGCTGAGAGGGAGATTGAATTTCAAACAACCAATTGTTCATAGCACTCTGAAAAGCATGTGCGTATCTGTCTGTGGTGTGAAACTGTGGAATAAATTACCTGACGAGATCAAAGAAAGTAAAAATCTTGTGCAATTCAAAAAAAAGTATAGAAACATTATTCTGGAGAAGTATAGACGTGATGATACATAATCAGGACTTATGGGTCACTTGTATTTCCTGTAGTATGTTTGGTATTAGCTATGTATGTGTAATTATATGTGGTAGGTAGCCTATGTGTGTATAGGCATGTATGAATAATTAGGAGCATGTGCTATTTGTGTGTGTAAATCAATGCATGTATGTATCCATGTGTATGCATACCCAGGTGAAAAAGTATTATACTTAAATTATACTTTTCACAGTATGTACTAAGTACACTTTCAGTTAGCATATGTTAATTTGGCACCCTTAAGTTATACTTAAGTGTACTTAAGTAGTCATTTAGTAGTACTTATGGACTCCTTGAGCACCTTTTAAGTGTAATTTGTATGCTTTTTTGGAACAACTTTTTATAAACTTTAAGTGTACTGAAGTACACCAGTGAAAAGCATGATTCGTGAGCATTCAAAACACACTTTCAGTACAATTGTATTATATCACCAGTGTGTTGAAAGTATACTTAAAAAGGCATTATAGATCAATTGATGTAGTCTACAAGTATACTTTAAATACAGTTATCATACTATTAATATTCTTCTAGCATGCCTCAGTAATATTTCAAATAAACTTCAAATGCACTTTTTGATTTTAATTAGTACATTTAAAGTGTGCTATTGTTATTAAGAAATGTATTTATAGTGAAGTTCTATCACAATTTAAGCATAATAAAGACATGTACTTAAAGTGTACTATAATTGACTAAAAGTGTATCTGAAGTGTATTCCATCATTGCTTATGCGTCAGGATAAAAGTGTATTTTAAATAGAACATTGTTATACTTTAAGTACTGTATTAAATGTTCCTGAAGTATACTCACAATACATCACTATTACACTTCACATGGTGCCATTTTAGTACACTCCAAATGTGCCGTTTTGTTCAATGACCAATTGCACTTCAATTATGAGAAAAACACATTTTATTTACATTAAAATATTATGGTAATACAAATGTATGTAAGAAATTAAAACAGTTACCAGTAGCGATGCACAATATATCAGCAATCATATGGCTATCAGCTGATGTTTGATCTTGAATATATCGGTATCAGTCCGATGAGCTGATGGCTGGAAAGCCCTTGTTGGTGGCCTATACCCCAGGAGGGGTAGTAGACATAAGTAAGTCCGATGAGCCAAATAACCAAAATGTTAAACCATGAAGCCACAGTCCTGAAGGCAGGCTGGTTGACAACGCAGGCTGGCTGACAACGCAGGCTGTGATCTGCTCCCATAGGCTGCTGTCCTTCTGCACCGGAGTGGAAGACCTGTCCGCCGACAAGGCTGAGGGGATGAGAAAAGAAAAAGACAAATTAATGCAAGACAAGCTTTTATAGTGAACGCAGAGGTCAAGAAACTGTAAGAGAAGAGGTAGAAATTTAACAATGTGGCTTTGTTGCCTAAACCTAACCAACGGCACTACACGGCCTCTATTAGGGCTGCACGATTTATCGTATTTTGAAAATGCGCGATGAACACATCGCAAAAGTCACGTGTTATCGCAAAAAAAAAAAAAAATTACAGTGCACATGAACGCAACATGCAAGATACCGGCTGAATAAGTGTCCAAATGTTCATGTCATTCTGGCCAATACTCCACTTCTGTTATAACATTTCAGTCTGGAATATGGAATATCTTTCAATAATCGTTATGACTAAAAGTAATCTCATGTGTAAGAAATGACTGTTCTACATTGAAGTAAAAATGTAAATAATTAACTTGTTGGTTTTGGATTTTTTTTAGCTTCAAGAGTGCATTTTTGTTCGTTTGACCCTCAACACAGGCTTTGAGAATCCCGTGCCACTTACTGATACATATGCTTAAATTAACACACTCGTATTGCAAAATGAATTTAGGCCCTCACTGTAATACTTCAGAAGTTGAATTTGAAGTTCAGCATTAATACATTTGTCATTTTTTGTCTTAGATTTACCTTTGTGTGTTATTGCAATATCAAACTACATAATTGAGAATCGATTCTAGATTCTGGAATCGAGAATCGTTGGAATCGAGAATCGATTCTGGAATCGGATCGTGACCCCAGGAATAGGAATCGGATCGGATCGTGGCTTAGCCGGATCGGAGCACCCCTACCCATTAATATTTTTTTTATAGCATTTTTTTATTTATCGCAGGTCATATCGTCATCACAATATTGAACAGTTATCGCACATCGCAGCTTTTCCTCATATCGTGCAGCCCTAGCCTCTATCTTCCCAAAAGCGCTAATTTTCCGCTCGTTTAACGCCATGCGCAATGCAAATTGGGGGCGGACACAACCGCATGACTGTGAGATAAGTGTACTGGGCATTGGCTGCCACAAGCCAAAGCAGGCGTTTCAGCGCTAAAATGTGGGATAGATGGCGTTATCCTATCGTCAGCAGCGCGCAATTACTTTGCGCTAAGAGCTATGAAAAGGACCTCTTACGCGCAAATACCTCTCTGCGCTGGGCGCTCTGCACAGAGATTACGGCTGCGCTCCGAGCGCAGAGGGGTATTTGCGGAGTGGAAAGTGGAATTACTTTTGGATATTTATATATATTTGGGTATTAGCAGCAGATAATTCAGTGAGGCAATCAACTATAACTCACTGAGAAACTTTTATCACATCGCAAAGAGGGAAATAAATTGAGAACACTTGTGGGACAATGGACATAGGCTATTTACCTTCATAACGAAGGGTCGGCACCACAGACGATCTGTCAATAAGCTCTCTCTGTCCTCGCAGGAGTGAGTACACTCTATTACGCATGGAGATAATTACAGCATATTGCATGCCTCGGTGAGGCAACCTCACGCAAACAACCATTGTGAGACGGGAATCTGATTGGTTTTGATTGACGTATGCCAGCCTTGCATAGCCTTACATTAAGAGATTTTAACCAATATGTCACATGTCCTACCAGAAGCAATAAGATTCTAGACCAGTGCTATGGTAACGTAAAAAATGCCTACAAGTCACTCCCTCTCCCGCCTCTGGGTGCATCCGACCATAACTGTGTACACCTCATTCCAGTATACCGTACTGCACTAAAAAGAGGTAAAGTGCAGAGTATCCACATTAAGGACTGGAATGATGAAGATGCCTGCCAGACTCTCCAGGGCCTCCTTGACTCTACAGACTGGGATATGTTTACTGAATCATCTGCTGACATTGATGAACTGACTGATGTCGTTACAAGCTGGATATCATACTGTGAAAGCATTGTTATTCCTGTTAAAAAGGTTAAAATGTATCCCAATTCTAAACCGTGGGTTTCAAAATCTCTCAAAACACTCCTTCAGAGGAAAAACAGAGCCTTTAAAGAGGGGAACACTCTGGAACTGCGTAACCTGCAAAAAGAAATTAAGAGAGAAGTCAGGGCTGGTAAAATGAAGTTTAAGGACAAAATTGAGGCTCAACTCAGACTGAACAACCTGGGTTCAGCCTGGGAAGGCATGAAAACGATCACTGGGCTGACCAAGGGAGGCAGAAATAAGGTGACATTGGCTGACTACAATTCTGATCATCAGTTGGCTCAGAGTTTTAACGACTTTTATGTTAGATTTGATGTTCATGATTTTAGAGATAAACATTCTGAGATCAGAAACAATCTTCTCTTGCCAGCCCCGCCTCTCACTCCTTCTAAACCTTTCATTGATGAACAGAGTGTCATCAAGTGTTTTAAAAGGTGCAAACCTAGGAAAAGTCCTGGCCCAGACAACATCGGTGGTCGCCTTCTTAGGACTTGTGCGGAGCAATTAGGCCCCATTTTCAATTATATTTTTAATTTGTCTCTGATCCAGCAGAGGGTGCCGTCTCTCTGGAAGCAGTCCACCATTGTCCCTGTTGCCAAGAGCAATAATCCAAAGACGCTTAATGATTTCAGACCCGTTGCTCTGACTTCCTTAATCATGAAGCAATTTGAAAAACTAGTTAAGTCTGAGCTTGTGGAAAAAACCGAGAGCCTGCTGGACCCTTTTCAGTTCGCTTATAGGACTGGAAGGGGCGTCCAAGACGCTACTGCCACCCTACTCAATCTTCTTCACAAACATCTAGAAGGCAGTAAAAACCATGCCAGGCTGCTCTTCATTGATTTCTCATCAGCGTTTAATACCATCCAGCCCCATGTCCTGGTAGATAAACTACTCAGCACGTTTGGTTTGGATGCATGTTTAGTGGGCTGGATCCTTGACTTCCTTACTAATAGATCTCAAAGAGTAAGAGTTAATGGGATTTTATCTAGCATCTTGTCATCCTCTACCGGCTCGCCTCAGGGCTGTGTCTTATCCGCCTTTCTTTACATTCTTTACACCAACGACTGTCGTGGCCTGTATAACAACAGATTCATCATTAAGTATGCTGACGATTCTGTCATCGTCAGCCTGCTTAAGGATGATGAGGACGGCCACGGGCAGGTTATCGATGATTTCCTGTCCTGGTGTAATGATGCTTTCTTGCAGATCAATGTCTCGAAAACAAAAGAAATATGCATTGATTACAGACGTTCCCCTCCTACACCTCAGAACAGTGTTTTCAATGGTCAGAACGTGGATCTTGTCACCAGTTATAAATATCTAGGCACGATAATTGACGACAAGCTCAAATTCGACCTGAACACTGACATGTTGTGTAAAAAAGGTCAGCAACGTCTACATTGCCTGAGGAAACTTGCAAAGTTCCAAATTGATAAGACTCTGATGAAACTGTTTTATAGTGCCTATATCGAGTCAGTCATTTCCTTTTCCATTGCCTGTTGGTATGGTAACCTGTGCATTAAGGATAAGAATTCCCTCGGAAAAATTGTGAAGGTGGCATCTAAAGTAGCCGGTATCCATCTGGACAGCCTCGACCATGTCTTTAACAGACAAGTACTTAAGAAGGCCTTGTCCATCCGTTCAGACGCAGCCCACCCTCTAAGCTCGGAGTACAGGCTCCTTCCTTCAGGTCGTCGACTGTGTGCCCCACGGGCCACAAAAAATAGGCACAAGTTCTCCTTTGTCCCTGTCTCCATTCGAGCATTGAACGCTGCTGAGGGAAGGCAGTGATGGTTTAGTGTTTTATTATCATTTTTTACCTTCAGCCTCCGCCGCTGTTTGTATTGTTTTATTGTTTCTATTGATTTTATGGTTTCTATTATTTTATTGTTTTTAACTATTGATTTATCTTTCCTTATTTTGTGCACTTTACTGGCCATTCGTGCACTTTATTCTACTACCTCACTTTACCGGTCGCTGCGTGTCTGCACTTTACTGATCGCTGTGCACTTTACGGATCGCTGTGCACTTTACTGATCGCTGTGCACTTTACCGATCGCTGTGCACTTTACGGATCGCTGTGCACTTTACGGATCGCTGTGCACTTTACGGATCGCTGTGCACTTACCGATCGCTGTGCACTTTATCGATCGCTGTGCACTTTACCGATTGCTGTGCACTTTAATGCTACCTTGCACATTATCGGTCATTGTGTGCCACAAACAAGGTCCTTGATGTTTATTTAGCTTTTTATTTATTTTTAACTATAGGCATGTAACATAACATGCTACTTGTGTTGTTTCTTGTCAATGTTCTTATTTGTATGTCTATATGCTGCAACTCAATTTGCCCTTTGGGACACTAATAAACTTGAACTTGAACTTGAACTTGAACTTGCCCGGTCACGCCTGTGAATAATTCTGGTAGTTAAGACCGCCCAAATCCCGTTTGCGCGGGCATTTTGGGGGGTTACATGCTGCCACTCCGACGTGCTGCCACTCCGACGTTCTGCCACTCCGAAATATCGGCACTCAGAAAGGGTTCTATATTCCCCGTTTTTCACTAACCTCTCCCAGCCCCCACGCCAAACCTAACCTCCCCCCATGCCTAAACCTAACCTCCCCCAGACCCTAACCCAAAACCTAACCTCTCCCACCCCCACGCCTAAACCTAAGGTCGGCATTGCGGCTTCTAAGGTGAACGACCGCCAGTCCGAATACTGGAAGTTAACGTTCGGAGTGGCAGAGCTTCGGAAAGGCAGACAGTTACCATTTTGGGGCGCAGATGATTTTTGGCAGAATTGTTTCCGCATGCCCGCCGAGAATTGCATCCCCAACATATTTCGGGGCTGTTTTAACTTAGAAATCAGGGAGGTCACGTCTACCAGACAATTATATCACTTTGAAACAGTAAAATTTCTGTATAAATCATTACCAGTAGCTCCCGTGAGGTGGGGATGTTTTTTTTTTGCTGCTCGGTGGGGGAGGCAAGGCGGAACGCTATCGTCCGTGCCTTAATGCACGCGCAAACAGTGCGCAAAGCGCTATTTAGGGATAGCGCCTGTCGGAAGATAGAGGCCCACGTGTTTACTTTAGTTCTTAACGGCGGAGGAATGGAACTGTTAACATCGGTAGTGGGCCATGGGATCCTGACTATACGTCAAACTAGGATGAGAATGAGAACGTGCTGGGTGTGAAGAGACAGTAGTCTGCTTGCTACTGAAACACACAGGCCACATCTTCTTTCTGGATGGACAGATTTGTCACCGCAAATTAGAGGCATTTTCTCTTTTATTTTTAAATGGCGTTGACATTCCAAAACAACAGAAATCTATCCTTTCTGATGGATCGGTGTGGCTGCAGTTAATTCCTTCCAGAGTCATGTTCACAGCACACAGAACACAACACAGCGTATAGCCTAATATATTTACATAATCTTTCAGTCATTTTCTATAGGATAACCACTGTGTGTGCGCGTTTTCTTCCCCAGCGGCAGCATGGTCTGGGGGAGAAACGCGAAACCGAAAGTAGACCAAGATGCGTGTTGCATCTCAAATATCCAAATATTCACTGTTGATTACCACCGAATATCCGGAGCCCAAATGTTTTTATTCGGGCCAGCCCTGGAATTAGATGACTATGAGCAGACAAATAAATGAGCATATACTGTACTTCCTGCTTAATATTTCCTCCTACTGGGCGTCCGGGTAGTGTAGCGGTAGATTCCCTGCCTACCAAGATGAGGGTCGCAGGTCCGTGCCCCCGTGTTACCACCGGCTTGGTCGGGCGTCTATACAGACACGATTGGCTGTGTTTGCGGGCGGGAAGCCAGATTAAGGGCATGAGTCCTGGTCGCTGTACGACCGCCTCCTCTGGTCAGTCAGGGCGCCTGTTCGGGGCGGAAGGGGACTGTGGGAATAGCGTGATCCTCCCACATGCTACGTCCAGCCACTGAAGCTCCCCGCTATCAGGTGAAAAGCAGCTGGCAAATGTGATCGACAGAGGGGGTGGAGCAGCGAGCGGGGCAGCAGAGGGAAATTGGCCAAGTACAATTGGGGGAAATGAGAAAAAATAATAATATAAAAAGGGATAACCCACCTACTGATGTTGACAAGTCCGTTAGTGGCGTGTGCTTTCCGTTGAGGCTGAGTGAGGTCAGTCAGACTGAGGATGATCTGATGTTCAGTGAAGATGAGGTTGGAGCAAACACACCAGCGGGCACATCTAGAAACACACACCCACACCAACAATTACTCCCAACAGCTTTTAGAAGCACCTGAAGAGTATGGCAACTGTATCACATTTGAAATATTCCATGATTAAGATAAGACATGGGGAGCTGTGCAAATAAAAACAGACATCCAGAGCAGGACTCTACCTTAGTCTCTTCCTATTTCAGCCCTACTTGGGGAAAGTCTGCTGAGAGTGGGCAGGATGCTCTACACAGGGCAGCGCTGAGCAGCGGCTGATTGGCTGGTATCCCAGCAGAGGGTGGGTGGCTGGTACAGGCCCTTGACAGGTGACACGACCGCTCTGGGAATCACAAACAGGAACATATTATATATACTGTATTCCAACCACATGCAAGCACCAGGTCCCTCAGCTTTTTTTTAAAATAAAATACAGTTGTACTGTCATACCTCTGGGCAGCTGTATCTGTTGTCGATGGAGTGATGTTGAGTTTCTACGAGGAGTAGATGGGTAGTGACGATGCAGCGCACACAGAGCAGCCTCTGGACACACTGCCTTAAGCTGGACAACAAAGTCAGATAAGATTGCAGTGAGAAAACTTCATTTTCTATCTGTAGTACTCATGAGTGTAATTTTTTTTCAGCATCTTCTGGAGAATCTCTTTTTGTGGATTTTTCTCACATTTTCTCCCCAAATGTACTTGGCCAATTCCCCGTTATAACGGTCGTTGCGCCAGCCAGAGGGGTTTCACCAGCAGGACGTAGCGCATGGGAGGATCATGCCATTCCCCCCAGTGCCCATTCCCCGAAACAGGTGGCCCGGCCAACCAGATGAGGCGCTAGTGCAGCGACCAGGACTCATACCCTACCGGCTTCCCACCCGCAGACACGGCCAATCTTTAGGAATGTCTGACCAAGCCAGAGGTACCTCTGGCAGGAGTTGAACCTGGGACTCCGCGGTGGTAGGCAAGTGCTTTTACCTCTACACCAGTGGTTCCCACCCACCGGGCCCCAGTCCATAAAGCATTTGCTGCCACGCCGCGGGGAAGCTAATATGATTCTGCAGGGAGAAAGAGAGTGAGATAGCTCTCTCTACACACACACTTGCATTAAGAGAGCGTCCATGAAATTGAGAGTTTACAGTCTATTATTTCACTTGTAATTCACTATTCCAGTGTGTCAGAATTTTACATACACTAAGAAGCTGACTGTCCCCTAGCCCCATAACGTGACGCTGCTACTGTACTCCGATAATATTCTCATACAGCAGTCATCGTCACACAGCGTTCGAATCCTCAATAGGTGGAAAACGCTGTTAAAAAAGCTCTCCTACCCGTATCCCACCTCCGATTGCAGATCCGAAGATATGATAGTCCGCCTAGTGAAGCCAGTAATTTAGCCGACGCTGTTAAAATGATACTGCTTGCGTGAAACAACCGTTTAGAAGCAGTCTTTGTACAGCCTGCGCTGAATTTACAGCAGGGTGTGTTTGATCTCACTATCATGGTGCACCGCTTGCACATGGCGAGCAAACAACACATGCAGTCACACGGAGACGGCGTCTGTCAGTGATCATCGCAAATCCAGCGCACCTGGGAAGCAAAACATGTCATGAAATAGGTTCCTGTCGGCACTAGGAAGCTTCTCCTGTCCTCAATATGGCACAGGCTGTGCAAAGACTGCTTCTAAATGGGTGTTTCACGCAAGCAGTATCATTTTAACAGCGCCGGTTAAATTACTGGCTTCACTAGGCGGACTATCATATCTTCGGATCTGCAATCGGAGGTCGGATACGGGTAGGAGAGCTTTTTTAACAGCGTTTTCAGCGGGGACCGCCTTCCATTCCGAAACACCATCGTTCCGACACACCCCCACTCAGAAACCCCCCCATTCCGAAATTGAAATTGATTTAACCCCCCCACTCCGAAATTGATTTTCAAGTCCATATTTCTCCGAGTTTCCTGCATTCCTGCAGCTTGAAATAAATGTTTCAACTCATTGTTTTTTTTATTATATGTCACTGTCTTCATACAATTTCGCTATAGCAGTAAACACGAGCCTGCTGCATTCAGATAGATACAGGAATGTGAACGTTGGATACATCCTAAAATCAGCTGTGGATCACAGACATGTTTGCACTCTGTGTTGTTCAGAATCGTGCGAGCCGCTGCTCAGGGACTGGGCACAGCTGTCCTGCTTGCTTTCTCCCCCACTCCGCAAAGAAATAGGCTACACCTTGACAACGCACACTCTAGTTAACCGCGTATCGGGCCCGGAGCAGTGTTTTTATTTTAATTTTTTGGCACACAGACTTTCCACTCTGCTGGTCTAAATAGCCTACCAGGTGTGGTCTTGCGCATTCCTGGCTCGCAGTTTTCTGCAGGTGCACAGAGATATCTCTCTACAATCACTAAACATTGTTAATTTATGTTGTCTTGCCATACAGTTTGTTAAATTTGTCAAATGCGTAATCTGAGAGCACAAGGATCTGTTCCACAGCAGCATATTCAACTGATTATTTTTACGCCGACAGGATCTAATCATAAATGATGTTTTCTACACATCTAAAGGTGAGCTGTTACACACGCCCACATTCATACCCTGACAAGTGTTTGAAAAAAATTAATTGTAACTTTGAGTCAAATGCTCACAGTTGAATAAGGTTCATTGAGTCATATTAGCAAGATGTGGACGTTCTTATTTGTGAATGCCAGTCGGGTTGAACTGATTTTGTTTTATGAAAATCTGAGGAAATTTAGCTTCCCCATTCCCGATGGTCTAGCGCCGCCTATGCATATTTTCAATAAAAAACAATGAGTTGCAGTGTTTGATGCAGGAAACTCTGAGAAATATGGACTTGAAAATCAATTTCGGAGTGGGGGGGTTTCGAAATGGAGGGGATGTCCCCATTTGGAATAGGGGTGCCTTTAAAAAAATGGGAAAACCCCTCCATTACGAAGAATGGAGGTCGATCTTCGGAGTGGGGGGGTTTCGAAAAGGCAGGGTGTAACGGTTTTCTACCTAGTGAGGATTCAAAGGCTGTGTGACGATGACTGCTGTACGAGAATATTATCGGAGTACAGTTACTGTAGCAGTGTCACATTATGGGGCTAACTGTCCCCATGTCCTCACTGCCTACTGCCCAGGTGGGTTCATCAAAAAGGAGTTTGTGTGGAATTTGCAGTTCTCACTCTGCTCCCCGGGGGATGAATCCCCTGCAATATATATATAAGAAAATAATATCTGTTCTGTGATAAACCATGACAAAATAGACAGGTTAACATGACCATTTACTATTTTAGGGTGTGTGAGGAAGAACAGTAACCTTATTCCTTTTACCTTCTGTCGTTGCCTTTCATGATCACCCCTTCAAGACAGACAAAATCCTCCCGACATGACTGCCTATATTGTGAACAGGAGAGAGTTGTAACTAGCATCGAGTTAGCAGCTAACGTTATACAGTACTTGATTGTCTCTGGCTGCTAGCTAGCTAAGCAGACTGACTCCCCACACTAACGTCAGCTAGCATTGTTTTGTAGCATACTGTTCACCCTTTGAGTAAATGTAATTCACAAATAAGTCTAAAACGATTCAACTGTTACCGTAACATAACGTTACATCAGTCTCACAGACTAACCTAGCGTTAACTAACGCTGGTAACGTTGTGTAAAGCAGTCTATACAGAGAATAAGCGCTAACGCAAGCTAATCTGCTTTAGCGTTAGCTAACGTATGCTAGCTAATAGAAAAACGCACATAATGTTGCGTTTCGGGGTACACCAAAATACTTTGGTACCGTCTGCTTATACAAGACATACAGTTTTAACTAGTTTTGTCAATATTACCGTATCCCAGGCGGCAGGATGCCCGCTCGAATTTCAAACGAAACATGTTGGCTGGCCCTGATCACTTCCGGAAGTACCTTCTTCTTCTTCTTCTGATGTTTAATGGCGGTTGGCAAACAGCATTTTGTGCAATACCGCCACCTTCTGAATTTGAGCAGTTACACAATATTATTCACAGTGTGGGAAAAACAAAAACGATGTCCACCCAAAGTGCTCAAAAACATAATAGTGTCTCTTCTTCTTCTTCTTCTTCTTCTTCTTCTTCTTCTTCTTCTTCTTCTTCTTCTTCTTCTTCTTCTTCTTCTTCTTCTTTTTCTTCTTCTTCTTCTTCTTTGCGTTTATAGGCAGAACCGGGAGTACCTCGCTTTCATGTCTTAAAAAAAAATTGTATGGGCTATTAATAACTTCACTACTTATTTTATTGTTTACCCTTGTTTTATTTGCTTAGTGGTATCTATTTTATCTGAGAACTGAATACAGTAGGCTAAATGGAGCTGATACTTGAATTTGATCACTGAGTCTGAGACACATGATTGTGTTTGTGCAGGGCAGGCTAATTTTGATCTTACTGATCTTATTTGAAGAGCTGAATATTTCAGACAAATAGGGATCAGTGCTGAGAGAGAGAAAAAGTAAATTTTAAGATCCTAAATGTCAATGTCACCTTGCTACCTTCTCACACGGATAGACAGACAGGCAGGCGGACAGACGGACGGACGGACGGACGGACGGAGACAGACAGACAGACAGACAGACAGACAGACAGACATGTTATTTTAATGTGAGCCAGCTAGCTTTACAAACATTCTCAGAATTAATGTTTGGGAAGTATAATTAGTTACTTATTATTGATTATTCATTTAAAAAGTAATACAATTACTTTACTTATTACTTGGTTTCAAAAGTACTTGTTACGTCAACAATCAGCCAAACGTCATACATTTTATTTATTTGCCTATATAGGACAAAAACTAATCATGATCTGGCAACACTAGTCTTGCAAAGCCAGACCTATCTCCACTTTTCATTTCAACACTATGCCAGCACTGGAGAAAGTAATGCAGTAACTTGAAATTACTTGGATTACTAACTGTAATATAATTTCAATCATGAGAGGCCAGTCGGTAGGATTTAACAAACTTTATTTAGCAATCGGCATGCATGGCAAATACTTTGGCGCATGACTCCATTAGCCAGTGGCGCTGCTCTTGAGGCAAGAGGAGGGCATCTGCTTAGGCTAGGAGATCCCCCCCCCGTGGGGGATCAGGAGTCACGACTCGTTGGTGGCGGACTGGGGAGGTGGGTGGGGCAAAACAACGCTCCGGAGGAGGGCTCAAGGGAGATGGACTGCTGTGAAGCTGCTGCTGTTATGATCGGCCAGAGAGAGAGAGGTGACGTAGAACCCTTGCTATATATATGAGAATTAACTGACGTCATATCTGACGTCATTACGGACGTCATACTAAGACTTTGACTGACCACGTCATACTAGAACTTGATTGACGTCAGGGGTGATCGGATTAGATTATGCACGAATGGCCTTCTGCTTGAACTATGGTCTAGAGACCTCACTACTTTTTACTTCAATGTAGGAAATTAAAAAATAAATGATTTTGGAGCAACTTTTGTCCCCACTGTCTAAAAACTATAGGGTCACACTTTAAAAAATAGTAATTAGTGCATAAAGGGCTAGATAAAAAGTAAAATGACTGAATAAAGACATACTCAAAAAAGTACAAGTACACAAAAAGCTAATCAATTACACTCATTTGAGTACTAGTAATTAGTTTCCTTCCATCTTGTATTACGACTGTAAGTATTTACAACTTATCCTACTTAAAGTACAGCTAAAATGAACTAACATTTAAGTGCACTCTTTATAAGTTTACTTAAATACACTTCTAATGAAGTGGAATTAAAGTACACTACAATAAATCATACTAGTTGTGTATTAAGAAGGACTTTAACAAAAGTGTACTTTTCACAAGTACACTATGTTACCACTAGAAGTGCTTGCACTTTAGTATACTTTTTTGAAGTACACTGAAATACAGCTTAAAATGAATTTATATTAAAGTTCACTCTTTGCAAGTACACTTAAATACACTTATAAATAATTCAATTTAAAGTGTACTACAATAAAGCATACTGTTAGTGTATTACAATTGACTTGAAAATAAGTGTACTTTTCATAAGTATACTAAATTACCACTTTACGTATTTGCAATTTAGTATACTTTTAAAAAGTACACTAAAATTACAGCTTAGAATGAGCTTATATTAAAGTGTACTATTTGCAATTACACTTAAATACACTTATAAATAATTCCACTTAAAGTGTATGAGAATAAGGTATACTAATAGTGTCTTACAATGGACTTGAAAATAAGTGTACTTTTCATAAGTATACTAAATGACCACTTTACGTAGTTGCAATTTAGTATACTTTTTAAAAGTACACTAAAATACAGCTTAGAATGAGCTTATATTAAAGTGTACTATTTGCAATTACACTTAAATACACTTATAAATAATTCCACTTAAAGTGTATGAGAATAAGGTATACTCATAGTGTATTACAATGGACTTGAAAATATGTGTACTTTTCATAAGTATACTAAATTACCACTTTACGTAGTTGCAAATTAGTATATTTTTTAAAAGTACACTAAAATACAGCTTAGAATGAACTTATATTAAAGTGCACTTTTTTAAAGTACACTTAAATGCACGTGTAAATAATAGCAATTAAAGTGTACTATGATAAAGTATACTAATACTTTATTAAAATTGACTTAAAAATAAGTATACTTTTTATAAGTACACTATATGACCACTTTAAGTATTTACAATTTCGTATACTATTTTAAAAGTATACTTAGGTACAATTTATAATACACTTGCAAGAAAGTACGCTTTTTAAAAGTAAACTAAAATACCACTTTAAGTATTGGAAAAATGAGTATATTTATTTTTAGTACATTTAAATTGACCTTAATGGCATCTTTTCTGAAGTACACTTTATAAAAGTACATGTTAAATATACTTTATATTAAGCACAAAAAGTAAAAGTATAATTATAATAACTTTTGTATACTTAAATTATATTTCAAATATACAAAAGTATACTATTTTTTCACCTGGGTATGTACTGCATATGTTTACATATAACGTAAAGGAAAAAGGGTAAGGGCATTTAATAAGCTAGCTAGCTTCAGCCCTAAAACCCTTTCGGTCAGCCTTATGTATCTTTTGTTTTCTTCTGTTTTTTTTTCCTATTCTGTGAATATTCTTTGCTTTCTGATCGAAATAAATAAACTAAACTAAAACTAAATATGGATAAAAGTCCAAAAAACATAAAATTTTCTTTGACGCTGCCGAGATTCCATTCCTTACAGCACCCCCTACTTAATAATAGTTCCAGCGCGGCTGCGAAAATATGGTGGCGCATTGTGTCAAGTGTACTGGCTCGGGGAACGGTCCGGCCGGTGCCATGGCACGAGTCCGATACCTCACGAGTCCGACACCTCACGAGTCCGAAAAAAGAGGCTAACTTCCCCCAGACCCTAACCCAAAACCTAACCTCTCCCACCCCCACGCCTAAACCTAACCTCCCCCAGACCCTAACCCAAAACCTAACCTCTCCCACCCCCACGCCTAAACCTAACCTCCCCCAGACCCTAACCCAAAACCATGAGGTGTCGGACTCGTGAGGTATCGGACTCGTGAGGTATCGGACTAGGGGGCAGTCCCCGGTCCGGCCCCCGGTCCCTTAGGTTTCTGACAATGTGGCCCCTGAACAATTTAGTTGAATAGCCCTGCTGTAAAACCCAGTCGCACTCATATTCTGGTTTATTTCAAGAAAAACATTTTGGCTAGTTGAAATTAATTGGCTTGTAACTTTAAAATCTAGCAGCCATATTGGCTGGTGATAAAAAAAAGTTGAATCTCAAACCCTGCAGTGAGAGCAGGTGGTGACATAGGAGTGAGTGAGAAAAGGAGCAAATATATGATTGTTAAGACTGAATACTGACATCACAACCGTCTAATCCTAATGTTAATTTAAAATGAGATATTCCTATATGAATCTGGCTTCAAACAACCAAAATCTTTATATGATGATAATAATAATAATCAATGATGGTGGTTCACAGACGTGTGTGTGTGTGTGTGTGTGTGTGTGGGGGGGGGACACACCCCCCGACACGCCCCCCGGCCCCCCCAAGTTCAGATGCGTTCCGCTATCCCTGAGTATATTACATTTTGAAAGTAACTTGCCCAACACTGATTATAAGTCACTCACCGTCTACATTATTCCAAGTCTAGGTTGCATAAGATATACCTTTCTGTCTCACCGCTATGTGATAGGTGCCAGGTGTTAGAGGGTACACTGTCCCATGCTTTCTGGTTTTGCCCTTCACTGTTCGGATACTGGGCCAAGATATTTGGTTGGTACATAACCCTTCAACCAGAGGCGGAACTCGCCATCTTTGGCTGCTTGGAATCCTCTCTGCCTCTCCCTACAGCTGTGCAACAGTCTCCGACACAGATCTGTTCATCTGATCATCTGACACGGATGACTGTTGCCAAGAGACTCATTTTGAAGGAGTGGAAGTCTCCCTCTTCTCCTCCTTTTCAACTGTGGCTGACGGACATGGTTTCAGTTGTACGTATGGAGAGACTCAGGTTCCTGAGGACGAACTGAACAAATTTTCAAGTATTTGGGGCCCGTTTCTGCCCCACTTGGATGAGGTTAGGGTTAGGTTTCTACGTCTGAGTTTGTTTTTGTTTTTGATGTTCTGAAAAATCCAAAAATAAAATATTGAAAAAAACACACAAAAAACACTCTCCCTAGTTGCCACTGGTTTCTTGGAAGAGTGTCGTCCTTGATGATGACAATGTCATTTACTTTGAGGTTGCGCCAGGGTGCATGCCACTTCTGCCATGTAGAACTGTTCAGGAGGTATTCCCTCTTCCAGCAGCTCCAGAACTGTTCAATCAAATATTGCACCCGGCGCCACCGTTTTGTTGCATACATATCTTCCTTCACGAATTTCTCAGGAGGTGGTAGAGCAACCTAAGCCCTCGTTCACACAGGACGCCGAACGTAAGCAGAACTGAAGCTTGAAGCAGGCACAAGCTGAACGTACGCCTTACTGTTCACACAAGACGCCTTCTCTTTTCCTCTCAGCGCCTACTCTCGCGCCTTGAACCCGCCCACAACTCCCAATTGCCTCACGGCTTTACGGCTTCAGCGTCACGCTTGGAAATTCTGCGTCAGTCCTGAGTGACCGCTTCAGCGCGGCGTAAGCATGGCTTCGGCATCAGCGTGGAACGCGCGCGGGTGGTGTGAACGGCTTCGCCTGTTAACAAGGATGCCGAAACGAAACTTGTGGGTACAGCATGGGTACAGCGTGGGTACAGCGTGGGTACAGCGTAGGTACAGCTTCGGTTGAGCGTTGCTTCGGCGTGCTGTGTGAATGGGGGCTTAGACTTCATCAGGATGAGATGGTTGGGCATCAAAGGCTCCAGCGATTTAGGATCGTTGATTCCATCTACATTTAGCGGACGGCTGTTAACGATAGCCATAGCTTTGTAGAACAGTGTTCTAAGTGAAGCGTCATCAAGTCTGCCTGGACATTGAGAGAAAGCGACATTCAGCACGTTTCGCACAGTCCTGATTTGGCGTTCCCAGACGCCGCCAGCATGACTTGCTGAGGAGCAGATTAATTCACATTGTTTATCAGCCAGGAAAACTTCAAGTTCCTTTGTGTTACATTGCTTGAGCGCTGCTTTGAACTCGTTCATGGGTCACACAAAGTTTGTGCCATGGTCACAGTGGAGTTGACGAAACGGCCCCTCTGAGGCACCTCAAGGCATTGATAAAGGTATCTGTTGACAGATCGTTGAGCATTTCGATGTGAAAAGCTTGAGAGGAGAGGCAAGTTAGGATTAATCCATACCTCTTGTATTCTTTACGGGCTCTCTTGATGACAAATGGGCCAAATACATCCATACCGCAGTATGTGAAAGGTGCTGAGGCTTCAACCCGTTCCTTCGGGAGCTCGGCCATTTGCTGTTCCTCTGCTGGTCGTCGGAGTCTTCTGCATCTCACACAGTTGTGTATCAGCCTGGCAACAGATTTGCTCCCACCAATTATCCAAAACGCTGTGTTGCTGTGCCAAATACGGCCAAAGTTGGCACATCCAGGGGATGAGGCAGCGCCAAAAAGGTGAACTGCCATGCGATATTCTTGTGGCTCTGTTTCCAAGTCTGCGTCATCCCACCAGAGAAACCTCAGGTAGTTCCGTGCCTCAGGCGAAACAAAGAACTGATGAAACATATTTTGGATGCACTGTACTGCTCTGTCTGTATCCTATCAGACAGAGCTGCCTGCCCCTTCCCTTGGGCAGGCAGGTGAAGGAGTAATAGGTAGGTGGGCCGGAGTGACGACAGGTGACCAGGATGATGAGGATAGGGGTCGGTGGTGATGATGAGCCCGGGGTGTCAGGGTGTCAGACAGGAGAAGGAGTAGTGGGTAGATGGCCTAGAGTGACGACAGGTGGCTGGGACGATGACGGCCAGACCTAGGGCTGCAGCGGCGGGGGTGTACGTCAGGCCAATGACACCTGAGGGGGAGAGAGAGAAGAGAGCGGAGGAATCTGCGCAGAGGTGGAACTAACTCTATAGACAACAATAAAATTAGGTCAGGTCAAAATTTATATTGATATAGCTGGCTTGAGGCAACCATCAAGCACAAGTTTGGCAGCTAATCATTTCCTGTCGATACTGCTGGGACAATTGATACTATATTACAAAGTCAAGTCTAGATTTATACTGATACTGCTGGCTTGAGACAGCCCGCTCAACAGTTCAGGACTAGGTTTATTCAGCGGATATTATAGATATTCTGACAGACTGCTCTGTCTGTACCCTATCAAACTGTGCTGTTGTGCACTGTACTGCTCTGTCTGTACCCTATCAGACTGTGCTGCTGTGCACTATACTGCTCTGTCTGTACCCTATCAGACTGTGCTGCTGTGCACTGTACTGCTCTGTCTGTACCCTATCAAACTGTGCTGTTGTGCACTGTACTGCTCTGTCTGTACCCTATCAGACTGTGCTGCTGTGCACTGTACTGCTCTGTCTGTACCCTATCAGACTGTGCTGCTGTGCACTGTACTGCTCTGTCTGTATCCTATCAGACTGTGTTGCTGTGCACTGTACTGCTCTGTCTGTACCCTATCAAACTGTGCTGTTGTGCACTGTACTGCTCTGTCTGTACCCTATCAGACTGTGTTGCTGTGCACTGTACCGCTCTGTCTGTACCCTATCAGACTGTGCTGCTGTGCACTGTACTGCTCTGTATGTACCCTATCAGACTGTGCTGCTGTGCACTGTACTGCTCTGTCTGTACCCTATCAGACTGTGCTGCTGTGCACTCTATGCTCCGTCTGTATCCTATCAGACTGTGTTGCTGTGCACTGTACTGCTCTGTCTGTACCCTATCAGACTGTGTTGCTGTGCACTGTACTGCTCTGTCTGTACCCTATCAGACTGTGTTGCTGTGCACTGTACTGCTCTGTCTGTATCCTATCAGACTGTGTTGCTGTGCACTGTACTGCTCTGTCTGTACCCTATCCGACTGTACTGCTCTGTCTGTATCCTATCAGACTGTGCTGCTGTGCACTGTGCTCTGTCTGTATCCTATCAGACTGTGTTGCTGTGCACTGTATGCTCCATCTGTACCCTATCAGACTGTGCTTTTTTTGGATACTCTGTGTAGTCCTGCGCAGTGGCGTGCCTGACCAATTTGGTGCCCTAGGCAGGAGTGTGAGGTTTTGGAGAGATATCGAGAGAGAGAGGGGGTATAGAAACAATATCAGCAGCATGTGGCTCTTTACATGTGATAAAAGTTTTTCAGTGAATAATAGTTGATAGCCTCACTGAGTAATCTGCTGTTCCACAATTTTAGCAGCGGGATTTGATGTCCTGGTGTTTGTATTTTAATGGGACATCCGTGCATAACGATGTACAGTATCCAGGGATTTCCCCTGCACTGCGGTGCGCAGCGCGGAGAATAATGGTGCCGTATTTTTGAGCTAAGACCTGCTTTTCAGAGGTCTTAGCGCAAAGAGTTGCGCACATAGGGACGATAGCAAATGGGGTCATAGTCTTCCGTCCGACCTCTCAATAGTTCGACCACTTATGAGTTAGACTACCCAAAGATCCGCCCTATTATTTTAATCTCATAAATCCGACCTCCCAAAAATCCGACCGCAGTAAATTAGACAGTTGCGTGGGACTCCAGAGAGAGAGAGAGAGAGAGAGAGAGAGAGAGAGAGAGAGAGAGAGAGAGAGAGAGAGAGAGACGTCTCTCTCTCTCTCTCTCTCTCTCTCTCACACACACACACACACACACACACACACCCTCCATCTCTCTCTCGTTCCGAAGCAAATGCGCAGCGGGTCGTGCACGCCACGCACAATTACGGCGTTTTCACAGTTCATACGGTTATTTCGGTGCCTCGTAAGACCAGACACAAAAATTATAGTTTGTTTTGTTTTCCAGAAATTCCAACTTGTTTGGTTCGGTTTCACACCAGCCAAAAAGCACCGACCAAAGTTGCTAAGTGCCAACGCTCAGATTGGCAGGAGACTTGACTCCTAACCGGAATTTCTGCGTAGCCTATAGGCTATTATGGCGATGTATATGACCCTAACCCTACAGAGAAATACACAGACTGCTTCTGTTGGAAGTGCTGTATATAGGCGGATTTACGCGAGGTCGAACTACTGGGTATGAAATCCGACAGTCGGAATAATGGCGTTAAAATGGTCGGATTAATGGAGGGTCGACATTATGAGACTACAATGATAAAACTCGCCGTAGACATCAATGGTCGGATTAGCGGGTGGTTGGAGTTATGAGTAGTCTGACCTATGGGGTGTCGTACTAACGCGTGGACCCCAGCAAATGTGAGGATTTAGCGCACGCGCCACACCTGGTTTAGCATACGGCACAGCCACAGCTGGTTTAGCATACGGCACAGCCACAGCTGGTTTAGCATACAGCACAGCCACGCCTGGTTTAGCATACAGCACAGCCACAGCCACGCCTGGTTTAGCATACAGCACAGCCACAGCCACACCTGGTTTAGCATACAGCACAGCCACAGCTGGTTTAGCATACAGCACAGCCACAGCTGCGCTGAGGCAGGAGAGCAGGCGCAAAAGTGCCTGCTATCGCGGCTGGAGCACAAAATGGCAGTCTGCGCTTGTCCGATGATAGCATAGACATGGTGTTACGGCGCGCAAACAAAAACTTTCTGTCGCCCAAATTATTTTTTGTTTCAACACTGACATATTTTTCTGTTTCTGTTGTAAAAAAAAAAGTGATTTGATCGAGGGGCACAAAAGGCTAACCTGATATAAGCCACAGCTGGTTTAGCATACAGCACAGCCACGCCTGGTTTAGCATACAGCACAGCCACAGCCACGCCTGGTTTAGCATACAGCACAGCCACAGCCACACCTGGTTTAGCATACAGCACAGCCACAGCTGGTTTAGCATACAGCACAGCCACAGCTGGTTTAGCATACGGCACAGCCACACCTGGTTTAGCATACAGCACAGCCACAGCTGGTTTAGCATACGGCACAGCCACAGCTGGTTTAGCATACAGCACAGCCACGCCTGGTTTAGCATACAGCACAGCCACAGCCACGCCTGGTTTAGCATACAGCACAGCCACAGCCACACCTGGTTTAGCATACAGCACAGCCACAGCTGGTTTAGCATACAGCACAGCCACAGCTGGTTTAGCATACGGCACAGCCACACCTGGTTTAGCATACAGCACAGCCACAGCTGGTTTAGCATACAGCACAGCCACAGCTGGTTTAGCATACAGCACAGCCACACCTGGTTTAGCATACAGCACAGCCACACCTGGTTTAGCATACAGCACAGCCACAGCTGGTTTAGCATACGGCACAGCCACACCTGGTTTAGCATACAGCACAGCCACAGCTGGTTTAGCATACGGCACAGCCACACCTGGTTTAGCATACAGCACAGCCACAGCTGGTTTAGCATACGGCACAGCCACAGCTGGTTTAGCATACAGCACAGCCACAGCTGGTTTAGCATACATCACAGCCACAGCTGGTTTAGCATACGGCACAGCCACACCTGGTTTAGCATACAGCACAGCCACAGCTGGTTTAGCATACGGCACAGCCACAGCTGGTTTAGCGTATGGCACAGCCACAGCTGCGCTGAGGCAGGAGAGCAGGCGCAAAAGTGCCTGCTATCGCGGCTGGAGCACAAAATGGCAGTCTGCGCTTGTCCGATGATAGCATAGACATGGTGTTACGGCGCGCAAACAAAAACTTTCTGTCGCCCAAATTATTTTTTGTTTCAACACTGACATATTTTTCTGTTTCTGTTGTAAAAAAAAAAGTGATTTGATCGAGGGGCACAAAAGGCTAACCTGATATAACTGTCAGAATGACTTTTTAGAAGCTGAACTTGGCATAGACAGATAATGGATAATATGGGTTAAGAGCTGACAGATTCTGAGTCTGTATGCTAGAGTCTGTGGTTTGCACCAAATACAGTATGGCAGACTGATGCTGCTGGATCACTCTGAAAATCATGTTAGGTATATATTGAGGGTTTGACTGATATGGGTTTTGAAATGCATATAACAGGTTTGAGATTTTCCAACTCTCCAGTCACCTATTTGAATGGAAATAGTCCTGCAAAGCAATACATTGACATCTGCCACTGGCTCTGGCCTTTTGTCTCTGCCGTTCATTTGGGAGGCTCAGGTGATAGATAATGAGGGGTAATGGTCTGTCTGGATGAGGCAATGTGGGAACACGCGACATCGAGCTGTCTGCCTGGATGTCCCTATAAATAGATTAATGACTAACGATTACATTAAGCCAACCATCCATTTGCCTAAAGGAATGATTGATCCTCAAAAAATACTCTTTATTGCCTCTCTACTGGCACGTCTCAAGACAGATTACTGTGATCAAACTAGAATATAGACGCTATGTGTCAGTCGTGACACCTTCAAAACTAATAATACCTAAATGTATAAAGAAAAAGACCTGCGGTATTATCACGTCACTCCAAACCCTACAGGGAATACCAGGGGTGGACACAGCCATTACTAATTGAGGAGTTTTCAACAATATGGTCTAGTTTTTATATCAAATGTGCCACTGTGCCATCCATATGCAGCCAGCTCTGACCTCCACAATGTTCTCTGACATGGTGTTCCCTTGAAAGGCTAACTAAATCCCAAAACGCATCCCTCCCACCAGGGGCAGACTGGGATCCTAATTCAGGCCGGGCATTAGATACCAAGCAGGCCAGGCCGATACGGGCCGACGCGCGTGCCGGCGTCCGAAGGGCGGCGGCGAAAAATTTGGACCATTTGAAGCCAGATTTGGGCCGTTTTAAGCCCAATTTGGGTCGTTTGTAGCCAGATTTGGGCCGTTTGAAGCACAATTTGGGCCGTTTGAAGCCCAATTTGGGCCGTTTGAAGCCCAATTTGGGCCGAGTCCAATTTTACAATGAGATGCACCCACTTTAACCCTGAATAAAGTAATAAACCCACTAGTAAACCAGTAGGCGGCGCCTGGCCTGCTGTTCAGTGAGTGGCCTGACTGCGAGCACCAATTTTTTTTTTTTTTTTTTTTCAGGCCAGGCCAGGCCATGCCACCGGGCATTTGCCCGACGTGCCCGATTATGCAGTCCGCGCCTGCCTCCCACTTTAAACCAATGTATATGGCTTTAGTGTTGCTGAAGGATTCTGGGCAAAATCTCCACTTTTGAGAGTAAACTGTTCTACAAACTATCCTTTTCATGCAGCTAGAGTGTCCTCTAGGAGTTGAAACCAGTTGGATCTGCCAAGAGGCTAATTTTCGGTTCCGATGACATCATCATGCCTTTCCCACCCAGAGTCAGTCTAATACCCCGTTCAAGACAACTCGGAACAGAGGAAACTAGAAATACCAACAAGTCAGCAGTCTACATCCATATCTGTCCAGACTCATACAGTCTACATCCATATCTGTCCAGACTCATACAGTCTACACCCATATCTGTCCAGACTCATACAGTCTACATCCATATCTGTCCAGACTCATACAGTCTACATCCATATCTGTCCAGACTCATACAGTCTACATCCATATCTGTCCAGACTCATACAGTCTACATCCATATATGTCCAGACTCATACAGTCTACATCCATATCTGTCCAGACTCATACAGTCTACATCCATATCTGTCCAGACTCATACAGTCTACATCCATATCTGTCCAGACTTATACAGTCTACATCCATATCTGTCCAGACTCATACAGTCTACATCCATATCTGTCCAGACTCATACAGTCGACATCCATGTGTGTCCAGACTCATACAGTCTACATCCATATCTGTCCAGACTCATACAGTCTACATCCATATATGTCCAGACTCATACAGTCTACATCCATATCTGTCCAGACTCATACAGTCTACATCCATATCTGTCCAGACTCATACAGTCTACATCCATATCTGTCCAGACTCATACAGTCTACATCCATGTGTGTCCAGACTCATACAGTCTACATCCATATCTGTCCAGACTCATACAGTCTACATCCATGTATGTCCAGACTCATACAGTCTACATCCATATCTGTCCAGACTCATACAGTCTACATCCATATCTGTCCAGACTCATACAGTCTACATTCATATCTGTCCAGACTCATACAGTCTACATCCATATCTGTCCAGACTCATACAGTCTACATCCATGTGTGTCCAGACTCATACAGTCTACATTCACATCTGTCCAGACTCATACAGTCTACATCCATGTGTCCAGACTCATACAGTCTACATCCATATCTGTCCACACTCATACAGTCTACATCCATATCTGTCCAGACTCATACAGTCTACATCCATGTGTGTCCAGACTCATACAGTCTACATCCATATCTGTCCAGACTCATACAGTCTACTTCCATGTGTGTCCAGACTCATACAGTCTACATCCATGTCTGTCCAGACTCATACAGTCTACATCCATCTGTGTCCAGACTCATACAGTCTACATCCATATCTGTCCAGACTCATACAATCTACTTCCATGTGTGTCCAGACTCATACAGTCTACATCCATGTCTGTCCAGACTCATACAATCACAAATACCTTGAAGCCCACAGCACAGTGGTGTGGCCATAAGGCACTTTAGGCAATGTTTGGGAGTACCTCAACAATACGGCTAATCGTTTTAAACATGAAAAATGGTCCTACACCTACCCAAATCACACACATCCCCCCAACCACTCCCCATACCCGCCGCTCCAACCCCGACTCTCTATGACCTTCCTATCAGTAGCTACAGCCCCTTTCTCCTAGCCCCACCTCCTAGGCCGCATTCCCTGATGGAACAGATGGACGACATGTAGCCACAGTGACCTTGAACTTTGACCTTTGTGCACCAAAATCTAATCAGTTCATCATTGAGTCCAAGTGGACGTTTGAGCTAAATTTGAAGAAATTCCGTCAAGGCATTCCTGAGATATCGTGTTAACGAGCATGACAATGGCGGTCGTGAGGTCACAGTGACCTTGAACTTTGACCACCAAAATCAGTTCGTCCTTGAGTCCGAGTGGACATTTGAGCCAAATTTGAAGTAATTCCGTCAAGGAGACAAGAAAATCTTAGTTGAAAGTTCCGAGGTCTGAGTTGTCAGCTCCCCAGTTTGAGACTCTTAATTAGCATTTTCTTAAATCCCAAGTAGAGGCAGGTCTGCCAGAATTAACAGTATGCAAAACACATTGCAGTTCAGAAGTCATTCATTCATCCATTCATCCATTCTCTTTACGTGCATTATTCCTCTTCAGGGTTAATGGGGGATGGAGACTGCATACATTGGGTGGAAGGCGCAGAAACAAAACCGTCAGGTTGTCAGGTTTGTCACGTGGCTAAATTCAGATTAACGCAATCAGTTCTGTGATTTGATTTAAGTTGTGAGCATTTATCCACATACAAGCCCATTATTCAGACTGCACTCTCTATACAGCACTCTATAATACAAGAGCTTAGAAATGCTGCTTTGAACAGGAGACAATTTATTCTCATCTTCATTGCAGCATTTGCCAATGCCTCACATTAGCCACAAGGTGGGGCTAGGGGCCTGCACAAAGTGGCAAATCTTCAGCAATGAATAGGTAGACGGAGACATGGATGAAGTCAGGAGGGTGGAAAAGCGTGGTGATCAATTGAAGTGTCTATTTTTAGCAGGTCTGAGTGTATTCTCCTCACGTTCCTGACTTTGACAGATGCATTATCTTACAACAGTTCACAGTCCAACCTTATGACGCAGATATCTTTACAAAGTCCCACCTATCAGTGGATTCTCAGCCAGGCTGCACTTGCTGAGTGCAGCGTAAATAACAAAGCCAGCATTTGTGATTCATTACACCTGTATCTTTCTCAAGTCCAAAATGGCTATGATAATTCCCCTAATTAGACTGAATTGAATTGCCTTCAAATAGCATCCTTTGAATGGACTGGTTGTCCAGTGACTGCTTTGTCATGTCTTTGTAATGCTATGAATCTGACTAGCTTGTTATCCAGAGCTCTAGTATCAAACAAACATTGTGCAATTTTTAGTTGTAGAAGCATTGCTAATGTCATTTCACAAACTTCCAAAGGAAAGCAAACTCAGTTCAAGTCTATGCTCATTTCCTTATTCATGGTGCTCCATCACATTCCCTCATTCCTATAATATGTCTTGCCTGGATGAATTCTCTCCACTATTTCACCTTTATTTATACAGGGATATCTCTTGAGAGCAAGCTCTCATTTTCAAGAGAGCCCTGGTACAGAGGAACACATACACAAAGTTTCAAGTTACAGACAGACAATCAAAACAACATTAAGAATAGGTGAAAAACCCACTTTCAAGTAAAACAAGAGCACCCATTATGTGGGAGACCTTCTAAAAGAGTTTTAAAGGAAACAAGAGGGATCAATGCTTCTATTTTCAGAGTGTCCTGAAGTCTATTCCAACTGTTGGGGGCATAGAAAGCAAAAGCACTCTTTCCTTGTTCAGTCCTCACACGTGGGATAGATAGTCTAATACAGGACTGTGAGCGAGTTTGATAACCCACTGTTATGAATGAGAAGTGAGGACAAATATGCCGGGAGTTTCCCAATTAAAGCTTTGTAAATAAATAAAAGACAGTGTTTTTCTCTACGAGCCATTAGGGAGGACCAGCCCACCTTTTCGTACAAAGTACAATGGTGTGTAAGAAAAGCCTCGCCTGTGATAAAACGCAGAGCACTGTGATAAACAGCATCGAGGGACTTCAAAATGGAAGATGAGGCATGCATGTATACAACATCACCATAATCAAAAACCGACATTATTAATGATTGTACAACAGTTTTTCTGGCACTGAATGAAAAGCAAGATTTGTTCCTATATAAAAAGCCGATCTTCCTCCTCAGTTTCTTTGTGAGATGTTCAATATGAGTCTGGAAGGAGAGTCTGGTGTCTAACCAGATACCAAGGTACTTATAAGAATTTACTGATTCAATTTGCTCGCCTTGGAGCGTGTGCATACTAAGATTGACATTGGTGCAAAAAGATCTCGTGAACATCATCCACTTTGTTTTAGAAGAGTTTAAGACTAACTTGAGGTCAGATAGAGACCGTTGAAATGAGTCAAAAGCCATCTGAAGTGTTGAAACGGCCTGAGCTGGGGTCGCTCCGAAACAGTATAAAATAGTATAATAGTACTATGTTCTCAACTAGGGTCTAACTCATTTCTGGTGCCATTGCCATCATGACAATGCCATCAGCAATGCATACAAGGCTCCCAAAAATATACATGGAAGTTCTCAAATAGCAGACTTGTGAAAAGTGTGTAATATCTAAATCTATATCTAGTATAATCTAATATCTAGTCTATTTTAAAGCTGCACTAGGCGATGCCGCACGTTGGTGTCTCCAAATGGCATCAAGGTATACTTCAATTTCAAATACTTCATTAGCCAGAAATCCTGTAAGGTGACATCAGTAGCCTAACATCATCTTCATAGTGTGGGTGGAGGTGGTGAAGAGGTTCAGCCATCATCGCAGCCACTACCCGCGCATGTAGATTTTCCCTCTATAACATCCGTAGGATTCGGTCCTGTGTCTCAATAGAGGCGACTCAACTCCTGGTCCAGGCATTGGTTCTCTCCCGCCTGGACTACTGCAATGTTCTGTTGGCAGGGTTACCTGCATCTGCTATCTGACCTCTTCAACTAATTCAAAACGCTGCAGCCCGTCTGGTGTATACCCTTCCCAAATTCTCTCACGTCACTCACCTCTTCCATAAACTCCACTGGCTTCCCATCCTTTCACGCATCAAATTCAAGACTCTAGTACTGGCCTACAGGGCACTCCACCGGTCAGCCCCTATGTATTTACAATCCATGGTTAAGCTCCAACCATTGCATAGCTCTCTCCGTACCTCCACCCGTCCTGTCTGTCTAGCCCATACATGGGCAAACTACGGCATGGAATTCTGCGATGGAATTGCAAAAAAAAAAAAAAAAAAAATTTTTTTTACACAGTGCACCTGAACGCAACATGCAAGATACCCGCTGAATAAGTGTCCAAATGTTCATGTCATTCTGGCCAATACTCCACTTCTGTTATAGCATTTCAGTCTGGAATATGGAATATCTTTCAAAAATCTTTATGACTAAAAGGCTACATTTAATTAGAAATTTAAATAATTAACTCATTGGTTTTGGATTTATTTAGCTTCAAGACTGCATTTTTGTTCGTGTGACCCTCAACACAGGCTTTGATCATCCCGGCCACTTACTGATACTTATGCTTAAATTAACCCACTCATATTCTGATTTATTTCAAGAAAAACATTTTGGCTAGTGGAAATTCTAATTGGCTGGTAACTTTAAAATCTAGCAGCCATATTGGCAGGTAACATGCAGGTGGTGACATAGGAGTGAGTGAGAAAAGGATGAAATATTGGTGGTTAAGACTGAATAATGACATCACAACTGTTAATTTAAAATGAGTTATTCCTCTAAACGTGGCTTCAAATGCACCAAATTTTTCACGCTGGCGCCGTTCGGCCCTCAGCAAAACCTGGTAGCGAGGAAAGTTTTTGTGGCCCTCTCTATCATCAAAGTTACCCATCCATGGGTTACGGCATGACAATATTTGTTCGGCCCCCGACAACAATCTGGGTTTCTCATGTGGCCCCCCATGAAAAATAATTGCCCACCCCTGGTCTAGCCCCTCCATCACTATGCGGACCCGGGGGTCGCTCATCTAGATCCCGACTCTTTTCCTCTTTGGCGCCACAATGGTGGAATGAGCTCCCCCTTTCGGTCAGTTCAGCTGAAACACTGCCTATTTTCCGCCGTAGACTAAAGACTCACCTATTTGGACTATATCTTGGCCCTTCGGGATCTGACTTTTCACAAGTGCTATTTTTTAATTTGTCGGTCGTCTTTACCTTGCTTATTGCTTGCTATGTTTTTACAAGTACTACTTTTTATAATTGTTTGTCGTTTTTTACCTTGTTCATTGCTTGCTATATTTTTCTGTACTGTTGTTGATAATGTGTATTCTGTTGATAATGTGTATTCAGTTTTTATATTGTACTGTATTGTATTGTATTGGAAGTCCCTTTGGACAAAAGCGTCTGCTAAATGACATAAATTAAAGTAAAGTAAAGATTAGTGAGACCAGCTTTCTCTGGGGGGCTGTTTAGGAAAGTAGAAAAATGCGAGCACACTCGGAGAGTGAACAAAGAGGTCTGGTGCACGGCACGAGTACAGATTAAACAAGAAGAAAAAGCCAGCACTCAAAAAGTCCTTTTCAATGTTTAATTTACCTCAGTCAGGAGTACAGCACATACATGTTTCGGCCCTACGGCCTTCCTCAGTGTGGTCGGCTGTTTAGGAGACACTTGGATTTCACTCTGAATGATCAACTAAACCCCAAAACCAAATCTGTGGTGAAACCTGACATCTAATGGTGAAAAGTAGCCTAAATGACCATGTGCTGAGCAGATGGCTCTTCTTTGTTACATTCCTGCTTTGTGATTTCGAGGAGACAAATAAGATGGCTGGATTGTTATAAACATCAGTGCAGTGGGCTCAGGCTATGGCAAGTATACTGGCCAGGTCAGGAAAGGTGGGTGACACAAGGACATGAGGTTGGAGTCTGCAGCGGATTCCCAATTCTGCGGTCATCAGTGTGGAGACCACGGGACACCAAATCTCTCTCACTCTCTCTGTGCATCTCTCTCTCTCTCTCTCTGTACATCTCTCTCTCTATCTCTCTCTCTGTGCATCTCTCTCTCTCTCTGTGCATCTCTCTCTCTCTCTCTCTCTCTCACACTGTCTCTCTCCTCCCTCCTCTCCCGCTGTGTGTCTCCATCTCTCTCTCTCTCTCTCTCTCTCTCTCACACACTGTCTCTCTCCTCCCTCCTCTCCCGCTGTGTCTCCCTCTCTCTCTCTCTCTCTCACACTGTCTCTCTCCTCCCTCCTCTCCCGCTGTGTCTCCCTCTCTCTCTCTCTCTCTCTCTCACACTGTCTCTCTCCTCCCTCCTCTCCCGATGTGTGTCTCCCTCTCTCTCTCTCTCTCACACACTGTCTCTCTCCTGCCTCGCTGTGTTTCCCTCTCTCTCTCTCTCTCTCTCTCTCTCACACTGTCTCTCTCCTCCCTCCTCTCCCGCTGTGTGTCTCCCTCTCCCTCTCTCTCTCTCTCTCTCTCTCTCTCACACTGTCTCTCTCCTCCCTCCTCTCCCGCTGTGTGTCTCCCTCTCTCTCTCTCTCACACTGTCTCTCTCCTCCCTCCTCTCCCGCTGTCTGTCTCCCTCTCTCTCTCTCTCTCTCTCTCTCTCTCTCTCACACTGTCTCTCTCCTCCCTCCTCTCCCGCTGTCTGTCTCCCTCTCTCTCTCTCTCTCTCTCTCTCTCTCTCACACTGTCTCTCCTCCCTCCTCTCCCGCTGTGTGTCTCCCTCTCTCTCCTTCTCCTCTGGCTCAGTGGTGTGTTTCCAAGAGATAAGACTCTTGCTCATTTCACACATGAGCGGAGTGGAGTTGGGTAAGGCTGTGTGTGTGTGTGTGTGTGTGTGTGTGTGTGTGTGTGTGTGTGTGTGTGTGTGTGTGTGTGTGTGCATGTGTGTGTTTGTGTGTGTGTGTGTGTGTGTGTGTGTGTGTCTGTGTGTGTCTGTGTGTGTGCGTGTTCATTGTGTGTGTGTGTGGGTGTGCGTTTGTGTGTGTGTGTGTGTGTGTGTGTGTGTGTGTGTGTGTGTGTCTCCACAAGTGTGCGAGTGTGTTGGCGCACGTGCGTGTGTGTGACTGGGTGGGAGTTCATGCACGCTGCTTGTGTGTGTGTTGAAGGATGGAGAGAAAGAAAGCATGTACAGACTCCGACTTCAAGTTTCCCCCACTTGCTGCTGCTTTACTTCTTCTTTGCTGCTGCTTTACAGTACTTCTTCTTTGCTGCATTTAGAGGTGATGATTGGTCCGACCTCCAGACTTTTCTATTATTTATATATATACAGTGTGTGTGTATATATATATATATATATATAGCAGCTCTGCTAGCGCCCACAATGTCTCCCTCTGTCTCTCCCTTAGTCTCTCCCCCTCTATCTCCCTCTGTCTCTCCCTCAGTCTCTCCCCCTCTGTCTCCCTCAGTCTCTCTCCCTCTGTCTCTCCCTCTGTCTCCCTCAGTCTCTCTCCCTCTCCCTCAGTCTCTCTCTCCCTCAGTCTCTCCCCCTCTGTCTCCCTCAGTCTCTCTCCCTCTCCCTCAGTCTCTCTCCATCTCCTCTCTCTCCCTCTCTCTCTCCCTCAGTCTCTCTCTCCCTCAGTCTCTCCCTCTCTCTCTCCCTCAGTCTCTCTCCCCCTCCTCCTCTCCCTCAGTCTCTCTTGTGAGCATTTAAACTTTACACGGCAGCGCTCCCTGCATAAAACGGTGTTGTAGAAAATTGAAGTTCAATTGGCATTTCCTAACAATGACCATGAGACAGGAACGCTTGCTGATAACAGTCTCCCAGTTGGACTGAGCTGACGCACACTCCAAACTATTCACACATTCCTCTCCCCTCCTCTCTCTGTTTCTCTCTGCCTTCCTTGCCTATAAAGCGTGTGTCAAACTGTCAATCGCTACTGAATATTGAGACTCTGTACATTGATCAGATGGTACATTGAGATTCAGTCTCTCCTATAATGCAGTTTATAGGAGAATGTTATGGCTTTAAATATACTCTTATAAGACAACTTTCTGGCTCTTGGCTTCATTCATTTGGTTTATATTAGCTGTTATATATATTATATTGCGGATGAGGAATGGTGAAATTCTATTCTCTATCAAACGGCAAACTTTTTTTTGCGTTAGTCCTTTTATACGGGAACGGCATTCTTGGCCTGAAAACGCAGAAAAGTGAAAACAGGTCCCAGAGTGGAATTCTTTGATAACTCCGCCCCTTACTGCTGCCGTGGCCCCAAAGTGGCGAAACGCAATTGAGGTGACGACACAGCCCCCCTTCGCCATGGAAGCCCAGCGT
Source organism: Poromitra crassiceps (assembly GCF_964638095.1). Lineage (NCBI taxonomy): Eukaryota > Metazoa > Chordata > Actinopteri > Beryciformes > Melamphaidae > Poromitra > Poromitra crassiceps. Next base: position 64,440,804 of record NC_139623.1, read on the forward strand.
TATGGCACACTACAGGCACAATGAATTGCATTGGCTTTCAACAAACGATTTTCTAAAAACACATAATCTGCGTTAAGTGCCCGCTACTAACGTCACACGCATATGAATCACTCCTGCATTAAATAATTAAAGACAACTCACGGCCAGATGCATTTCCTCAAGTCCCAATTGTGCTGCAAAGAAAACAGGTCTTTTTTATGGGGCTTGACTGGGTTTTTATTCTGTAATCCAATCTGGAGCAGTTTATTACCATTTGTGACTTCTGTGTCACTATCGCATAGAAAATTCATTTAAAGTTCAATCCTACAAAGCTAAATCAAGCCCGTTAGAAATAGACAGAATAGAGGAAGCTAGGCGTTTTTACCTTCAAAATGAAATCCGTAACTTATAACTGGGTAAATAAAAATGAGGGCCGTCGACTTACTACATGTTAAAATTGACTTGAGTACTTGTCTGTGTTCTATGTCTTCTGTGTATTTTGGATCACACACAAAAAAATGTTGCAACATGCATCAATAAGGCTATTAGTTTACCATTACCATTATTGGGAAGGTTTTAACCAGAAGTTTCAATGTTATTCTGGCTCACTTGACGCTGCTCTAGGTTTTTTGCGGCTTCAGTCGGCTTCAGTCTGCACCAAATCGTTGTCACAAATGCTGTGTAGGCTATAAACGCAAAATCAAATGTGAGAACGCAACGCCAGTTTGCCGTTTGGTTTAATGCAGAGACCTAAACATGGCCTCAGTCTCTCTCGTGAGCCTCAGACTGTGATGTAACTGATGACATTAGCCTATATATCATCAGTTTGAGTGTCTGTCACATGCTTTTAAATGTAGTGTTTTTGTTTGTGTGTCTTCTTATTGGACCTCATGTGTCTGTCAATAAAGAGTTGATTGATTGATTGTCTCTTGTGTGTGTATGTGTGTGTGTGTGTGTGTGTGTGTGTGTGTGTCTCGTGTGTGTGTGCATCACTGATGATGTCACAATGCCTCTGACATCACTGATGATGTCACAATTTATGACATCACTAAGTTAAGTTAAGTTATTCTTTATCCGCATGGGGAAATTTATCCTCTGCATTTGACCCATCCTCTAGAACCTTCCTAGAGGAGCAGAGGGCAGCCGCAGTGCAGCCCGGGGACCAACTCCAGTTCTTTTGCCAGTACCTTGGTCAGGGGCACTGGCAGGAGGATTAACCCTAACATACATGTCTTTAGGTGGTGGGAGGAAACCGGAGCACCCGGAGAAAACCCACACGGACATAGGGAGAACATGCAAACTCCACACAGAAAGGACCTGGGACGGACCGGGGTTCGAACCCGTGACCTTCTTGCTGTGAGGCAACATTGCTAACCACTGAGCCACCGTGCCGCCACGTCATGGCCCTGCAGCTCGCATAATGCAACTCAGCCGCTGCATGGCCTATATATATATATATATATATATATATATATATATATATATACACACATGTATATGTACTTTTATATAATTTTTTAATCAAGTTTTCTGATTTCTCTCCTATTTTCTCCTCACTTGTACTTGGCCAATTCCCCCTGCTGTCCTGGTCGTTGCTCCACCCCTCTGCCGATCTGGAGATAGTTGTAGTATGCTTCCTCCGATACATGTGCAGTCGCCAGCTGCTCCTTTTCAACTGACAGCGAGGAGTGCACCAGCAGGATGTAAGGCGTGGAAGGATCACACTATTCCCCCAAGTCCCCATCCCCCTGAACATGTGCCCTGACCGACCAGAGGAGGCACTAGCTCATCACTTACCCCGCAGTTAAGCGGTCCCATCAGAGACAGCGAGAGACACATGAAAAGAGTTATCCACGCCAATACAGGCTAATGAATAGTTTGGTTCCCCTTTTTTCTCTCCCACTCTTAACACATTGAATGCCAGCCATGTTTTCATTCCTGTAGGTAAGTTGTGCCAGGGGTGTTTTTGACGATTCTGGCTCATTTTAGCAACAGCCGAGGATTCTTTTCTGTTAAGAATTCATGAACACCAATCATCTAAAAATAACTAATAGAATGTGTGCTTTCTCTGTCTAAAAGAGTTAGTTTGCAGAGTTAGTAGTTATGTAGATATTAGCCGTTGAGTACAGCATGGTTTCAGCGTCTGGAAATTTATTCAGAGATAAATGGCTTTTTGTGAAACAGTCACTTTAACCATTCATTTTTGGCATCAGTAAGACCGTCAGACATTCTAAACAATAGTTTTGAACAGTAATTTCCTCCATAACAACAGGAAACACCCCTCTCATTCAAACTCCTCCCTCCGTGTGTCTTCTCCTTCCTCCTGGCTGTACAGCGGGCGTGTCAGAAGCGCTTTTGCTGCTGCCTGCCTGTGTGCCTGCCTGCCTGCTTGCGTGCGTGCGGACGCTCCTTGTGCGAGTCAAGATGGGCCGGGGAATGCGTGGGCGATGGGCAGATGTTGATTATGGCCTTTCTGAGGTGTTTCAAAGTGTGTTTCACCTATGATCTATTTTGCAAATCGCTCTCCGCTCTCTGTGTGCTGCTGCCGGTGCGCGGCCGCTCTCAGGCAAGACAAGTCTTGAGTGGATTACTGTAAAATCGCCACGGCATTTCCTTGAACGGCTTGGTCCCGCGGCAGTTTTTTCTTTGATTTCGGTCGTCTGGGGGAGCACTGTCAACACTTAGTGGGTCGGTAAAATAGATTATACACATTATCTTGCTCCAATAGTGATCTCGAAGATGTAAAAGTTGTTGATTGATGTTCCACCGTCAAAAAAAAAAAAATGTTTATGTAAGACGAGTAAACTCGGCTCTGGCACTTAAGCGTTGGATTATGTAAGACGAATTATTTCGGCTATGGCACTTAAGGTGTTAAGGTAGTTTGGCGGGAGGACAGCTGTTCACTTACAGCGCTGTTCATTCACACAGACCACCCGACTCCCCAGGGAGAAGAGAGGAGGTGATTTGAGCAGTCTGCTTGCTGTGCTACAGCTGTCTCATTCTTGGGTTAAAATACGGTAGTTAACTTTTTTTTGTAGCTGACAGATATTTATTAGATGAATTCACAGTATACATCATACATAGTAACTAGTATCAAAGTAAGAATAGTGTGGTATATGGCCCATCTACCCTTTAATATTTTATATTATTTTATATTTTATCATTAACACGTTCACTGCCGTGGACGAGATATCTCGTCAAGCAGAAACCAACGGTTGACTGCCGTGGACGAGATATCTCGTCCAAATTTTTTTATTTTTTGACGGTGGGACGTCGATCAACCCCTTTTACATCTCCTATTAAAATATGGGAGGTATTGAATGTGTATAATCTATTTTACCGACCCACTAAGTGGCGACAGTGCTCTCCAGACGAGAGAAAGCCAAGAAAAAACAGCCGCGTGAGGAAGCCATTCTCATGAAAATGGATTGGCGAAAACGCTTTCGCTTTCGCGCAGGGAGCTGGCGGTGGGGGATTGCAAATTTGCATAATAGATTATGGGTGCAACACACTTTGAAACACGCAGCATAAATAAGACCAGAATCGCAAAAGCTTCATCAAAGCTCTCAACCGAAACCCCAAGAAACGAGCGAGCCCATCCAGACTCGCCCGACGAGGGGCAGCCAGGCAGCACAGACAGCAACTCGCTTGTCACACACCCGCTGCAGCCACGGAGGGAAGAGGAGAACACACACGGAGGGAGGAGTTTGAAGGAGAGGGGGGTTTCCTGCTGTTATGGAGGAAATTACTGTTCAAAACTATTGTTTAGATGTCTGACGTCTTACTGATGCCAAAAATAAATGGTTAAAGTGACTGTTCTATCGAATTTCACAAAAAGCCATTTATCTCAGCTTAAATTTTCAGACGCTGAAACCATGCTGTATTCAACTGCTAATGCCTACATAACTACTAACTCTACAAACTAACTCTTTTAGACAGAGAAAGCACACATTCTATTAGTTCTTTTGAGATATTTTGTGTTCACAAAATACTAGCAGAAAATAATCCTCGGCTCTTGAAAGATGAGCCAGAATCCTCAAAAAAAAACCTTGGCAGAAGCTACCTACAGTAAAAAAAAAAACTGGTGGCAGTGAATGTGTTAAGAGAGGAGTGCAGTTATGAAGTGTAGTGTTAACTAAACAGTATTAACTAAAGAGGAATTAACTAAGTTGAGGGTAGTGAAACAAATGGGGCAGGCAGGTTCAGGCAAGCTCCTCTTTGAAGCGTGGGGTATGAGCAGTAAAACTGGACGACTGGCAGCTGGACACACACAGGAGTTTTAACAAAATGATTAGATTAGCATCTCAGGGTGTGACTAGGGGATTTACACACAAAACGTACGGTTTAGGGCATAGAGAGGATGAACACACATACTCAAATCCTCTCAAACAGTCACAGGCCAGCATTCTGTTGTGATACTGAGGGGAGATGACCCTTCAGGCCGTCGTAAAAAGATATAACACCATTTGGTGGGGACATCTAAGCAGGAAAGCAGGAAGCCCTTTCAAAGATGAGAGAGACAGTTGTCAGGGGGGTTTGATTGATAGGTAACACACACTGCAGCTGCCACAGATAGCACATACACATTTAGGAGAGGGAGCTGATTGGATGATGGAGCATTAAAAGTGGGAGTTGTCCTGAGTGAAGGGAGTTTTCATATACAGAGGACGCAGGTTGAAAGGTCAGAGGATGCACTCAGAGAACACACTCAAGACCATCTCTCTCCACGACTCTACAGAGAGCCATGTCAAATATCACATTCTGCAAATAAAACAACTCTTTAAATAGATATCATGTTCTCCATCGTTTTCTGTGGTTCATCTCTTCTCCCGATGTACTTAAAATACAAGTGAAATAAAAGTGGCGAGCCAAGCCGGAGATGGTTAATCGGCGGTCTGGATGGAGCAACTACACGGCAGGTGAGTAGGCCTATCTCTAAAATATTGGGATGCGCTGTGCGTTTGCTCCGTTTCGCCGACCAGCACGGACGCTAGTAGGAGAGAGGAGAGATGGAACTGTTTAAATTTAAATAGCCTAAATAATAATGCAATGATTTTAGAATAGTAGAAATGTTTGTTAGTTTTTAGTGAGAATAAGAGAGACTTTTCAGGGGTTAACTGGCACACAGAGTCTGAATGAAGACAGATAGACTTGGAATTACATAATGAAAACAACACGCTGAACATCGTTTTTTAGAACGAAGTCAGTGTGGGAGTGATTCAGATCGTGCAATAACTGCTTTGATTAAGTTTTGCTCTAATAGAATGGGGATTAGATAAAAAGTTGTTTTTATTTAAATCAACTTCCAACAGTGACCATTAAACATATTGTAACGTATCGGTGATACGCCAAAGAACGGAGAGTTGTAGTTGGTACAGGGTCTTTATTCACAGGCTTCTTTAGCTCCTAGCAGCTAGCTTCACACCGCTAGCTCCACACATAGCGACCGGTCTCAGCTCGCTCCATAGCTAGACTCCCCTCCGGCCCAGCGGCCGCTGGTCCTATATACCCCGTTTCCCCTAGGAACGCACCCACACACATTAGTTCCTAGCTACAATCCAGACACTTATATTGCACATCACATTACAGGTAATACTTGGATTACCCGACACGTTACATACTCCTCACCCAACATTAGCTCAATGCCCACATTGACACCCACAACCCACACATATCCCCCTGTACCAAAACACACCACCCCACAACATTTTGTATTCCCCCAATTTCCCCACATAGTCTCTTATCTTTTTAGCGCACTTCTTAATTTTCATTCCACCACCACTATTTGCATTTCTTTTCATTTCTTCCCTCTTTTCCCATTCCTTAAATTCAACCCACATTTCAATTCACATTCCCATTCCAATCATTTAGTTACTTCCCATTAGCACCCTTTTCCCCAACATTTTCACTTATCACAAGCCCCAACATTTACATTCCCTCTTTTCTCTTTACACTCATCTTCAATTTAACTCAAACCCATCACATTGACATCATTCTTTTTTTTCCATTACCTTCCTTTAAACCTTTTTTTCTTATTCACATTATCCCACTTCACTTCAACCACTATTTCCATCCCCCTTTTACAGCTTCTGTCCTACCCGAAGCACATTACAGTCGACACAGCTAAGGCAGTAGTCCTCTACGTCTCCCTTCATCTGTACCCAGTAGAAAACTCGACAAAGGCGGCTGAGTGTTTCTTCAGCCCCTCGATGCCCCTGACCCCTGCGGCCCCTGTGCGCCCCCCGTAGCGCCAGTCCCCGCAGGCAGCTGGGCACCACCACGACGCTGCCACTCTTCCCGCGCCCATCTAACCCCAGAATCCCCGACTCTCTCACCCTCAAGTCCGGAAACAACTCCCACAGTTCCTTCGTGGTACTTGAATACATGCATATCTCCTCCAGGCGAGGCCGGTATCCGGCCGCCACCCACCTGCGCACCGGTCCAACGCTAGCGTCCTCCGCCTGTCTGCGTATCCACTCCTCCAGATCGACATCCTCCATAGTCACATTCTCATCCTCCCGGTCTTGCACTCGCTCGTCCTCCCGTCCCGCTCCCCCAGGGGGCGGCGTGTTGAGGACAGCAGGGCGGACACCATCGGCGTCGATCTCCACCTCGACTTTCTGCAGTGCAGCCGTGGGGGTTGTGTAGCGGCTTGGTTGGGCCGGCTCCTCCAGCGTTGACCCCTCTCGCTCCCCCGGGGACACGAGCGCCGCTCCCCCGACTGTAACAGCATTGCAGGTGATGTCGCTCACTTCCCTCTGGCTGTTCAAAACGATCCCCGCTCCAGAGCAGCTAGCCTGGGCCGGCTCAACAGTCACTCTCCTGCCCAGAACAATCGGCTCTGTACTGCCCCGTTGCTCCTCTGCTTGTAGCTCAGGCTGCTCCCCTGCTTGTTGCTCGGGCTGCTCCCCCGGCTGTGTGTCTCTTCCAGCGTTCACACTCTTAGTGCAGTCTCTAGCTAAATGTTCAGGCGACTGGCAAGCCCAACAAAGCCTCACCTGTCTCTCCTCTCTCGCTGTCCTCCAATCCCCGACAGCTTCTTGACATTCTCTGGCTAAATGTCCGATCGCGCCGCATGCCCAGCAGGCTCCCTGCTGTCCATGTCGTTGTCCCGCATACCCGGTCCGTCTCCCGGGAGCGCCTCGGCACCACCTCGCCTCGTGGCCCGGTTCTCCACAGCTCCAACACAGTCTTTGCGGCTCCTCCGTCCGCTTCTCTCCGTGCTGCGCGACCTCTCGTAGCAGCTCCATAAGCCCCTCTGCCCAGGCTGGTATCGTCTCCAACAACCGTCTGATTTCCTGCATCAAGCGGGCTTCCATGCCCGCCAGCACCGAGCTGATCCCCGTCGTCAGCTCTTCTTTTCTCCCGTTCGCCGACAGGCATTCTTCTAATCGCACCATCACACGTGGCGCTCGTAGCAGCTAGCTCACACAGCTAGCTCGCTACTGCTAGGTCGCTCGAGCCTTTGATCTCCAACTTTTCTCCGCTGTTCCTCCTCACTCTCTCCCCTCTCGACCGAAATCAGGCGTTACCGCTTCACTTCTGACACCAATGTAACGTATCGGTGATACGCCAAAGAACGGAGAGTTGTAGTTGGTACAGGGTCTTTATTCACAGGCTTCTTTAGCTCCTAGCAGCTAGCTTCACACCGCTAGCTCCACACATAGCGACCGGTCTCAGCTCGCTCCATAGCTAGACTCCCCTCCGGCCCAGCGGCCGCTGGTCCTATATACCCCGTTTCCCCTAGGAACGCACCCACACACATTAGTTCCTAGCTACAATCCAGACACTTATATTGCACATCACATTACAGGTAATACTTGGATTACCCGACACGTTACAATATTCAATGTGGTTATCTATGACATAAAAGGAGAGGGATGTCTTATCATCTTAGCTTAATAGTCTATGCAGCGGGGAGCAGTATACTGCAATATATAGCTTAAATAGGGGGTTTTTCTACATCTGTAGTGGGGGTGGCTCTAGTTTAGGGTCTTAAAATCAGTGGGCAAATATCTGTGTATTTTAGTGAGATGCACATAGGCTGCTATTAATAATTAAAATGATTAGTGGAGTTTCTGTTTTTAGAACAGCGTGGCATACGTCTTAACGGTGGGAACACAGCATTTGACTACAGTTCATACCAGGATATGACATTGAAACTACAATACCCAGAGTGCTTTGCAGCGTGGAGCAGGAAGTAGACTGGCCAATCAGCAATCAGGAGCCTAGAATTAGTGGTTGTTAGTTATTGTAGGCTACGATTTGGGGAGATTATTGGTAAAGATTAATAGTATTACATTGAAGAAGTTTATTTAGTGTTAGGGAAGCAGGATAATAATGTGCGGAGCCATTTAAGAGAATGGGAGGTGATTTGATAATCGCATGTTATGTTTGTCTACTGTGAGCTGCCGTAGTGTTTACATGCTAAGCCTATCAGCGTGCCTGTGTGTTGGAGTACCGGTCCGGTAGCGTGTAGCCAGATCGATATCACATGCCAATGTATCTGCATGCAGCTCTTGCTATTAAAACGAGTAATCAGTTCACAGTGTGTTCATGTTGAAGTGAGTTTGTATTCTTGGGAGTCTTGGGGCCTGATGGTATTTTGGGTTAGCTAACAAAGTATGAAACACAGATAGATGGTTTATGAAATTATTTAGGCTAGCGATAACATTAACTGAGGTTTGATAATCAGTAGCCTATATAAGAGCTCCAGTTTAAATTGATTAATTAGGAAATCATTTATTGGGCTGTTTTTGATGGATGGGTGTTTATTTGATGTGCCAAAGAATCTGTGGATCTGATTGATTCTTGGTTGTTGATAGAAGTTGATTGTGGTTATACTGAATGGGAGTTAATTGATGATGCATGTTGAAATATTGATAGGGGTTTGCGAATAGAGATTGCCTCAAAATATTTGGATGGAGTTGAACCAGCAACCTTAGTGATTACTTAAGCGTTCAAGGATGTTTTGGGGGGAAAGAATAGTCATAGGAGGAGAGATAGTTTAATGGTTAAAAAGGGAAAAACGATGCCACCAGAAGAGTTAATCAGTCAGATACACTGAGATGGGGTTTTTGGCATACATGATTTGATATTTAATGTTTAAGTCAATCCAATTGAGCAATTTAATTACTTAATTGCTTCTGTAGAATAAAGGTAAAGTAGAGTAAAGTCCCAACGATTGTCACACCTGAGTGTGTGAAATTAATATCTGCATATAGTAATACCTAATGAACCCTACAGGTGTTTGCTATTTGACTACGCCATGAAAAGGGAGGCCCTATTGATTAAAAAGATAAATTATTATTTTGTGGCTTTTTGATAGAAGCATTAGTGTGGAAAACCAGAGGGGTGGAGTGTAAATTATAGATGTGATCATATTAAAGCAGGGGTTATTGTTATGGGGTCTGGTTAGATCGATGCTATCATCTATCCCACAGCTTGGCTGGGGAGACCTGGATGTATCAGTGTTATTGAAGTCATGCTGTAACGCACTGGTCTAAGGCAATACTAAGGAGTTAAACACAGCTTGTGTGTCAGAGTCATTCATTTTATGTTATGCATCATACATAAACAGTTGTTATATGACTACAAATAGGGGGAAGCAAATTTTATGGGGGATGATAAAGTTAACCTCATCATTGTATTAACTTTTTGATCACAGGTGATAAAATATTATGTTTCTACAGCACATTGATTACACAGGAAGTTACAGTGGATGATTAATTTGGGGCTTATATGCATTGTGAGAAAGTCAATGAGACTGAATGGAACATACGTATCTAGAGCTGCATCTTAAAGTATGCCAAAAAGACAGAAGGTTCATGCTGGCTCCACCCAGAAATATTGTAAAGCTGAAAAGAAAATGCTCCCCTCAACTGTTTTGAAGGTATTGGGGTCTTCTCCCTCCCCCAATGATTATCTAATAGGGGAACTGGTCCCTCCCCTAAAGAAAAAGGCACAATGAAATCTTGATGTTAGTGATGCTGTTATTGGCAATGAATTGTAAACTTGAAAATATGGCTCTATTATCCGTATGGTTTGAAAGTTTTATTGCAATCAAAAATGACAAAAATAATTATGGGGAAATTTGAGAAGTCTGCTGTGTATCTTCCTATAGACGATATAGACTGACTGAAGATGAATTGTATTATATTCATGAGGAGACACATAGATGCAAACACAGGTTACATAGTACACTGAACTAGTTTCTGAGTTATATTATAAAGATGGGCAGTTGTGGGGATTTTTTGAAGATCATAAATTCTGATCTTTGATTAGATTTTTGGGGCCTCCCATTAGTGTTGTGGTTTTAGCAAATTATTTTAGTATATATATTTAAGGACTCAAGTGGGGGTTTATAGTTGATAGGGTTAAGTTTAATGCAGTGTTAAGTGCGATTTGCTGGTTGAGGGATTAGGTAAGTTACAGCTGATAGAGTATTGATGAAATCCAAGTGATTGTGTAATGATTGAAGTAGGTTATTAGGGGGGAGATAAATGTATTTAGGACGTTGTTTAACGAGAGAGGTGTGATTTCTTAAAAGTTGACATCTCAAGTAAATTGGGTTAGTAAAAGGGAAAGTGCATAAGATAAAGTTGCTGCTGACTTATGTATCAAATGTTGACATAACAACAATAGGTAATGGGGGTTTAGTTTTTGAACAACAAGAAATAAGCGAAGAGGGCCTTTAGGAGGCTTTTGGTTAGTTATAGATTTAATGAGGGGATTATAAGGAGATTTGTGTATTAAGAAGCAGCTTCTCGGATATTGCTTATGTATGTTGCCTGGGGGATGAGTTTGGGGGATTTCATTGCAGTATGATAAAACATAATGAGGAGGATTATTACATGGAGGTGTGAATGGCTGATTTGATATGCTATAAGTTCCAGTATATTTTAGTTGATTTGAGTGTGATGTTTGATACAGATAGGAGACTTTTCTTACTGCATGAGTGATGGTTGGATGATAGAGGATGATGTCATTGTTGATAATTGTGAATGCATTTAGTTGTGGGAGGATACAGATAGGATCTGAGTGGGTTGTTGGTGTATTATTGTGACATGTCTCAGATGGTTTCAGAGAGAGAATATGTTTGGGGGAGTTTAAGGTGAGACAATGGTAGTGATTACAGTATGATGATAATATCTTGGAGGATTATATAATATGATGGATAAAGTTGAAAGAGCTTGTGGATTGTGGTTTGATAAGTGTGATTGGGGAGTTAGTAGTGAGAAGCATTTTGATGAAGGCGATGGTATGTTGAAGAGATGGGAATGATGATTTTATGATGTGTGATGTCATGGTTTATAGGATGGTAATTAAAGAGGGTCAGATGAGATTGACTGTGTAGGATGGTTGGCGATAGAAGGTTGATAGTATTCATATTGAGTATGGGGAACATAAGGGCCCCTATCGTTGCATCGGCGTAGTTTCTAGGCCGAGCGCCTGGCGCAGCGCAAATCAGTGGGCGTGGACCAGCGCACTTGATATCTTGGTCTTGGCGCTAGACGCAGCCTCAACCATTACATCCACGCCTTTTAAGCGTAAAATTATGCACCGTCAGTTCATTGGATAAGTGCAATAAACGAATTGCACGCTTGCCTTTTTAGCTCCAATTCCAGTGGTCCCACAAAACCAGACAAAACCAAAGCGCTCTTCCCCCCCCCCCCCCCCCCCCCTTCATCCAGTCTGTCTGTCTCCATTATAGGCTATTATTCCATATTATTATGCTTCTCAAACCAATCTAACTGCAGTTTAAATACTGCAAGCATGTAAATACCCTACACTATATAGCAAGATCAAAGTGAAAAGAATGTTCTAAATGCATCAGCTAGAAAAATATAGCCTATTAGATTGGTGAAAGTTTGTCCAGAAAGATATCATTTTCTCTCGCCTGCTGCAGGAAGGATGATGCACATACACACCCTACATTATGTAAAGTCATTGCATAAATGTGTTTTTATTGTAAAACTAAATGTGAAGTAGGGCCAAGTTATTGGAGCAGACATCACAGTATAGCAGATGACAGTAGGAAGCGCGTTCCGCAGTCACTTATCTAAATCACGTTAAATCGACAAGGGATATATATAGGCCCAGGAGGACATATATGTTTCACTTAGGGTGGTGTTTTAATTTCGATGTTTTATTTGGTCCAATATTGAAATGTTCTACAATTGCAGGCTGTGTTACCATTACACATTATTTTAGATCGACCTTTTATATCTATTTCGCCTCATTTGGTTGCTATTTAGTAGCGAAATGGAGTACCCAATTGCATGCTGGGACATTCACAGGCAGTGAACTTACAACTGCTATTTCCTATAGGACGTGTGTTGTGTCTGTCTGAGCGAGGGAGTCAGAGAGAGACAGTCGTATTGTGCCTGTCAGACTGAGGAGAGAGGGAGAGAATGACACAGAGAAGGGTGACAGAGGAGAGAGCCAGAGGGGAGGGAGAGAGCCAGAGGGGAGCGCTCCGCGCAACTGGCGCACTCTGAATAGGCCTGGTTTTCAAAAGCGCAAAGCGCTAAATTTACGCCAGGTGGGAAGATAGCAGTACGCCGAGATTTAAGGCCGACACGCCCACTCTGGGCCATTCTGGGACTGCGCCACGCCCATTCGGCCTAAAGCGCATTTGGCAGCGTAAAGCCATATTGATATCGTCCCAAAACAGGCGCAAGGCACGTTTTTTTGCGTTTAAGGCCCGTTTTAGCGCCGAAGGCTTGTGGGAGAATAGGGCCCATGGTGTGCAAATGCAGAGAGTTATTTTGAGGCATAGTACAAAAGAGTGCGTGTCTTATTATATGAGTGAAGTAAATGAGTGGGATTTTATTTGTGGCATCTTTTTCAGTGTGAATGAGTGGTGGTCTAAAGTTGGGGGGAAAAAATGATAAGAAAATAAATGGGAAATAGTGAAGAAAGCAGGTAATATGCAACAATGCAAACTGAGAGTTCTGAGTACATAATTAATGGTTAATAGTGGCTCTGGGGCATTCTTATGACATTAGAGAAGGAACAAGGGGGGTATGAATAATAATAATTCTAGAGTTGTTGTGATTGATAAGTATGTACAAGCATCTAATGATGGTTATTTTTGAGGGCCCAGGTAAAGGGAAGAAATGGAAGAACATCAAGGCGGATATGAACATGAATAACTATGAAGTATGTATGGGAATTGAAGGTGTAACAAAAGTGTCATAGGTTTGGTTTGATTCATAGATTCAAGGGGTTTGACAACTTTTAAATTATAAGATTAGCAGTACATTCTGTTAAAATCTGTCATTGAGTGCACGCAATGGCTGAATTTAATGTGAAGAGTCTGCTATGATGAGAGATGACACATCAATCGATTATTTGATGTAGTTATATGAAATTTGGGATACTCAATTATTATTTAGGTCATTGGTTGTCATTTATGTTATGAAGACTTGGTTGTTTTGAGCTGTGGGGTTTTTGTGGCTGTGGGAGATGTTCTGTTTCAGTTTACAGGAAAACAATAGTCTGATAAGCAGGAAACCAATGTTGATATCGGCAAACCGTGATGAGGAGAGAGAATAGACGGGGAGTCTACTGGAGGAGATGTGTCTTGATAACATTCTGATCAGAAAAACATTAGGTTGCTTTGAGTGTTGGGTAAGTACAAGTATTAATCATTTTAGTGAGAGATGGTAAGTTAAGTATGTATTGTGGAAGTGCGTAAAATAAACACGACAGTCGGGAGTATGGAGTCTCTGATCTTTACTTCCCACTTCCAACAAGAACAGCTCATACACAGGTACAAACACTCCCTTCTATATCCCCCCACACAGGTGCAACCACTTGCCTAATCACCACCCATTCAGTGTCCATTCTGAGGTGAGATACCTCCATCTAGTGTCCACCACACAGGCCCCCCCCGAACACTCAGAATTGACATTCAGTCACATTAAACCCATACAAACCCCGCTAACAGTACCCCCAGTGTCTTTAGTCTTTCTTAGGAGGCCTGACTAAGCGGCCATAGCTACTGTATTTAACAGTCACAGGGAGCGTGGAAGGAGCAGGGGTAGGGGCAGGGGGACGTCCCCGCCGACGATGAGGCTTTGCTGGTGGAACAAAGGATGGAGGGCATGGGACAGGGGCAGATTTGGGTGGCCGGCCCCGGCGCGGGGGTTGAGCCAGCTCAACTGGCTCGTCTGGAACCACATGAGCAGGTTTAAGACGATCAATCGCAATCCGTTCTTTATTCCCCCCTATGTCCACCACAAAGTTCTTGGCGCCCGCCTCGAGAACACGGAAGGGCCCGTCGTAAGGAGCCTGCAGCGGAGAACGGTGGGCATCGTGCCGGATGAACACATAGCCGGCAGCCATCAGGTCCTTCGGAATGTAGGACTGGGGAAGGCAGTGATGTGTGGGAACCGGGGCAAACGCACTCGCTGCGTCCCGGAAGGCCCGGTGAGTAGTAGCATACCCAGGGGGCGAGGAAACAGGAAGAAACTCCCCAGGGACCCTCAGCGGTTGACCAAAAACCAGCTCAGCAAGGACTTCCGGTTGGAGAGCGCGCGGTGATGGCAGCATGAAACAAAGGCTCCCCACCCTCGGTCAATCAAAACGCTGAAAATGAGGAAAAATAATCTATCAAACCACCAGGATTTGCCAAATGGTCGACTGTGAAAGGTTATGAGTAAAGACACTGGTTGGAATCTGCGCTCTGGTACCGTAGTACAGACATCAAACAATTCAAGACGGGCAAGACAGACAAACAGACAAAGCCCAGAAGAAACCGCGATGGAAAAAATGCTCCAAAAATTCGCGGATGATATTACAAATAAACTGGAAAACTTCAGAGAGGAATTTAAAGTGTTCCGGACGGAAACAAAAGAATCCTTTGTTGAATTGAGTCGGGATGTTAAAGATCTCAAACAAGACCTCAAGAAGACTCGTGAACAGGTGGAGGAAGCAGAGGAGAGACTGAGTATGTGTGAAGAAAGAGAGATAATTCTCCACGAAACAATAAGTCATCTGCTGAGAAACCAGAAAGTAATGACAACTAAGATGGACTACTTAGAGAGTAAATCACGACAAAACTCAATCCGGATATTTAACGTGAAAGAGGGAGCGGAGGGAGAGGACACTGTTGGCTTTGTGAATGAATTATTTAGGGACAAGCTGGGAATAAATCAAGACCAATTAAATATAACGCGGGCACATCGCAGCCCTCCTATGCACGCAAGTAAAGGTGATCGGCCGCGCTCGATTGTGGTGAACTTTCTGAACTGGGACAAAAGGCAACAGGTGCTGAAAAGTGCCTGGTCAAAAAAAGAAATCGTGTTCCAGGGAAACAGACTTTATTTTGAACAAGACTTCACTTCAAAGGTGCAACAGGAAAGAAAACGTCTGTATCCCATTAGAAAACATCTGCAGGAAAAACAGGTGAAATCTCACATCATATTCCCAGCCAAGCTCAAAGTATTTGGTAAAGAGGGCGTGGTTATCTATGAAGACGCTGAGACTGCAGGACTGGCCCTGGGGTTCGATGTCCCAAGTATCTACACCAGTGAAAGTAGAAAAAAAGTCCAAGGCAACTCTTCTTATGAATAAAAAGCCTTTATTCTAACTTGGCTAGTTCAAACACTCCAACATGTTTCGGCCTAAGCCTTCATCAGGGACAATCTGAATGAGCCGAACCCCAGTGCTGACAGATAACAAGGTCTTGATTACCAATGACCAACAGCTTGTGCCTAGTCATGTCATAGTAAATCACATCAGTTACATCTGTAAAGCCTGTAGGGGTCAGCAAATACCAGATACTTTGAATACAGATTAACAGAAAAACATCAAAAATCCATGAAACATCACAGGAAAATACAATAAAAGACCAAGATGACTACTTACACAGTAGAGTATAGAATATACACTGGCCATTGCATCAAACCCATAACTTATTACAGGCATCAATAAATGAGGCATTCATAAACAGGACAACAAATCAATAGAATCATTAAGACCAGGGGGGACAGTAGCCTGTAATTTGTGAATCCACCGGCTTTCTTTTTGGTTCAAGGTTTTCTGTCTATCTCCTCGTCGGATGGTCTGGGGCACACAATCTATACCCATGGCTGTGAAGGAATTGGAAGAACATTGATGAACTCTTTAAGATGCTTTGTCATGGCATAATCAATGTTTCCTATCTGTACTGCATGCTTATGCTCATATAATCTGTCCTGCAGTCTACGTTTTGTGCGCCCTACGTAGAACGCATTGCATTTAGAGCATGACAAAATATAAACTACGTGTGTAGTCTTACAATTAATGAAATGATTCATTTTGTAAGTCATTTTTGTGGTCGGGTGTGTAAAGCCCTTTGATTTAACCACTACATCACATTGTTTACAATGTCCGCATGCATAAGTACCAGCTGGTGCCTTGGGTAGCCATGTAGCTCGTTCTACAGGTAGATGGCTGCGCACAAGTCTATCACCAAGGGTGGGCGCCCTTCTGAAAGAAAACACAGGGGGCTCTGGAAAGACTTTACTGAGTGTCTCATCACATTGTATAATGTTCCAGTTCCTCTTAATGATGTTGCTGACTGCCAGAGCCTTGGTGCTGTACTGGGTGGAGAAATAAACCCTATCGGTTTTAGCTTTCAGGGTTTTTTTCTTCAGAAGGGAGTCCCGATTTAGGTCCTTGACTTTAGACAGTGCCGGTTCTAAAATGCTGTGAGAATAGCCCCGTTCTCTAAATCGATTGTACATTTCCCCACTTTTTACTTTAAAATCAGATTCACTGTTACATATTCTCCGTAACCTTTGGAACTGTCCATAAGGTATGTTATTTATGAGTGAGGGCGGATGGTGACTCTTAGCATGCAACAACGTGTTTTTGTGTGCTTTCTTTCTGTAAATAGAAGTATGGAGGTCACCAATGGAATCCTTCAAAATCTCCAGATCCAAGAATTGGATTCTGTCTTTACTGAATTCAAGTGACAATTTGATGTCACTGTTAACACTGTTCAGGTATGAATGGAAAGATTTCAATTCTTCTTCTGTACCCCCCCACCACATAATCACATCATCTATGTAACGAGCCCACCATAAGACCTTATCTCTAAATACATTAGAAGTGTTAAATACATGATCCTCTTCCCATTTACCCATAAAGAGGCCCGCATATGAAGGGCTAAAACAGGCTCCCATTGCACATCCTTTCACCTGCTGAAACAATTTGTCCTGAAAAAGAAACACATTATTATGCAATGTCCATTCAGTGAGTTTCACAAGAAAGTCAGTGGGTGGGTCATGAGGATGGGGCCGTGTGTCTAGAAAGTGTTTCATGGCCCCCAGACCTTGGGTATGGTCAATCGAGGAATAAAGCGCTTCAACATCCATAGTCACCATAATAGAGTCTGGTCCTATATTCATACGTTCTTTTATCTGGTTGAGCACATCCGTTGTGTCCTGTAGGAAGGCTGGGAGTGATGGAAGCAGAGGTTTGGTAAAAAAATCAACATATTTAGAGATTGGCTCAGTGATAGTGTCATTACCTGAGATCACAGGCCTACCTGGTGGATCAGTCAGATTCTTATGCACCTTGGGCAGTAAGTAGAAAGATGCCATCCTTGGATTAGAAATTGTAACTCCTGGTCAGAGATTAAATTATCATCTTTAGCCTTGGTAAGGATCTCATTCAGTTCTTTTATCAGAGTCTCAGTCGGTATCTACACCAGTGACTTGGAAGTGAAACTGCAGAAAGTGGACCTCTGGGAGAAGATGACATCCAAGGGTGAGCAGCGCCGACGTAGAGAAGAGGAACGACGGGACAACAAGCCCGATGCGGAAAACGGATAGGTCCTAAATAAGACGGAGCAGCGGATGCTAATAACTTGGATCCCAAAGTACTGGATAAATGACTCCGTCCCCATAGTAGCCTACTGGATTCGGGCTGTAATACTGATGAACCTAGAGACAAAAATGAACGATGGCCTGAAGAACACAACTATAGCCTATCTAAATCGGTGTATGAAGTGGGTAAGGAGAGTTGGTAACACACCTACTGACATATAAGACACCTAGTTGAAAAATAGCTAAATCATGTGGTGGCACTGCTCCATCAAGTTAGAATGAATGATAACAATTTTTGATGTGTTCTCTTTGTGTTCCTTTTCACTAGAGTTTGAGAAGAAAATATATTATTTGCTTATTTTCTTTTTCCCTCTTCTAACTATGTCTATGCATATGCATGCGCACATGGGGGTGCGTTCATGCATATTGAGAAATCGAGGGGGACAATAAATGTACATAGGCCTAAACGTAATCTTCGAGTCCTGTTATCTATTCGCCCTTTTCGCGGGGCTCTTCTTTATGTGTCGGGAGGATGGGGTATAGCCTAAATGAGGCCCTGAAAAGTCCTAAGACTGTTCTAGTCTAGAAAGTTATTTTTGTGTTTGTTTTTCATGCATTTGATTCCTATTAGGTTTATTATAACGATTATCATAACGTAGGCCTATATATATATATAAATACACCATTTTTATTTCTACTACTACCACTAGGCCACTAATAATATGGCTATAGTTTCTTTCTCCCTCGTGTGTGTGTGTGTGTGTGTGTGTGTGTGTGTGTGTGTGTGTGTGTGTGCGAGTGTGAGTGAGTGAGTGGAGTTATTTTTTATTTTATTTTTTTATTTATCTACTTACTTTATTTTATTTACTTCGCATATAATTTGTTAACTATTCATTTATTTCTTCTCATTATGATTACCATAAAGAGTATCATAACGTATATTTCTTTTTAATTGCTATCACTACCACTAATATTGGAATAGTTTCGTCTTCCCTTTAGTGTGTGGATGGATGTGTGTGTGTGTGTGTGCGTGTATATGTGGGTGGGTGTGTGCGAGCGTGTATGTGCGTGCGCGCATGAGTGTGTGTGTGTGTGTGGGTTTTATTTTTATTTTATTTTTGCTTTTTTTTATTATTTTTTTATTTTTGTTTGTTTGTTTTTCTCTTGTTTTTCTCCTTTTTATATTCAATTTTTTTAATTATGTATTTTCCTTTGGAATGGTTATTTTTGTTTTAGGGGGAGATGGGGTGTGGGCGGGCGGGGATGTAGGGCGTGAGAGGCTCAAGAATACCTTGTGGGCCGTCCATTCTTCACGGATCCCCCCCCCCCCCCCCCCCCCCCCCACACTTTCCATATTACAAATATATGTGTGGACTTTGAATAGTCTCAAATGTTTAACTAAACCAGCTCTGATTGAAGTGACTGGGCCCTATTCTCCCACAGGCCTTCGGCACTAAAATGGGCCTTAACCGCAAAAAAACGTGCCTTGCGCCTGTTTTGGGACGATATCAATATGGCTTTACCTGCCAAATGCGCTTTAGGCCGAATGGGCGTGGCGCAGTCCCAGAATGGGCCAAAGTGGGCGTGTCGGCCTTAAATCTCGGCGTACTGATATCTTGGCACCTGCCTTAAATTTAGCGATTTGCGCCTTTGAAAACCAGGCCTATTCAGTGCGCCAGTGCTCTTCTGCTGCCTCTCCCCTGTCACCCTTCTCTGTCTCTCTCTGAAACCAGGCCTATTCAGTGCGCCAGTGCTCTTCTTCCTCTTCTCTGTCACCCTTCTCTCTCTCTCTCTGACTCCCTAGCTTAGACAGGCACAACACACTTCCCATATAGGAAAAATAAATTGTAAGTTGTCTGGCCTGTCCCAGCATGCATTCTGCTTCTCCATTTCGCTACTAAATAGCAACCAAATGAGGCGAAATAGATATAAAAGGTCGATCTAAATTAATGTGTAATGGTAACACAACCTGCAATTGTACACATTTCAATATTGGACCAAATAAAACATCGAAATGAAACACCACCCTATGTGAAACATATATGTCCTCTTGAGCCTATATATACCCTGTGTGGATTTAACGTGATTTAGATAAGTGACAGCGGAACGCGCTGCGGAACGCCTTCTACTGTCATGTGCTATAGCCTACTGTGATGTCCGCTCCAATAACTTGGCCCAACCTCACATTTAGTTTTACAATAAAAACACATTTATGCAATGACTTTACATAATGTAGGGTATATTTATGTACATCATTCTACCTGCAGCAGGGGAGAGAAAACGATATCGTTCTGGACAAACTTTCACCAATATAAAATTAATCTCATCATATAGGGATAGGCTATATTTTTCTAGCTGATGCATTTAGAACATTCTTTTCACTTTGATCTTGCTATAGTGTAGCGTATTTACATGCTTGCAGTATTTAAACTGCAGAATAATAGCCTATAATGACAGACAGACTGGATGAAGGGCTTTCGTCTGGTTTTGCGGGATCACTGGAATTGGAGCTAAAAAGGCAAGCGTGGGATTCGTTTATTGCAGTTATCCAATGAGCATGACGGTGCATAATTTTACGCTTAAAAGGCGTGGTTGTAATGGTTGAGGCTGCATCTAGCGCCAGCGCGACGATATCAAGTGCGCTGGTCCACGCCCACTGATTTGCGCTGCGCCAGGCGTTCGGCCTAGAAACAGCGCCGATGCAACGATAGGGACCTATATGTATGAGTGAGGAGGGACGTATGTGTGTGTGTGTGTGTGTATGTGTGTGTGTGTGTGTGCTACACGGGGGGGGGGGGGGGGGGGTTAAAAAGGTATATATCTAATAGACTCTATAATACTATTATTAATATTAATGTTACATTATTTTTTGTCTGTTTTATAGAACTACAATAGCAGAATAAATATATTGACCGGGGGAAGGGGGAGGGGGGGTAAAGTAGGCCCATGCAACACATCCATCAGTCATGTGCTGTCAATGGTCTTGTTTCTTTTCAAGAGAAGGGTACCAACTTTTTATGGACCCTAGTATCCATGTGGTTTCTCTTACCCATGGAAAACAAAATGCTACCCTTGGTAGGTGGTAGCACTAATGGAGGTCAGGTTATCTTAGTTTTTTTAGTTTTGTTTCTTTTTGCTTTATTTTTTATGCTAGGTTATTCTAGGTTAGTTTTTTTTTTCTTATCCTTTGTACATGGTTGGGTTTGCAAGGGGAAGCCATATAACTTCTGGATGTATTTGGAAAGGAGGAGCCATGGATTTCCCCAGGGAGATCAAGCAGGTAACGTACTTCCCTCGCCATGATGACAGACCTTAAAATAAACTCGCTTAATGTGAATGGATTAAATAACCCCATTAAAAGAAAAAAAATCTTGCTCAAACTAAAAAGGGAGGGAGGAACCATAACATTTCTTCAAGAAACCCATTTATCAAAAGAAGAACATCAAAAATTGGAACAACTTGCAGCTGCTCAGGTTTTCTTTTCATCTCACTCCTCTGCAAAAAGGGGAGTTGCAATATTAATCCGAAAAAATATTCCTTTTCAAGTCGAAAAAACTATTGCAGATAAGGAGGGGAGATATATTTTCGTCACGGGCAAAATAGAAGATTTAGAAATAACACTGCTAAACATATATAACCCACCAGGGCAGGGACCAGAATTAATCGCTAAATTGACAACATTAATTACTTCAGAGGCAAAGGGGACAACAATAATTGGCGGGGATTTAAATTTGATCATGGATGCAAAATTAGACTGTCAATATAATATAAAACATAAATCAGAGAAAACAACAGCATTGCTGAAGAGGGTAGAAACAGAAATAGGCATTATAGACGTTTGGAGAAAATTACATCCTAATGAAAGAGATTACACTTACTACTCCAAAACATATAACAAATACTCGAGATTAGATTACTTTCTCATGTATAGATCAGAGTTAGAGAAAGTTAAACAATGCTCCATTGGTAAAATAGATATATCAGATCACGCCATAATCTCTATGGAGATAACCTTAGCAATAGAAAAAGGTGCATCAATTTGGAGATTAAATAACTCCCTCCTAAAAGACATAGAATTTAAAAATAAAATAGCAGCAGTAATTAAACAATACATCGAGATTAATGATAATGGAGAAGTCTCCCCTTTAATGGTTTGGGAAGGGGCTAAAGCAGTTATCAGAGGTGAGATTATAGCCTTTTCCTCATTTAAGAAGAAGCAAAAAGAGAGGGAAAGAAATAACTTGAATAGTAAACTGAAAATACTTCAGGAAGAACATAAAAAGAGATCAGATAAACAAATACTAGATGAAATAGATCAAATTAAAAAACAAATAGATCTTCTGGATATGGAACATATAGAAAAAGCACTCGCATTTACTAAGCAAAAGTATTATGATAGTGGACCAAGGGCCCAGAAAACGCTAGCATGGAGGTTACGAAGACAGAGCAATAAAGCTCGGATCCTAAAAATTAAAGACAGTTCTGGTAATACATTAATAAAAAGGTCTGAAATAGCTAAAGAATTTGTCAAATTTTACCAGAAACTGTATACCCCGGAACTACAAGAAAATCTTATAGAAAAAATACATAAATATTTGGAAACTATTATCTTACCAGAAGTAACAGAAGAACAAAATAATCAACTAACTAACCCAATAAAGGAGTCCGAACTATTAGAAATCATAAAAAAGACAAAAAATTAAAAATCGCCAGGAAGTGATGGCTTCACAAATGAGTTTTATAAGGAATTTCAATTGCTATTAGTACCCCTGTTATGCAAATCTTACAACTGGGCGTTAGAGAATAATCAATATGCAAATACTTGGGATATGGCAATCATTACGTTAATCCATAAGGAAGGTAAAGAATTAGAAGACTGTGCCTCATACCGCCCAATATCTTTATTAAATGTAGACCATAAATTACTTACCTCTATCATTGCAAAAAGATTACAAATTATTACTCCCATGATCATAAATCCAGACCAAACTGGCTTTGTTCCTAATAGAACTCTAGGAGACAATGTCAGAAGAACCCTGAATATAATAGAAAACTCTTCAAAATCAAAACAACAAATGCTTATCCTAACCCTAGACGCCGAGAAGGCATTTGATAGAGTGTCTTGGCCCTTCATATTTGAAGTGTGCCAAAAATTTAAATTTAACGAAACTTTTATTAGCTGGTTAAAGATTATATATAATACTCCTAAGGCAAGAATACGGGTAAATGGTACAATATCAGACTCCTTTAACCTCTCTCGGGGCACACGCCAGGGTGACCCCTTGTCTCCCCTCATCTTTATTTTAGCAATGGAACCTTTTGCAGAGAAAATAAGACAAAATTGTAAAATACAAGGATTGGCAGTGGAACAAGAAGAACATAAATTGGCAATTTACGCAGATGATCTCATCCTCTTTTTGACTAACATTCCACAATCACTGGAGGCAGTTATGGAGGAAATAAAACAATATAGTGTAGTATCTGACTACAAACTAAATATGGGTAAATCAGAAGCTATGGTAGTTGGACAATCAATATCACAAACCATAAAAGCGAAATATAAATTTAGATGGGTCCAAAACAAACTGAAATACTTAGGGGTAATGATCTGTCAGGAGCCTAATAATTTATACCAGTATAACTTTGAACCATTGGAGACCCAGATTAAACGCGACCTTAATAAATGGACATTAATACCATTATCATTAATAGAGAGAATTGAGGTAATTAAAACAAATATACTGCCAAGGTTTCTTTTCTTGTTCCAAAACCTGCCAATTTTCATATAAAAAAAAATCTTTAATCAATGGGATAAAACCCTCACAAATTTTATTTGGGGAGGAAGAAAACCTCGGATAAAATTGAAAACACTTAAATTAATCAAATTAAATGGGGGACTTGCTCTACCAAACTTAATTAATTACTATTATGCCGCTTTGATTAAACCAATCACCAACTGGCTATGTAAACAATCCATAGCAAAATGGAAACAAATGGAACTTCAACAGATGGGTAAATACTGGAACATGTATATATCTGCTAAAATGACAAAGAAGGAGATTGACAAAATTGAAAATACATATGTAAAGAGCACAATAAAAGCCTGGACAGAAGTAACAAAAACTAAGGAAATTCAGAAGGACTTGATATTTTTAAGAGAAATCGCTATGGACAGGGAATTTACACCAACCCTCAAAGATAATATTTTCAAAAACTGGGCAAGCAAAGGCTTGATTCAATATAATCAAATAGTTACAGATAAAGGAATAGATAGCTTCGAAAATTTATCAAAAATATATAATTTACCAAAAACAAACTTTTACAAGTATTTTCAAATTAGAAACTATCTGATCAAAGAAATGGGCTTAAATAAAACAACAAAGGAAATACATCCTTTAATAACCTGTGTAATAAAAACATCCAGTAAAGTCAACACCAAAAATATCCTTGGCCAGATTTACCGTATAATAGAAGAAAAACCTAGAAGGCATGAAATCAAGGCAATTTCCAATTGGGAGAAAGAACTTAACTTTACGCTAACCCCAGAAATATGGAAGGACATAAGCAATAATTCATGGAAAACAACAAGTTCTCTTATCTGGAGAGAGTATTCCTGGAAAATTCAGCTACGTTTTTTTATCACGCCTGTTATTCAAGCAAAATACTCTAACGAAATTACCACAGACTGTTGGCGGAAGTGTGGGGATGCAGATGCCAACCACACACATATTTTTTTCTCCTGTCCGGTGTTAAAACAATTTTGGACCCAAATAGGCGAAATTATGGACAACATTTTTCAGTGCAAACTTAATTTGGGCCCTGAGCAAATCCTACTGGGTAGACCACCACAATTGCTTTTACAACAAGGGGATAAATACCTCTATAGAATCTTAAGAGTAGCAGCACTTAAGCAAATAACAAAAAACTGGCTGAAACCAGAACCACCACAAATTACGAAATGGAAGAATACAATTAGCGACATTTATAAAATGGAGAGGATTAATCATAACATTAGAAACCTAACGGAACTGTTTGAGACAAGATGGAATATAATAAAAAGAGGGGATATAGAAATATAGAAAAACGCATATTTTAAGATGCTCCCCGAGTGAAACCCAACTATGTACCATTTATTTTTTCTTTCTTTTTCTTTCTTTTTCTTTTCTTTCTTTCTTTTCTTTTTTTTTTTTTCTTGTTTTACAAGCTTTTTTCTTCTTCTTTTTCATTAACTTTTGTTTCTTGCTTTATTTTTGTTTTGTTTTGACCTTTTCTTTCTCTGTGCTTGCTTTGCTATATATATATATATATATAGGTGTGTGTGCAGGGTGGATGAATGTGGGTCCGTGAGGAGGTGGAAACGTATGTATGTATGTATGTATGGAGGTGGTATGTGTGTGTATGGATGGATAGCTGTGTATATGGGTGTGACTGTATATGTATGTAAGAATGAGGACACTAACCATATGATCTACAGTAATGTAAGAGTGCATCTAGGTGATAACACTTGTAGAATAGTAAGTAGATATGTATTCTACAATGTCCTATACATATAAAAATGAGGACCTATGTGAGTATGTATATGTATGTGTATGTATGTATGTAGGTATGCACACATTAATGTATGTTTTCTAGTTTGTTTGTTTTTTTCGTTTTGATTGCTTTAATTTTTGTTCTTTCAGGGAAATGTGTGGGGACTGAGGGGTGGGTGGGGGGACATGCAGTAGATATGATGATCATCATATGTTCCCTTTGCTGTAACTTTACTCATTATTTGTGAGGACTACTGTAATGGACCATCTTCTATAAATAAAAAGTATAAAAAAAAAAAAAACCCAGCTCAGCTGAAGAGGACCGCAGATCTTCTTTCGGAGCCGAACGCAGGCCCAGCATGACCCACGGCAGACGGTCGATCCAGTTGCTGTCCGTTAGAGTGGCCCGGAGAGCAGCCTTCATGGAGCGGTGAAAACGTTCACACATTCCGTTGGCCTTGGGGTTATATGCTGTGGTACGATGTAATTTGGTAAAAATGGTAAATGGCCTGCATTTATATAGCGCTTTTATCCAAAGCGCTTTACAATCAGTAGGTAGTCTACATTCACCCATTCATACACCGATGGCAGCAGGCTGCCACGCAGGGTGCCTACACACCATCGGGAGCAAGGAGGGTTAAGTGTCTTGCCCAAGGACACAACGACAGCAGCTGGGAGGGAGCGGGGATCGAACCGCCAACCCTTGCGTCATTGGCCGACCCGCTCTACCTCCTGAGCTAAAGCCGCCCTAATTTCACCCCAAGTCTCTCAGCTACAGTGCTCCACAGCTCAGAAGTGAACTGGGATCCCCTGTCCGAAGTGAGATCCAATGGTGTGCCAAACCGGGTCACCCAACCGGAGATTAACCCCCTGGCCACCTCTGTAGTCGCTGTAGATGACAGGGGAACCACCTCTGGCCACCTGGTGGTCCTGTCCACCATAGTGAGGAGGTGAGTGAATCCCTGGGACGGGGGAAGTGGGCCCACCAGGTCCACGTGAACATGGTCAAACCGCCTCTCTGGAATGAGAAACGGTTCCAGGGGGGCCTTAGTGTGACGATGCACCTTGGCCCGCTGGCACGCCACACAGGAGGCCGCCCATCCTTTGACGTCCTTCCGAAGGCCTGGCCAGACAAACTTGGCCCCCACCAGCTTCACTGACACCCTTACCCCCGGGTGTGAAAGGATATGAATGGCGTCAAATACCCGACGGCGCCAGTCTGTCGGTACCATGGGGCGGGGCTGACCCATGGAAACATCACAGAGGAGCGTGGCACCGCTGTCGTGAAACGCCACATCCTCTAGTCGTAGTCCTGTCGCAACCGTCCTGAACGCCTGAAGCTCTGAGTCGGTGAGCTGGTCGGCAGCCATGGCAGCATAGTCTATTCCCAGGTGCACAGGACTGATGTGCGCCCGGGAGAGGCAGTCCGCCACCCGGTTATCTTTGCCGGCCACGTGTTGAATGTCTGTAGTGAATTCCGATATGGCGGAAAGTTGACGCTGCTGTCGACCCGACCACGGCTCTGTGGTCTTGGCCATGGCAAAGGTTAAAGGTTTGTGGTCCACAAAAGCGGTGAACTTTCGTCCCTCCAGCATGAACCTGAAGTGGCGCACAGCGAGGAAAAGGGCCAACAACTCCCTATCAAAGGTGCTGTATTTCCTCTCATTGTCCCGAAGCTTCCTACTAAAAAAGGAGAGGGGCTGCCAGGCGCCAGCCACCCACTGTTCACACACCGCCCCCACTGCATAATCAGAGGCATCGGTGGTGAGGGTGATAGGAGCAGCAGGGGACGGGTGGGCCAGCATGGCAGCTTTGGCGAGAGCAGCCTTTGCATCTTCAAATGCCTGGACCCGCTCCGGGGACCAGTCTACCTCCTCGTTGTCCTTTTTGCCCTTCAACGCCTCGTATAAGGGGTGCATGAGGTGAGCAGCGTGTGCTATAAACCGATTATAGAAATTAATCATGCCAAGATATTCTTGCAGGGACTTGATGGTGAGGGGGCGGGGGAAAACAGCGATGGCCTCCACCTTGGTGGGTAGCGGAACAGCCCCCAGGGGGAGACATGATGACCCAGGAAATCGATGCTGGGCAGGCCAAAATGACACTTAGCTGGGTTCACTATCAGTCCATGCTCATCGAGCCGCTTAAAAAGCTGTTGGAGATGCCCCAAATGCTCCTCTGCCGATGTACTTGCTACCAGGATGTCATCCAAATACACGAACAGAAATGACATACCTCGCAGCACCGTGTCCATCAATCGCTGGAATGTCTGAGCTGCCCCTTTAAGCCCGAATGGCATACGCAGAAACTCAAACAGCCCAAAGGGTGTAATGACTGCTGTTTTGGGCACGTCTGGTGGATGGACCGGCACCTGATGGTAACCACGCACCAAATCTACCTTAGAAAAGATGGTGGCCCCCGCCAGGTGGACAGAGAAGTCTTGAATATGTGGAACTGGGTACCGATCATGGGTGGTCATATTGTTCAGGCGACGGAAATCACCACACGGCCGCCACTTCCCGTCCGCCTTGGGGACCATATGCAGAGGGGAGGCCCAAGGACTGTTGGATCGGCGCACAATGCCGAGCCGTTCCATCGTGGCGAATTCCTCCCTGGCTATTGCCAGTTTAGCAGCATCCAGGCGGCATGCTCGTGCATAAACCGGTGGCCCCACAGTTGTTATATAATGTTCCACTCCATGCTTAGCAACTGAGGCAGAGAAAGCGGGGACCGTTAGAGCAGGGAATTTGGCGAGGAGGCGCTGGTACACATCCCCTGTGGCGAGCATATTGGCAAGGGCAGGTGGCCCCCCGGGCCCCCCCAGTGTGCACGGGTATGTGCCAAAAGACACAGAGTCAATCAGCTGACGGTTTGCAACGTCCACTAACAGTCGGTTAGCACACAAAAAATCCGCACCCAGTATAGGCACTGACACAGAAGCTATAATAAAATCCCAACCAAACTGATGTCCATGGAAACACATTGTCACATACCTGGTACCAAACGTACGGATGGCAGTACCATTAGCCGCATCCAGCGGTGGTCCATGCCCGTTCCCCAATGCGTCCACGGCAGACGCAGGCAGGATGCTCCTCTGGGCGCCCGAATCCACCAGGAGCAGCCTCCCAGAAGACGTGTCCTCAATAAACAGCAGCTCATTGGTGACGCCAGCACTCATAGCCGCTAACGAGCGCCGGCTCTCCCGTTTCCCTGGCTCCCAAAACAGCAGGGCGGAATGCAACGCTTCGCCTTGGTGCCAAAACGGCGATGGTAAAAACATAGTCCATCATCCCTCTGTGTCTGATCCCTGTGGTCATACACCCGATCCGACACCGCAGCGACAACGCACTGGCGGGAGGCCAGCAGTATCCTGTCCGCTTCCTCTGCTAGTCCCCGATAATCCTTGGTGCGCACGAGAGGCGAGCTGGCCAGAGCCGTGCGCACTGGTGTCGGGAGTTGACGCAGGAAAAGCTGGACAAAAAGAAACGTGGTGTCACCTGAACCGAGCAGTGCTAACATGTTTTCCATTAGTTCTGTAGGTTTACTGTCCCCCAATCCATTGAGGGACAATAGGCGCTCCGCGCGCTCTGCGTCTGACAGCTGGAACAAGCGTAACAGCTGCTCTTTGAGACCGTTGTATTTCCCGACTGCCGGTGGCTCCCTGAGGAATCCCATCACCCGGCGAGTGGTGGAGGAATCCAACGCTGCGACTACGTGGTAGTATTTGGTGTCATCCACCGTGATTCCGCGGAGGTGAAACTGCGCCTCAATATGTTGAAACCACGGGGCCGGGTCATGCTGCCAAAACTCAGGTAACTTTACTGTAGCCGCAAACACAGCGGGAGCGGCGGCCGCTTCTTGACCATTCTCTTGCGACATGTTCAATAATTAAACAAACGTCAGGGTCACCACTGTGGAAGTGCGTAAAATAAACACGACAGTCGGGAGTATGGAGTCTCTGATCTTCCCCAATATATATATATATATAAATATCAAGTGGTGTTTGTATTGGATTTTGGTGTTGTTTTGTGTGTGTGTGCTTCTTCTTTTTGTCCAGTCTAGGAAATAGGTTATGGGATGTGATGATATGACAGCATAATGGAATGGAGATTTCCAAGGAAAACCCTATGATCAGATGAGGAAGTGAGTGGGTATTGTACGGTAAGAGGTTATTCTAAAGGGTTGAGGAATTACACCAGTGATAATGTGAAATGTGAGGGGTTAAATATAGGCAGGCGCGCGGGAAGCTATCTCCCACGAGGGGGTCTGAAGCATATACTCGGACTTGCCGCGCCGAGCACTTTGCGCGTGCACGTGTGAGGTGCGTGCGCGTGCACGTGCGAGGTGCGAGCACACGCAAAGTGCGCTGCGCGGCGCGGCCTTGTGCGAGCATGCTGCGTGAAGTTGGCACTTGTAATGCACATTGTCTTAAAACTTGAATGGAATCAGGGGTGCCGATTTATGTCTGTGCCAGTGCTTGCCCATGCTTGCGCATGCCCGTCGCCCAACCCATCCCCCGATAAAGCGATAAAGCTGACGCAAACGCACCATAGGAGATTTAACAGCGACCTACACACACACACACACACACACACACACTTCAAACACCACTTCAGTTCGACAGAATAGGAACAAGCGACCGAAGCATGC
This sequence comes from Poromitra crassiceps, assembly GCF_964638095.1. NCBI lineage: Eukaryota > Metazoa > Chordata > Actinopteri > Beryciformes > Melamphaidae > Poromitra > Poromitra crassiceps. The sequence goes on from NC_139623.1 coordinate 64,470,784, forward strand.
TGTAAACCACACTCATCTCAGCAACATAGAACATGAACAGCGTCAGCATCAGCGACCGACCCACACAGACACATTGATTGAGAGATCAAAAGTTTTAACCAACATTATAACATACACTACTACACCTCACCTGGAACTGGAAGTCGTAGGCTACTCGTCACGGTTGCACTGGTGGTGGTGGAAAACGCACTAGGTTTTGTGATCAAAAATCTCCTCATTTTGTTTTGGCTACTTGTGTTGAGATGTGTCAGTCTGTCACTCTCTCTCTGATACCGCTCAATGCACAAGTGTGTTTACTCACTACGTCAGCAGGGTCACATAGAGTGCACTGACTCATGCAGCCAATCAGATTGGGCTATGTTTTGATCAACTCGTTTTGTAACCCGGGGCCATCCAGCGGGCCTCGGGTGGGTGGAGTTTGCTATCAAATCAATGTAAAGAGACTCGACCCCGCCCAGCCACAGCCTAGAGCCTAGAGCCCAGAGCAGAGCACCCACGGGGAAATGAGGGGAGAGAGAGAGAGAGAGAGAGAGAGAGAGAGAGAGAGAGAGAGAGAGAGAGATGCCTGTGACAGTCACTGAAGTTTCGCCAAATGAGGGTGGGGCTGCTGGGGGGGCTGGGGGGGGGCTGCGTCAGGAAGGTGCAGGGGCTGAGGCCGCCACCAGGGGGGGCTGCAGCCCCGGCAGCTCCCCACTTCCAGCGCGGTTGAATATAGGTGGATGATTGGAGTCTCCTGAGTATGATTAAAATCTTTACAAAGAGGATATAGATATTTCAAATAGTCTGATGGTTAGCAGGACATTGAAAGTTTAGGATTGATAGATTGACTGCCTGTAATATATTACGTCTGAGTCTAGTTTAGCAGGTGGTTAGGATGTAGGATGTTGTTCCTGTAAAGTGTGTTTCAGGGGTTTAATGGGATCAGAGAGAGAGAGTGTCTGGACGAGAGAGGTGGAAAAGGAGATGCATTCGGAGCCAGACTGGAAGCTGAAGAGATGGTTGGGTGCCATCCCGGAGAGGGCCATGCATGTAGAGGGATGTCCGGCAGTCTATATGATCCTGGGGGAGAGAGGGAGCAGAGCTGAGAGAGAGATGGAGTTGCCCCCTGAAAGCCCAATGCACCAAAACATACATACATGCATACATAACAAAGAGACACGTGGACTGTAAACTATAGGCGGATGCCAAGAAGAATACATGCGTATACATTCGTGATCCTTAAGACCGGTTGGTAAGTGGAGGAGACTACTTGCGCGGCATTCAGTTGTGAAGATGGGGAGCGAGTCGAGGTGTTTTGATATCCAAGAAGAAAATGGGAGAGCAATAAATATTTAAGATGCTTAGAATGATAGAGTGTCTGTTGACAGTTGTGTGGATTATGTGTTAACATATTTCTTCCTCAGCAGCATGGATAATGGGGTATTATTAGATATAAGATAAGTTAAAAGGGGGGTGTCTAAAGTAGGATTATATTAGAATGGAAAAAAGGAACTTTATGGAAATAAATTGCATAAGCTAGTTTAGTAAAAATGAGAAAATGTATTATTCTTGATTGTTGATATGTTTTATCTGTATTCTTGATTATATTGATGTGTGTGTTTGTTCTGGATAGACTGAGGTAATGGAAGCTTATAGTTTTTGATTGATGTATGTATCTGTCTTTTGATTTTCATGATGATGAAGAAATGTTAGAGAAGGATTGGGAATAGGAAATTATAAAGATATTAGCAGCTATTAGATAGTAATTAGATTATATGTGTAACTAGGATCATGTTTTAATGTCTTAGAGAGGTGGAGATTTTCTCTGACAGAGATGAACTTATGGTGCATGCTTGAAAGAATATATATAAATTAGTAACAGAATGGATAAGCGATACTATATGATAGGTGCTAGATTACTCGATGATTTCAGATGTTTGATGATGTTACAAATGTCTATTCTTATGATAATGATTTAGTATATCTTTTGAGTATGGTTAGACGTGAAGTGGAATATTAGATGCTCAGTAAACGGGTTATCTTATGATAGAGTGGCCCCTATCGTTGCATCGGCGCAGTTTCTAGGCCGAGCGGCAGGCGCAGATCAAAGCAGTGGGCGTGGAAAGGCGCACTTGATATCGTCGTGCTGGCGCTAGATGCAGCCCAAAGCATTACAACCACGCCTTTTAGGCGTAAAATTATGCACCGTCATGCTCATTGGATAAGTGCAATAAACGAATCGCACGCTTGCCTTTTTAGCTCCAATTCCAGTGATCCCGCAAAACCAGACGAAAGCCAAACGCTCTGCCCCCCCCCCCTCCCTTCATCCAGCCTGTCTGTCTGCATTATAGGCTATTATTCCATATTATTATGCTTCTCAAACCAATCTAACTGCAGTTTCAATACTGCAAGCATGTAAATACGCTACACTATAGCAAGATCAAAGTGAAAATAATGTTCTATGCATCAGCTAGAAAAATATAGCCTATTAGATTGGTGAAAGTTTGTCCAGAAAGATATCATTTTCTCTCGCCTGCTGCAGGAAGGATGATGCACATAAATATACCCTACATTATGTCAAGTCATTGCATAAATGTGTTTTTATTGTAAAACTAAATGTGAAATAGGGCCAAGTTATTGGAGGGACATCACAGTATAGCAGATGCCATTAGAAGCGCGTTCCGAAGCGCGTTCCGCTGTTACTTCTCTAAATCACGTTAACTCGACAAGGGGTATATATAGGCCCAGGAGGACATATATGTTTCACTTAGGGTGGTGTTTTAATTTCGATGATTTATTTGGTCCAATATTGAAATGTTCTACAATTGCAGGCTGTGTTACCATTACACATTATTTTAGATCAACCTTTTATATCTATTTCGCCTCATTTGGTTGCTATTTAGTAGCGAAATTTAGTACCCAATTGCATGCTGGGGCATTCACAGGCAGTCAGAGAGAGACAGTCGTATTGTGCCTGTCAGACTGCCTGCAGCCTCAAAGCGGTACGGACGGAGTTGTTTTACCCAGGCTGGAAGCGTTGTCACACAGGCTTGTGACAGTAACTCAACGCGGAAGGATTTATTTCACAATAAACTGGTAAACGCACACCAATGCCTGCTCCTGTCAGTAGGAGAGAGGGAGAGAGTGACACAGAGAAGGGTGACAGAGGAGAGAGGGGACGGACTGGCCCATTGAATAGGCCTGCTTTTCAAAGGCGCAAGGCGCTAAATTAACGGCAGGTCGGAAGATAGGAGTACGCCGGTATTTAGCGCCGACACGCCCACTTTGGCGCATTCAGGGACTCCGCCACGCCCATTCGGCCTAAAGCGCATTTGGCAGCCTAAAGCCTATTGCTATTTTCCCGAAACAGGCGCTAGGCACGTTTTTTTGCGGTTAAGGCCCGTAATAGCGCCGATGGCCTGTGGGAGAATAGGGCCCATAGAGTGTGTTTAGGACAGTAATGGAATGGTGTCTGATGTTGTATTTCTGTGTGTTGAATAACTTCAATTTGCCTTACTTGCTACACAAGGAGAGAGCTATATAATATTTAGATAAATATTAGCTTATTGTTACTGCTGCAACTTTAGGTTGGGAAATAAATGTATAGTCAAAATAGTAAGGATATTAGGGCTGCATCTGCCGACCGAATTGGCAGGTGGTCGTCAAATTAGTTGATAAATGGCAATTGCTAATTAATAAGTATCCTCATCCTGATCAAAATAAGGATGAAGCTGCTTTTTCTGTTGTGTTGAGATTTGAAACTATGCTTTTCTCTTTTTACACCTCCTAGAGGTGGTTTTAGACCAAGAGATAGTGGGTTTGAGCTGTATGAAAATTGGTCCAGCTTCAGACTGAATATAGTTTAATTTGATTCTATCCAGGATATAGATTAGATTGTCTAGTCTAAAATAACCATAGATAATGTGCTACAGGATTTTAAATAGAGAAATTAGCTAAATTAGCTGACCCAAATTATAGGATTTAAAATAGGAATTTAAATAGGGTTAGGAGGGTTGTTAGCAGGCTAGTATCAGACAGAAAACTTAATGATAAAAATGTGGCTTTTGCTTTTTGTGCTAATGTAGTAGTACATTAGCAAGGGGGGCTGTGTGGTATATGGCCCATCTACCCTTTAATATTTTATATTATTTTATATTTTATCATTAAGAGAGGAGTGCAGTTATGAAGTGTAGTGTTAACTAAACAGTATTAACTAAAGAGGAATTAACTAAGTTGAGGGTAGTGAAACAAATGGGGCAGGCAGGTTCAGGCAAGCTCCTCTTTGAAGCGTGGGGTATGAGCAGTAAAAATGGACGACTGGCAGCTGGACACACACAGGAGTTTTAACAAAAGGATTAGATTAGCATCTCAGGGTGTGACTAGGGGATTTACACACAAAACGTACGGTTTAGGGCATAGAGAGGATGAACACACATACTCAAATCCTCTCAAACAGTCACAGGCCAGCATTCTGTTGTGATACTGAGGGGAGATGACCCTTCAGGCCGTCGTAAAAAGATATAACACCATTTGGTGGGGACATCTAAGCAGGAAAGCAGGAAGCCCTTTCAAAGATGAGAGAGACAGTTGTCAGGGGGGTTTGATTGATAGGTAACACACACTGCAGCTGCCACAGATAGCACATACACATTTAGGAGAGGGAGCTGATTGGATGATGGAGCATTAAAAGTGGGAGTTGTCCTGAGTGAAGGGAGTTTTCATAGACAGAGGACGCAGGTTGAAAGGTCAGAGGATGCACTCAGAGAACACACTCAAGACCATCTCTCTCCATGACTCTACAGAGAGCCATGTCAAATATCACATTCTGCAAATAAAACAACTCTTTAAATAGATATCATGTTCTCCATCGTTTTCTGTGGTTCATCTCTTCTTCTACCGATGTACTTAAAATACGACAATAGCCTACGCATGAATGAACATTCTGGAACTCAAATTCAAATTGATGATCATCACCTTTCGATGTACCACTACATCACATACCATAGAGAAAGCAAGATGTGTGATTTGATCATTGTGCAGACATGCATGCCTCTTATCACCTCAGACTGTTAGGATGCATACTCCTGCAGCACAAGACTGGATTATATGTGAAATTGTGTTGCTTCCGTTTTCCTAGTAGAGCGACGAAATAATCCAGGAGGAAATTATATGCTAAGGCGATCATCTATGAGGTTTGGATAAACCAAACTATGGGAATAGAAAATCCAATAATAACCCAGGAAATGGGAAAAACATTGCATCCACCAATCCAGCACAGCCGTATAGGTTAGTGCTTACAGATAATGCAGGCCTGTCCCCAGTATGACTCCTAGGCTTGGCACACTGTATCACCTAAAGCAGAAAGGCCATCCATGAACTCCCACCCACCTCTTTCCTGGGGCTTCCTCTACCTGGGGGCGTGGCTGCATCAGCCAGAGATGCTCACACGCCACTCAATGCAAGTCAAGTGTTTGAGGGACAAGTCTCAGACAGTCTGCTCAAACCACAACATGCTTCAGAAATGTATAGCCAAGTGATTAAATTGCCTCTTATTTTGATATTATTAAATGAAATCCTCTATCTCTAAATGGATCTATACTTAAATGACAATATAGATAGGAACTAAAAGAGAACATAATCACCTTATTAATAGCCTACATCATACCAAGGTTGCCCACCGCTCCTGGCCTGCCCCGAGGAGGAAGGGAGGGCCAGCATGGGAGAAATGCACAGAACATATTTCTCTGTCTCACTTAATTGCTGTGTGTGTGTGTGTGTGTGTGTGTGTGTGTGTGTGTGTGCGTGCGTGTGCGTGTGCGTGTGCGTGTGTGCGTGTGCACATGCGTGCGTGTGTGTGTGTGTGTGTGTGTGTTTGTGTGTGTGTGTGTGTGTGTGTGTGTGTACAGGCTTGTCTGTCCTGTGTTTGTTTGTTTGAAACCCAAATAGAAAAAAACACACTCTTGTACAGATGTTCATTGTACATGAATCTCTAATCTGGAAACAGAGTCAAGTCTCAAGCAAATTTGTATGCGAGTTAAGTGTGATTTGAGTTGCAAACTCGAGTCCTTGTTGAAGCAGGTGAAGTCACTGCTGGTGGGTGGACACTGTGTCTCACTGAGCGTCTGACAACTTCCTGACAAACACAAGCTTCTCCCGCTCAGGGGCTGAAGGAGAATATAGCAATTCAATCTTGGTTTATATTAAGAAGCTCCTATGTACTTATTACAGAACTGCTACAGCGACGCATGTCTCCTCTAAGCTATAGGGAAGAGGAATATAGTGCACATCGGTGCAATTATACAGAGTTATATTGATCCTATCTGGTTAGTGTCAAATACTACCACTACTACTACTACTACTACTACTAACTAATAATAATAATAATAATCATTGTATATTGCTTTTAGGTTACAAAGTGCTTTACAATAGAATACAGTAGGCTACAAGGCAGGGTTGAAAAGTGCATTACAGTACCAAATAAGAGAGACACCATTGGCAAAATCCAATGAAACAAAATAAAGAGAAACAGATGAAAACAGTTTAATCATAAACAGACAAAAGAAAAGAGCAGGGCTAGTGGCATAAAACGCTATGAAAAGGCTTTAATATACAAGAATGTTTAGCTGCATTTAAAAGAAGATGCATACTGTATTTCAGTTAATGTGACTGAGGTGCTCAGGCATTGGACTGCAAAAGCCCAGGTCACGCTCTAATGTTCAGGGGCAGACTGGGACTGAAATTCAGCCCTGGAGTTTTAGATGAGTTTTAGACTCCACAATGTCCATGTGTTTTATTGATGCTTCTAAAGCATTTGATCATGTTAGTCATGAAAAACTATTCCACAAATTATGTCGACGAGGGGTCCCTAGATCTCTGGTGAGGATTCTGGTGGACTGGTATGTGCACCAGACGATGCATGTGAAATGGGCTAACTCTGTATCTCCGTTCCATGTGAATAATGGGGTCCGTCAAGGAAGTATTTTGTGCCCTTTTCTTTTTAATATTTTTATGGATGTTCTATCATTTCAGTTGAATGCCTGCGGAACAGGGTGCATTGTTGGAGACTATCTCATCAACCGCCTTATGTACGCTGATGATCTGGTAATTTTCTGTCCATGTAGTGCTGGTCTTCAACAGTTACTGAGGATCTGTTCACAATAGATTTCAACATCAAATATAATGCAAAAAAGAGTAATACTATGATTGTCAGAAGTAGGGAGGACAGAAAGCTATAGTCTTTCCTGACTTCCTGCTGTTTGGTGTTTGTCTTAACACGTTGACTGCCACTGACGTATTGATACGTCAAAAAAAATCCAGCGGTTCACTGCAAAAATCGATTTTTTTTTTTGACGGTGCTACGTGGATCAATGCCCCCCGCGTCTCCTATGGAGATATTGGAAGTATTGAATGTGTATAATCTATTTTACCGACCAGCTAGGTGGCGACGGTCCTCTCCCGACAGAGATAAAGTCAACCAAAAGCAGCCGCCTCCCGCGGCTGCTTCCTCCATTCTCAAGGAAATGGCTTGGCGATTTTACAGTCAGAAACGAACGAGCCTCATTCTCATACTGTAGGCGGGGACGCTTTCGCGCTGCTGCGGTGGGGGGTTCCAGAAATGGACTGGGTGAGCAGCATAAAGCCTAGAGTCGCACGGGGCTTCATCGGGGCTCTCAAACCCAAGAGACGAGTGAGACCTATCCACACTCGCTGCCAGGGAGGGAGGCTGCTCAAACTCGCTGCCAGGGAGGGAGGCTGCTCAAACTCAGCAGCAGAGCACTCGCTTGTGACAAACGCAGGCTGAAAGCCACTAGACACGCCCACGGAGGGAGGAGTTGAAGGAGAGGGCGTTCGGAACTATATTGTTTGGATGTCTGATCTCTCACTGATGCCAAAAATAAATGGTTAAAGTGACTGTTCTGCCTGTTTGATTGAATTTCACAAAACTGCGATTATCTCAGCTTTCACTCTCAGACGCTAAAACCATGCTGTACTCAACGGCTAATATCTACATAACTACTAACTCTACAAACTAACTCTTTTAGACAGAGAAAGCACACATTCTTTTAGTACTTTTGTGAACTTTGTGTTGACAAACTCCAAGCAGAAAAGAATCCTCGGCTCTTGTAAAATGAGCCAGAATCCTCAAAAAAACGGCTTGGCAAAAGCTACCTACAGCAAAAAAAAAACGGCTGGCAGTCAATGTGTTAAGGGTGTTTTCACACCTACCTCGTTTGGTTCGGTTGAATCTAGAGTTTTCCCCCTTGGTGCAGTTCGTTTATGCAGGTGTGAAAGCAGCAATCGAACTCTGGTGCACACCAAACAAGCGGACCGAGACCGGTTGAAAGAGGTGGTCTCGGTGTGGTTCCTCCCGAACTCTAGTAGCCTACGGTTCGTTTGTGGTGTGAAAGTGATCCGAATTAGTGATGCAGCTCTATTTGAAGTTGAATTTCGTTCCACCAGCACCCATTTGATTAATCAGCTATTTTCTATTTGTTTCTATTAATATATATACATTGAATCCCACCAATTTAGACCGTCATTTTCCCCTTGGCGCACATAAAGAAACATGCTTCTGTCACTGTCTGCTTGATGGCGAGAGGGACTTCAGCTGTAGGCTACTCGTGACAAAACCAGACATCGAATTTTCAGCAGTTAATTTTTGCAGTAGCTAGGTTACTGGCTATTAGGCTACTAGGAGATGAGGCAGTTAAGTTGAGCTGGGTATAGTAACATTATAGGCCGACAGTATACCCCCTCTCTCTCTCTCTCTCTCTCTTTCACTCCCCGACGGGCTATTGCAGTGCTATTAAATGTAGCCTAATGGTTGGAAAAGATCAACATTTGCTTTTTATTTTCTCCTACCTAAAGTAATCTAATGTTACACCACATACCTGTATGGTCGGGAATTATGTAGCCTAATAAAACCAGACAAACGAATTCTCATTTTTAAATCAAGGTGTGTTTTTTCTGCAATGTAGGCTATAGTTGAAAACCATCAGCATTCTGAAGAGAGAAAAGTGTGTGCACGCGCGAAGTGTTTCGGGAGTGACATCCATGCTGTGCGTAATGTATCCAAGCGAGGATTTCCTGCATTGCGCAGAGAATACTGTTTGCGCTCAGGCGTACGCCTGGCGTAGTGTTTTTTTTTGCGCTAAGACCAGCTATTTGGTGGCGTTAAAATTGAGAGCACCCAAGGTCATTTTTTCTAACACATTACGCTGGAACGCCTACTTTCGCATGGGCAACGCCCAAGCCTCTGTTTACGCTCGGAACATAGCAACAGCATCTTCACCAGAGCGCAAAATGACACTTGCGGGAGGCAGATGATAGGCTAAGAGGCACATGGACATGCCTGGGCCACGCCTACACCTGTGTCTGCGCTTAGATCCCAGCGCAAAACTGGATGGTGGAGGCAGAAGATAGCTTAAGACGGGATCATGTCTATGTTCCCCGGGTTCTATGTTCCCCGGGTTCTATATTCCCCGTTTTTCACTAACCCTAAACCTAACCTCCCCCAGACCCTAACCCAAAACCTAACCTCTCCCACCCCCCACGCCTAAACCTAACCTCCCCCAGACCCTAACCCAAAACCTAACCTCTCCCAGGGAACATAGAAAGGGTTCTATGTTCCCCGGTCCAACAAAAACGGGGAACATAGGACCCGGGGAACATAGGGATGACCCCCTTAAGACACAGGGAAGATAGCAATAAGAGGCGCGCACGAAGATAGGGCCCATAATCTCTATTCTTTTTATATTTCTATTCTGTGTTTGTTGTTCTATGGACCCCCCTGAGATGTGTCCTGAATAAAGTTGGAATTGAATTTAATTTAATTGAGAAGATGAGGACCCCTTTTTTCCGAGCGCGCGAAGGGCGCCAGGGCAGCCGAGAGGATTGCGCGTGTAACACAGGTGAATTGATCATTCTGCCATATACACACTCATCTAGCCACAGTCCTGTATGATTGGACAAGCAAAACTGTCAAATCAAACACCTGAGCCAATCGGCTACAGGCTCTTCAGCCTTGCACCCGCCCCCTTTTCTTTGTCTGGGAGGAGGAAATCACTGCCTCATTCTCTCACTCCATGGCACTCACACCTGGTGAGAGCCACACACCTTGACTCATGTTCACCTTGACTGACATCGGACATTTGGAACCTGAATATTGTAAACTGACTGGATGCAACACCGCTTTTTACACCACATGGTTTCTGATCTGATGAACTGATGTCCTGCTGCTGTTGCTGCTGTGGAGGGAAAGCGTGGATGTGAACACTGGTCGGGCTTCATAGCTGGAGCTAATGGATGGCGAGCTAAACCAGAAGAACCTTGAAGAAACCAAATAAACAGATCCCTCCAGCTCTGGGCAGGCCTCAAGCATGACTCACTCCTACCATAGGCCCCATTCCCCTTGGGTGGTAGGACTGTACACTTAGACTAGTCTCTAATCAATTTCTCTTTCCCCTTCTCCCTTATTGCACTACAAAGGTCATATGGGTTGTGCAATAATTGTCGTAACAATTGTCAACTTAAAGCACTTTAATCACAATAGTCACTTTACAGTGTGAACTGAATTGAAGGCTTTATGTGCAATTGCACAGTATTTATGACGGGGAAGAAGATGGGGATGAAATGAACAGAAATGTGATTATATGACTTAATGAATTGATTTGAACTTTGACGCACTGAACTGGAATCACCACTAGTAGTGCTACGTTACAGAAGGTGTAAACCCACCCTTTTGTTATTTAAAAGGCCTCTTTATATTTACTTTATTTTTTATTTTTCTTGATTTAATTCAAGTGTTTTTTTTGTTATGCATTTTCATTTTGATTATATTGTGACGTTGTCACAAACCAGTCTGTGAGTCAGGATCTCGTTACCGCACTTTATTGGTTTCACACAGGTTCCAGGGCTACTGTCAGCCGTAGCCCACGCCAAAACAACCCCACAACACACACCCAAAACCCCGCTAGCTCTCCTAGCTTCTCCGCTCTTCACACCCACACAGCCGTCCCTCTCAGGTTCCACACACCGGGCCCCATTCCAATACCCATACTTGTACTTCTTTCTTGTAGTATGTACTGCCGCTGCCCTAACAAAGTATGGATTGTAGTGTGCAGCATGCATGCAAAATGCATACTATTGGGACACACTACATCTGTCGTCACGTGAGCTTCCTGAACTCCTGAACTTTTTTTAATTCAATAAACAAAGTCTGGCAATAACAAACAGTACATTATACAAAAAATTCAGACTAAACATTTACAAAATTGGAACAGACAATCAAATAAACAAAATAAAATAAATAAAGCAAAAACATTAAGTCAGAGTTCTAAACAGGAATCAAGATATGCATGTTTTGGTACACACTCCATGCTTGTTTGGTTTTAACATATTTCAAGGCTTTCTTAAAGTTAATTATCTCATTCATGAACACGCAGCTCAGTCAGTGCGACGTAACTCCAGTAGGTGGCGGTAATGCACAAAAAGTTGTTTGCCAACCGCCATAAAACATTAGAAGAAGAAGAAGACGTAACTTCCTGCTGCGCAAAGGATTGTGGGGAAGATTGGCTGGTGCAGCATGCATCAATGCATACTCCGAAATAGGAGCTGATGTAGTACAACATCCTGGTACTGTTGGCATACTGCATCTGACATACTATGTATTGGGACATACTAAATCTTTTTTTGCCTACTAAATAGTATGGAAGTATGGGTATTGGAACGGGGCCCGAACTCCCCGAGCTGTCCCCCGCTCACAGCTCCCCTCCCCCCAGCCAATCACAGGTGAACCCCTCTCTCACCCCACCCACTGGCTATATGCTGCCTTCACAGACCCCCGTAAATCCCCACAGACATGTCAGATCCCACAGTTAACCCTCATGCACAGAACAGTATAACACACGTACAGTAGCACACAAACCCAACCCGCTACAATATAATACAAACCGGTTCTTGCAGTTCTGTGTCGGTGTGTTCATTACTCTTCCACCAGCTCCATAGTCAAACCTGGAACTAGTCCATACTCTACTATATACTTGATTATATATTCATCTCCTATTTACACTTATTCCAGCATAAGTGCTACAAGCGCTTTGTAGTGATTTTTTTGACTAATAGAGTTTCTTGTGCTATCAAGAGAATCTGATAATGCTGAATACATTCAAGACACTTTAGGATGTCGTACTGACACCTGTCTTAAGTTTGTATAGGCACATCACCACTGCACTGAATCTCATGTTTCCCAGAGGATTTGGAGAGATTGTGGTGGGTGGACCTCACACCCCCTAGGGGGGTCCAAGAAAATGTTTCACATTTTAAAGAAAAACGCATCAATCTGGTGCACTTTATGAACATCACACATCTATGAAGAACTACACACATCACATTAATATCCTCTTTACTATGCTGAGGCTTTACAATGATGAAAAAATAATTGATTCCCTACTGTATATTTTCTGCATAATACTGCTTGCTTAAATACAACGGCCCATCTATACCAAAAATAATTTCCAAGGAAAAACTCAAGTACAAATTATCATTGGTTTGTAGGCCTAAACAAAAGTAAAAAACAAACAAAAACAAAAACATCTAACTTTGATTGGAATGATGTTCAGGCAGCCAAGCTACTTATATAAGCCCTAAAGCAGGAGTTTGCAGTCACCTAGTTGAAATGAATAATGGCCAACTACATAGGTTGGATTTGGAAAGTGGTGGGGACATTTGGCAGGGGGTCCGCAGACCCCTTAGGGTGGTCCGGGGGCATGCCCCCCCAGAAGAAAATGTTTAAATTTTAAATTAAAATGCATCACTGGTGCACTTTGAGAGCAAAATGAAGAGGCTAGATCTATGAAGAACTACAGACATCACATCCTCTTTACTATGGTGTGGCTTTACAATGATCCAAAAAATGATTACCTCGTCATATATTCTGCATACAGAATTCAGTCAATTCTCTCTCACTCTTAATTAAGTGATTTCACACTGGCGCCCCGGTACCGTTCCCGAGCACACTTGTCCCCCAATTGAACGGGGAACCGTGACAGGATCCACTTGAAAAGGTGGTCTGGGGAGCGCTTTGGCGTGCTGCCCGGGCACGGAACACTTGCGAGTGTGAACGCCAACCGTTCCGAACCACATACACAACACACGGAGCAAGGATACACTGCAGGCATAGTTGATGACGCAAGTGCACTCTGTTTTGTTTCCGAGCACGGAAGAAATGTTGTAATGTGAAAGCTGACCATCGGGGGAGAGGGGAGGGGGGAATCTTTCTGCGGGGGCGGAACGGAACAGAATGAAAGCAATCGTTCCCAGTTTGAAAGCAGCCTATGGACATTCAGATATCTGACAACAAAGACTGAACGCACATCTTTGGAGTAGTCTCTCTCTCTCTCTCTCTCACACACACACATTATTTAATGACCAAACACAGCAGCACAGCAGGGAAATCAATGTACAACCTTATTTATATTGTACTGTAGCTTATATATTCATAATATCAGAACCACACATGTGTGCCTATCCCAACAGGAGAACAGCGTAACAGTCCGGCACAGGTGCTAAATTGATTTATTTATCTATTAAAGTGTCATGCACTCATCGTGCCCAACACACATGGGTTTCCAAGACACAATAAAATACAACCGTACAGAATTGATACTGGTACATTTAAATAAAAAAACAGGTGGCAGGTCAGCGTACTGCTCGGACAGCAATACAGAGCAATACATAATTTACTAAACAAAAAGTTGTGTCTTTGCTCCCATGCCTGACAGATCAAATCTGCTGTGCGCAAGGTTGCTTTTTTAAACACAGCTCAAGTTTCTCATAATCGCCCAACTCAAAGGAGTCTACGTAAATAAAGGACATTTGACTAAAGAGTACTTCCCTTGCGTCATCATAAGTCAACATAAGCAGTACAGTAGAACAAGAAATTAATTTTGTTTGCCATTCTGCGTAATTCACATAGTAAACAGAGTCTATCATCTTCAGGGGTAGCTTTAAACCTACCAGTCTCTAGTGCTAATGGAAGAGTTCCAGAGTGCAGTTAAGCACACATGGATCTTTTTCGTCTGTTCAAATCAAACTTCACATTGGGTTCTACACTGTAACTGTCTTTTATGAGACGATAAGTTCTTAATTAATTTTGGTTTATACCATAAGTCGACAGACCATTTATCTTTATACAAGCTATAATATATAGTCTCTCGGGTGTCACAAAGTAGCCTGTTATGAAAGATAAAAGACAAGTCGTTCAAATAAAATAGGGATTCAATAGTATTACCAAAAAAAAAAACTGATCATTTGCAACAGGCATTATAGTATTGATATCGATAAGTAACAATACTAAGAATTAATGGATACAATAGTAATTTGCAACAGACTACAGTATAGACCTTATTCGATTGACTTCACTCACATACGGGCATGCCCACTGCCGCCATGTTGTTGACATAGCGTAGCAGCTTTAAGTGACAGCCTATGTAAGAGCAGCGTTTATAGGAAGCTAGCCGCCGTTAGCGTTACCTGTATCGTTCCAATTGTGTTCGGATGGTGACTGACCTGGGTTACACACGGCTGTAGTAATGACAGCAATAAAGTCCCCGTGATTTGTTTCTATCTCTACTGTCAACAGACGTGAAGGGAGCGAGACGGAGGATACGTCAGCAGCACAGGAGATGTGTGGATAGTTAGGAGAGACAGGTGAAACTTTCTGACAGCTCCTCACAGCAAAGTCTGTTCACCTCGTTTTTTCTTTTGTTTATTATTACAGGCATTAACGGCAGCATACAAACAACAACTCTGGGTTTTTTATTGCCGTCATCACTATCGCTATTTTGTAATGGAACAGAAACAACAATAAGGCCGTTACTATAGTTGTCAGCTGCAGGACGGTATGTCAACAATATGGCACTGTCCGGGGTTAGCGAATAAGGTCTATAGGATGAATCAGCGTGTTTGTAAACAAACTGATTGGCTATACTTCTGGGTGCAACTGCCGTTTGTTTTAAACAGCAGTTCATGGTGAAACCATGCCCTCTTTCAACTCTAACTGCTCCTTCATACTTTAAGCTAGACACTCCATTTAAACTTTAAACGAGTCACCACTTTTAGGACTCTATCATCTTAATTCAGTCTGTGTCATGGACGCGTTATTTCGAATCGCACATAGGCTCCGCAATAACCACGCCCTGTGCCCGCCTACGCAGCAGTCAAGAGCCGGGATTGGCCAGGCGCCCATGCTCACAAACAATGCAGGGCTCGCAGCCCAGCGATTTCATTAACCAACTGAATAGCTCTTGAGAACGGACAGCGATTTCCTTAACCAACTGAATTGCTCTTGAGAGCGGACATTGAAATTAATTATGGTCACAAACTGAATGGGTGAATTGGGTGGGAAGTGAAAATGGCTAATTTATGTATTCAAAGCAGACCTTCAAAACAGGAAACCCAGAGATATTACTCTCACAGGGCTTTCTGAGGAGAAAGATCATTATTGCCTCAAATATCAGATTAAGATGAGATGAAAAAAGTTGTGCTATAAGAACAATCTTGTGTTAGTTTTGCTAAGAAGTTTTGATGGAGAAAAATTAGTTAAAACATTGTTAATTTACCCTTTTACCGAAATCATGTTGGCAGCAGCACGCCGAGCTGCATGCAGGCTGAGGCCTTGTCAGTGTGCTTCTAGCGCACCTGGAGCTTGTCAATACATCATCGTCCCATTGGCTCACGTGAGCATGGGCGCCTGGCCAATCCCAGCGCTTGACTGCTGCGTAGGCGCGCACAGGGCGTGGTTATTGCGGAGCCTATGTGCGATTCGAAATAACGCGTCATGGACAGACACACAGGGATAGGTGGGGGGGAGGACTCAGGAGAAGGCAGAGGAGAAGAGATGGGTCTTGAGGCAGGATTGAAAAACTGTGATTCTCTGATGTCAGGGGGAGGGAGTTCCAGTGCCTGGGAGCTGCCCTGGAGAAGGCTTTGTCACTGCAACTGCAGAGTTTGGAATTGGTGGTGGAGAGAAGGCCGGCTGAGGTGGATCTGACTCAGACCTTCCCGAGGGACCGGGGCACATGAGAATTAGCCTACCGTTACAACATGTAATAGTGTTAATTTTCACAAATCCTTTGATCCAGGCGTGCCTGTGTCCACATCACTGGTACTCGTGGCGGTCATCCCTTGAATAAATGAAGGACACCATGTTATTAATCTGCTACTATAACGTTAGTCCTGTAATATTTGACAATTGGACATGTAATGTTATGCAATTACGTTAGCTATTAGCATTACCTTGATTTTGTGGAAGATAACGTCAAGTCGGCAGGCTGGTGACGCGAGGTCTGAAGAAGAATGCACAAACTACTGGCTTTTTCTTCTGGCTAAAAGTTACCCAGCCGCTCCGTTTAGCATAGCATGAGTGGAGCAAGAAGCAAGTAGGCTAGCAACTAGCTAGCAAGCGAGGAAGCAGAAAAGATGGCTGGCAGGAATTTTTGCAAGACCTTCGGACACTCCCCCGTCGTGGCCATCGTACTCCCCGGCCCCCTCTCCCCGTACAACTGCAGTACGGAAATCCATTAATCCAATCAAATATTATCAGGAAGATGGAGATTCCAAGCCTCATTTTCTGGTATCAAAACCGAATGGGTGAAGTCACGCTCACATTGTCCAGATATTATATACAGTCAATGGTTCTGTAGTCTGTTGATGAGGGTGGTGTTGATGCCATAGCAGAGTGAGTTGCAGTAATCGAGATGGGAGGAGATGAAGGCAGTGTTCCGGCAGCATGGATGTGGAAGAGAGGACCGGATCTTGGCGATATTGCGGAGGTGGAAGAATGAAGATTTGACAATTTGATGGATCAGATCAGAGGTTCACACCCCCGTGTTACCTCCAGCTTGGTCGGCGTCCATACAAGCATGATTGGCTGGTGTCTGCGGGTATGTGTCCTGGTCGCTACACTAGCGCCTCCTCTGGTCGGTCGGGGCGCCTGGTCGGGGTGGAAGGGAACTGGTGGGAATAGCGTGATCCTCCCACGTGCTACATCCTGCTGGTGAAGCTCCCCCTGTCAGGTGAAAGGAAGCGGCTGGCAACTGCGCATGTGTTGGAGGAAGTATGGTGCTAGTCTCAGCTCTCCCCCAGATCGGCAGAGGGTGGAGCAGCGACCGGGGCAGCAGGGGGAAAAATTACAAGTACAATTGGGGAGAAAAATGGTCAAAAATTTCAGTTAAGAAATTCCGTAATGGCGTTCCTGAGATAACTCGTTAACAAGCATGAAATTGAATCACAGTGAGGTCACAGTGACCTTGAACTTTTACCTTTGACCACGTCCAAGTGGACGTTTGAGCCAAATTTGAAGCAATTCCATTAGTGTTCTTGAGATATCCTGTGACAAGCATGACAACTGTGAGGTCACAGTGACCTTGACCTTTGACCACCAACGTTTAAGCCAAATTTTGAAGTAATTTCATCAAGGCGTTCCTGAGACATCGCGGTAACGAGAATCGGAGGGACAACCCGAAACTATAATGCCTCCGGGCTCGGCTGTCCCCGGGTGGAGGCAGACAATATCCAGGCCAGGGAGCTCACTGGCCCGGAACGGTGCTCCGAGAGTGAATGTGATGACGGAATGTACATTCTGGTTCTGAAAAAATAAACAAGCGTTTAAACAATTGGTTCATTTTGTTTTACTGTAACACCAAAGTTTGCCGCCTGTGCGGTGTTTGGACCTTTGGACCAATCACAGAGAGACTCCCGGAGTCCCCCTGTTACCTCCGGCTTTGTGTCGGAGGTATTGTGTCCTGGTCGCTGCACTGGTGCATCCTCTGGTCGGCCTGTCTAATGGGGAGGTGAACTCGGGGGAATAGTGTGATCCTCCCACGAGCTAAACTCATGCATGTATTGGAGGTAGCATGTGCTAGTCTACAACTCTCCCCAGATGGGCAGAGGGGGTGGCGCAACGACCCGGACAGCAGGGGGAATTGGCCAAGTACAATAGGTTCTCAAATGAGGGTCCGGGGACCCCAAGGGGTCCATGGCACTTTGCCAGGGGGTCCGCGAAAAGTTTTCAGGAAAAAATAAAGAAAAGCAAAACCTTCATAGTTCAACAAAAATATGTTATGATTTAACATGATTTAACAGTCTCTGACACAGGGGACAACTGTTGCCAAGAAACTCATCCTGAAGGAATGGAAATCCCCCTCTTCACCCTCTTTTCAATTGTGGCTGACGGATATGACCTCTGTTATATGGATGGAGAGACTTAGGTTCCTGAGGACCAATTCACTTAATACATTTTTGGTTATTTGGGACCCATTTTTAGCCTACCTCAGTGAGGCTGGGGGCGACGGGTGACTTGCCTACTTGATCTTCCGCGGATCCCGTTGCGTGGGATCTCAGAGACGATACGTCCTGCAAGCATGTAGATACCTTGTGCAACTGGTAGTATGATACAATACTGAGTGTTAAAGGGATAGTTCGGTTTGTTTGAAGTTGGGTCCTATCAGCTAGTCAGATACACTAACGTAATTCGGTACAGTGGTCTGGAAGCGAGGCGCAGTGTCTAACGAGATCCGGCACCCAGAGCAGCAGCCAAACCAGCCTTTTCTCTCTCAGTACTGGGGGTCAACAACTAAAACTATAACTGTAATTTAGCCACCTAAAACAACGGCCACCTAAACAAATCGATATCCGTGTACATGCACGCTCTATTTTGACAATTTTCAGCGCTTTACTTTTCCGCAAAACAGCAGTTTCATTCGGCACTGCTTTTTCTCCCAACCGTACAACTAAAAGCCAGCTCCGAGCCGCAGCACTGGATTACTCCGCAGTTATTTGGGGGTAGGCTATTTTATTTCTCCCGGTTTGAAGACACAACAAATAGAATACACGAACGAAAATATGAGTGATTTTGATAGCGAGGATGATATGCCATTCACCTTGGTGACAAGAGGATACAATTATGAACCAGAGAGAATACAGAAGAGGAACTTTTGCAGAGAGTGAACAGGCAGAGAGATGCGCCTGCTGCCTAAATGCCTGGGTGCCCTGGCTGCAGACCTTATTCACCATTCCCAGGATAAATTGTGGAAAACGACCCAGACCAGAGAGGCCAGGTGACTTGTTGTCTCTAAAGTAAGTCAGTGTTTTATCTCTCTTCTAAGCCTTCCTGTTTTGTAAACCGCGGCTCTGTGCTCTGTGCTGGCTTTAGCGGAGGAATACGGTGGTTGTACGGTTGGGAGAAAAAGCAGTACCGAATGAAATGACTGTTTGGCGGAAAAGTAAAGCGTAGAAAATTCTCAAATAGAGCGTGCATGTACACAGATATCGATTTGTTTAGGTGGGCGTTGTTTGAGGTGGCTAAATTACGTTTTAGTTGTTGACCCCCAGTACTGCCCTTACAGAAAACACACATGAGTTTCACATGTGTCCACATGAGTTTCACATGTGACCACATGTGCCATATGTGGACACATGTGAAACTCATGTGGACACATGTGGACATCATGTTACCACATGTTATAACATGTGGTAACATATTATAACATGTGGAAAACATGGTATCACATGTTATAACATGTGAAAAATATTTTGCCACATGTTATATTATGTGATGACATGTGGAGCGGATGTGGAAATCATGTTACCACATGCTGTGACATGTGGTAACATGTGGAGCAACAGGTTTTCCACATGTGGAGCACATGTGGAAAACATGTAGAGTACATGTGGAAAACATGTAGAGCACATGTGGAAAATGTGTAGAGTACATGTGGAAAACATGTAGAGCACATGTGGAAAATGTGTAGAGTACATGTGGAAAACATGTAGAGCACATGTGGAAAACATGTAGAGAACATGTGGAAAATGTGTAGAGTACATGTGGAAAACATGTAGAGCACATGTGGAAAACATGTAGAGCACATGTGGAAAACATGTAGAGCACATGTGGAAAACATGTAGAGCACATGTGGAAAACATGTAGAGCACATGTGGAAAATGTGTAGAGTACATGTGGAAAACATGTAGAGCACATGTGGAAAACATGTAGAGCACATGTGGGAAAACGTGTAGAGCACATGTGGAAAACGTGTAGAGCACATGTGGAAAACATGTAGAGCACATGTGGGAACCAGGAGAACACATGTGGAAAACATGTAGAGCACATGTGGGAAAACATGTAGAGCACATGTGGAAAACATGTAGAGCACATGTGGGAACCAGGAGAGCACATGTGGAAAACATGTAGAGCACATGTGGGAAAACGTGTAGAGCACATGTGGAAAACATGTAGAGCACATGTGGAAACCAGGAGAGCACATGTGGAAAACATGTAGAGCACATGTGGAAAACATGTAGAGCACATGTGGAAAATGTGTAGAGCACATGTGGAAACCAGGAGAGCAGATGTGGAAAACATGTAAAGCACATGTGGAAAACATGTAAAGCACATGTGGAAAACATGTAGAGCACATGTGGAAACCAGGAGAGCACATGTGGAAAACATGTAGAGCACATGTGGAAAATGTGTAGAGCACATGTGGAAACCAGGAGAGCACATGTGGAAAACATGTAGAGCACATGTGGGAAAACGTGTAGAGCACATGTGGAAAACATGTAGAGCACATGTGGAAACCAGGAGAGCAGATGTGGAAAACATGTAAAGCACATGTGGAAAACATGTAAAGCACATGTGGAAAACATGTAGAGCACATGTGGAAACCAGGAGAGCACATGTGGAAAACATGTAGAGCACATGTGGAAAATGTGTAGAGCACATGTGGAAACCAGGAGAGCACATGTGGAAAACATGTAGAGCACATGTGGGAAAACGTGTAGAGCACATGTGGAAAACATGTAGAGCACATGTGGAAACCAGGAGAGCACATGTGGAAAACATGTAGAGCACATGTGGAAAACATGTAGAGCACATGTGGAAAATGTGTAGAGCACATGTGGAAACCAGGAGAGCAGATGTGGAAAACATGTAAAGCACATGTGGAAAACATGTAAAGCACATGTGGAAAACATGTAGAGCACATGTGGAAACCAGGAGAGCACATGTGGAAAACATGTAGAGCACATGTGGGAAAACGTGTAGAGCACATGTGGAAAACATGTAGAGCACATGTGGAAAATGTGTAGAGCACATGTGGAAACCAGGAGAGCAGATGTGGAAAACATGTAGAGCACATGTGGAAACCATGTAGAGCACATGTTGAAAATGTGTAGAGCACATGTGGAAAATGTGTAGAGCACATGTGGAAACCAGGAGAGCAGATGTGGAAAACATGTAGAGCACATGTGGAAAACGTGTAGAGCACATGTGGAAACTAGGAGAGCAGATGTGGAAAACATGTAGAGCACATGTGGAAAACGTGTAGAGCACAAAAAAATAGTAATTAGTGCATCAAGTTGCTAGAGCGTAATGCAAACATTTGTGTGTTCTTCTGTTATCTTCTGGCAACAAGCTTGCAGGTGCACATGTGTGTTAGAGAAGCAAATGGAAATTAAATTAATTGAATGAAAATACAATTAGGCCTATCAAAAACTTGGGGACAATTTTTGCACCTTGATCATGTTTTTTTGTGTGCATTCTGAGATTTCTTGGAGCATATTTGCCCTTGCCCCTGGCTAATTTTTCCTACAGTGTATCAGGCTACCATGAAAACATAGGGGTCACCTTTTATGTCATCAATCATGTTCAGGAGATTTGATGCAAAAAAACTTGGTTATGGTGGAAGATATAGGCCAATAGCCTATGTCAATGGGTGGAAGGTAAAAAGGTAAAACACAATACAAGAGGCTAATACAATCCTGTATAAATCAGTAGTCCCCTAAAATAACCTTACATATAGGCTACATTGATTATTATTATTATTATTATTATTATTAGCCTATTAGTTATCATTATTATTATTATTACCTTTAAGCTATGTTATTTTTTCTACTGTTAACAGAGAGGCGTTAATTAAACTCTAAGTCAGAGCAGTGACTAATTTAATTTCTGATGCCAGTTTTCCTAATTCAATTGGAACTATTTTGTTTGTTGACAAACTAGTAGTATCACTACGCATTGTGCGCAGTGGAGCCTCCTCAGTATGATCTGATATCATGACATGCACTGACAGCGCGGGTCCGCGAGACCATCTCCAAACTTTGCCGCCAATCAGCAGCAGCACCATTCATCAGGACGCACTGTGCTGCGCAAGCGCTGTCTTCTGAAAACAAAACGAACTGGCGGCTTGAAGCAGATATTTGAGGTGAGTGAAGTTAACTAACTTGTCTAACAAGTGTGTTATTTATTGCGACAGAAAGAGGTTATTCATGCATCACTTGCTTGCTAGTTGCTTGTCAGAGGGAGAGAGGGGCTGAGGGGGGAATTGATAGGCAACTTTTTACCGTGTAATATAGAGCCATGCTGCCGAGTCATGGTAGTTAGCTGCTGATGTATGCTAGTTTTGCCTGGTCATCCACCCAGAGCCGTAGCCAGAGTTCCGAAATAGGGGAGGTCCAGCAAAAAATTGAGTTTTTTTTCCCCCTTTTTAAGCCATATTTAGAGTAATATATCATTTTAAATCAACATTAGGATTATACTGTTGTGATGTCATTATTCAGTATATTCTCTTTCATGTCACCACCTGCTCAGCTCTCCTGTCAACATAATTGTAACTAACAAACACAAACTGTTTTAGCCAAATTCATATCAAAATGACACCTACAAACACAGGTACACAACCCAAGCCGTACACAACACACAAAGTCATCATCGATAATAAAAAAAACATACAGAGGGACATTTATTTATTCCTGATAGGAACGATTGAAAAATAAAATAAAATATATTATGTTGTTTTTAACTTTACACCACCTCTTTTTGTTACTTATTGGGTCATGAAACTGAAACCATGCATATAGCCACCTGCATACCTGACTTCGGGAGCTTGGCAATTGGCATCATGCATGATTAGCCAGTAGCATCCCAACGTGTCACACAGGTAACATTACTTAAGAGACAGACTAGACACTTACTTTCTTGGTTGTTGCTAAAAAATCTGTCAGTGTCACTCACTGGCTACGTTTACATGATGACTTTTAATTCAGAATTAAAACTTCCGAATGAAATCATTCAGAAGTAAAGTTTTTTCCTACGAGTTTACATGTAAAATCTTAATTCCGAAAAGGTGGTTACATGAAAGAAACTTTAATCTGATGTTTTTGAGTCATCGTAAGGTTTGGGGCTGGGAAGGCTTCTGACTGGATAAACGTAAACAGGATGTTAACGTCATTACGTTTACCAGAAGTAAACACTCAGCAGAGTTCTCAGCGCTGCGTGATTTCTAACCCCACATAGGATAAGCAATAACCACGCCCTGTGGCGCCGGGATTGGCCAGGAGCAACACTGGAGGACACGCAGCCCAGCGATTTCATGAACCAACTGAATAGCTCTTCTTGAGAACGGACAGCGATTTACCGGTGCGAGCGACGAGCTAGAAACAGCAACAACATGGAAGAAAACGTTATCACCGCACTTTTCTGTTTCATTTTGATCGTTTGTGTTAAGCAGCAGCACGACAGTAATATGCTACTGCTTATTCTGCGTCTGCTGAGGAGGAGAAGGGAGGCAGTAGAAAACCGCTGTACCTCAGTCCATTGCCTTTTCCCACTCGCAAGGCCAGACAGCAGTGGATGAAAAAGGGAGCGAGCATGCGCAGAAAGACCGGAATGAACTTAATTCCTAAAAAGTGTGTACATGAACGGAAAATGGTTTCATTCGGAATAAAAAACGGAATCAACCGGCCACTTACATCGGATTGAATTTTCATTCGGATTGGCCATTTTCATTCGGATTTAAGTTTTTTCAGATGTTTACATGATAACTTTTAATAGGATTGAACGTTAATTCCGAATGAAAAGGGGAATAAATGGTCCATGTAAACGCAGCCACTGTCTGTCGTTCACTCGCTCACTGTCTCGCAGGTCGCTCACCTTCAATTATCTCGCCAGGCAGACAGACAGTCATCACTCACCACCATGCTGCTGCTCTCTCGGAATCAAGTTACCGCGGACGCGGCGTCAGATGACTTCCTGCCTGACCTGCCTTTCGTTTCAAAATAAAAGCGATCCCGTGTTTTTCATGCTTTTCCATGCAGATTGTTTTATAAAAAAAAAAAAAAAGTCCGGACCTCCCCGGCCTCATAGCTGGCTACGGCCCTGCATCCACCTAGCATAATGTACCCTAAATGTAGACTCTTAGAGAGAGAGAGAGTGAGGAGCCGAGTGCAGGACGATACGGGAGGAGATGGGAGATGAGAGCGAGGAGGTCAGTGCCGTGTGGAAACATACACATGAGCAAAGTGCACACAGACATACAGTACAGACAGACTGGATACTTGGTGAAAGAAGAGCGGCCAACTAAGAATCTTTCCCACTTTATACAACTGCTACATTTTTAACCTTTATTTCTCCAGGGCAATCACATTGAGATTTCCATCTCGTTTTACATTAATTTTCTCTCCTCCGAGCTCGAGCCTCACGTTAACGTAATTCCCTGGAATGCGAGACTTAACGAGCCAGTTACATGGCGTTGCATTCTTAGACATTGCTGTTTGCTTTTATTTGGTATGTTACATACAATTGGCTAAATTATTAGTTAATTCAGAGTTAGATGATATTGGAGAAGCCAGCCATTTTATTTTATTTATATAGTTTTGATATGGCCACACAACCGGGTAAAATCAGCATGGCTACATAAGGTGAATACAACTGCTACATTTTTAACCTTTATTTATCCAGGGCAATCACATTGAGATGTCCGTCTCGTTTTACATTAAGGGGTTAAGGGCCTTGTTCAAGGGCACCTCAGTGGTGGTAATGAGGGAGGGGCAAGTGCTGCTTTTCACACATGCTTTTCTAATTTACACTGTCTCTTTGTCTATATACTGTGTTTGTGTGCAGGTGTTTGATAATGACATGGGACAAACAGCCAGTGGAGGACACCCAATCTGTTAAGTAAATTGAGATTTTTTTTTCTCCAAAAACCTATTCCTGTTGTTCCTGATTTCTGGAAATAGACATTGCTGTTGAGTTTTCATTTCATTTTATTTTATTTTATTTTGTGTGTGTGCTTTGAGCACCACAAGCCAAGTGCCATCCAGTTCCATTGTATTAAAGAGAAGGCAGACATCTCTATGGCCGATTTGGTCTCCAAAACTCAACAACTCACACCAAAACGGTCTAGATTGACATATGCTGTGGGTGGCTCTAGTTTTAATTACAGGTGACTGGTTTGTTAAATAAAAGATTTGTGCACATAGCTGATGCCATGAGCACAAGGAACCTCAGTGCATTTTGCCTCTATTTACCAATTCTTTTTTTTTATTTTGCAATTTTTGTAAATTAAATTTTCAGTGTAGTTGATCACTTTTAAAGTAGCTCATGCTTCACTTTTCTGTAGCACGTTTTCAAACAGCAGTTGAAATATTGACCAAAGAACAGTGTTACTTTGCCACTAATTTATCTGTGTTTGCTTTTCAGTTTGATACAAAGAGTGGCTCCAGAACCAAAACCTGGGTGAAGCAGATGTGGAAGCTCGAGTGGGGAAGCCTGGATGCTACATCACAGAGAAAACAATGGACATAAACAAACAAACAAAAAATACTACTTAAAGGGACACTCCACCAAAAAACAATGCTGATTTTGCACATAATCTCACACATATCCAAAAACTGTAAACCGTTTTGCAAGCATACATTTAGTTCGACAGTTATTGAGAGTTGATTTAAGTTGTGATTTGTGAATGATATCACTGGTCCATGACTTAACTCAAATCAACTCTCAATAACTGAAATTAATTAATTAAATGAATGCCTGCAAAACTGTTTACATTTTTCGGATTATGTGAGATTTTGTGCAAAATAAATCAGCATTGTTTTTCAATCGAGTTCTTTACTTCTGACTTGACTTAAGGCCTTTGCTCCTCAAGGGATCATAGGCCATTGACAAAATGTCCTCCACCTCACTCCATCTCCCCAATTGAGCCCGCTCCCAGACATTTCTGCCTGTACACCTCTTCTCCAGCTGTTCCTGGGGCAACCTCTTTTCTTCTCGGGTGATGTTGTCTGTTTTGTTGTGTTATTGTTAATTAGTCAGTAGTTTTATTATTTTATTGAGTTTAATTGTAATGAGTCTTTAATTGTCTTCACCACGTTAGTTGATTTGAGTCACACTTTTACTTTTAATACTTTTTACATAAAGACAGGTACAGGCTGACTGTTCAGGTGCACTGCTGTTCTCTCTCCCACTCCCTCTCTGTGTTGCTTGTATTTAATAAATAATTATATTGTTATGTAAACCTGAAATAGTCTTCATTTAACTAGTTCAAGAAATATTACTTTTGTGATGTTTATCTGGTCTGACTACTCTCAGCATGGGGTGCTGGTTAACAAGCATTCAACCATAGACCAGCATGTTGTGTTTGACACCAGCAAGACCAGCATAGCTGGTGTATGCTGGTCACACCAGCATACCAGCAGATGTTGGTGTGACCAGTATATACCCATGGGAATTACATGGGTTTCACATGTAATATCATAGGTTTCACATGCAAATCCATTTGGGATACACATGGGTATTGATGTGGGTTTAACATGGGAATTTACATGGGTTTCACGTTATCCCATAGGTTTCACATGTAATCCCATGGGTTTCACATGGGAATTCATATGGTTTTAACATGCAAATTTACATGGGTTTCACATGTTATCCCATAGGTTTCACATGTAATCCCATGGGTTTCACATGGGAATTCATATGGTTTTAACATGGGAATTTACATGGGTTTCACATGTTATCCCATAGGTTTCACATGTAATCCCATGGGTTTCACATGTGAATTCATATGGTTTTAACATGGGAATTTACATGGGTTTCACATGTTATCCCATAGGTTTCACATGTAATCCCATGGGTTTCACATGGGAATTCATATGGTTTTAACATGGGAATTTACATGGGGTTCACATGTTATCCCATAGGCTTCACATGTAATCCCATGGGTTTCACATGGGAATTCATATGGTTTTAACATGGGAATTTACATGGGTTTCACATGTTATCCCATAGGTTTCACATGTAATCCCATGGGTTTCACATGGGAATTCATATGGTTTTAACATGGGAATTTACATGGGGTTCACATGCAATCCCATGGGATTCACATGCAATCCAATAGGTTTTACATGGGTTTCACATGTAATCCCATAGGTTTCATATGGGTTTCACATGGGAATTTGTATGCATTTACAAATGGAATTTACATGGGTTTCACATGTAATCACATAGGTTTCACATGTTATCACATGGGAATTTACATGGGTTTCACACATTTCACATGTGAAAACGTTCCAAAACCACATGCTTTCATGGGAAAAGCACATGTGATCACATGTGTTCCACATGTGATCACATGTGAAATTTCACATGTTGGCACATGTGAAAATGCACATGTGAAATTTCATGTGGAAAAATCACCTGGGCAAAATCACATGTGATCACATGTGATCACATGTGATTATTGCACATGTGAAGTTCATGTGGTTTTTCTGTAAGGGTGAGAGAGAAAAGGCTGGTGAGGCTGCGCGAGGCTGCTCCTCTGGGTGCCGGATCTCGTTAGACACTGCGCCTCGCTTCCAGACCACTGTACCGAATTACGTTAGTGTATCTGACTAGCTGATAGGACCCAACTTCAAACAAACCGAACTATCCCTTTAATAATATACGTAGCCTATGTTTTTTTTCTTTCCTTTTTTTCCTTTCTTTCGTCCTCATGTGTATGAGCCTGTCTGTTTGCCTTGTTTGTGTGTTGTTTAAAAAAAAAGCTGCTAAAATAAAATAAAAAAAGCTTTGAAATGCAAAATAATGGCATTTTAAACATGCGATACAAAGATGCGATTAAGAAAGTTAAGGGCTCTATCTTCCCGACTTGCGTTAGCACCCGTTTTGCGCTGGAATAGTGCCGTGCAAAGCCCTAATTGTGGGCGTTTCGGCCCGCTGCGCTTCACGTCATCTCGGCGCACATCTCCGTATAGGCGTGTTTATGCCCAAAAGCATTGTGGAGGTGTGGTCATGCCCATAAAACCACAGCGTCACGTCAGCAGCTTCCTCCTCACTCAGAGGGAGAAAGAGGGACAGAGAAAAGATAGCCTAGATGGGGAGAGGGAGAGAGAGAGAGATGTGAGGCTGTCATAGAAATCAAATAACTGCTCATGCCCACCTGTGAATCACTTGTGTATTATTGCCATTTCACACGCTGAAAAAGGGCTGCTGCCGTCTCCTTTTGGTGCTCTCTTCTCCTGCATCTCCGCTGCGGGCATATGAAGTTGAATTTTGTTCCACCAGCACACATTTTATTAATC
This sequence comes from Poromitra crassiceps, assembly GCF_964638095.1. Lineage (NCBI taxonomy): Eukaryota > Metazoa > Chordata > Actinopteri > Beryciformes > Melamphaidae > Poromitra > Poromitra crassiceps. Next base: position 64,499,182 of record NC_139623.1, read on the forward strand.
AGCTATTTTCTATTCATTTCTATTAATATATTTACATCGAATCCCGCCAATTTAGCCCGTCATTTTCCCCTTGGCGCACATAAAGACACATGCTTCCGTCACTTGATGGGGAGAGGGTGTCTCTCTCCCCCAACGAGGGAAGCGGAGAGGGCTATTGCGGTGCTATTAAACATATACTGGTTGGAAAAGATCAACATTTGCTTTATATTTTCTCCTACCCTCTCCTACCTAAAGTAATCTTATGTTACACCACAGACCTGTATGGTCGGGAATTATGTAGCCTAATAAAACCATGACAAACGAATTCTCATTTTTAAATCAAGGTGTGTTTTTTCTGCAATGTAGGCAATAGTTGAAAATCAACGTGGCATTCTGAGGAGAGAAGAGTGTGTGCAGGCGCGAGTGGAGTGACATCCATGCCGTGCGTAAATGGATCCAATCAAGGATTTCCTGCACTGCACGGAGATGTGGAGACTGTCTGCGCTCAGGCGTACGTCTGCGTTTGCGCTAAGACCAGCTATTTCCTGGTGTTAAAATTGAGAGCACCCAAGGCGATTAAAGGTAAAGTCCAAAGTAAGGGACTTTACCTTTACTTTGGACTTTACCTTTAGAGGCCCACCGACACGCCTGGGCCACACCTACACCTGTGTCATCACAGCGCAAAACTGGACGGTGAAGGCAGATATCTGGGAAGATAGCAATAAGAGGCGCGCAAACGCAGCGCAAACGATAGTGCCGTACAACGATAGGGCCCTAATTGTTTGACAGCCCTAGTTATAACTATTGCTACCTAGTATGGCAAGGAGAGTGAAGGAATGGTATCTTAACTTAGCTTTAATTTGATAGTTATCAAAACATCCAGGAGCTCCTGCTGACCTTGTGATCCTCTGTATCTGAATCATTCTAACTGCTCAGGAACAGCGCTCAGGGACAACTCCAATTCAGAGGCCATGGGCTCTATTCTCCCACAGGCCATCGGCGCTATTACGGGCCTTAACCGCAAAAAAACGTGCCTTGCGCCTGTTTCGGCAAGATAGCAATAGGCTTTAGGCTGCCAAATGCGCTTTAGGCCGAATGGGCGTGGCGCAGTCCCAAAGTGGGCGTGTCGGCGCTAAATACCAGCCTAGTGATATCTTGGGACCTGGCCTACATTTAGCGCTTTGCGCTTTTGAAAAGCAGGCCTATTCTTTGCCTTCACTGCTTCTTCTCTGTCACCCTTCTCTCTCTCTCTCTCTGAGTTCCCAGCATGCATTGTGTTTCTTCATTTCGCTACTAAATAGCCACCAAATGAGCCAAAATAGATATAAAAGGTAGTTCTAAATTAATGTGTAATGGTAACACAGCCTGCCATTGTCAACATTTCAATATTGGACCAAATAAAACATCGAAATGAAAACACCACCCTATGTGAAACATATATGTCCTCCTGGGCCTATATATACCCCTTGTCGAGTTAACGTGATTTAGAGAAGTAACAGCGGAACGCGTTTCGGAACGCGCTTCTAATGGCATCTGCTATACTGTGATGTCCCTCCAATAACTTGGCCCTATTTCACATTTAGTTTTACAATAAAAACACATTTATGCAATGACTTGACATAATGTAGGGTATATTTATGTGCATCATCCTTCCTGCAGCAGGCGAGAGAAAATGATATCTTTCTGGACAAACTTTCACCAATCTAATAGGCTATATTTTTCTAGCTGATGCATAGAACATTATTTTCACTTTGATCTTGCTATAGTGTAGCGTATTTACATGCTTGCAGTATTGAAACTGCAGTTAGATTGGTTTGAGAAGCATAATAATATGGAATAATAGCCTATAATGCAGACAGACAGGCTGGATGAAGGGAGGGGGGGGGGGCAGAGCGTTTGGCTTTCGTCTGGTTTTGCGGGATCACTGGAATTGGAGCTAAAAAGGCAAGCGTGCGATTCGTTTATTGCACTTATCCAATGAGCATGACGGTGCATAATTTTACGCCTAAAAGGCGTGGTTGTAATGCTTTGGGCTGCATCTAGCGCCAGCACGACGATATCAAGTGCGCCTGTCCACGCCCACTGCTTTGATCTGCGCCTGCCGCTCGGCCTAGAAACTGCGCCGATGCAACGATAGGGGCCCATGTGTCTAAAGCCATGTGTCTAACCCTACAGACTGTACCATTTGAGCAAACTTATAAGTTTATTGCAGGCCGCACTGTGCAACGTTGGATCTAATAAACTTGCTGGGCCCTATTCTCCCACAGGCCATCGGCGCTATTACGGGCCTTAACCGCAAAAAAACGTGCCTAGCGCCTGTTTCGGGAAAATAGCAATAGGCTTTAGGCTGCCAAATGGGCTTTAGGCCGAATGGGCGTGGCGGAGTCCCTGAATGCGCCAAAGTGGGCGTGTCGGCGCTAAATACCGGCGTACTCCTATCTTCCGACCTGCCGTTAATTTAGCGCCTTGCGCCTTTGAAAAGCAGGCCTATTCAATGGGCCAGTCCGTCCCCTCTCTCCTCTGTCACCCTTCTCTGTGTCACTCTCTCCCTCTCTCCTACTGACAGGAGCAGGCATTGGTGTGCGTTTACCAGTTTATTGTGAAATAAATCCTTCCGCGTTGAGTTACTGTCACAAGCCTGTGTGACAACGCTTCCAGCCTGGGTAAAACAACTCCGTCCGTACTGCTTTGAGGCTGCAGGCAGTCTGACAGGCACAATACGACTGTCTCTCTCTGACTGCCTGTGAATGCCCCAGCATGCAATTGGGTACTAAATTTCGCTACTAAATAGCAACCAAATGAGGCGAAATAGATATAAAAGGTCGATCTAAAATAATGTGTAATGGTAACACAGCCTGCAATTGTAGAACATTTCAATATTGGACCAAATAAATCATCGAAATTAAAACACCACCCTAAGTGAAACATATATGTCCTCCTGGGCCTATATATACCCCTTGTCGAGTTAACGTGATTTAGAGAAGTAACAGCGGAACGCGCTTCGGAACGCTCTAATGGTATCTGCTATACTGTGATGTCCCTCCAATAACTTGGCCCTATTTCACATTTAGTTTTACAATAAAAACACATTTATGCAATGACTTGACATAATGTAGGGCAGGGGCACTCAATTAAAATTCAAAGAGGTCCAGTTAGAGAAAATTTCCTCAGGCAAAGGTCCGGAACATTGTAACGTAGCTTACGCTATGATTCAGTGCCATTGAACTCAATGATTGAAGTAGCCTAATGGTACAATGTCTGTATGTAGTCAACAACTGACTGTTAAATCAAAATAAACATCAACAATGCTTATTTACAGTTTTCATATTTAACTGGATTAATTATACATAACTAGCCTACTATAATAAATAAATTATCTTTTCTCATTTCAAGTAAAATAATGCATTTAAAAATAACATACAACAGAGTGCTTTGGAAAAATGTGCATCTTAAAATGAAGTGCTTAAATTTAAGAGAAATAAGTTTCCCCTTTTCTTCACTCCATTTCACATTTAACACTCTCAGCCAACAAACTATCTATCTATCTATCTATCTATCTATCTATCTATCTATCTATCTATCTATATATCTATCTGTCTGTCTGTCTGTCGATCAACCTCGCATGCTGTTGCGTTGGGCAGTGAGTGTGCCCTGGTGTGTGTATGTGTGTTTGCTCATGTGTGGCGCTTCCATAGACCGGTCAGGATCGCACCGCACTTCACACGAGACATACTGGTTTTTAATCTGCCCGTAAGAACAATGAATGGACATGTAAGAGTGGTTTCTTTTGAGCACACCATGTGAAATTACTATCTCAGTATCTCTCGCCTTGCGTCGCCTCCCCTCCGTCCGTGTGTCTCGCAGCACCACTCGAAGCAAAAGAGAGAAACGATTCGCTTATTTGATTGGCCGAGTAGCATCACGTGTGATGATTTACAGCGCGTGCATTGGTCTGTGAGCTTCCTGGCAGATAAACCAGTAGTACCGTAAATACTATAAAAGCATGTGCCGGTTAAAATAGAAACGCTCCGTGAAAATGTAAGTTATCAATGATTTGTAGGTTATAGGGCTCGGTCCGGATAGGAAGGTGTCTCGGTCCGGATGCGGACCGGAGTCCGGACTTTGAGGATCGCCGATGTAGGGTATATTTATGTGCATCATCCTTCCTGCAGCAGGCGAGAGAAAATGATATCTTTCTGGACAAACTTTCACCAATCTAATAGGCTATATTTTTCTAGCTGATGCATAGAACATTATTTTCACTTTGATCTTGCTATAGTGTAGCGTATTTACATGCTTGCAGTATTGAAACTGCAGTTAGATTGGTTTGAGAAGCATAATAATATGGAATAATAGCCTATAATGCAGACAGACAGGCTGGATGAAGGGAGGGGGGGGGGGGCAGAGCGTTTGGCTTTCGTCTGGTTTTGCGGGATCACTGGAATTGGAGCTAAAAAGGCAAGCGTGCGATTCGTTTATTGCACTTATCCAATGAGCATGACGGTGCATAATTTTACGCCTAAAAGGTGTGGTTGTAATGCTTTGGGCTGCATCTAGCGCCAGCACGACGATATCAAGTGCGCCTTTCCACGCCCACTGCTTTGATCTGCGCCTGCCGCTCGGCCTAGAAACTGCGCCGATGCAACGATAGGGGCCGCTGTGTGCAGACTGTGCGATCATGACACCTACTGGCTACGACCCACGTCTCTCCATCATACCTGTCAATCAGCAGTCAATAATCTCAGCAGAGATAATTACAACGTCAGCAGCGCAGGCCACAGCTACGCACGCATCAATGAATGTGCGCCAAAGTTGTCTGGTAGAAACGTCAACAATGAACTGACAAAGCTTAGCAGGAATGGAGCCTTTGCAAAGTGGAATTTTAGTGTATGGAAAAACATCCGATGAGGAGGAGAATGTGGACCCGCTCGTGGCTATAGGGAACAGAGGCCAACACGGGATGCCAATTTTGCCAGAGTTTGAGGTAACGTCAACTATTTATTAACCTCCTCTACTAGGATTACCCTTACAGAAAAACCACATGAACTTCACATGTGCAATAATCACATGTGATCACATGTGATTTTGCCCAGGTGATTTTTCCACATGAAATTTCACATGTGCAAACATGTGAAATTTCACATGTGATCACATGTGGAACACATGTGTTCCACATCACATGTGGAACACATGTGATCACATGTGCTTTTCCCATTAAAGCATGTGGTTTTGGAACGTTTTCACATGTGAAATGTGTGAAACCCATGTAAATTCCCATGTGATAACATGTGAAACCTATGTGATTACATGTGAAACCCATGTAAATTCCATTTGTAAATGCATACAAATTCCCATGTGAAACCCATATGAAACCCATGGGATTGCATGTGAACCCCATGTAAATTCCCATGTTAAAACCATATGAATTCCCATGTGAAACCCATGGGATTACATGTGAAACCTATGGGATAACATGTGAAACCCATGTAAATTCCCATGTTAAAACCATATGAATTCCCATGTGAAACCCATGGGATTACATGTGAAACCTATGAGATAACATGTGAAACCCATGTAAATTCCCATGTTAAAACCATATGAATTCCCATGTGAAACCCATGGGATTACATGTGAAACCTATGGGATTACATGTGAAACCTATGGGATAACATGTGAAACCCATGTAAATTCCCATGTTAAAACCATATGAATTCCCATGTGAAACCCATGGGATTACATGTGAAGCCTATGGGATAACATGTGAAACCTATGGGATAACATGTGAAACCCATGTAAATTCCCATGTTAAAACCATATGAATTCCCATGTGAAACCCATGGGATTACATGTGAAACCTATGGGATAACATGTGAAACCCATGTAAATTCCCATGTTAAAACCATATGAATTCCCATGTGAAACCCATGGCATTACATGTGAAACCTATGGGATAACATGTGAAACCCATGTAAATTCCCATGTTAAAACCATATGAATTCCCATGTGAAACCCATGGGATTACATGTGAAACCTATGGGATAACATGTGAAACCCATGTAAATTCCCATGTTAAAACCATATGAATTCCCATGTGAAACCCATGGGATTACATGTGAAACCTATGGGATAACATGTGAAACCCATGTAAATTCCCATGTTAAAACCATATGAATTCCCATGTGAAACCCATGGCATTACATGTGAAACCTATGGGATAACATGTGAAACCCATGTAAATTCCCATGTTAAAACCATATGAATTCCCATGTGAAACCCATGGGATTACATGTGAAGCCTATGGGATAACATGTGAAACCCATGTAAATTCCCATGTTAAACCCACATCAATACCCATGTGTATCCCATATGGATTTGCATGTGAAACCTATGATATTATCATCATCATCATCAACTCTTTATTGACAGACACATAAGGTCCAATAAGAAGACACACAAGCAAAAAACACTACATGTGAAACCCATGTAATTCCCATGGGTATACTGGTCACACCAACATCTGCTGGTATGCTGGTGTGACCAGCATACACCAGCTATGCTGGTCTTGCTGGTGTCAAACACAACATGCTGGTCTATGGTTGAATGCTTGTTAACCAGCACCCCATGCTGAGAGTAGTCAGACCAGATAAACATCACAAAAGTAATCTTTCTTGAACTAGTTAAATGAAGACTATTTCAGGTTTACATAACAATATAATTATTTATTAAATACAAGCAACACAGAGAGGGAGTGGGAGAGAGAACAGCAGTGCACCTGAACAGTCCTGTCCTTAGTACCTGTCTTTATGTAAAAAGTATTAAAAGTAAAAGTGTGACTCAAATCAACTAACGTGGTGAAGACAATTAAAGACTCATTACAATTAAACTCAATAAAATAATAAAACTACTGACTAATTAACAATAACACAACAAAACAGACAACATCACCTGAGAAGAAAAGAGGTCGCCCCAGGAACAGCTGGAGAAGAGGTGTACAGGCAGAAATGTCTGGGAGCGGGCTCAATTGGGGAGATGGAGTGAGGTGGAGGACATTTTGTCAATGGCCTATGATCCCTTGAGGAGCAAAGGCCTTAATTCAAGTCAGAAGTAAAGAACTCTCCTCTATATGGCTAGATGTTGAAGCCGCTCAGTGTGATTGTCCGCTCAGAAACCTGTTATTTCTTAGAAACCTTGCCTCAGTAAAAAGCCTGTGTAAAAACCCAATTGTTATTAATACTCTAAAGGCATGGAAATTGGTTAGATCGATGGAGGGCCGAACCAAACTAACATCACCTCTTACTTCAATTCAGGGGAACCCTGACTTCCCTCCAGGTCTTAGTGACCTTGGTTTTAACATTTGGAAGGATAGGGGGCTACTAGTTTTAGGGGATTTATTTGATGGCCCTATCCTGATGTCCTTTAACCAGTTACAGCAAAAATATAATTTGTCACACCAAAATTTATTTCGGTTTCTGCAGGTGAGGGACTTCATACTCCGGCGTACAACATTAACAACAAATATAGAAGCCTCTGAGGTCGAAAGGGTACTCTCACTTGGTCCAAGAAAAGGTTTTATTGGTTTTCTTTATAGCTTATTAAGGTCTACCTCTACTCTGAACACTCTGGCCACCAAGCAGATATGGGAGAGGGACCTTGAGGTGGAGATTGATGACGAGGACTGGTGTGATATATTTGATAATGCCAAAAGAATTTCTGTGTGCAACAGACTGTGGTCGATGCAGCTAAGAATTATACATAGATTGCAAATATCACCCAGCCTTCGTCATAAAATGAATGCTAGCCTGTCTCCCCTCTGCCTTAAGTGTAAGATAGAGGTGGGAGATTACACTCACTGCATATGGTCATGTCCTAAGATAGAACGATACTGGTCAGACATAGTGCAGCAGTTGAGTGTCATCTTTGGTGTGGAGTTGGACCCAGACCCTGTCAGCCTTATTCTTGGTCTTCCCCATAAGAAACTCGTTTATAAACATCACAAATGGCTATTTAATTTATTAACTTTTGCTGCGAGAAAAAATATTCTTTTATTTTGGATTAAAGACAAACCTCCAACAAAGAGGAAATGGCACCAGATAATTATGCAGCTTATGCCTCTGGAGTTCATGACATGTATGCTGCACTCAGCATCCGATGTCTTTTATAAAGTGTGGGAGCCCTACCTGAAATATATCGACCCTAACCTAGCAGAGACACTGACTATTGGATATCTCAACCGAAGTGATACTGCCACCTGAATACTGCCTTTTGCCTTGTACATCTAATTTAATTTAATTTAATTTATTTTATCGTATTCTCATTCATCTGTCCATCCTTTTCTTCATTGTTGTCCACATATGTGTCTTTGTGAAGTGTTTAAGCTGCCCTGTCTTTTTGTTTTTGTTTTTTGTCTTTGTCTGTCTTGTCTTGAAAAATTGAATAAAAATATTATTGAAAAAAAAAGAAGTAAAGAACTCGATTGAAAAACAATGCTGATTTATTTTGCACAAAATCTCACATAATCCGAAAAGTGTAAACAGTTTTGCAGGCATTCATTTAATTAATTAATTTCAGTTATTGAGAGTTGATTTGAGTTAAGTCATGGACCAGTGATATCATTCACAAATCACAACTTAAATCAACTCTCAATAACTGTCGAACTAAATGTATGCTTGCAAAACGGTTTACAGTTTTTGGATATGTGTGAGATTATGTGCAAAATCAGCATTGTTTTTTGGTGGAGTGTCCCTTTAAGTAGTATTTTTTGTTTGTTTGTTTATGTCCATTGTTTTCTCTGTGATGTAGCATCCAGGCTTCCCCACTCGAGCTTCCACATCTGCTTCACCCAGGTTTTGGTTCTGGAGCCACTCTTTGTATCAAACTGAAAAGCAAACACAGATAAATTAGTGGCAAAGTAACACTGTTCTTTGGTCAATATTTCAACTGCTGTTTGAAAACGTGCTACAGAAAAGTGAAGCATGAGCTACTTTAAAAGTGATCAACTACACTGAAAATTTCATTTACAAAAATTGCAAAATAAAAATAAAAAATTGGTAAATAGAGGCAAAATGCACTGAGGTTCCTTGTGCTCATGGCATCAGCTATGTGCACAAATCTTTTATTTAACAAACCAGTCACCTGTAATTAAAACTAGAGCCACCCACAGCATATGTCAATCTAGACCGTTTTGGTGTGAGTTGTTGAGTTTTGGAGACCAAATCGGCCATAGAGATGTCTGCCTTCTCTTTAATACAATGGAACTGGATGGCACTTGGCTTGTGGTGCTCAACACACACAAAATAAAATAAAATAAAATGAAATGAAAACTCAACAGCAATGTCTATTTCCAGAAATCAGGAACAACAGGAATAGGTTTTTGGAGAAAAAAAAATCTCAATTTACTTAACAGATTGGGTGTCCTCCACTGGCTGTTTGTCCCACAATGTCATTATCAAACACCTGCACACAAACAAAGAGACAGTGTAAATTAGAAAAGCATGTGTGAAAAGCAGCACTTGCCCCTCCCTCATTACCACCACTGAGGTGCCCTTGAACAAGGCCCTTAACCCCTTAATGTAAAACGAGATGGACATCTCAATGTGATGGCCCTGGATAAATAAAGGTAAAAAATGTAGCAGTTGTATAAAGTGGGAAAGATTCTTAGTTGGCCGCTCTTCTTTCACCAAGTATCCAGTCTGCCTGTAGCCTACTGTATGTCTGTGTGCACTTTGCTCATGTGTATGTTTCCACACACGGCACTGACCTCCTCGCTCTCATCTCCCATCTCCTCCCGTATCGTCCTGCGCTTGGCTCCTCACTCTCTCTCTCTCTAACTTAGAGTCTAAGACATTTAGGGTACATTATGCTACGTGGATGACCAGGCAAACCTAGTGTAACAGGACTCACTAACAGGACACCAGACTGAGCTGCCCTGCCAATAACTCCCCCCAGTCCCAGTCTGAGGGAAACTAGCTGGCCTGTATTCAGAGGGAGGCAGTACAGGTCACACAACAAGCTCCCAAACCGATGACATGTCTGATGCTGAGACAGTTTACACGTCTGTGAAAGATTTATGTGTTGAATCTAAAGTTGTTTATCAGAATATTCACAGAATTGGCAGTAGTAACAGTCTTTTCTACACACCTGTGGCAATGGGTGAGTCAGTGAAGATGGGCGGCATGTTGGACAGTGGATCAATGGCCTGCAGCATCAGTGAGACAGCTGAGATGAAGCTGAAAGAGGCCGGAGTGATAACTGACCAGAGACAAGCAGATGTGAATGTAGTGCTTGTTGGCTGTGGCGGACTTAGAGTTAAACCCAAGTGTGCTTTTGACATAGAGATGGAGGTGTATGGCTGTAAAATGTTGGTTCCCACGCTTGTTGTTCCGGGACAGCATGATGAACTGATACTTGGGACCAATGTTATAAAACACATCTTGCATCAGTCTAAGCTGTGTGATTCCTACTGGAGGACAGTGTCTGGCCCCTGCCCAACCAAAGACCCAGAAACTGAACATTTCCTGTCTATGCTCTCTGGTCTGAACCCCTGGAGAGGTGAAGATGTCCCTGATAAGGTCGGCACAGTGAGGTGTAACTCAGCCATCTGTCTCGAGCCTGGTCGTGAATATCTAATCTGGGGAAAACTGCCCAAAAACTCTGCTGTTTCCCCAGGCAGCACCATCATGACAGAGCCCACGTCATCCCGCTCAGCTCCCAGAGGTGTTATGGTCGCAAAGCTAGTGACTCCACTGTGGGGAGACAGGTGGGTCCCGCTAAAGCTCATCAACACGTCTGACAGACCAGTGCTGTTGAGGCGCAATGCAAAGCTGGCTGATGTCTACACCTGTGTAGCGCTTGAAGACATGGATGTTGCTGAGCACTCAGAGATTCCCTTGAGCAGCTGCGCCCAAACAGCTGTGCCACCCAGCTCCCTCGAAGATCAGCTCAGGTTAGTTGGACTCAGTGCCGTTGACATCGAGTCATGCGAGGTGTCACAGGGCTGTAAGAGGAAGATGGCTGATCTTGTTTTGCAGTACAACCGTCTGCCACAAGGCCTTTGCAACAGCCCTGGGAGCTTTATGCGCATGATGACCAGCATCTTCGGGGATCAAAATTATCTGAGTCTGCTATGCTACTTAGATGATTTGCTGGTGTTTGCGCCTGACGAGGAGACTGCACTGCTGCGCCTGAAGATGGCGTTCGACAGGCTGCGTGGCCATAACCTGAAGTTGGCGCCCAAAAAGTGCTTCTTCCTAAGAAAGTCTGTACGGTTTCTCGGCCACATAATAGATGAACATGGTGTTTCGACAGACCCCAGTAAAGTTGAAGCCATCACGAATATGGCGAGCACTGACCTCATGGAGGCTGATGGCGTGACACCGTCCCAGAAGCGAATAAGGTAATTCTTGGGGATGATAAATTACTATCAACACTTTGTGCCCCAATACTCTGCCACCGCCAAGCCGCTCTTTAGTCTGTTGAAGGGTGAGAAGAGGAAAGGCAAACAGCATAAAAACAAGCCATCAAGCAGGAAGTTGCGTGCGTCTGACTGGACGCCAGAGGAGGAACGGGCGTTTGAAAACCTGAAGGCTTCACTACTTCACAGTGTCGTCCTAGCTCATCCCGACTTTGCCCGCCCCTTCATGCTGTCAACTGATGCATCTCTGGATGGCATAGGTGCTGTTCTATCTCAAATGCAAGAGGGTGAAGCACGTGCCAGGCCTATCGCTTTCGCCAGCAAGTCGCTGTCTCAGTCTCAAAAGAACTACCCAGCTCACCGGTTGGAGTTTTTGGCTTTAAAATGGTCAGTCTGCGACAAATTCAGTCACTGGCTGAAAGGCCACAAATTCACAGTCTGGACTGACAATAACCCGTTGACTCACATCCTGACAAAGCCGAAGCTGGACTGTTGTGAGCAACGCTGGGTGAGCAAGCTGGCCAGTTGCAGCTTTGACATCAAATATGTCCCTGGTCGGCAGAACATTGTAGCTGACGCCCTGAGCCGTGTACCGTTTGTCAAGGACAGTGTTGGTCACAGGCTGCTTGCTGAGCCCTATGCAGGCCTCCTCACTCAAGTCAAAGATATGTCGAATAACTCTGTGCAAAATGCCTTCAGGTCATCTAGTGGTCACAAGAAACCTTCCCCAGTCAGTGACGCTGCCCAGTCCACCTGCAGTCCACTTCACATGCACGCTCAATCTGTTGCTATGGAGGATGTGTCTGCTGTTCTGCAGTCACATGTTGAGTGGGATGCTGGTCCAAGGGCCCGTGCTGTTGAAGCGTTGCAGTACCTGCCTCAGTTGATTCCACCTGGACAGGACTCCTTGCCTGCTTACACTGAAGAGGAGCTCCGTGATAAGCAGATGGAGGATAGGACTCTCTCTCGTGTTCTGTCCTATGTTGAGAGGCATCGGAGACCTTCTAGGAGGGAGAGGTTTAAGGAGTCTGTCTCTGTCACGAGATACTTGAAGCACTGGGAGAGACTCACTGTGAGCAACAGTGTGCTATACAGGATTTCAAGGGACCCTAAGACCAAGGCAAAGCGTTTCCAATATGTTGTCCCTGACTCACTTAAGCCTGAGGTCCTGCATGGAGTTCACGACGGGGCCGGACATCAAGCCCAGTCCAGGAGCCTCAGCTTGACGAGACAGAGGTTTTTCTGGCCGAACCTCGACAGAGACGTCCGAGACTATGTTCGTCATTGTCAGCGATGCATACTGAGCAAGACAGTCGAGCCTGAAGGAAGGGCTCCCCTGGAAAGTATAACGTCAACCAGGCCGCTGGAGCTCGTCTGTATCGATTTCTGGTCGGCCGAAGACTCCAAGAACAAGTCTATCGATGTCCTGGTAATAACGGACCACTTCACGCGAATGGCTCAGGCGTTTCCGTGTAAGGATCAGACAGCTAAGCAGGTGGCAAGGGTTCTGTGGGACCGGTATTTCTGTGTCTTCGGGTTCCCAGAGAGGATCCACAGTGACCAGGGCGCAAACTTTGAGAGTCGCCTGATCAGTGAGCTCCTCAGAGTCTCAGGTGTCAAGAAATCACACACAACCCCATACCATCCAATGGGGAATGGAAGTGTCGAAAGATTCAATCGCACCTTGGGTGGGATGATTCGCGCCTTGTCCCCTGGGGAGAAAGCTGACTGGCCACGCCGCTTGCAGACACTGACGTTCATGTATAATTGCACAGCTCATGAGACGACAGGCTATCCCCCCTTTTACCTCATGTTTGGCCGGGTCCCCCGCCTCCCGGTTGATGTCCTCTTTCGTACGGTCCTTCATGACTCTGCTGTGACGAGCTATGATAAGTATGTGACTTGTCTCGCCGATGATCTGAAAGAAGCGATGGTGATTGCTCAGGATCATGCTGCAAAGGAGCAGAATAGACACGCTCAGCTGTACAACAGGAGAGTGAAGGGATCCATGATTGAGATCGGTGACAGAGTGCTCTTGGCCAACAGGAGGGAGAGGGGTAAGAAGAAGCTGGCCGACCGGTGGGAATCGACCATCTACACTGTGGTAGACATGAATGCAGAGACGCACACATACAGGATCCGGGATGCCAACAGTGGACAGGAGAAGGTGATCCACAGGAACCTGCTGATGCTGGTCAACTTCCTCCCTGTCGGGGACGCATGTGAGGCGTCTGACCTTGCTTCATCTGTGCCAGCTACAGAGTCTTCAACTCCAGGAGATGATGATGTGGGAGAAGCGGAAGAGACCTTGCTTGAGAGAGAGGGCGAGACACCTTGTGGAGCTAGTGGAAGTCTTGATGCTGAAAGTGGCAGTAACTCACCCGTGACTGATCCAGAGCCTGTGGATTCTGAGAGGAGAACCATAGAGTGGATAACACAGTTGACTGACCCAAGTCTATCAGAAGCGGATGTTACTGACATGACAAGCGTGACCTCTGACCCCCGGGACGCCTCAGTCTCACCTGGGGATGACATGACCGATCCGTCTGTGACATGTGATTCTGACCCTGTGACTGCTGTGGATGTTTCAGCGCGTGTGCGACAGCCAGACCCTACTCCTCCTGACACCATGACACGGACAGACGATACAGACACTCTGCACACTCTTGACCAGACCTCACCCACACACTGTGATCATTCGAATGCACGGACACAGGTCAGGTCAAGATTTGGTCGCATAGTCAGACCTGTGAACAGGCTCATACAAACCATGTCCAGGCAGGATGTTATGCAGGACAAGTTCGATGTTAGGGTTGTTTGCAGATCTGTGTTCCAGGCTTTTGCTGACTGGAAGTCTGATCAGTTAACCGACTGTAGATGCCTTTATGTGCATAAGAGTTTTGTTTTATAATGTTCAACTGTTTTGTTTTCTTTGTCGTGGGCTTGCATCGCACTACACTACAGTGTGTGTCGGGGTCATGTGGGGTGTACAAGGCACCCTGTTTGCCAGTTGCTGGGTTGAGAGATAAGCGCTGCTCTCATACCACCTCATCCTTAGGGGATACATTTGGTGTTGGCTTTTCTTTTTGTGGGCCCCTTGTAGTTTGTCAATTTGTAGTGTTTTGTAGTGCGTGCTGTGTAGTTGGTGCTCCATGTCGATAAAATTCAGTGGGGGTGGATGTAACAGAGTTAAAAATGCACTTTATTATTTATTATTTCTAATTTATTTATGTCTCTTTTATTTATCATTTAATGGTCCTGTCAAGTATTGTGTGAATTTTATCTTTAGGTGTTATTTTTGTCTACTGAATCTAGTGTTTGCTGTGGAAATTGCCTTTTGCACATCGCGTTCTGTACCTCCTGAGTTTCCGTAGCCCCCGCCCCTTCCCCCTCACATTGCCGTCTGCACTGTTGAGGGTGAGTTCGATGTGAAAATGCTTCCGTGATATATTACTATTTTCGGTAGAAAATAAGCCATTTACTTCATAGTCTTTGGTGCATATTGTTAACTGATATTATTTTTATGTTACCCAACTGTTTTTGTACCGCTTTGACCATTAATTTAAGTTGTTTTAGACGTTTTCAATGCACTTTAAAATCGCCATTTGCTATCACGGAAGGCTGGCTTGTGTCATGTGACCTACGAAGTAGATAATTTTACATGTGTAATCTCTGTAATTTTGATTGTTCAGGAAGCTGATGTGCAGAAAGAGAGGCCAGAAGACAACCTAAAGTGTCTTTTAATTGTCTTCTGCAGGTATGCATTTTCCTGTTAAATGTCATAGTTTGTGTTCTGTTAGCCATTTTACTCCACGCACCATTTTAGTTTGTCCACAGTGTGTCGCTGTTCTTACTTTTTGTATAGTGTTCCCCATGGTTGCAATTTAGTTTTAAACAGTTGAAACTGTTGCAATAATTTAGTTAGAAGAAAAAAATGTTTGTTGCATATGTAATAGCTCTGAGTAAAATATTTCATGTACTAGAAATATTGTTAGCCTGGATAATTGTATAGCTATTAGTAATGTGAATACTCTACTGTAAAAGAACAAAACAGACATTGCCGTCTGCACTGTTGAGGGAAGCTGATGTGCAGAAAGAGAGGCCAGAAGACAACCTAAAGTGTCTTTTAATTGTCTTCTGCAGAGCAAAATAAATGCCACAAAAGAGAACCCTGAGTCGTCACTGTCCATGCCCAGCCCACATCCGTTACACTAGCATACATCAGGAGCTAGCATGACTCGGCAGCATGGCTCTATATTACACGGTAAAAAGTTGCCTATCGATTCACCCCTCAGCCCCTCTCTCCCTCTGACAAGCAACTAGCAAGCAAGTGATGTGTGAATAACCTCTTTCTGTCGCAATAAATAACACACTTGTTAGACAAGTTAGTTAACTTCACTCACCTCAAATATCTGCTTCAAGCCGCCAGTTCGTTTTGTTTTCAGAGGACTGCGCTCACGCAGCGCAGTGGGTCCTGATGAATGGTGCTGCTGCTGATTGGCGGCAAAGTTTGGAGATGGTCTCGCGGACCCGCGCTGTCAGTGCATGTCATGATATCAGATCATACTGAGGAGGCTCCACTGCGCACAATGCGTAGTGATACTACTAGTTTGTCAACAAACAAAATAGTTCCAATTGAATTAGGAAAACTGGCATCAGAAATTAAATTAGTCACTGCTCTGACTTAGAGTTTAATTAACGCCTCTCTGTTAACAGTAGAAAAAATAACGGTAACACTTTACAATAACGTACACAAATACTATAGTAGTTACTAGTAAACTAACCATTAACTAATAGCCAGTTAATGAGTAGCTAATGAAACATTTGGCATTAGTCAATCACTAGTTAATCATAGTTAATGAGTAGGTAGTCATTAGTTAATGATTAGTATCTAATTTCCTGAGTAGAGTAGTTAATCATTACCTAATGATTACTAAATGTCAGCTCGTGAATAGAGTAGTTAATCATTACTTAATGATTCCAAAATGTCAGTGCGTGAATGTATTAGTTAATCATTAGTTAATCTTTTTGTGTACCCTATTGTAAAGTGGTGCATCATACTCAGTAGTTTATGAATACTGAATCATTACCTGTCCATTAGTTACTCTTTTCGCACCCTAATATAAAGTGAAAGATATCCTTATCAAATAAACGCTCCCTCCAGGTGAGATTAGAACCCTGAACCCAAAGATTGTTAAATTGTAAGTCTGGTTCTCTACCATCTGAGCTATCCAGCCTGCTGCTTGTTAGTGCCATACTATCGAATGTAGAACCTCAGACCAAGTATTATAGTTTAAAGGTATATTCCACCCAAATACTACTTTCTGTCCAAGTACTTACAAGTACTTAGACATAAGTAGTATTTGGCTGAAACATACCTAAGTACTTGGACATGAAGTAGTATTTGGATGGAATATATCTTAAAAACTATAAGTACTTGAACAGAAAGTAGTATGTGGATAGGACATAATACTTAGTCTCTGACTCTACAGACCTATAGTATGGCTCTACCAAATAACAGGCTGGTTAGCTCAGATGGTAGAGAACCAGACTTACAATTTAACAATCTTGGGGTTCAGGGTTCGAATCTCACCTGGAGGGAGTGTTTATTTGATAAGGATATCTTTCACTTTATATTAGGGTGCGAAAAGAGTAACTAATGGACAGGTAATGATTCAGTATTCATAAACTACTGAGTATGATGCACCACTTTACAATAGGGTACACAAAAAGATTAACTAATGATTAACTAATACATTCACGCACTGACATTTTGGAATCATTAAGTAATGATTAACTACTCTATTCACGAGCTGACATTTAGTAATCATTAGGTAATGATTAACTACTCTACTCAGGAAATTAGATACTAATCATTAACTAATGACTACCTACTCATTAACTATGATTAACTAGTGATTGACTAATGCCAAATTTTTCATTAGCTACTCATTAACTGGCTATTAGTTAATGGTTAGTTTACTAGTAACTACTATAGTATTTGTGTACGTTATTGTAAAGTGTTACCAAAATAACATAGCTTGAAGGTAATAATAATAATAATGATAACTAATAGGCTAATAATAATAATAATAATAATCAATGTAGCCTATATGTAAGGTTATTTTAAGGGACTACTGATTTATACAGAATTGTAGCCTCTTGTATTGTGTTTTACCTTTTTACCTTCCACCCATTGACATAGGCTATATATCTTCCACCATAACCAAGTTATTTTGCATCAAATCTCCTGAACATGATTGATGACATAAAAGGTGACCCCTATGTTTTCATGGTAGCCTGATACACTGTAGGAAAAATTAGCCAGGGGCAAGGGCAAATATGCTCCAATAAATCTCAGAATGCACACAAAAAAACATGATCAAGGGGCAAACATTGTCCCCAAGTTTTTGATAGGCCTAATTGTATTTTCATTCAATTAATTTAATTTCCATTTGCTTCTCTAACACACATGTGCACCTGCAAGCTTGTTGCCAGAAGATAACAAGAACACACACAAATGTTTGCATTACACTCTAGCAACTTGATGCACTAATTACTATTTTTTTGTGCTCTACACGTTTTCCACATGTGCTCTACATGTTTTCCACATCTGCTCTCCTAGTTTCCACATGTGCTCTACACGTTTTCCACATGTGCTCTACATGTTTTCCACATCTGCTCTCCTGGTTTCCACATGTGCTCTACACATTTTCCACATGTGCTCTACACATTTTCAACATGTGCTCTACATGGTTTCCACATGTGCTCTACATGTTTTCCACATCTGCTCTCCTGGTTTCCACATGTGCTCTACACATTTTCCACATGTGCTCTCCTGGTTTCCACATGTGCTCTACACATTTTCCACATGTGCTCTACATGTTTTCCACATGTGCTCTACATGTTTTCCACATGTGCTCTCCTGGTTTCCACATGTGCTCTACATGTTTTCCACATGTGCTTTACATGTTTTCCACATGTGCTTTACATGTTTTCCACATCTGCTCTCCTGGTTTCCACATGTGCTCTACACATTTTCCACATGTGCTCTACATGTTTTCCACGTGCTCTCCTGGTTTCCACATGTGCTCTACATGTTTTCCACATGTGCTCTACACGTTTTCCCACATGTGCTCTACATGTTTTCCACATGTGCTCTCCTGGTTCCCACATGTGCTCTACATGTTTTCCACATGTGCTCTACATGTTTTCCCACATGTGCTCTACATGTTTCCCACATGTACTCTCCTGGTTCCCACATGTGCTCTACATGTTTTCCACATGTGCTCTACATGTTTTCCACATGTGCTCTACACGTTTTCCCACATGTGCTCTACATGTTTTCCACATGTGCTCTACACGTTTCCCACATGTGCTCTACACATTTTCCACATGTGCTCTACATGTTTTCCACATGTGCTCCACATGTGCTCTACATGTTTTCCACATGTGCTCCACATGTGGAAAACCTGTTGCTCCACATGTGGAAAACCTGTTGCTCCACATGTTACCACATGTCACAGCATGTGGTAACATGATTTCCACATCCGCTCCACATGTCATCACATAATACATGTGGCAAAATATTTTTCACATGTTAGAACATGTGATACCATGTTTTCCACATGTTATAATATGTTACCACATGTTATAACATGTGGTAACATGATGTCCACATGTGTCCACATGAGTTTCACATGTGTCCACATATGGCACATGTGGTCACATGTGAAACTCATGTGGACACATGTGAAACTCATGTGTGTTTTCTGTAAGGGTAGCGTCTATACTGATATGATCATCCAGTATTTCTATTGGTTGTTATCAGACAACGTCGTAGCCGTCACCCTAAATTGCTGACAGTGTCAGAATTCGTCCAAAGCTATCTTTGGTCGCAAGACTGTGACAACGGCTGTCTTTCAACCTCTCTCACTGTGCGACGCAAGACGAGCATTTTGTAGCCACGACCAAAGATACTCTCCACGTTTCTTTCAAAGGCTTTATATGAAACAGCCTGGTATCCAGCCCCTATGAATCACAGTTTAGAATACAGGCTATATGGCAATTCATCTGGAGTCTGGAGCCTATATGCACTGGTGATTATTTCGGACTACTGTCCAAGATGCCTGATTGGCTGGACAATGTAGGCGGGAGCAATCTACTGATTACAGAGCACAGCAACAACACATCATGTGTTGTTTTTAACAGATCTTTTTTAAGAGTGTACAGCTTTTAGTATCGCTTCCTCTGTCCAACCCCAAGCTTGCTGCCCCGTGAGAGTCAACGCATGACGTTCCCGTTCCATTCCATGCCCTCCATTCAGTTCTCCGCTGCACTGGTTCAGACCAGATTAAAGGTGTGTGTGTGTGTGTGTGTGTGTGTGTGTGTGTGTGTGTGTGTGTGTGTGTGTGTGTGTGTGTGTGTGTGTGTGTGCGTGTGCGTGTGCTTGCACATGTGCAAAGATGAAGGGTAGAGTGAATTAGAGAATGCATCTGCCTGGCGTCTGAATAACAAATAACACCATTAGCCAGACAGGGGCGTTCACTGCCAGGTGCTCAAAGATGAATGACCGTGTCATTGCTGCACCCACCCGCTACCAAGACACACACACACACGCACGTACACACACACACACACACACACGCACGTGCACGCACGCACACGCGCACACACACACACACACACACATTGTACGTGTCATACTGTGGCAGACCACAGTATGTGCGCTTGCAAAACTGTGTGTTGGACAGAGTGGTCAGCAACACTGGGGCACCGCAGGGGACAGTCTTCTCTCCCTTCTTCACCATCTACACCATGGACTTCACCTACCAGACGTTCTCCCGAGCCCAGCCAATCTACATCGTTGGGGCCTGGCAGACACTCCAGCATGACAACTGTGCCAAAGGAGTGGCACAGTCACCGCAGCGATTCAGAATAGCAAGAGTCAGCATACCTCCAAGCATTCCATCACCTTCATCAGAGCTGGGGAGAAGGCACAACATCAGCCATGCTCCTTGGGTGGGCTCCTAGCCACTGCAAGGGACTGGCACCTCCAAGTCGACCTGGGAAGGCAGCTCAAGTTCCCCGGAACACATCTCAGCCACTTCACTCCGCCCAGACATGGCGTTAACATCAGAGTCTACTAAGCAAGTGGTCTTATTGGAACTCACTGTCCCTTGGGAAGATGGAATGGAAGAGGCGAATGAGCGCAAGAGGGCCAAATACGCAGAGCTGGTGACGGAGTGCAGGAGCAATGGCTGGAAAGCCTGCAGCGAACACCTTGAGGTCGGGTACCGGGGTTTTACTTCGTTTCGAACTCAAGCTCTCACTAGTGCCTACAACGCTGCGACGCAGCCCTATGGAAGACTGTCATTTTGCTCCAAAATTACTTTTCATTAAAACCGACCACCCACCCGTAGGTGGCGTGGTACCCCCTGGGGCTGACACGGATCCACGTGACTACGTCACGTCCTGTCAGCCCAGGGATAATCACTTACGTTTTCTTCCAGCCGCTGAGAAGACGTGTTTTCTAAAGCTCCGCGGTTAACTATGAGTTAGCTCTCTTACATAGCTTTAGATACTAGACTCGTTCCGGCTGATTTGCCCACCTCAAGAGGTTTGCGTGGACGGGATAAAGCAGGCTTCGGGGACCCGACCCTGTACCCTTCACCAGCGGCGTCGGAACAAGTCATCTAAAAGCTAAGAGTATCTTCCTTAGTTAACTGTTTATTTCTACCGCCGTGTAGTTCTGCTGCTACCGCCGTGTAGTGGTTATTGCTGCCGCTGTGTAGCTTTGCTTCGCTCCCCTGGCTGGGGCAGCGCTATCGTTTGAGGGCCGACTTAGGTCCGCGCTCAAAACTGTTAGGCTAGATTGCATACGTGCTGTTAGCTTACAGTGTAGCACTAGAACATTAGGCTAGCCAGCCTGGTTCTTGCAGATAAGCTAGCGTGCACCCGTGTCGTTAGCGTCCGTTTGCTTGTTTTAGGCGCCGGCTATATTGTCAGAGCGCGCACGTTACTCCAGGAGTAACGTTAAATAGATAGTTAGCGAGTTGCTCAGTGCAGCTAGCTTGGACTAGCTTGTAGCACTCCAGCTATCTGGCTGCGTCCCCAGACAGGGTAACGACTACCTCTGTGTAGGGCGCGCGGTAAGCGAGAGTAGTAGCTAGAAGCCATGCTCTTCAGTTAGCTAGATAGCTAGCTTGCTACCCGTGCAGCCAGTATCTAGTTTTGTAGCACTCCAGCTTCTTACCGTCGCAGGCTATTGCTTACACGGTAACCCCGTTATTCCTGTTAGCAGAGAGAGGGGGGAACAGCTAGGTGCTGTGTTAGCTGTGAGGCTACGCTGGCCGGTTACGACCGGCACTATGAAAATGATGTGTGCACTGCCTAAGGGCATGAGCACGCTGCACAGGCGTTGCTGGGACCTACATACTGCTTGTAGTGTAGATTTTACTGGCGTCGGCCCCTAAGGGGGCACTCTGAGATTTAGCTGAGCGAGTACGCTAGCTAAAAGTTGTGTTGACTTCTCTCAGTTCTTACGCCTTCTTAGCCAGCTTGCTTGTCTGCTAAGTGTTGCGTGAAAATAGCATCTACTAGATTGTAACTCCCTCTGAGGAGTTTCTTCTGAGATTGACTAGCTTTGCGGGCCGCTGGCCTCTGCCTGCGGTCACGCTTGCTTCCCCGTGTTACTCAGGGTAGAGACTCGCTGCACCGGCTTGTGCGCAGGCTTGTGTTAGCGCACGCTTGTCTCTCAGTGCTTACGCTAGCTTAGCTAGTGGCTGGTTCACACCTGTTCTCGCGGGTTAACAGGTTGTGGGTATTGTTGCCTCCCCTTCGGGCTGGGCTATTGCCGCTTGGTGCCCAAGGCCCGGGTTGGTTGGGAGCTCTCCATGGGTCGCACTCCCTTGTTGGGGCGCCCCATGCAAGTGCAGGGAGCCTGGCAGGGGGCACAGCGCACCTTGGTCCATGGCCACGGCCTGGCCTCGGTTGGCAGCGCTCAGGTCAAGCCTACCGGTTGGCTCACCAAGGCTGGGCTCAGTTCCAGCCTGCGGCTTGTAGCTTTAGACCCACCGTCCTCGGTGCCCAAGGTCCGAGTTCGGTCGGGAGCTCGCCCAGGGTCTCATACCCATCATCAAGGCTCGCCTTGGTCCATGGCTACGGCCTGGCCTCGGCTAGAGGCTCCTAGGACAGCCCACCATCAATGGCACCGACGGCCCATTGCTGGTCGGGAGCTCGCCTGGGGGCCGCACTGTCGGACAAGTCCACGTGCGGCCGGTCTCGAGAAAGAACGTTACCTCCGCAGTCCCCCCAGCCTGCGAAAGTCGCACGGCAGGAGGGGGGGGGGGGCCTACTTCGATACAACAGCGCGTCAGTAGGCGGAGCTTGTGTAAGACGTTCTCCCCCAGCATGCACAGCTTCTACGGAACTGACCATGCGGCGGGGGGGCGTATCCTCTCACGTCCCGCCCCCCCATCAGGGTACCGGATCAAAAGGTCCCGGTGCCCAGCAATATGCTCATGACGGGTTCCGCTCCTTTGGCCACAAGAGACCATCTTGTCCAACAGGCTCGATGCCTGGGAGCATCTATGTTCCCCGTCCCCATTACGGCGCACCCTCCAGAAGGGATACGCTCTACAGTTTGCCAGGCCCACACCCACGTTCGACGGGACCCCCGATCCGGCCGTGGAGGGGGAGGCCATGGACATACTCTACAAGGAGGTTATTCGTTCCTCGCCAGAGGGGCGATTCGCTCGGTTCCCAAGGCAGATGTGCGCTTGGGTTTTCTACCACAGGTACTTATCGTACCCAAGAACAACAAGACGCTGAGGAAGACCCGTTCCGAATGCTCTCTTTCCCCGCCTGTTCAACGAGTTGAGACAGGGGGATTTCTTACTTCCGGGGATCTGAAAGGTGCGTTCTTCCATGTCCACGTGGTCAGGAGACACAGGAAATACCTGAGGTTCTCCTTCCTGGGGAAGGCTTACGAGTTCTGTGTCTTGCCATTCGGCATGTCTTTGAGCCCCGCGAACCCTCACGGTGTGCGTGGAGACAGCCTTGGCTCCCCTCCGCGCGAGGGGGATCCACGTCTTCGTATATCTCGACGACGTTCGCTTAGCGGCCGACTCGAGGGTCCGTGCCACGGAACATACCTAGGTGGTGACCGATCACTGGCAAACCTTAGGGTGTTTGGTGAACTGGCAGAAGAGTGGCCTCGTCCCAGCGCAGGCGACGACCTTCCTGGGGCTCGAGCTAGACTTCCTGCGAGCCTTTCGCCAGAGCGACAGGCTCGCACGGTTCGGACAGCAAGCCAAGGACGGTAGGTCTGTGCCCTCGGTGTCAGTGCATCAGTGCACAGTGATGTTGGGCCTGATGGCCTCAGCACTGCATGTGCTCCCGCTGGGAGGCTACACATGCTCCTGTGGTCCAAATATGGTTCTCAGGCTTCGCCTGGACTCGGCCGGGGACCGCCATCGCAGGGTTCCTCTGACAGGTCAGGCCTGGCAGGCCCTGGCCATATGGGCGGACCCCCGTTACCTCTCGAGAGGTACTCGGTGGGGCCCTGTCCCGCTCAGGATGGTGATCCGCACCGACGCCTCCCTCTGGGGAGGGGGTGCGATTTGCTGGCTTTTTTCGGCGAATGGCCGGTGGGAGGCTCAGGAGCTTCGCCACATAAACGTGCTAGAGCTGAAGGCGATTCGCCGGGCTCTGCTTCAGGACAAGCCCACCATCAATGGCGCCGTGGGCCCATTGTTGGTTGGGAGCTCTCTTGGGGACCGCACTGCCGGACAAGTCCGCGTGCGGCCAGACTCGAAAGAGAACGTTGCCTCCGCAGTCCCCCCAGCCTGCGGAGGTAACACTTCCAGCGGCTCACACATGGGCACCATGTGCTGATTCGCTCGGACAATATGGCAGCGATCGCCCACCTGAACAAACAGGGCGGTGTGCGGTCGGGGGCGCTGAACCATAGCGGGGATTCACCTGTGGGTGTATCCCCGTCTCCTTTCAGTGTCAGCGGTCTATCTGCCGGGACGGCGGAGTTACGACCGGCCTGCTGTCTCGAGGCAATCCCCGTTATACGGAGTGGTGCCTCCACCCTCGGGTGACGGAACAGGTTTGGGCCAGGTTGGTCGCGCCTGCGTCGATCTCTTGCATCGCGGCGCGCGACACACTGCCCACTGCGGTTCTCGATCCAGGAGGACAGCCCCCGTTAGGTCATGACGCGCTGAAAGCGCACGTGTGGCCGAGGGAGGGGCTCTATGCGTTTCCCCCAACCCCCCTGATCCGTCAGGTGTTGGACAGGGTGAGGGAACAGCGCCTCCGGCTCGTTTTAGTCTGTTTTGGCCCAGGCAGACATGGTTTGCGGACCTGGTCTCCCTGGCGCAAGATCCGCCCTGGGCGTTGCCGGTACGGGCCGATCTCCTATCCCAGGCGGAGGGGGAGGTGTTCCACCCCTCCCCAGGCAGGTGGAAGCTAGCGGTCTGGCTCCTGAACGGGACCAGTTGCTAGCACAGGGCTTGCCCGACAATGTGGTGCGCACTATTCAGAGTGCTAGGGCTGCTTCGACCCGCACTCAGTACGCGTACAAGTGGCGGGTTTTTTCGCGATGGTGCACAAGTAAGGGCGTGGATCCAGTGAACTGCAGCGTGCGCCCAGTTCTCTGTTTCCTTCAAAGCTTGCTTGACGCGGGCCAGTCCCCGCAGTCGCTTAAGGTGTACGTAGCCGCGATTTCGACTTGCCACATGGGGATTGAAGGGACCCCCGTGGGGGTGTGCCCTTTGGTCTCGCGCTTCATGAAGGGGGTGCGTAAACTGCGCCCGCCGTTGCGGTGCGTTTTTCCCAAATGGGACCTGGTTACGGTGCTGGACGGGCTAACGGGTCATCCGTTTGAGCCCTTGGACTCCGCCGATTTAAAGGTTCTGTCCTTAAAGACCGCGCTGCTGCTGGCCTTATCGTCAGGAAAGAGAGTCGGTGACCTGATTGCCCTCTCGGTGCAGCAGGCCTGTATGGTTTTTGGGGACGATGGGCGCAGGGTTACGTTGCGACCTAACCCGGCGTACCAGCCCAAGAATATTAATGCCAGCTATAGGTCTATGGTTATAGACTTATCGGCATTCTGTCCCACGCCGTTCAGTTCGGGTGAGGAGAGACGTTTGCACATGCTGTGCCCCGTAAGGGCGCTCTCGGCCTATGTGGCCAGGACGCGTTCATTACGCATTACAGATCAGCTGTTGGTTTGCTTTGGGCAAAGGGCCCAGGGCGGACCCCTTTCCAAGGATCACTTATCACACTGGATAGTGGAGGCGATCGCGTTGGCATACTCTGCCGTGGGCAAGGTTCCCCCGGAGGGTATCAAGGCGCATTCGACGCGAGGTGTTGCGACATCCTCTGCGTTGTTGCGTGGTGTGTCGGTGGAGGACATGTGTGCCGTGGCCTCATGGTCCTCTCATCACACTTTTGTCAGGTATTACAGTCTCGACGTGTCCGGTTCGCAGTTCGCGCACGCGGTGCTGTCGGTGGCAAGAAAGTAGTATCATTGCCACTCTAATATGTCATTCGGTTAGGCATAAACGTTGCCATATGGCCGTGGTTCACCGGTGCCTTTCGGGTCGCCCTGTGGGTGCTCCCGGCAGCAAGGTCGGTTGAATTGAGGCACTAGTGAGAGCTTGAGTTCGAAACGAAGTAAAACGTTAGGGTTGTGCTACAACCCAGGTTTTACGAGTGAGAACGAGAGCTCTCACTACCCAGCCTTGCTGTGTCGATGCGTCATGGGGTGCGTCGGATCTCAGCGGGCTGCAAGAAATTAGAGTGATTATCCCTGGGCTGACAGGGACGTGACGTAGTCACGTGGATCCGTGTCAGCCCCAGGGGGTACCACGCCACCTACGGGTGGGTGGTCGGTTTTAATGAAAAGTAATTTTGGAGCAAAATGACAGTCTTCCATAGGGGCTGCGTCGCAGCGTTGTAGGCACTAGTGAGAGCTCTCGTTCTCACTCGTAAAACTCTGGGTTGTAGCACAACCCTAACGTTTCGCAGGCCAGACATTGCACCAAACTCTCAATCTCCTTGGAGGACAACTGCGCAGAAGAGCCATCAAGAACATCCTAGAGGCTGCTGAAAAAGCCTCACGATGGCTGTCGATCTGGAAGGGGGATCCTTGGAGTAGTGCGCCACTTGGACACGGGGGGGGGGGGGGGGGGGGGGGGACACTGGGTCGCGCCGGGCGAGGGGTGTTTGATGATCAAAGACCCGAAACACCTGTAGACCTGTAGAGGGTTCATCACTGAAGACGTGTCCAAGTAGCACCAGATGGTGTATACTAGAACAGAACATATCTCCCTTCTTACTCAATGGTAGGCTTCTTACTCAATGGTATTCATAGCTTTCAAGGGGAGTTACGTGCTGCCGGGAACGCCCACCTGACGGTCAAAAAAAAACTTGTTCATTCCGCTGCGAGTCGACTAGTTTCTCACGCTGTGTTTGTTCAGCCAAAATGCCGGATACCTGTTGTGCTATTGGTTGCACTAACCGAAGAGGAGACACGCCTGGCTTGTGCTTTTACAGAATCCCGTCGGAGAAAGAAAACTCAGAAAGATGGAGGTTGTGGATTTGTGCGATTAGACGTGGTTCAGTCGCTGGGGAGGGCAAATGTTTTTTTTTTCTAGTCGACTCTATTTTTTTTTTACCGTCAGGTGGGCGTTCCCGGCAGCACGTAACGGCCCTTGAAAGCTATGAATACTTGATAACACTTACCTAACATCTATTTGATTGTTTTATGGTCTATTCCTATTCTTCTTATAATGTCTCTGTGTTTACATTTTCCTTACCTGAGTGTGAGCAACTGTAGCATGACTCAATTTCCCCTCGGGGATCAATGAAGTTGTTCTGATTCTGCTAGCTTCCATGCTGTAACTGTGGAACAAATTTCCAGTAGAGCTTGAGACAATGCTGACTGTCTACTTTCAAATCCAAGCTAAAGATCTAGCTGTTTACCAGGCTTTTAATTTTCTTTTCAATCAAATTGATTTGTTAGTTAGTTTTTTACCCTGTGTGCTCTTTGCTGTTATTGTTTTTTTATTCTAAATCATGTGATTTTGCTGCTTGCTTTTATTGTTTTTATCATTTGTTTGTTGTGCTTTTGCCTGTGTACTCTTTAAAGCATTTTGGGTTGCCTTTGGGTGATGTGTTCTCTCTCTCTCTCTCTCTCTCTCTCTCTCTCTCTCTCCCTCTCTCTTAAGCAAGATCTTACAGTATGGAGGCAGCATGTTTTTGGCCTTGTGAATCGTCTGGATTTCCATCTCATTTGAGATTAGCTGAGAAGAGCTGTTTTGGATTAGCTGCACTCCTCTCTCTCTCTCTCTCTCTCTCTCTCTCTCCCTCTGACACTCTCAGATAAGGGAGCCTGGAGTCGCTGAAACACACTAGTCAAGGAAAATGCCTTTTTTCTACATGGTTAAGACTTTTCTGCTTTCCTCCTGTTGCCCAATGCAAACTATTTGTGGCAAGGATAAGTGTGTGTGTGTGTGTGTGTGTGTGTGTGTGTGTGTGTGTGTGTGTGTGTGTGTGTGTGTGTGTGTGTGTGTGAGTGAGACGTGTGGATGTGTGCGTATGAGAGCGAGAGAGGGGGGGGATTCCAAGGGAGAGAGAGAGAGCGTGAGAGGGGGGGAGAGTCTGGGAGGAGCGGTTAGTGTTGTCCCGGTTAGTGTTGTCAAGTGAATGGTAGCTTTTTGAGGGGAGCGTATCAATGTTCCCAGGGTTCAATATCAGTGTTTCCTCTATATGCATTCAGCAGCGGTGCACCATGGGAGGATTTTGTTGGGGACCCAGTGATAAAAAAAGCAAAAAAGCTCACCATTGTAAATCTCCATGTCACTGTCTGGCTGAATATGATCCTAAGATTTATATCCACTTTGAAAAGCATCACAGGTATCTCTTTGCTAAAGCTGTGACGGGAGGGCGGGGGCCTCTGACAGGGCCTTGCTGCAGCCGCCCCCTCCCTCTGAAATGCCCTCCCCTCTCAGTCACCTCTGACAGGCCAAAACTCATTGGGCTCTATCTTCGCAACCGCGCTAATTAGCGGCGGCCGGGCGTTAGCGCAATTGGAGGCGTGGCCAAATCGTTATGCTATTCTCTGTTCCCCCGGCATAATGCCACTTTCGCTCCAGGCAAATGGCATTTGGGCGGTGTCACGGGTGCCCTTTTCCTCTTAGATATGATAAATGGTTATTTCCATATTTTCTAGGCTGTTTGTCAAAAGCAATAATTGTCAGCTAATAGGTGTGTGTCACTGCGATTACACCCGCCTCTTATGTGAAGTGATTGGAGGAAGCGTTCGTGCATCTCGTAAACATGTCAGTCAAAGTGACGTTTCCTGTGTCATGATTGAATGAGCTTAGTGCGAATAGAGTAGGTTCGCTGCACTAGCGCCTCCTCTGGTCAGTTGGGCCACCTGGTCGGGGTGGAAGGGAACTGGTGGGAATAGCGTGATCCTCCCACGTGCTACGTCCTGCCGGTGAAGCTCCCCCTGTCAGGTGTAAAGAAGCGGCTGGCAACTGCACGTGTCGGAGGAAGCATGGTGCTCCCCAGATCGGCAGAGGGTGGATCAGTGGCCGGGGCAGCCAATAGGGCTGGGGGAGAAAATGGGGGAAAATTCCGAAAAATAATAATAAGGGTAAAACAACTTTTTTTAAACTGCTCTACCAAATGGTTGAGTTGTCACTTCATGGTAACATTTTCCATGGAGTAGCAACTCGGAAGAAAGTTTGACCCAGTGATAGAAAATGCACTTAAATCAATACATGTCAATACATACAAATATGTACAAATATAATAAAATCAAATGTAGAAAAAAGCCCTCACAGCACATAAGAAAATCACATAGGCGCCTCTATATTTAGAAAATAGGGGGGAATGTCACTGAGACATCAAAAGAGGAAACAACAACAAAATCCATAAGACATATCACTGAATATGGACAGCACAGGAATCAGGAACCACAGCCAGTGTAGATATAATTTCACAAAAAAAGGTCTGTAATAAAGCCCTCATTCAGATCTCTGGGGCTTTCACACCGGCAGGGCTCCGTGCCGGTTCTGGTTCCAGAACCCTAATCTGAACTGGCCGGCGCGTTCAGACCGAAAAAATAATTGGTTCGGAACCTGAAAAGTTGGTTCTCAGCGGAACCAAAAAATAGTTGGTTTTCCTTGGGAACCCGTGACATCATCAGTGGGCGTGTCTCATTCTAGGCTGTGAAAACGAGCAGGAAGGAGAAGAAGGCAGTGACAACACAGAGAAAAATAATTTGCAGTGGTCTTCTGAGGAAACCAAATGTTTAGTGGCGATTTGGGCATCTACCGAATCTCAAGAAAAGCTAGAAAGCAGTACAAGAAAGAGCAAGTCATATGCTGAACTTGCAGAAGAGTTAACTTAAAAACTTAAGACTTAAACTTAAAAAAAAAAATAAAAAAAAATAAGGACTACCGAATAATGTCCTCCCACTTTGGTTCCGCTTAAACTGGTGTGAACACGGGCTGGTTCGCCAGAAAGCACCAAGGTTCTGAGACTCCAGAACGGAGCCAGAGCCAGAACCAGAACCGTGTCTGTCTGAAAGCGGTATAGTGAGTGTGTCAAGTGTATAAATCTCAAATAATTCTCTCCTCAGGAGCATAGAATCAACATCCCCTCCTCTCGTAGGGCATTTGATGGCCTCGATGCCAACATATTTAAGAGTGGATATGTTATGGCGGGCTTCTGCAAAATGGACAGTAACTGGACTTTTAGGATCCTTGTTGCGGATGGCACTCCTATGTTCAGATCCTGGTTTTGAGGGCTCTTGTTGTTTTTCCAATGTATGCGAGGCCGCAGGGACCGATTATCAATCCACTTTTTTTGTATCGTAATATAATCTCAGTAATAAGCACATGGGTAGTGTTTACCTTCTCTTTCTAACTCCGCCCCCCGCCAGCTGCAAGTCACTTGTCACTTTCGTGACATCAGCCAGGCCAAAGGCCAATACCACGCTGCCCCCCCCCCCCCCCCACATACAGCCACCCCCTTGCCCCACCCCACACACAGAGACTCAGCATAGCGCCACCTACTGGCAAACACAAAAAGTTGTTTATCTCAAGAACCATTCATTGGATCGACTTCAGACTTGGGGAGTGCGCTTAGGGGGGCCTGGTGGAGTTCAGTGCCGAATTTTGTGCTATTCGGCATAGCGCCACCTAGTAGCAAACATGAAAAGCTGTTTATCTCGAGAACCGTTCGTCTGATCGACTTCAAACTTGGGGAATGCGGTCCCTATCAAATAAACAAATAAATAAACACACATTAGATTGGTCATTCCACGTATGAAGAGTGAGTCAGGAAAGGCCACTTTCACTTTTTATGCTCCTGATAGATGGGACAAACTTCAGGACCGACTGGTCTCCTTAGAGACATTCAGGGCGCTACTTGAGGATGCATTAGTGACTGTACCTGCTTTAAGTACCCCTCTTATTTGTCTGCATGTGTGATTTTTATGTGATTTTTATTGTTTATACGTGCAGTAATTTTGTAATTCTAATTATAAATTGCATTTCTTTTTTCTGTAATCAGGGCATCCTTGAAAAAGAGAGCCTGGTCTCAAGGATCCTCCCTGGTGGTGAAATAAACAAACAAATAAATAAATAAATAAATAAATAAATAAATAAATAAATAAATAAATAAATAAATAAAATTAGCACAACCGTGGGATATAGCCTAGAAAATATTAATCAATAGCATGTCACTATAAGGAATATTACAGGACCAGGGCCAGGGTCTGGGCTCTAATAGCTCATTTCCACCACATTTTACAACCCTGCACAGCTCGTCACCACTCGGCTCTACTCCTTTTGACCCGATGGATGTTTTGCTTCCACCGCTGCTCGATCTGCCCCCGCCCACAACTGGTCGTCATAGCGACCGCATATCTGCCCTCCGCCCATAGCCGAAGTAGGCTATAACATATAACGTTACAATTAAATCCATACACAGAACTTTTAAACTGTTTATGAAATACTGGTGCCTCTAAATGACCTACAGTGTACATGGGCAAATGTGACAATCGGCCAGGAGAATGGATATCACTTTGTTGTTAGTGAAACTCACATGCATGCGCTGGGCGAGGGACGGGGGTTGCGCTACAGGGAGAAGTGAAGTCTCTACCCCGGCGGCGGCCCAGAGCCGGCGTCACGAGGGGGCGTGGGGAGGCGTCGCCCCCTCACCCAGACTACCCTGCCCCCTCAGTCAAGACTTGGTCCGTTTACTCTTTTTTGTTTGGTTTGTTTGTTTTCCCAGGATGGCGAAGGTTTTCCCAGGATGGCGAAGGTAGATTTTCTTTCCCCACCTGTGCTTGGGTTGGGTTTAGGCATGGGGAGTGATGATTGGTTGTGTGTAGGCATGAGCCATGTAGCATGAGGATTACGGCGATTGGTTAGGTTAGGGTAAAATATCACGGTAAGCCAATCAGAGGCAGAGTAGGGCGGGACATTATGTGTTGGCTCCGGCCTCGGGGAAATCGCCTCCCATGGCAGAGCAGATACACTTGTAGTTGACTAGTCTAGTCCCATATCCGCACTTTTATTATTAAGAGTTATTTCGCCATGGACATACGAAAATGGCTTCAAAAGAAAAACCCTCCGGTCACTGAGTTTGAGGAAGAAGGTGAGCAGCCTGGAGGCAGCAGCTTCACACCGGCGCCCGCCCCGGCGTCATTGTCTACGCTGACTACGCAGCAGAAGTAGCCGGGCTGCCCGGGCAGTCTGGGCAGAGAGGAGTCTGCTACACCCGGCCCCAGTACCAGCAGCACGGGGACGGAGGAGCCGACACCATCGCACTTAAAGCCTACCAGGAAGGACCCTGTGTAATAGATACTGTATATAAATATGTGCTAAATCTAATTTAAAAAGGTAATGGTAAAATTGAGTTAAAACAATACATAGGTTTAAAATTGATATCAATGCTAAATTCATGGGTTAAATTACACTCTTAATATCTTAATGTGCACTGAATATAAGAAAGATAAATACAGTATTTGTTGAAGTGCAATCATCAGTTTATCGGTAATCCATTGCTTTGGTATTCAGATGTGTTTTCATTGCTTTCTGGCATTTCAGCTAAAAGATAACAGTAGCTCACTGTAGCCTATGTCTCACTAATGCACTTTGGGTTGGTTTATTTAATGTTTAAGACAATGCATGTTGAATGGCATTTGACAATGTTTCTTTATCCATCCAAGTTCGGTTATCAGTTGATATTTCTCATCTAAAGATTTGGTTCTATTGCTTTGGTCTTAGTTCTGCCTGTAGGGGGAGCTTGTCTTGGCGTGTCTTGGCGTGTTTACAGGTGAGAATAATGTTTGTAACAACTTTGAATGGTGTATGCACAGTGTTTCATGCTTTCTGTATCACAAGGAACATGTTGATGGTAAAATATCTGTCTCTAAAGTGATTTTAGCAACTGTTTAAACATCAAAGGCTTTGGCAGCAGGTGCTCACTAGCTTAGCTTGCATGGCGGCTAATTGTTTCTAAACATGCAGGCCGTTTATAAACATGCATGTTTAGAAGGGGCTAGACAGAGCGTGGTGAAGACATTATGTGATAATCGCCGTGCAGTAGGGATGCAGGGTTTGACTGTGTTTGATAGTGTACAGTATGTGTTTGTATGGTTAAATAGTGATGTCAGTATGTTTCAGTTCAAGCGATACAGTGGTTGTTTAATGTATGTCTGTAGCTAATGTTGATTTATGGCAAAGCTAAAGTAAGGCTCAAGTGTATTTTAGTTATTTTAAAGGAACAACAGTATTGGAGAATGCACGCCCATTATATTATTTTGGTTAAAGGTGCAGTACGTATTTTATTGTTTGTTTCATACAAGTTATTGAATACATAATTGTACATTATGTAATTTCCTAAGTATTTCTTAAAGAGACAGTACATAAGCTATTTGGGATTTGATAAATGATGATGCTTAACACGTTCACTGCCAATGGCGAGTTGACTCGTCAACAAAAATTCCAACGGTTCACTGCCAATGACGAGTTGAGACGTCAAAAAAAAAATTTGACGGTGCTACGTGGATCAATGCCCCCCACGTCTCCTATAAAAATATTGGAGCGACCGAACGTGTACAACCCATTCCACCGACCCACTAAGTGGCGACAGTGCTCTCCATTCTAGAGGAAGGCAAGCAAAAAGCAGTGTCAGGAAGCCATTCTCATGAAAATGGATTGGCGAAAACGCTTTCGCGCTTGGGAGCTGGCGGTGGGGTTTTGCAAATTTGCATAATAGATTACGGGTGGAACACACTTTGAAACACGCAGCATAAATAAGACCAGAATCGCAAAAGCTTCATCAAAGCTCTCAGAACCCCAGGAAACGAGCGAGCCCATCCATCCAGACTTGCCCAGCGGCCGCCAGGCAGACAGGCAGACAGGCACAGCAGCAGCAAAGCAGTGAGCTGGTGACGCGAGGTTACAGCAGCAGCAGCAACGAGCTTGTGACACGCTCGCTGCAGCCAAGAAGAACACACACGGAGGGAGGAGTTTGAAGGAAAGGGGTGTTTCCTGCTGTTATGGAGGAAATTACTGTTCAAAACTATTGTATAGTTGTCTGACGTCTTACTGATGCCAAAAATGAATGGTTAAAGTGACTGTTCTATCGAATTTCACAAAAAGCCGTTTATCTCAGAATAAATTTACAGACGCTGAAACCATGCTGTATTCAACTGCTAATGCTTACATAACAGGGCTCGACGTTAACTTTTAAAAGTGGTTGCCGGAGGGGCAACCTGGCAAGAGCTTTTGGTTGCCCGAATAAAAATATGGTTGCCCAATTTTAGTCGCCTTATATTTTGAGTAATTAAGATACTATGCAGTCATAAGCCGGCTTAATAATGACGATGTGACAGAAAAGTAAGTATAATAGTCTATAGTATAGTATAATAGGCCTATTCAGTGTGCGCACCGGGTGTAGTAGTAGTAATAATGATAATAATAATAAATATAGCCGCAAGCGGCGATGCGGGGTCCAAGCTTCTGGTGACTTGGGGGTTATATGTCAGATAATATTAATATAGACACAGAATTGCACATTTAGTCAGAGTTGATATGTGCACAAGTGTACCAAGTTTGTAGTAAGTAATATGTAGTAAGTAGCAGTGGTGGTGGTAAGCCAAATGGTGGCTGTCAAAGAATAATGGACTTTTTCTAGGCAAACTGTCATAATTTCA